>NC_139513.1:152891620-153491620 GCF_947247035.1 Vipera ursinii
TCAACAGGGAGAAATCCTGCATGAGGTTTTATGGAATCAGATTAAGCATTAATTGTAGACATGACAAACAGCAAGTTTTTTGACTGCTCACCACAGCTCTTCTCTTGAGCGCACAGCTGTTACCTCCTACTCGACAAGCTCTTCTTCGTGAAAGGCCGGTTTGGCAAGAGATAAAACATTCATAGACTATTACCTCAACCTTCAACTCTTAAGAAGGCCCAGCATGTACTGCCGTAGACTCTAGGTTTTTCAGATTTCTTTTGAACATGTCATAAAGGAAAACAGCCTGGTTCTGCGACATTATTAGGGGCTAGTTCCATTCCAGGGAGAGGCATTGTCCTGCTGAATAATTCTATTTTGCAAGAGCAGCCAGGTTAAGCAAAGGCAAACCCCTAAGTGCCTCTTGCCATAAGTAAGGGCAAATCTGTGACTCAGCTCACTTACCCCACAGGCAGCTCAGTTATGTGGCCTGACCTAAGGATGTTCAGATAAACGCAATGGGATCTCTATTAAGACCTCAGCTGTCCACCTTTGTGGTTATTTGGACTACTTATTGTTTGTTCTTACCATTCCTTTAAAGCAATTAAGCTTCGTACCACCCCGCTGTGTGGAAACTAATCTTCTCTACTTGTTTTTTTAATAGTGGAAAAGTGCACAACCAACTATCCTTCAGAACAATTGGACATTGCAGGGTTTCTAAAGATTTCTCACCCATTTTTGAGCCATGAACAGTAATGAGGCCTTGTGTGAAATTGTATGTGCATCTTGCTAGACTGAGGATATTGAGGAGAAAGTCCGGAAGCATATGCTGGAGTCGAAATGGCTTCCTTCTTTGTATTAGAATATCACTGAATATATTGCATACTATGATGACGAGATAGTCATTAAGGTCTTAGTTGTATCGCAGCATTAATTTATTGCAACAGACAGTAGTATATAGGACAGGTTCCCAGTTGGGTGTTATATATGCCAGTTTTGTGAGATTATCACGACTTAGCAATAGCTAACAGTTTTTGTCAGGCAGATTCACAAAACTCACCACATTTGGCACTTATAGGCTTTCTGGTTGTAAATGAGTCATGAATGCCAGCACCACCCTCTTATGTATGAAGAATGCTGTCACTCTTTCAAAGAACACAGGATGCTTTGCTGGCTGAGGAATTCTGTGAGATGAAGTCCACAAGTCTTAAAATTGCCAAGGTTGGAGACCCCTGTTCTAAGGAACTTTCTGACAAAGTCATAGGGGAATGCTTAAAGACATAAATGGTCATAAACTCAGGGGCAACTCAGCTAATGACTACACCACTTAGTGACTGAAGTTCCAGTCCCAACTGTGATTGTAGGTTGAGGTCCACCTGTAATAGGTATGTTTACCATCTTGAGTTATTTATAAAATTAATGAAGGCAGGATAAAAATAAATAAATTTTAAGTATGAAGAAAACTTTGGCATAGCAATAGTCCATACAGCCCCTCTCTCCATATTTATCTTGGTCGGAAGAGAGTTGAAGGGCAAAAGCTGCTTCATTTCACATCTGTGCTATTTTTTTTCAAATTGTATGTATGTGAGAGAACTTGCAGTAAGCCATCAGCTGTTAACAGCCTTGGCCTGGTGATATGGTTAAAAGACAGCCTGCAACACACTGGGGAAAAGATGATACTTTTTTGAAATGTAATCACAGTTTGATGATACTTAGCATTTATACAGCGAAAGCATAATTTTATCTTATGTAATTTGTCTGTAAAGGGGGGAAATGTGTTGGGCACTTTCTAGAATGTTTTGGATATTGGCATGGATCCATTAAGCTCTGCCAGGGCATCCCACACTAATTGAAACTACACCCAGCAATGTGCTACAAACAATCATGTAAGTGATAAAATGGCCCATGCTAATCAAGCTGTCTTTCCAACCAATTCCTGAGAAGTTTCGGGGGCTCCATGATTTAGACTGTATTTGTTTGAACAACCTGCCTGCAAGTTGGAATCTCTTCCTCTTCATTGCTAACCCTTTTCTGGTCGAAATGGCTTCCTATGGCTTTCTAGGTGCACTGCTGCCCTGGATATATACTTATTTCTAGTTAAGTATATTTATATCCTGCTTTTCATTCCAGAGCTCAAGGCAGCAGCATACAGATCCCTCTGTTTTGTGTTTTCTCCCAAAACAACCCTGTGAGGTTGGTGGGGCCAAGGGTAGATGAGTACCACAGTCACCCACTGCATTTCTCTGAAGAATAATAATAATAATAATAATAATAATAATAATAATAATAATAATAATAATAATAATAATAATAATAATAATATTGGAAGGGACCTTGGAGGTCATCTAGTCCAACCCCCTGCTCAGGCAGGAAACCCTATACCATTTCAGGCAAATGGCTGTCCAGTCTCTTCTTAAAAACTTCCAGTGTTGGAGCATTCACCACCTCTGGAGGCAGATTGTTCCATTGATTAATTGTTCTAACTGTCAGGAAATTTCTCCTTAGTTCTAGGTTGCTTCTCTCTTTGGTTAGTTTCCATCCGTTGCTTCTTGTCCTGCCTTCAGGTGCTTTGGAGAATAGCTTGACTCCCTCCTTCTTTGTGGCAGCCCCTGAGATCTTGGAACACAGCCATCATGTCACCCCTCGTCCTTCTCTTTATTAGACTAGACCCGTGGTGGCGAACCTATGGCACGCGTGCCACAGGTGGCATGCAGAGCCCTCTCTGTGGGCACGTGTGCCATCACCCCCGCCCTATAAAACCTTTTCACTTTAGGCCTCCGTCACCATGTGCAAAAAAAAAAAGGTTTAATCAATAATTTCAACTACTCACGGGGAAAAAAAGATTCGCAAAGTTGGAATTGATTGATTGAACTTTTTAGTCCCACCCAGTTCGCCATTACCACCGCAGCCACACCTATCCAATGGGCCACACCCACCCAATGGGCAACGCCCACCTGGCACCCAACGATATATAAGTGGGTTTTGGGTTGCAGTTTGGGCACTCGGTTTCTAAAAGGTTCGCCATCACTGGACTAGACATACCCAATTGCAGCAGCCGTTCCTTATATATTTTAGCCTCTAGTCCCATGATCATCTTTGTTGCTCTTTTCTGTACTCTTTCTAGAGTCTCAACATCTTTTTTTATATCGTGGTGATGCAGTATTCCAAGTCTGGCCTTATACCAAGGCTTTATACAGTAAAGCAGTAGTAACACCTCTCATGATCTTGATTCTATCCTTTTGGTGGCTGCAATACATTTAAGTGACTCCAAGATCCCTCTCACAGGAAGGAAGGAAGGAAGGAAGGAAGGAAGGAAGGAAGGAAGGAAGGAAGGAAGGAAGGAAGGAAGGAAGGAAGGGTTTAGTAGGCCTAGCCTCAGGAGGTAGCTCATCTGGGCCTGAAAGATAGATAACATTGCACGTGTTTAATACCTGAATGTGAGATGTTCAAAAAATGTCAGGGCAGTAGACTGGAACTGGGAAGTTGAAAGAAAACACTGTGAACAAAGATAATGGCAAACTGCCTCTGTCTTCATGTCAAGGAAACTACATGGACATGTCCAGCTAATCATCAGAGTCAAGGCTGACCAAAAGAATACTTTCCTTTTACCTCTGCTGCAGATGTTTGACTAAACACAAATACCAGAGTTAAAAGATTTTAAACCTATTGGTCAAAAGAAAATGGTCAGCTTCTTTCTTTGCTCTTTGGCTTTTATAAAAGAAATCGGTCCCTTAAAAAAAAAGTACAGTATACAAGGAATCTTTGGAACAATTTCTTTTAATAATCCTTTTTCCCTCCTACTTTTTACAGCACTTCCTTGCATTCCCCCACCTATATTCCTAGAACAGCTGCAATCAGCACTTCTTCCGAACCAGCCAAAGCAAGTCCTTACATCTTGAGGGGAGGAAACACACACACGCACACACACACACACACACACACACACACACACACACACACACACACTCTTACACAAAAGCAGCAGCTACCAGCCAAGACCTGTAGCCTTGGCATGGAATGTGTAGCCTTTCCCAGTGACAACATTGCTCAGATATTCCAGGGAAAGCAATAGGCTGATGTTAACTGCAAGGCAAAGCTCCTTTCACATCTCTGAGCTGCTGACTTTAGCCCTAGACTCTTTTGCACAGGTCCCCATTCTTAAGCCAACCATTTTTTGCCACCTTCCAATTTTATTTACCTTCCAACTCTTCTTTTGGCTAACGCGCAAGTATGGTTTGGAGCAAAAAGACAAGAATTAATTAAAGAGGCAAAAAAGATGCAATAAAGTACACAGGGACCCTGTTCGACGTAATTTTCAGAAACCCACAGAATAAAGAAGGATTTCTAATGCATATTAGTTTTGCTGATGGGACTCCAGGAAAATATCTGGAAGTCCCAAATCTAGGGAAAACAACCTGGAAAGATGTATGGGACCGGATTCCTCCTGATTTTTTTGCTACTACAAAGTAATACAGCTCTTTTCTTACAATGCATGTGAACCCCAAAATGTGAAATTGTTCCCTTGTACTCAAGTGATTAAAGAAATTGCCCTTTTCTGATGGGGGATAGTGAGCTACATGTTTATCCCACCTTAATGAAATGTTATAGGGGCAGAGCAATGTATCAGAAGCTTAGCAAAGCCTGTTCTTTGCAGCAAAGCAAAAATAAGTTAAAACAAGTAAAACTGGACTTTTGGCCAGGGGTGTACTTGGGTTTTTTCCCCTGAAATAAAATCTGAGTGTGTGATCTCCTACTCAAGACCATTACTTTGCAAATTAATATGACTGGTATAATAAAATTACTGATCTAGGGATTTCTGCAAAGTGGCTTGATGATGGACACGGTCTACTCTAGAGGTTGCCAGTTCAAACTGGACTTAAGCCATGGTGGCACAGTGGTTAAGTGCAGTATTGCAGGCCAACTCTGCCCATAGCCAGGTGTTCGATCCTAACAGATGGATGTCTCAGCCTTCCATCCTTCCGAGGTCAGTAAAATAAGATCCCAGATTGTTGGGGGCCATAGGCTGACATTATAAACTTCCCAGAAATGCTGTAAAGCACTATGAAGCAGTATATCAGTGTAAATGCTATTGCTATTGCTATTAAAGAAATTGAACACTCAGATGGCAGATTGAAAATGCTGGGTGGGGACATGGTTGCAGTTTTCTCCGCATTGGTGAGATAATTCTGATAGTTATTTCTACATTTGCTATTGCACATAATAATACAAATATGTAAATGCTCTCTCTTTGTCTCTCTGTCTCTCTCTCACACTATGGCAGCCAAAATAGAAGTGCTGAGTGGTGAAAAAGCAGAACAAGCTGAGCAGGAAAGTTGCTACACAGAAAACTAGAGGTCAAGCTGGGACAAGGGCATTTGCTCCACTGACCAGAAAGGGCGAAGCTTCTAAGAACAGCTGGTGAAAGCGGGAGTACAAGCAGAGTAGGACACTGAGTGATGTACAACTGACTTGTAACATATCCATCAGAATGAGGCGGGCACTCAACTTTTAGATTCAAATGGTGCCATCTCATTTTTACCATGTTTGTTATTTTACAGTATATACATGCTGGCTGAGGAATTCTGGGAGTTGACATTCACATGTCGTAAAGTTGCCATGGTTGGGAAATCCTGAACTACATGGTGAAAGGGCCAATATTTTTTAGCAACTTTATTGCTACTTTTTTCCTTAAATGGCAAAGTGATCACCATTCTGAAAATTGGGGTGGGGGAAAAGCAACGCAGCTATCGAAAAATTCTTGTGGGAAAGCTTTGTGTGGAAGAACATCTATCAAGATGTGACACATTTGCTCTGCCTGAGGGAACAACCTGCCAGTGACATATCAAAAGACCAGGCAGATAGTTGGAGGTTTGCCTCAGAGGTGAAAAGAAATAAGTCATCTCTTATCTTGATTTATTGGTAGAAACTCATCACTTATTTCCCTCTTTCAAAATCTCCAATATTGTACCTGCAACCTATTGTTTGGGGATTTAATGACACAGTTTACCTTGACCTGCTCTTCTGTTGACAGAGGGGAAAATCTGAGTTCCATTCATGCACCCTGCTGAAGGTCAGAAGGGATGGTGTCCTTCAGGAGAGGCAGCTCTTTCAGCCAGTCCCCAGAGATGAGAGGGAGCTGAAATCCAAGCAAAGGGTGGAGCCAAATGGTGCAGGGTGCCTCAAGCAAGTGTGGGAGGCCAGGCATAGGTCATGTGTGAGTGTCTGGTTTAATGAAGAGAGGGACTAGGGGAGACATGTTAGCAGTGTTCCAATATCTAAGGGATTGTCACAAAGAAGAGGGGGTCAACCTATTCTCCAAAAATTATTCTCCAAAGAAAAGGGCAGGTCAACTTATTCTCCAAAGCCTACGCTCCAAAGAAGAAGGGTGTCAACCTATTCTTGTTCTGAAGGCAGGACAAGAAACAGTGGATGGAGACTAACTGAGGAGTGCCAACCTAGAAATAAGGAGAAATTTCCTGACAGTTAGAACAATTAACGGATGGAACGCATTGTGGGTGCTTCAACACTGGAGACTTTTAAGAAGAGACCGGACAGTCACTTGTCTGAAACGGCATTGGGTTTCTGCCTAAGCACGGTGGGGAGGGAGGGGGTGTTGGACTAGAACAGGGGTAGGCAACCTTGGCTCTTTTATGACTCAGGAATTCTGGGAGTTGAAGTCCACGAGTCATAAAAGAGCCAAGGTTGCCTACCCTTGGACTAGAAGATCTCCAAGCTCCTCTTTCCAACTTTGTTATTTTATCTCTCCCTCAGGGGCTGAAAATCCTACTTGGATTTTAGCAGGGAGGATTTTCAGCTTCTGAGTGGAGACTTCCAGGGTCCCCTCCTCTTCTCCAAGGCACCCCTCATTTTTTGCTGGAATTCCATCCACTTGACACCGTGATTGCTTAATGACCGCAACTGGGAGAGGCAGGAATACGGTGCCTGAGCAAAGCAGTCACATGGGCAATCATCTTGCTTAACGACTGCTTTGCTCAAGGACAAGAGATTCCAGGGTCAATTGTGGTTGTAAATCAAGGACCACCTGTTGTTACTGCCAGTACCACACATAAAGATAATGAAGGCAACATTGCTAAGACTAATTATTATTAACTATTTAATGGCCATTACGACTTCAGATTTCCTTTGTTTTATACCCTTGCGACGGTCACAAAGTCACTTTTCCATCACCATCCTAACTGAGAGCAATTGCTAAATGAGTGAGTCGCTATATAAGGATTACCTGTATTCCCCCTGCAGATTACGCGTTAAAATAGCAACACTTTCATCTTAAACCAGAATAACATTACCTTTATTTGTATTCTCTCCGCCATTTTCTGAGATTGTTTTTGAAGTGGCTCAAAGACCACTCGGAGACAGCTGGCTGGGTCTAACAGTTTATTGAGGTACCGGACACGTAGGTGCTCAGCTTCAGCTCTTTTATAGCCGGCAGCCGGCTGGCTGCACCAATCCGCTGCTCATTCTTCTCCCGCCGGGACTGCTGGGCCAATCGGCTCCGGTGTGTGTTTTGACAGCTAGCGTCCTCGTGGCGGGTTGCGCATGCGTGGTGGAGAGCTGCGTTGACAGTGGAGATCTGTCAGCTGGCTGCGCATGTGCCTTCGCCGGCGGCAGCTTTTGACAGCTGTCAAAAGCTACTGCGTGTAATCCTGTCACAGTATTTACCTCATACAACATTAACATTCTTCCAACTCTTAACACTTATCATTAACATTTAACATATAACACACCCCTTCCCCTTCCCCTGGATCAGTTCCTTCCCCCTGTTGTTGCAGATTGCTGCCTGCCCATTCATAGTCTTGTAGGTAAGCTGGGGTTTTCCTGGTTCGCCCGGAGCGGCGTAGGGGTGTTTCACTGCCTTGCTCCCTTTCCCCTGGTTCTGGTTGTTGCTGGTCGGCGGTTTTGGGTAGAGTTAGGTCAGGAAATTCTTGGTCGTCTTCTTGTGGGGATTCTTGTTCCGTTATGTTAGGGTTTGCTTGTTGTGTTGTATTTTGGGGGCTCCGTTTCCTTAATTGGTCAAGGTGTCACCGGATGTACCCGTTTGGGCCAGCATCTATCAGATATGACAGGGGTCCGGTTTGGTCTATAACAACCCCTTGCACCCACTTTCCCCCCCCACGTAGTTCCTTGCCCAAACGGATTGTCCGTTCCTTAAGGACCGTAGCGGAAGAGGCTGCTCTGCGTCAATGTCCATCCTGTCTGGGTGCATTCTGTCCGGTCTGGTAATTAGTCTCCTTCCCCACCGCAGTTCAGATGGCGATTTCCCCGTGGTTGTGCAGGGGGTGTTGTGCTGGGCTAATAAGAACTGGCTTAGTTGCCAGTGCCAGTCCCCTTTGATGAATTTCTTTAAGGCTTCTTTAGTAGATCTCACCATAATCTCTGCCATACCATTAGATGAGGGATGGAACGGAGCCGACGTGACATGCCTAATAGAGTTCTCCATGGTGAATATCTGAAATTCACGAGAGGTGAATTGGGGCCCGTTATCGGAGACTAGGACATCGGGGAGGCCATGAGTGGCAAAAAGCCCCCTGAGTACCTGAACAGTGGCAGCTGTGGTGGTGCTGTTGACTGGGACAACCTCGAGCCATTTGGAGAAACTATCCACTGCTATTAAAAAATGTTGTCCCTGTAGGGGCCCTGCGAAGTCTAGGTGTACCCGGGACCATGGATTTTTTGTAGTCTCCCATTTGTGGACAGGGGCCTGGGGTGGGGCTGGTCTTGCTAATTGGCATGGGTAGCATCCTGCTACATGGTCTTCAATGTCCCTGTCTATTCCTGGCCACCAAACATAGCTTCTAGCTAGGGCCTTCATCTTTACGACTCCCGGGTGTCCTTCATGTAGTGTGCGCAATGTCTGAGGTCTGTGTTTCTCTGGAACCACTACTCTGTTACCGCATAGAAGGCACCCTAAATGGGATGTCAGTTCTTGCTTTCTAGTGAAGAATGGTCGGAATTCTGGCTCTGGGCACTTTGCAGGCCACCCAGCAGTGACCCACTGCAGTACCCTGCTAAGGTATTTTTCTCTGGCTGTGGTCGAGGCTATGTCTTTGGCCGACAATGGGCATTCCGGTAGTTCTGAAATTGCTAAGATGTGCCCGGCTGGGGCTGGGTCGGGGTCAACTGCCTGCAAGGGAAGCCTGCTGAGTCCGTCAGCGTGGCCCAGTTCTTTCCCCGGTTTGTGCACCAATTTATAAGTGTACGCCAATAAGAAGGTCGACCATCTTAAGATTCTCGGTGACAGTATTTGGGGTGTTATTTTGTTCCAAGTGAATATAGCTAAAAGTGGTTTGTGGTCAGTGAAAATGGTGAATGGTCTGCCGTAGAGGTAATCGTGAAATTTCTTCACGCTGGCAACAATTGCTAATGCCTCTCTGTCAATTTGGGCATAATTTCGTTCTGCTTTGGAGAGGGTTCTAGAATAAAATGCTATTGGCCTTTGTGTTCCGTTTTCAGTTAGATGGCTTCAGTTAGATGGCCTATTCCGTATGGGGATGCGTCGCAAGCGATGCATAGAGGGAAATCCTCTTTGAATAGTGTGACCGTGGAGCTGTTACATAGGATGTCTTTTAGATTTTGGAAACTGGCTTCATGTTTTTCCATCCAGGTCCATGGGGTCCCCTTATCTAATAATCTATGCAGTGGTTCGGCTATTGTTGCTTTATAGGGCAAGAATGCATGATAGAAGTTCAGTAAGCCTAAGAAGGCTTGCAGCTCTTGCTTGTTTTTCGGGGTGGGGGCTGCTTTGATAGCCTTAATCTTAGAGTTGGTTGGATGGATTCCGTGGGCGTCAATTCTATACCCGAGGAATTCCGTGGATGGCACCCCTATTGAGCATTTTTCTTTTTTCAATTTAAGACTGGCCGTTCTAAATCAATCTAGAACAGCTGCCAGTCTGTCCGCTAGAATTGTCTCTGATTCGCCGGCGATGAGGACATCGTCGAAGTAGGGGCAGACCCCGGGAATCCCTTTTAAGATCTTTTCCATTATACCCTGGAATATCCCCGGGGCAGCTGATATGCCAAATTGTAACCACTTGACTTTAAAAGCCCCGTGGTGAGTGACTATAGTTTGCGCATCCGCGGTTTCCTGAGTTACCGGGAGTTGCAAGTACGCCTGCGCCAAGTCTAATTTGGTGAAGATGGTGCCAGAGCGGATGGAAGCGAGGACGTCTTTCACCGCCGGGACTGGGTAAGCGTGTGCGTTTAATGCTAGGTTCAGGGTAGCTTTGTAGTCGGCGCAGAGCCGAATTTGGCCATTTGGCTTAATTGGGGTGACAATTGGGGTTTCCCAGCTTCCCCCTTCCGTAGGTTCCAGGACCCCTAATTTAACCAGGCGTTCCAGTTCGTCCTCAATTTTCTTTTTGAGGGCGAATGGAACTCTTCTGGCTCTGATTAGTATTGGTTGTACGGCGGGGTTGAGTTTTAAGGAGATGGGTGGGCCGGTATATTTACCCAGGGAGCCATCGAAGACGTCCGCAAAGTGATTGCAGACGGCTTCGAGGCTTGCGGCCTGTGTTGCATTAACCCCTGTAATAGCAATGCCTATGGCCTTGAACCAGTTCAGGCCGATTTGGCTGGTGCGATCTCCCTGTGTGACTAACACCTCAAGTGAGCCTCGGAATTTTTTGAATTCAACCATCACTTGGGCCTTCCATTTTAATTTAATGGGGGTTTTCTGGTAGTCTGCCAGATGTATCCGGGGGGGGGGGTTCTAAAGGAATTTGTTTTTTGTTAAGTCGGCAAATTTCCCTGAAGGTCTTGAGGGAGATTAATGACACCGCAGACCCGGAGTCTACTTCCATCTCACAGGGGACCCCATGAAGTTTTTTTTAATTTTAACCTTGGGGTTTAGTTGGTGGACCCACTTTGCTTCCTTATCCCTGTCTACCGCCTGCACTAGGGGCCCCGGGGGCTTTCCACTATAGGCTCTAGTAGGTCTCGTACCTGGGGAGGTGGCCTCCAACTCGTGAAGATTCTCGCAAGGTCGGCTCCGGCATACTGTCCTGATGTGCCCAGTTTTTCCGCAGTTATGGCACTTGGCATTACGGAACCGGCAGGCGGCTCGGGCATGGTTACCCCCGCAGCTGGCACAGGTAGATCATTGTTCCTTGGGGTAGCTTCAAGGGGAGTTGTAGCTTCTGGCTTTTTGTTTCTCTCCGTGGTCATTTCGGCGGGTTTGAAGTTTCTCCAGTCGCTGTTGTATGGCGTCCACATCGGTCAGGTCTATCGGTTCGTCGTCGTCGCTAAGGGTTATTTCTTCCTGATGCACAGACCCATGTTGTTCGATGGCGGGCCGTGCGGGTTCCCCTTGGTGGCTGTCTTCGTTCGCTAGAACTTCCCTGGAGACCTCCACTAAATTTAAATCTGGTTTCGCTATAATCTTCTTCTGGAGGTGCTCATCTTTGAGCCCGATAACTACTTGGTCCCTGATCCGGTCTTCTATGTCCGGAAATTGGCAGCTTCGGGCGGCGTGCCGTACTCCTGCGATGAAGTCGTTCGCAGATTCATCCGGTTGCTGGCGTCGACGTGCAAATTGAACCCTCCAGTACAGCTCAGAGCATGCTGGCATGAAATGCTTGTTGAGTCTCTCAGTTAGTTCAGCGTAGGGTACCTCCGCAATTGGTTCCGGGATGAATAGGCCGACGGCGACGTCGTAAACTGCCGGGCCGCTTATATACAGGAGGGCTGCCGCTTTGGCTCGGTCTTCAGTGATCTTACTGACCAGAAGAAACCCTTCGACTTGCCCTAGATGCGACTCCCAATGCTCTGGATGGCGGGTGTCGAACTCTTGTACACGTCCAAAGTTGGCCATGCTGTCTCAGTCTGGTAGTCTGCTTCGCCATGTCTGTGGAAGTTATAACTTCCCGTTGTGACTCAGCCGTGACTCGCTCTGGTCGCCGGGAGCTCTCTTCCCTGGCGGTGACTTCAGCTCGGCGAAGCAGATTCCATCCTCGTCACCAGTGAAGTGGCTCAAAGACCACTCCGAGACAGCTGGCTGGGTCTAACAGTTTATTGAGGTACCGGACACGTAGGTGCTCAGCTTCAGCTCTTTTATAGCTGGCAGCCGGCTGGCTGCACCAATCCGCTGCTCGTTCTTCTCCCGCCGGGAGAACAGTTTTGTTCTCCCCCCCCACCTTTATTTCTACCCATTCATAGATCACTTCTAATCTTCTCACACTAAAACTGGCTGCTCTCATAAATTTCCTAAAAATTACCAGGATGATAATGGGAGTTGCACCAGGAGTTTCCCTTACCTATTAGTTAAGGCGCTCTGTCGATGGCCCAAGTTCATTTTTACCCAAATGGAAGACAGTCAAATCAGGAGGACTGTTGTGAAGAAAGGGTTCACAGGCAGGGAGGAAGGGAGGAAGGTACCTACCTGCCTTCTGGGGGTCTCGGAGGGTGGCGAGGCAGGGAGAGTGAGAGAGCTGAAAGCCCATTGCTTGGTTTCTGCTAAAATGGCTGGCTCTACTTAGCACTTTCAGGTCTCAGCCGAAGATACAATGAACATGTTCATTCATGTGAAGCTGGGTCTATCGTTAATGGAAACCAGAGGGCAGTATCTGTGCCCACCGCTTTCCCTGTCCCAATGTAATCTCAAAGGATTGAATACAGTTCTCCTAAGAGACACATCCACAGGCTGTTCTGACCCAAGGCAATGGAACCAGAGCAGACATACAGCGGGCTAGAGGTCTAGGATAGTACGAATTTGAGGAAGGGTGATCTCTTACAACAACACTTTCAGCCAATTTTTAGGTTCTCATGGATCAAGACACAAAGAGAAGTTTTGTGAGTTTTTTTTCATTATGCCACAAGAGCATTCAGCCCAAATGAAATCCAATATTCTGTTTCCTGTGCTGACACACACACTTTCTGTTTATTAACTTACTCTTCTCTCAGAAGCTCAACCCATTCCAAGCCCAGGTGCACATCTTAGGAACACGTTAAATCCAGGCACAGTTAATTCTCAGGAAGCATGCCCAGGAACTAAGTGGTCAATGACTCACGACTGAATATACACCCTACCTATATTTAAAAGCATTGTACAGAAGATATTAAATAATTTGAAATTTCTACAGAGTTTACAACATTCTTTCCTTTCCTTTCCTCCTTTCCTTTCCTTTCCTTTCCTTTCCTTTCCTTTCCTTTCCTTTCCTTTCCTTTCCTTTCCTTTCCTTTCCTTTCCTTTCCTTTCCTTTCCTTTCCTTTCCTTTCCTTTCCTTTCCTTTCCTTTCCTTTCCTTTCCTTTCCTTTCCTTTCCTCCTCTCCTCTCCTCTCCTCTCCTCTCCTCTCCTCTCCTCTCCTCTCCTCTCCTCTCCTCTCCTCTTCCTTCCCTTCCTGTCCCCTCTTCCCCTCCCCTCCCCTCTCCCTTCCTTCCTTCCCTTCCCTTCTGTTCCCTTCTATACTTCCCCTCTTCCCCTCCCCTCTCCTTTCCTTCTCTTCCCCTCCCCTCTCCTCTCCTCTCCTTTCCTTCTCTTCCCCTCCCATCTCCTCCCCTCTCCTTTCCTTCTCTTCCCCTCCCCTCTCCTCCCCTCCCCTCTCCTCTCCTTTCCTTCTATTCCCCTCCCCTCCCCTCTCTTCTCCTCTTTCTGTTTGTAATTTCTTCCCCAGCACATTCCCATATAAATGAGCAGCTGCTTTGCACATATTTCCCCAGAACTAATCTGTTTTTTGCCATGCAGTGGTAAACTGGCTGTAGGAAATGGGATTCAGATTTATTACTAATCAGCTCTGCTGAATTTTAGGAATATTCATTTCTTTTTGAAGACTTTTAAAATATTTTGCTTCTTTTGGGATATAATGTTAATTCACCTACAGGTGAGACCTTTTCTTTACCTTCTTAAGGCTGTGGAACACCAAAGGTTTTTTTTCTTCCAAAGGGGGGAAACCACAAAAGCAACAGCAGTCCAGTCCAGCAGATTGAACACAGATGGTTCTCCATGGGGAACCATCAGCCAGGACAAGACACAGCGGCTAGGCTACTTCTGCCAAGAGGCATGACTGGCTTAGACTGACCAAAGTGAGAATGTGGAAGCCACACAAGAGAAAGCTGAGTGCTAACCATAAAGGGCACAATTTTTAGATGTTCACTTGGAATGAGTTGATCTAGATAGATCTAGATATAGGATGCTGGGAGGCTTATGCCATAAGCAAAGGGCAAGTGGTAGACTTGGCTGTGCTTGTCCTAATGGATTTGTCAGCATTCTTTGGTGGCTCCCATCTTGACCAGGTGGAGCTGTGGGTATAATACAGTGGTGCAAATGGTTGAGGCAACTCAGCAGTTTTCCTTCAACATGTTCTCACACTTTGCAGCCCCTTAGGAGGGGTGTTCTGTGCAGGTGCAAAAGATGTCTCCTTCACAGTGACACAGACATACCAGTCTGAGCAGCTTTCTCATTGCTCTTTGTATGCAGTGTCAATGAGGCACCATGATTCCATACTTCAGTCCCACAAAGCTGTGGTTGAGATGATGCCTCAAATCAGCTTGCTAAAAATATTTACACGTGCAACAGTGATTTGACAGCAGAGCAGGATGAGGCAGGCATACAGGGCTGAGGTATTTTCATTAAGCTTCGCGGTTCACCTCTAAGGTGTTTGGAGAAGTCTGGAATTCCTACTAATATTCTTTAAGAAACACAGTTTTAAGGTACCTAAATACATGAAAGCCAATTTTTCAAAATCCTACCCTATTGCCACAATATTGTGTCTACTTTTACCCAGAAAATAGAAGATACTGTAGATTAAATAACAGGATTTTGTGGTTAGCAAAAGGCTTGATTCTCAGCGACTGTGGTCCTCAGAGGAAAGTTATATTTGGACTCGCTAGCTATCATAAAAGGAAAAGCATCATTTACTTTCTCCCCTGTTAAATAATTGTCAACTAGCCCTATTGGAAAAAGGAATTATAGACGTAGTTTGGTATTGAAATGAAGGCTTCTCCCACATGAGTTAACTGGTATTTGTGGGTTTAGCCTTTAATAGCTGGAATATTCAGGATGAGGTACTCTGTAATCTTCTGCCTTTTATTAACAGAAGCATTTAGCGAAACATAGTAAGCAAGACACACAGTGCAAACAAATAAGGAAATATTTATTTAGAACTTGCTGGAGGAAAAGAGGATTTTATTCTTTTTAAGTTTCATTGTAGGTTAGAAAAAAATTCTTTACATAATCTGATCCTCTAAAACCAATGCAAGTTATATGGATGCAAATGAAATGTCCTATTTAATAGGCAGTATTGTATAACTGGGTGTGGGGTTGTGTAGCACCTTTATGTGGATGATGATATTAAAAATATGAAATTCTCTCCCCAGGTTCAGACATGCTTCTGCAGTGACTAATGCCATTAAACAGTGTGAACATACATAGGAACTATGTATTTATGAAACTTTCCAGCCATATCTCCATTCAAGTAAGAAAACGCACCTGCTGCATGCCTTTCAAAATTTGGCTGGCCAGAGAGCTAAGAGCTAACAGTCAGATTAAAGAATAGCCAGATGAAATTTCTAGTTGATGAAGAAAATAATAATTTTTAAGGGGCAAGAAAATGCCTAATTTAAAGAAATTCAAGTAGCTGGTGCTATCTTCCTTCCTTCTGAAGCTCCATTGCAAAAATGTTACAACGCAATCCTCTCCATGCCTACTTAGAAGTAAACCCAGTTAAATTTCATTGAACTTAATCCTCAAGTGACAAGATTGCATGAATCAACCAAGATTTTATTCAAATATGCACTAATTACAAGAGCTGAGTCAAGCTGAAATGAGTCAGTTCAGTGTAACCTGCTTATTTGAATGAAATAATATATTCAGTTTGATTTTGCATGAGCAAAACCCACCAAAACTTTGAATATATTTCAAAGTGCCAGAATCACTTCAATATATTAAGTCAATTTTGCAGTGCAGTTCTGAAAATTTTATTTGAAGGAGTGATTAACCCAAGCCTAGGAACATGCATGTCTACTCAGACATAAAGCCCACTTATTTTAATGGGCCTTACTCCAGGTTAGTCAATCAAAATGAAATAGAATTTGAACGCTCAACTTAATTTGAATAGTGTATCAATCCAATTCCTTTGGGAGATTTAGTTTCATGAAAGTGGTGTACACCTGTATAGAAGCTCATCTAATCTTGAAATTGCATCAAAGGCAACTCTGAAGTGATTTGACAAATTAGAGCAATTTTGCAGAAGACTCTGAAGATTTATCAAAATCAACTGAATTGCCTTCAAGTTAACATCTCTAAAATGTAAATTTGTCGAGCCCTAGATTGTTTGAAATTTGAACCACAGTTTCCCCCAGCACATGAGGAAAGAAACCAACAAAAAGAAGTATTTTGGGAAAGGAGCAGTAATATCGCCTTCCTTTCTCTTTTTGAGCCACTTCTCTGAGGACACATTTTTCGGTCTGGGATCCTCTGAAACTTTTCTGCCTACTTGCTCGGCTCTTGATCGGATGTAGCTCCTGTGATCACCATTATCACATAACAAATAGTGGAAGAATATTACTTGAATGTATGTTTCCCCAAATCATAAAATCCAAACTTAATAATGCACGTTTCTTACATTAACACAGACAATTCTGTCCAGAAATTTAACTTGGTTTTGCCACCTATATTTTAGTACTTTGCCCATCAAGGAAATTATTACCAATTTTTCAGACCAAGCTAGAACTGTCTCCATCTCCATTCTATTTCATAGTGATGGATCAAACAGGCCTCAGGATGGAAGGCTTAACACCTGGGTCTTTTTGCCTGCAAAACCCAGAGCAGAAGGCTTTCAACAGGGATGAATCATAAGCTTTGAAGCACTCTGTTCTGTCATTGGATTGTAGATCTTTTCCATTTACTTTGGAAAGCCTTTGTTTTTTGTTGCAGTATTTACTGGGAGACAGCTGAGGGAAATGATTTATTTGCCCTAGAATTGGCAGGATCCCAATCTTCTCTTTGGTCTGGAGGCAGCTCCCCACCCAAGGATTCTTGAGTTCTGAGGTGATTCCTTTTGCGTTACTTTCTCCGCCCCTTCCCAAAAACCCTGAATCAGAGGGTGTGACCACCAGGTTCACAAATACAGGCCTCAGCAAGAAGTGAGGAGATGCTTTTCCATTGCTGCCCTACAGAAGTAGCCTATCCTTGGCCTCATGCCACCAACCCATGCCAGCCAACACAGCTATCCTGAAGTAGCACACATTTGTTCCAGTCATTTGCATCCATCCCATGGTTTCAATTAATCAATTAATCTCCTCCTCAATCCCAGTCTTATTTCCACAGTCAGCTGAAGAATGAATACTGAATTGGTTTGAAGATTGCCCTTCAGTCTAAACATAGATTTCTGCACTCATTTTCTTCAAGTTTGTCAATAAAGTTCTTTTTATTAGGTAGATGACAGAAGCAGAAAAAGACAGGAGGTTTGTGTTTATGGAGATTCTCGGTCATCTGGGTCATGGTTGTCCCAAAGGTGCATTTTCAGGAGGCGACTGGACTTTCTTGTTTTTCTTTGAAGACATTTCGCTTCTCATCCAAGAAGCTTCTTCAGCTCTGACTAGATGGTGGGGAATGGAAAGGTTTATATTCATTGAAGATAGCTGGTCATTTTCTTGGATGAGAAGCGAAACGTCTTCAAAGAAAAACAAGAAAGTCCAGTTGCCTCCTGAAAAAGCACCTTTGGGACAACCATGACCTGGATCACTGAGAACGTCCGTAGACATTTAGCTATGCGCTTTGGGATGAACACTCTTCGAATGGTCCTGGAGTATGAACAGATTTCCAGAAAACATTGCAGATCACAGGAACCACTGGCACTTCAGTTTGAGACGCAGACAACACAGACTCATCCCCAACAGCCGGCACCTGTCTTCAACAGTAAAGGGACACAGGACAGAAAACACTCTGCATCCCAGAAGGCTCCACACACATATGCGCTACTCAGGTGACCCTGAGGACACAGGTAAACCTCCAGGTGGCCTCAACGACTCTCTAAGAAAAGGCAAATGAACAGCTGTCTGCAAGGAATATAAATCTTTCCATTCCCCACCATTCCATCAGAGCCGAAGAAGCTTCTTGGATAAGAAGCAAAATGTCTTCTAAGAAGAAAATAAAAAAGTCCAGTTGCCTCCTGAAAAAACACCTTTGGGTGTTGCCTATCTAGAGCAAAGCATATCTTTGCTTTAAATTAGGTGCTGTATTCCCTTGATCAATGACCTTGAACATCCATTGACCACATGGTGGTGCTGTTATCCTAATGCATCCCAACCTTGTTAAAGGAGTGTTGGCTTAAAACACCCTTCCCCCTTGTGAAAACCTGTGGTGCCATCTGCTTCATTAATGTACCAAGAGAAACGAAACTTAGACACCCACAACTCAGCATGCCGAGATGTGCTGCCAGAGATCCTTGATTAGAGGTAATTAGTTATCAGTACAGAACACATAGTGACCGAATATACTGTAGGTAGTCCTGCACTTACAATCACAGTTAGGACCAGAAATTCTGTTGCTAAGCAAGGCTGTTGTTAAGTGAGTCATGGCTCATTTTATAACCTTTTTTTGCTATGGTTGTCAAGTGAATCACTGCAATTGTTAAGTGAATCACATGGTCATTAAGCAAAGCCAGCTCCTTCCCCCATCCCCCAATTGACTTTGCTTGTCGGAAGCCAGCTGGGAAGGTGGCAAAAGACAACCATATGACTCTGCAACCATTGTCAATTCATGTTGATTACCCAGTGCTGAATTTTGATTGTGTGACTGTGAGGATGCTGAAATGGTCATAAGTATGAGGACCAGCTGCAAGTCACTTTTTTCAGTGCCGTTGTAACTTTGAACAGTCACTAAACAAATGGTTGTAAGTCAAGGACTACCTGTACTATTAAAAACAAAAGCAGATGACCTGCCACTTTAAAAAATATCCAAGAGGAGAGATTTAAAGAGGTTGGTTTTATTTTCCTGCCAAATGAGAAGCTGCATTTTCTAAAAGGTCCTCCTTACTCCATTGGTAATGCTTGCCTATCTAGGAAAAAAGCTTATCTCTTCTTTTTTAGCTTGTTTGTGTTTCCAAGATGAGCAGGTCTCTCTTTTAAATGAGATACAAATTCCTTTGGGCTGTGTGGCACTTCATGTGCATCTTTGTGTGTGAAATTCTCATACCTCAAGGAAGAGATATAACAAAACACCAAAATCGGCAATAACTGTGTCCCTCAGACATTTAGGGTTACAATATCCATTAGTGACCATGGCAGAAGGAGCTGATGGAAACTGGCATTTGAAACCTCTGGTGTTCATGTTGATATTCATTGGTGGTTTAGTCACATGTGTAATATGTTTATACAAATGCACAGTCAAAACACCACATTTTTAATGACAAAGAGCCCTCTTTATTTTGTCCCCACCAAGCCTAATTAATCCACTCTTTCCCTCCTTCCTCCATTCCTTAATCTCTCTCTCCCTCCCCCACTCTCTCTCTTTCTTTCCAGATGCTGACACCCTAAAATTCATGATCTAATTGAAGTTTTCAGAATTGATAAGGATCAATCTTGGCACCAGAATGAGAAATTACTGGCTGTTCTTAAATTCCTACTTATATCCATTCAGAATCATGCAAAGCACAGTTAATTGCCTGTTGGGCAAATATATCTTTCAATTACTTTGTATGTATGTACATGTGTGTGTGTTTGTGTATGTATACATGCACGTATCTAACTCAGCCATGTTCTAAAGAGTGATATATGTGAAAAGATTGAAATTGGGCTTCACGATAGCCTGTGGATAAAATTAGTCCTGCAAACTTGGATTTTTGGCTTCCTCACAAATTTGTTATTTGGAAATAGGAAAAACACAATTCAAAACTATTCATTTCAAAATCATTGTGCTGTTGATTAAGAAGTGAAACTAGCCACCAGAAAATTTGGCTGGATAAATTTCTATTTAGGATCTAATATAGTCAGACTCCCAGTCTCATAGAAATCTTCCCTTTTGCAAAATGCCAATCAAAGTCATTATGGTTTTTTTAACCATTTTCTCCTTAATAGACATCTTGTATCTTCCTAAGTACAGTTGTGCAGAGATCTGGATCTAAAAAACAAATGTGGCTGGTGCATACTACACACGACACAAATATCTTAATGTGACTTTTTCTGATATTTTGCATCAGTGGTGGAAGGTAGCTGT
This sequence comes from Vipera ursinii, assembly GCF_947247035.1. Lineage (NCBI taxonomy): Eukaryota > Metazoa > Chordata > Lepidosauria > Squamata > Viperidae > Vipera > Vipera ursinii. The sequence continues at coordinate 152,911,770 of NC_139513.1, forward strand.
GCAAGACTAGGGTTTGGATGCAACTCCTTCAAAGTGTTCCCTTCACCCTTCAAAATCCAGCTCTCTGAACAAAATCCTGTTACAAATAGAGATAATGATGGCTAGATCCCTCATAAAGTGTATGTTCCAGACAAAGTACTGGCATAACCCTGTGATATAACTCTATAAGATGGTTTTCAAATTCTCTCTCCCTCTGTCTCTCCATCCCTCCCTTCCTCCCTCCCTCTCTTTCTCATCTCCTCTGGACAAATCCTTTGTTGGATGAGAATTTAGGAGATGGGCCCAAAATATTCAAAGCAGGAGATGGTGAAAGGCTATAAAAGATGCTTTCAAGTATGGAAGGGATGCAAACATGACATCTGTCTGTATTTTTTTAAAGCAGCCGTATCTTTTCTTGGAATAATACAACAGCTAACAGCACCATACAGCTACAATGTTTAAAACCGAGCCAAAAGTTTGCATGCTATTTCATTTCCATGCCTCCATGTATGCTGGGGTTCTCACACAAAAAGCGTTGATTATGACCGTTGTTTCTGTTTAGCAATTTATCACATGGCTCCTAAGATTTTCTCCTCTTCCAACGTGTAGTATTCAAAACACAGTGGCATAGAAAAACCTGATTGCCATTGGGATGATCAGCAATTCATGAAAAGTTCATTGCATTTTGAATAAACAAGCAAGCAAGCAAACAAACAAACATTCTTGAGTTGAGCTTGGCTCCCAGTGACTGAATCCAAGCTGTTTCCTTGGCATGCAGAAGTTGCCATAGTCTAACAAAATGAAATTCAATGGTGAAAAAAGTAAGGTTCTGCATTTAGGCAGGAAAAATCAAATGCACAGGTATAGTATAGGTGGTACCTTGCTCGATAGTAGTAACTGTGAGAGGGATCTCGGAGTCCTAGTGGACAATCACTTAAATATGAGCCAGCAGTGTGCTGCAGCTGCCAAAAAAGCCAACACAGTGCTAGGCTGCATTAACAGAGGAATAGAATCAAAATCACGTGAAGTACTAATACCATTTTTCAATGCCTTGGTAAGGCCACACCTGGAATACTGCATCCAGTTTTGGTCACCACGATGTAAAAAAAATGTCGAGACTCTAGAAAGAGTACAGAGAAGAGCAACAAAGATGATTGGGGGACTGGAGGCTAAAACATATAGGGAACGGTTGCTGAAATTGGGTATGTGTAGTTTAATGAAGAGAAGGGTGAGGGGTGACATGATAGCAGTGTTCCAATATCTCAGGGGCTGCCACAAAGAAGAGGGAGTCAAGCTATTCTCCAAAGCACCCGAAGGCAGGACAAGAAGCAACGGATGGAAACTAACCAAACAGAAAAGCAACCTAGAACTAAGGAGAAACTTCCTGACAGAACAATTAACCAGTGGAACAACCTGCCTCCAGAAGCTGTGAATGCTCCAACACTGGAAGTTTTTAAGAAGAGACTGGACAGCCATTTGTCTGAAATGGTATAGGGTTTCCTGCCTTAGCAGGGGGTTGGACTAGATGACCTCCAAGGTCCCTTCCAACTTATTATTATTGTTATTATCATTATTATTATCTTCTGGAAATGCTTCCTTGATGAAAATAAATAAATTTCTCACACTAGCTAACAAGCCTGAAAATTCCAAGGGGTGCTCCATCCAAAACTCAACCAGGGCTAACCCTGCTTAACTTTTGTAAACAGCTAAGATCAGTTAGGAAATGGCCACTCAATTACTTTAAAAAGTTGTTTTTTAGACCATGGAATGAATTTGAGCAGTCTTCTTGTTGTGACTGCAGTATTGACAAATGTCACCAATATTCAGGGTATTATTGTTTCCCCAACAGTAGGGAAGGTATTCAGCTTCTGTACTGCTGTGAAAACCGCAACACACCTGGAAAATCTTCACTCTAGGTGTGTTTATGCAATACACGATACAGTTTCTGAATTAACCCCATATGTGTATATATACTGTAGATAGATAGATAGATAGATAGATAGATAGATAGATAGATAGATAGATAGATATTTGCATTCTCTCAATGCAGTGAGCACAAGCAAACTCCACGAGCTGTTTTGAGAGGATTCTAAGTCCACCCACCCACCCCACATGCATATTAGTTAAACTTAAATGTGGAAAAGTTTTGCATGTTATATAAATGCAGCCGATAAATCTTTAATTGGGCTTATTTAATCCAGGCATTGTTGGTTTTTGGGGGTTTCAGAGAAGCCCTGTGATGACCAGGGCTAAATTTCATCCTTAGTTGAAAGGCGGCAAGCCGTGTGCTTAGGAATGGCTCTGACTAGCACACCACTGCTAAGCTTGTGCAGGGCTGCCAGTACACCTGGTGAGCTGAGAGCAATTTCTTGAAAGAAAAAAAAACAACAACAACATAAGAACTCCTGGCAGATATTGCGAGTTCTTAGTTAAGGGCTGGAATGTTTGCATTCCTTTCCTGATAGGCTACTCAATCCCCAGGAGACCAAGAGATAACCTTATATGGTAAATGAGAATGCTTGCTTGACTTGCCACACCTTGGTAAAAGACTGAACTTGTCGGGAAAGATACTCCACAGTGAACTCCAGGCGGATGGAGTGGAGTGCGTTCCTTTCCTCCCTCCCTCCCTCCCTTCCTCCCTTCCTTGTAAGAAAATGGGTCAACAAGTCAGGGGAATGCAACTAAATGTACCCTCTCTTCATAGGACCCGCTCACTTCTAAGCTAACTGACCATATTCCAGCATAGGGTGCTATGCAAACCTAGCCAAGTATGGTTAGTTCCTGATTCTTTGTGTAATAGGAACCTAGATAATTGGGTTAATTAAGTCTGTCTGACTAAGAATACTATAGGAACGCACGTTTTAGGGAGTGCGGTAGCTCTGCTTTTATCCTATGCCAGTATACTTCTTATACTGTACAATAACCCCCATTTTACTTGCTTTCACTGCTGCAGTGTTAACACAAAATTTACCAATCACACCAGAATTTCCTGCAGCAAGTATGTGAAGAGACACATGTGCATAAAGAGTAGTTCTCGATTCACAACCCATTTAATTAATGACCATTCAGAGTGACACTGGCACTGAAAAAGGTGACTTATGGCCTTATACTTAATGACTATCATGTGATCAAAATTAGAGTGCTTGGCAATCGGCGTGCATTTATGACATTTGCAGTGTCCCCAGGGTTGTTGCAGTGGCCATTTGTGGCCTTCCCAGCTGGCTTCTGACAAGCAAAGTCAGCGAAGGAAGCTGGACTCACTAACAACTGAAGTGATTCGCCTAACCATGGCAAAAAGGGTCATGAAATCAAGTGTGACTGACTTAACGACCGCCTTGCTTAGCAGTGGATATCCTGGTCCCAATTATGATCACAAGTCAAGGACTACTAGTATGTAAATACACATCCTATATGTTTCTATGTGATGGGCTTCTACTTGAACAACCAACTGCACATAGGCTTACATTATTCAGACTTTAAAGCACGAAGGATCAATATAGTATTTTGTGTCCTGCTATCTAAATAGTGTAGGTATTTGGGAATTGAATCTTCTGTAATGTATCCCTGTAAATATGGAAATGCTGCTAAACTTTACTACTACCTTTTTAAAAGAATGGGGTTTGTTTTTCATAGCAGCGATGGCCTTGACCAGCATTATGCTTTTTATAGCTTTATATGCCCCTTTCAAGGTAAAGCTGCCTCTACACAGTTGCTTAGCAGGTTGAACACATTTAAAGTTATATTTTAAAATAAAATGTAAAGAGCATTTGTATGTATACTCTAATATACAATCTATCAGGGGACTGGACCAAATGGGAACAGAGGCATGATTAGAGTTAATTTCATGCTGATATTGTTTTTTTTTGCTACTCAGCTGATGGCAGAAAAGAGAGACTCTGAAATTCTGTAAGAACATCTGCTTTCTACATTTGAAGTGTCTTCGGCTGGTGTTTCTAGTTCAAAGAATGCTAGGTTATAAGCAATGGTATAAATCCCAGAGAAAAATTATCAGAATGGATAGTAGTTAGTTGGATAGATTTAATTTGATCTTAAGGGTAGGACATTGATCATTCTTTTGAGTCTACCACATTAACTTTTCAACACTCCCTCTTGGATGCCTAAACCAGAGTTTTGTGTTGCATGAGATACTTTGCAGTCCTTAAAGGTAAAGGTAAAGGTTCCCCCGCACATACGTGCTAGTCGTTTCCGACTCTAGGGGCCGGTGCTCATCTCCGTTTCAAAGCCGAAGAGCCAGCGCTTGTCCGAGGACGTCTCCATGGTCATGTGGCCGGCATGACTAGACGCCAAAGGCACATGGAACGCTGTTACCTTCCCACCGTAGTGGTTCCTATTTTTCTACTTGCATTTTTACGTGCTTTCGAACTGCTAGGTTGGCAGAAGCTGGGACGAGTAACAGGCGCTCACTCTGTTACGCGGCACTCGGGATTCGACCCGCCAAACTGCTGACCTTCTGATCGACAAGCTCAGCGTCCTAACCAATACATGATCCCCTGAAATAACAGCGAAGTCTTATTTTAGGCTTGAAAAAACACTCAGTTGCTTGTTTGGTCATTTTCTCTGTAAAATAGTACCATATTTTCTTTACCTCCAGTGAAAGAATTCTGCTGTAAAGCAAAAAATTAATGTTCAGCGTGACTCTTTGGAGCTGTCCCACCCACCTCACAACTCCAAAAGATTTAGTCTTTGTTTGATCTGCTGCTGAAGGCGAATCTCTCTCTCCCTCCCCCCCCCCCCACCCTTCAGTCTACAAAGAGATGTTATTCAAAGCTTAAGTTGCTAATCCTTTTGGATTTTTCACAGCTCTTTCATTTTGTAATGCAGTTCAGCAATACAAGTCTGGCGTTATTCTTTGTGGAAAGGAAGAGATGGCCCTCCTGAACACTAGAGGGCACTATATACACATGTAAGCATGGGCTTTGGGAAGGTTTTGCTGCCACACCTTCCCCACCCTCCCCGAAGAGGTCAGAGAAAAAATAGCTACTTCAAAGATCACTGAATGCTTCTTTGTTTCCCCCTTGTAATCCTTCCTCCGTATGGCTGTTAGCAAGAATAGAGGAATCTTTCAATTTTGGTTTGGCTCAGTTTCTTGATTTGTTTCTTAAGTTTGATTACTGAAAAAGGAGACGGGAATATATGTCATCTAGAAATGCCCCTAAAGAAATTTCCCCTGATTGTTCTACTGGTGTTTTTCGTCTTTACGACAGCTGCATATTGCATGTTCTAATGTTGTGTATTGTTTAAATAGATGATTATTTGGCATAAACTCTCAGGATAATTGGGGGGGAGAGATTTTTTTTATTTCCCTCCGCTAGTCCCAAGTTTACTGCTTGATTTGACTTCACAGAAATAACTAGTAGCCATTCTATTTCCTGTATTATTTTTCTGTATGATTTAGTGGAAGCTTCTGATTTTTGTAGGACATGATAAATATTAAGTATTTCTGTGAACTGAAACCTTTCTAGACACAAAATACGATTTGGCATTATTTCTCCTTTTGCTTCTTTTTGTGTGCTTCAGTTCTCCCTGCTGATTTTAGTCAACCTTGATATTTTCTGAGATGTGAAAGTGCTTCTTTCTTAAAAAAAAACAGACCTCAAATGAATCTTTTTCTGAAAAGCCCTTAAATCCACAACGGAAATTAGTTGTTAAGAACTGTGAAAAGTGATGTGTGTGTGTGTGTGTGTGTGTGTGTGTGAGAGAGAGAGAGAGAGAGAGAGAGAGAGAGAAAAGATAAATTAAATTAATTTATGGACAAATCCACTCAGCTCTGGTCTGAAGACAGATTATGCCAAACAAACAAACAAAAAAAACTGATCATGCCAAACCAATCTTATTTCCTTCTTTGATAAAGTGACTAAACTAGTAGACCAGTGAAATGCTGTGGACATAGTTTACTTAGATTTCAGTAAGGCATTTGATAAAGTAGACCACAACCTACCCCTTGGTAAGCTAGAAAAAGGTGGAATAGACACATCACCACCAGATGGATCTGTAGCTGGCTGACAAAGCATACTCAACAAGTAGTCCTCAATGGCACTATACCCACATGAAGAAAACTAAGCAGTGGGGTACCACAAGGTTCCATATTAGATCCATGCCTCTTCATTTCCTCCTCTGGCCTATTTTGAGCATGGAGTGCAGCTCCCACAGTGATCCCCGCTGTTAAACCCCTTTCTCAAACTCCAGCGCCTCAACAACCTTTACCCATATTCCGCATTAATCTAGTCATTCACTAGATGGCAGTCAAGAGATTATTTCTCACCAGCTCTAGCAGGGGAGGGAAGCACATTAATTATATGGATATTGCCAGCGTAATTTAGTGGAATACCTATTGTTGCTGGTTTTGATTTCACAACATCAGGAATATTTAAATAGTGATGATTATTAGATTATTTATCTACTTAAAAAATATCTCTGCTACCCACACATCAGAACCTGGGACACCCATATAGCATTCGAGAATTCAGAGCTTAGGAATGTATTTTGTATAGCAGAAATGAATGGAGTGGATAGTCCAGCTCATGAAAATCAACTCATTAAGCCATTAATTTTAGTAATGTAATTTGGGGCAACTGGTGAGTGAGTGACATGGTTAGTATTATTTAAACTATTGGGAAGCAAACTGCTCTCCACTATGATTAATTTCTGGTTTCCCCTAATTTCTTCTGTGCCTGAGTTACATTGCATTACGAGGTTTTTCAACAGAAGTTTCAAGGTTTTTATCTGGAAAGTGTCCTTACCTTTCCTGAATGGAATGCAGCCCATCCAGGTTAAGTTGTTCATTGACTCAAAACCTTTCTCAACAGTGGCTGAAATATCGAAGTAACCGCGCAGTGTTGCCAGAGCAATGCTTATTTTGTTTGGCTGGTGTTTGCAATCACATAAATAGTAAAGCCAACTTGAGAAAGCAATGTAACAAGGAGATAAGTAGTTTTCTGGTGAATCACTTGAAGTGCTTCTTGGCGCTTCTTTTATCACACATATCTGGAATATTTTTCCCCAATTGAAAACACTGCTGCTACAACACTTTTGCTGCAATCAATATATTCACAATTGCCTGTTCTGTGGAAGAACAGCATGCAGCTAGTTTAATGGCTTCATTATGGACAATGTTTTTGCCCAACTTAAGAAATCCTTAGGCTAAATCCCAGAGACCTATGTAAATTGTGGCCACTCCATGCTCTTTCTCCTTCCTACCTACAAATAGCCCTTTCTCAAGGAGAATAAATTAGGTACTCCAGGGTGACGGAAAGAGGTTCTCATATGATTACCCCCACACACATACTCCCCCCAAAAGATTTGTATGGTGCTGAATTTCAGTTCCTTGGATTCATGTTTTATTAACTAAAGCTAAGATGGCAACGCCTGGATCGGCTGTGGCTGCATTTTCTCTCGAAGGTGAAAGGGTTTTGGAGGGATATATAGGGATATAGGTTTTAATGTGTCTGAGCAATGTGGTGAGACTAAGCTAACATACGACTGACAATCTCTGCTGGTATGGCAAGTTTTTAGCTGTTTCGGAACTGTTGGTGAGACCGTTAAAAGTTGTTTGTGCTGTTTGAAATTGTTCTGCTGGCTGCTGGCACAGCAACGGATTCTATTGCAAATCGGGGCTGTTTCCAAAGGAGGCAGAGGAGGAGAGGTCCCGGGGATTATGGAGCAAAGGAATTGGATGAGGCTTTTGGCAGGCCCAGAGGAAGGGAAAGAAGCTTTTGGAGGAGTTGGACATGGCGGCAGCATGTTCCGGGGCAAAAAGGAGCAAGGCCCCTTTAAGGAAAAAGTAGAAGAGATAGGATCAGAAAAAGAAAAGGAGGCGAGGTTGTTGTGCAGGAATACAAGCTAATTTGAGGGCTAATCCACATCGAGCTCCATTTCCATCTGTCCTGTTTGCCATCATTCGCTCCCTAGAGACTAAAATGGATGTTCTGAAACCTGAGCTGGCCATGAACAAGGAGTATATATCGGAGTTGGTGGCCCTTTGAGAGATGTACGCCGATTGGTGTACATTCAAAGTAACAATAAAGTTATTATATATTATATATATTATTAAAACCATACCCGTTAGTGATTACATCTGGTTTCTTAAAGACGACAAAAGCTACGTCATTAGTTTGCCATGAAGTGCTGTGGCTGCAAAGAAATTGATACTTTGATTTGTATTGGACTGTACACAGTAATAAATTAGCAAAATGTCCACTATTCTGCGGGGCGGTTTGGTATATACAGAGGATGGATTTACACTGGGGGGATTCCATGAAGATTCATGACACCACCCCTTATCTACAATATGCAGTTCCACCCTGCACTCTGTTGGTGTTATCAGACTCCAGTGAAGTGTGCAAGCTCAGATGAGTGTTTGGGAAGAGAAAATTGGGACTTATTCTTTCCTTTCCAACCTGAATACCAAGATTTTGAGAGGAATAAATGACAATTTTTCCAGTTAATTTTTTTCACCGTTTCCTTTTTAAATAGCTTAGGACTTTATTGAACACAGCCATATTTTAGTACAGTACAATACACATCACACAACAGAGATATTGCATTCAATGCCATCAAATGAGTCGATTCTCACTGAATGGATATTTAAGCCACAGAAAATGAGCAAAATGAACAGTATTGGATACAGAAACAGAGAACTAGGTCTTAGTCAAATGTGGCATCTAGTTATTGCGAGGACTTTTGAGTTCCCATCTGATAATTGCAGAGAAGCCACCCCCATAGATCAGCTGACAATGTAAACAACAATGCAGATTACATCTTACAACTGACTCAGTGCCTGTTTCTTTTGTCACTTAGGAACCGCAACACAAAGGCAGGGAAAATTATAATCCTAATGCTTGGAGTACTACCTACCAAGGAGCGAGGACCTCTGTACTCTCAGTGGTAGAGTCCAGCTTGCTCACCTCCCTGGCTTGTAAAAGAAACCCATGCAGAAGGCCACCAAATACAGGTACTCCTCAACTTACGGCCACAATTGAGCCCAAATTTTCTGTTGCTAAGCAAGATAGCTGTTAAGTGAAATTTGCCGCATTTTATGACTTTTCTTGCCACCGTTGTTAAATGAATCATGGCACTGGGTAAGTTAGTAATACGGTTAAGTGAATCTGGCTTCCCCGTTGACCTTGCTTGTCCCAAGGTCGCAAAAGGGGATCACACGACCTGGGGGGGGACACTGCAACCCTCATAAATAGGAGTCAGTTGCCAAGTGCCCGAATTTTGATCTTTTGACTATGGGGATGCTGCAACGGTCGTGTGGGGAAAAAAAGTCACTTTTTCAGTGCCATTGTAACTTCAAATGGTCACTAAATGAACTGTTGTAAGTTGAGGACTACCTATATTTTTGATGAAAATGGGGAGAGGAGAAATGTGTGGAAGACCTGACAAAGCCTCCCAGTGAACAGAGCCCTGAATGGAATCAAGCCCATTCTCCTAATAGCCAGGTTTTTGCAAAGGTGAGAATGGCCCAGAAATATCACATGTTCTTTAAACCATAACTGGAAGGGTTTGTTAACAAAAAAAATTCATTGCCTAGAGATTCCCTTGATATGGGGATGAAGAGCTATTCAACATCTTACTTGAATACTTCAACATCAGTCACCTGTACATCTCTAGTTAATTTAAATAACAGTACAGTTGCATGGATGTCTGATCCCAGTGTATACAAATGCTAGCTGTAACATGCTTTAATTTTAGTGCAAGAAAGCATTATATTTCAGTAAGACCAAAATAAGTGCTACAGATATATTATCTCGCCAAACAACAACAAAAATATATCCAGAGAATTGTTTCCGATTTTTCATTTACTACTTCCTTGTTAGCACAATATCTCATTTTCAATTACAGCGTATGCATAGTTGTTAAAACCTTTGCTATTAGAAACAGGCGAACACAACACTATGGATTCTTACAATAAGGGCAACTTTAAGCATCCTGATTGCTGTTTTCTTTATGAAGATTAAAGAATGTGAAATAATCATAGCTATCCCCCAACTTTTTTGGCCTTTTTCTCTCCTAATTTTCCACATGACTGTCTGCTTCCTCGGTGCAGTTTCAGGACTTCATGTTGCATAAAGTTGCAAGCTAAGTTGCAAGCTAAGTTGCACATCATACTTGTGTCGGAAGCATTAATTCCCCTTCTTCAGCTTGTTTCTGTACTGTATATTTGCTCAGGGAGAAAGTTAAAACGAATTCATTTGCTCCCTAGGAGTTAAAATAAGTACACAGGCCCTTAACTTTTGTATCATCACAAATAGGAATAAGAGGGTGAAGAAATGTTTCTTCCAACCAGCTCAACCAATTAGTCCCTGGTTAAGCTGTACTTTCTTATCCATTTTTTTTTAGCTCTGGTCACGAGATTCCTAATCCTTGAATATCATGTTGTTGTTGTTGTTGTTAGTTGCAGTCATGTCTGACCCATCGCGACCCCATGGACAATGTTCCTCCGGGCTTTCATGTCCTCTACCACCTTCTGGAGTCCATTTAGACTCATGCCTGCTGCTTCATGAATATCATTACTGTACCCATTTTCAGTTTTATAATTCCAGTTATAATTAGGAAATACAAGACATTTATCACTATTCCTATCTAGGTTTATATAAATATACAAATAATATTCACCCACCTGTTGCTATTTCCCCAAAATTATAACATGCTAGCATAAACACAATATGGTTATGTTTGGATAGACATTTTGACCTGAATTTGGGTGAAACTTCATTTGCTTGATTTCAACTATACTTCTCACATTTTCCCTCTCCTCCGTATTTTGCATGCAAATTGCAATTCAAAACTACAAGAGTTAAATTATTATTAATCATTCTACCCATTCCTAGCCACACATTTACGGTCACTGAAAAGTAGGAGGTTTCTTTTCAGTTATGCATCTGCAACTGAATTGCTATTGGAAGTTCAAGGGCTTGACTGAAGATTTAAATTTGAGACTCTGTTCAGAGGTTACAATCAAAGATAAAAGGATGCATGGCATTGGATTCTATAACGGTCAGGCAATGTACGAAGCCTCTGGACTATGTTTATCCATCTGCATAGGTGTGCAAATATCAGAAATGAAACAACTTAAGGAAATGCTGAGGTATATGTCTGCAGGCACCTTAAGATCCTTGGCTTAAAACAAGACAAAACAGATTAATAACAGACTCAACAAAAAAACAGAACTGGCTGGTAAGTTTTCACTGTGCATGCTGGTATCCATTAAGGTTCGCGAAAGGCTTCTAAGCAAATGGGAAAAAAAATAACTTTTGCCTTTAAAAATTCAGTGGATCAACTCAAACGGAGACTCTTGAAATCAGCCCAAAGATCAGCAGTGAAATATACTAACTAGCATCCGTCTAATAAGCTTTCTTGCAAAGCATCGTGCTGTTTGCTTTGATGCATATTTAAAATTTGATATATGTAAATAACAGAAAAAAGTATAACAAACAACATATAGTAAATAACACTGGTTAAAAAATTAGATAGTGTTGGTTTATGTTTCGTTGCAGTTACATGTCTGTACTGTAACTGCAGTAATTAGTCCCCTCACCATAAAGTATAGCATTAAAAATAATAATGTTCTGAGCATGACTCACAAATTGTTATAGCCAAAGAAGATTGGGTCAGCATCTTCAAGCCTGCAGAATCCCGTGTCCTATGGTTACGTTGATAACAGAAACCTTTTTATGGTGTGGTACCTGATTCCTATTCATGTGTTTGTGAGAAACTTACTTTGTGGATGGGTTGCCATATAACATTTCACTGGAAGGAAAGTACCAGTAGTGATACACATCAGAGCAAACTTCATAGGCCAAGGTAATGGGATGCGAGAATGCTGGCCTTTCACTCATTTCTGTTGTCATGGCTTATACATGGATTCTCCACTGCAACTTCATCTGTGTTGCTGTAGCTTCTAGAAAGGGCAACTTTGGACTGATCTTCTCTTTCACCACTTTGGCCTTTATAAATTCCAGATGGGGAAAGTCTTCCACTTTCAGAATTGTGGCTTTCATATAGACCTCTTTCTAGAACATCTTCAGACTTGTCGCTTTTAGTTCTAAGGTGGGATGTAACTGCACATTTATAACTGTAGTTTCTAGAAATCATACCCTCTGCGCATTTTTCATTTTCTTTGTCACAACTAGTAGAAACATTGGCCTCCTGGATATCTCCTCTTTCTTCATTGGAGCTTCTTGATAAGAAATCAGCTGCTTTAAAGCTCCCACTTTCTTCACTGTGGCTTCTAGAAAAGCTTCGTTCGGCAGCATCTTCCTTTTTTCTGTGAAGGTGAATAGGAGTGGAAGTCTCTACCGGACTTATATTATCACCGAGATTTCTAGAAAAGCTGCCTGCTTGCTCAAGTTCAGTTCTGGAAGGACCAGACTGTGAGACTACTTCTTTTGTCTCATTTGCATTTCTGACATCATAATCTGGAAAAGTTGTATCCCCTTTGATTTCTTTACTCTGATCTTTCATAAGATCCACAGCTACGTCTCTTCTGCTGCTGCTTTGACCTCTGGAGGAACCACCTTCCAAAATGCTTCTGTTGATTCTGGAAACCACAGCTTTGACAAAACCTTCGCTTCCATCAATCTGACTGCTAGCATAGTCACTTTTATCTGGAACGCTGTGAGGTCTGGCAAAAACACCTTGAGTTAAGCCTCCTTTTCTGTTGGCGTAGTTTTTAGAAAGCCCACTCTCTGAATTGCTTTTTCTCCCGTATACAAAACGGCTAGGATTATTTCCTGGGATATCTCTACTCTCTGTTGTGTGGAGTCTAGAAAGTTCAGGCAGTGAGAGTTCTTCACTTCTGGGACTAGGATCTCCTGAAATGTTGGTTTCCAAAGCACTTTCTCTTGCCTTACGATGATTTTTTAAATCTGTCTCCTCACACAAATCTTCATCTACACTAGTAGGAGTTCTGATAAACACACTGTCACTTAAAGTTGTACTTCTTATACTTGGGGTTCTAAAGCCACCACCCTTTGAGATGGACTTTTTCTCACCACGAAGGCTCCCAGAAACACCACCCTCTACGTAGGCTGTGTTACTCTCACTGGGGTAATTATGAGGGTTGCTCTCCTGTGTCCCTTCAGGGTGGCCTTGACTAAAGATTGTAGAGTCTTGACTTTGGTCTCTTTGTATTTGAGAAAAGTCACCCAATGAACTACCAGTATTTCTGTTGGCCATGCTGCTGCTTTCAGAAATGCCACCTACTGGGACTCCACCATCTTCAGTACTTCTTGTTCTAGAAAGTACAGGTCCAGCCAATTCTTCACGGCTGCCTCTAGATTCAGGTTCATCAGTCTGGCTTTTAGATAGGCTGACCTCCGAGATGTCCCTGTTCATTTCACGATGAGTTCCAGAAATGCCACCTTCAGGGATCCCATCATCTTCAGCATTGGTGGTTGTGGTAACGGTAGATTCAGCATATCCTTCATTTCCATGAACATTGCTGCATTCATTTTCATCGCTCTGGCTTCTAGAAAGCCAGCCTTCTACATAGGATGCGCTAGTCCCACTATAACTTCTAAAAAGGCTGTCTTTTGAGACATCACTGCAGAGGCTTCTACCAAAAGCATTCTCTGTAAACTCTCTGCTGCCTTGGCTTTGAGACTGGTGGCCAACCGGTACGCTTTCTTTTCTAGAACTATAGTATCTGCCTCCAGAGGAATTACTGCTTTCTCCGCTTTGAGTTTTGGAAAATTTGGAGGACAAACATTCTGCACTTCTATGACTTGGACTTCCAAAATCAGAGCCCTCTTGAATATTGTCACGTGTCTCACTGGCAAATATAGTCTCAGTCAGGGCTTCATTTTCATTGTGACTTCTAGAAAGTCCAGTTACCAAACTGCTTCCACTCTGGATCATTTTATTCATCAAATCTTTTGCTCCTGATGCCACATCTGGGACATTTGCGATACCAGAGTTGGATAAAACTGCAAAGGCAAAATACAAAACACAGGTTTTTCTTTTTCTTTTTAATGTTATTTTCTGTTTTATTTTTGCTTTCAGTACTCACACACCTGAATTAACATAATTTTGAAGAGCATTACACAGGTTTTTAATGCTATTCCCCACTAGCTTTGCATAATCTCAGCTCATTCAGTTCTTCAACATTTGGGAAAGCAAATGAGATTTTAGCAAATGTTGGGTGCCTTTTTTTTTAAAAAAAGATCATTTCAAAGAAATATTAAACAACAAACTTACAGGACTTTGGTCTGGAGTAGATTTTGCTAATGAATGCAGGTGATGGAGATTCCATGCTGTGATTAAAACAACAACAAATTAGCTCAGTTTTACTATGAAATACCAGATTTCGGAAGGATAATATAGCAATATAAGGGTTCCATCCTGGCAAACTAAAGCATTTCCAGAACAACAGATTCTTGCTGCCAGGATAATGCCCCCCCACACTACTTCTTACACTGATATATCCTTAAGAATTGCAGATATATGTAAAGAATTATTTGTCACTGGCGCTTCCTCCTTTTTCTTTTTAGCACTTATAAAATAGGTGATGGTAAATACAAAGCTCTTTGGAACTCTCGAATCTTTAGAATTCCAATGAACAGGCACCTCTGGTATTCTAAGCACCCAGAAGATTCTATGGCACATTTTGTTAATATTTGTTAAATGTATTAAGTACTAAACCTGTGCAAATTCAAAGACCAACACACAAACTCCAGTATTCATCCTTTGCCTTAGAACAGGGGTCTTCAAACTTGGCCCTTTTATGACTGGTGGACTACAACTCCCAGAATTCCTCAGCCAGACACGCTGGCTGAGGAATTCTGGGAGTTGAAGTCCACCAGTCATAAAAGGGCCAAGTTTGAAGACCCCTGCCTTAGAAGGGACTTGAATTAGATTAGATTGCCATGTGACCTGGAATGGTGGTGATCAGCTGCATTATGTAGATGCCCACACTATGAATGCACCTGCTGCTAGACCACAGCCAATTTGGACCTGGACTGCAGAAACGGTGAGTGAGCACGCATGTGTGCATGCATGCTGAAAGCTGCATTTGTGAAAGCAGAGTGTGAGTGCATGTGAAACCATCCCCCCTCCCCCCTGCTGCTGCCACGGCTGCCTCCAGCGGTCCACCAAGCGGGAAAGGTTGGAGACCGCTGCTGTAGAAGACATACAACAATAAAAGTCTGAATGGCAAGAAAATATGCAGGCAGCTAGAGAAAAACAACATCTGTATTTTGGAATTAGGTTTTGAACTAATCTTTGGCTTTAGTGCTATGCTTCATAACAAACTTCCAGAAATGGGAGTTCAGTTGACCAATAAGAAACCCATGTTAGTCTCTGATTAAAAAAAAATAACAAAAAGAATATGGTCACAGCTTTTCTGACTAACAAATTTTATTAAATTTGATCATTTGAGCTGCATCTGTGGAACTTAAGATTTTTAATACAAATGTTATTCGGAAAAAGTGCTACCAGACTTCTGATTTAGTGATCCAAGGATTTTAGGATTCAGAACATTAACTGTATACAGTGTCAGTATCTAATGCTAGAACATACTGGATCTAGCATGTTAATTCTTCAGGGTGATGTGGCTCATTCTACCTTGTAGTGTCTGTATCAAAGAAACTGTATAGCTTTCTCAGAACAAAAAGTATTACAAACCTGCTGAATGTTTCAATTTTCCTACTCAAAACCTGAATCTGATGTTTGAAATGCAAAGTTGCATTCTGAATATTTTTTCTTTAGATTTTGACATTCAAGCACCATAAAACTGTTGGTATTTCCTGGTTGCTTTTATTTTGACGTTGAAAAGAACTTTGTGATATGACATGCCATAGGCATCGGATGCTTGAATACTGCCATAATTTCTGAAAGAAATTCAATCTCCCAGGAGAATTTTGAACAGATACAGTATATTGGAGGTAAATTAATCTAAACTCTACTTTCTTTTCAGTCTATATACCCAGAAGCTTCAAATAAACAACCTTACCTGATTTCTTCTCCTTCTATTAGTTTCCTGTAAGTGAGAATCTCAATGTCCAAAGCCAGCTTGGTATTCATCAGCTCTTGATACTCCTTAACCAGCTGAGCCAAGTCTTGCCTGGCATTATAAAGGGCATCTTCCAATTTTGCCAGTTTTTCTTTGGCATCTTTGAGGGATGCTTCTCCTTGTAGACCAACATCTTTGATGTTGTCCTCTAAATGTAGACACTGAGTACACAGAAGATCACAAGTAAGGCAAAGAAGCTTGGTGATCTCTCAAGCCCCCTATTTCTCTTCTTCCTTCCCTTTTGAAATAAATACAAAGTTGAACTGGGAAGGACACAAAAATGTCTTTACTCCTGCATGTCAGTACTTTTCAATAGCAAATATAAATTGTGGCATGTCTAACAAGCACACAGGCAATCATGGAGAAATGCCTGGTCATGTATCTTCACCAGTTCATTGCCACCACTTGAAATTTTCCTGTATTACCCCATAAACTTTAATATACAGGAATAGTTGGCTTGTTGCCATTAGCTTGGATAACCATCAAATGTGAATACTTCTAAACCATACAGGAAAGGGAAAAGCATATATAATTATATTTCTTAATCAGATCAACCACACCAAGTAAATTAACACAGTTAAGTAGGCAAATATGGCCAGATGATCTTCCTGGACTTAAATTCTCCAATTGCAACTTTTTTCCCCCTCCTTTGCTCTTTAAGATATAAGTTTTCAAAATCTCTGTTCTGAATGCTGACATTCCTGTAGGCCATCTCTTCCAGCTTGGTATCTGCCAGATGTGTTGGGCCACATTTCTCTTCAGTTCCAGCCAGTGCTTTTTTTGTAAAAGAAAAAGGTGCGGGAACTCACACATGTCATACAAACCGCCTTGCCTACCCTACAAGGTTCCATCCAAAAAAGGTGCCGGAACTCCGTTCTGAGCGTTCTATGAGAAAAAAAGCCCTGGTTCCAGCACATCTGGCTGGGGATGATGGAAACTGATAGTTAATCAGATGTGGTGGCTCCCAGACTGAGAAGTAAATTTACTAAGGCAACAACATGGTACTTACTGTATCATGGCACCTGCATAATTAGATCCATACAAACCCAAATTAAATATACCTATACCTACTTATGCCTCTTCCTATACCTATTTATTTATCCATATTTTTTAACCATCCATCTCCCTCAGATATAGTTATACACATATGTGTGTACACATGCACACTCTTATGAGAGCCAGTGTGGTCTAGTGCAGGGGTAGGTAACCTGGGCTCTTTTATGACTCGTGGACTTCAGCTCCCAGAATTCCTGAGCCAGCCATGCTGAGGGGAAAGGGAGAGGTTTCCAAGCTGAGCCATGCTGGCTCAGGAATTCTGGGAGTTGAAGTCCACGAGTCATAAAAGAGCCCAGGTTGCTTACCCCTGGTCTAGTGGTTAAGGCATCAGACTAGAAGCCAGGAGACTCTTATTTCTAGTCCTGCCTTAGCCACAAAGCCAGCTGGATGACCTTGGGCCAGCCACTCACTGTGAGCCCTAGGAAGAAGGCAAGAGCAAGTCACTTCCAATTACAGGGACTAAGTCAGGCAGTTGCCAGGAATCAACACTGACTAGAAGGAAATTAAAAACACACACCAAATAAATATATTCTCATGTGATTACAAACATTTTCATGTTCTTGCATGAAGACTTTCAAAATGAGATGAAATAACCAGAACCTCATATAATGTATAACATGATGGGAGTTTAGTCATATTTATTTTATTTTTAGGAGGTTTTTTATATCTATCCTATTGCCAAGAGCCTAGGTTTCATTTGCATATTCCTGTGTGTTTGGGGAGGATTGTGTTTTTGCAATCTTCTACCAGTCATATTCTTACCTGGCTTTTCAGAGAGATAATGCAAGACCTCAATTTTTGGATCTGTATATTTAACTCAGCAATCAATCTCCGGTCGTTAAGGAGATGGTCCCCATACTTAGCACATAACACTTCTCTTTCACTCAGCTGGAGGCGAGAATTAAAAGAATATTAAACACTGTAATGCTTCCTGTCCCCCCTCCTCTCGCAACATCCACAGTATGTAATACAAAGCCGCCAATCCACCCACCCACCCCGAAACCATTACTTTGTGATCTTCAAGGACCATATCCACTAAAGCAAATCTCTCTGCCTCAAACATCTGGAGCTTTAGACTCTACATGCCCAGACCATATGCAGTAACATTAGATTTGTGATTAAGAGTATAATAAAATGCTTTATATCTGAATATTAATTTATTTTCGGCTTTCTCATCAGCATTCATTATGCATTCTCTTATTTTCTTCTCTGTCCTCGTTCTTTGCATCATTATTGTGTTTGAGCCAGATATATTTTTTATACCATTTTTTTTCTTTCTTGACCTTGCTGAATCTCATGGCCATATTTCCTGTCAGCCTCCATTTTCTATTTCTTTGTGCCATGTTTTTAAGTTCAGTTAGACATGGAGGTCTGTGGCAAAACCAAGTGTCTGCTCATTATTTTCCTTTTCAGTCTGTTCATTGTTTTCCTTTCATTACAACTGAGGTTCCCAAGAAGCACTTTGGAAATTTTTTAATGATACATGATACATGTATACCTTGGATCGGGTGAGTGCCTCCATCTCTTCCCAGCTTTTCATAGCCAAATCTTCATACTGAGCTCTCACATCCTCCACAATCTGGTGGGGGTCAGGAATGTATCTGTTGTTGTCAATCCCCAATACAACTGAAATATCTTTAACCTGGGACATCACTTCCTCAAGCTCCTAGAATCAAAACGATGTGGGCTGAGATTAATATGTAAATCATACATTAAGTTTACAGAAAGGACAATATCTACATTTATTGGTGATTGGAAATCTCTTATTTCTGCATAAAAATGAAGTTATGATTTATGCTTTTGAGGTGAGGCTTAGACAGGATAGCTTATAGAAAGAAGGGAGTCATTATGTAATGTCATAGAGAAAGGTGCAGATCAGAGGACATTTCTTTGTACCTTTATAATTTTTAAAATGTTTTTCTCTTTTTTTTCCTACCACTTTTTTCATATTGCAGTTTTAGCTCTTTCCGTTATTTATCCTTTTTTGTTTTCTCTATTCTAGTTTAATTTGTATTCTGATTATTGCTGTTAAAATTTTCAATATCAGTTACATAAAAAAGCAGTGGAAGTTGATTGGAGAATATGCAGGTAGAATTCTCTGCACGAAGAGAACAGAACTGTACATCTTCCTGTTTAATTTGACTGCATAATGGAAAACTGAATTCAAAACATTTTCACCACACACTCTAAAACAAGGCTTGGAGAAAAAAAACACGTTTTCACTACCCATTTAAATGAGCTCAAACCTAATTAAGAGTTAAACAAATCTCTGTTCCATAGGGCAGGGGAGGTCTGCTTCCTGGACCACCATCAGATGACACTGCTTACCGCAACTGGTGGGACCTGAAGCATTGAACAGGATGAGTAGAAACTATAGGAGATAGCTCCTTAGATAGCTAGGTTCTATAAGATGAAGGTCTTTACAGATGACAACCATCACCTTGAATTGCACCTAGAAACCACCTGATAATCAACACAGCTCACAAAGCAAAGATGAGTAATGGCATGTCTGCAGCTTCCCATGCCACCCCATTCTAATCAGCTGCAGTTTCTAAATAGTTTTCAAAAGGTAGCCCAATGTAGCGCCCATTGCAATAGTATAAATATAGGATGACCTTATAGTGGGTTACTACCTGAAGAGTCTCCTGTCCCAGGAACAAGTGCCACAGGTAATAGCTTTCCTGGCCAAAATTATCACCTGTTCCTTGAGGGTCACTGAGAATCCAATTAACATCCCTTGAAAATCTGGGACTCTTGTTCACCCAGCTATGCTGCCTTTTGAAAATGTCCTCTGATAGATTTTATCAATAAAAGTCCAGGATGCTGAGATCTATGTGATGTAATTAAGGAAGATACAAACTGACCAAAGGTAGGTATATATATATGGGTTAGGATGGCAGAGCGTTTATTTTTTTCTTTCTGACTGATGGTATTTATTCCCCCCTCCAAAAAAACCATTGGTTTTTGCTACAACTAGAGACAAGACAATAATCGCTAACCTCACTGAATTGGAAAGTGGCCTAAATGGGAGGGGGGGGGGAAACAGGATTATGGGAATATCAAGATGCCCTTGAAGTCCTTATGATACTCCAGTGTAAGTATCATACACAAACAAAGAACTGGTTACAACAAGAAAGGACAGCCAAACTACCTCCGCCAGTAGTGCTTTTAATTCTAGCAACTGAATTGGGTAAGAATAATGAAACCCTTTAATGCAACATAAAATAGAAAAAAAGATTAGCAGAAAGGAGGACAGCAATCTAATGCAAAAATAATAAAAGAGCGGGACTTGATTCACTTTGCACATGCTCCAAGGCACGAAGCCTGAGGAGTTCTATGGAGGCATGAAAGTTTTCAAATCCATCTCTGAATATCTGTATACTGTAATTGCCATTATATACTTTGTTTTCCTATTATTTCAGCAATCTTTCCAAGCTTCAGATTTGGTTCAAATATTTATTGTAAGGTGCTTGTGGCAGTACAAGAAAGGGAGATAAAATCAGAAAAAAAGGACATCTGCTGTTTAATTTCCCAATGTAGGTCAGTTCCACCTATTTTTAAGGCTAATGTTGCTTCCATCTAGTAATATAAGCAGCATCAGTATCCAAACAATATTTCTCTTTCACTGTTTCTTTCTTACCTGCTCATGGATAATACTCATTAATTCCACCCAAGCATGAAGTCCACTTAATTTCGTTTCCAGTTCTGTTTTGTGGAGAAAGCCATTATCCAGGTCCTGTAGATTAATGAAGGCCAGAGAAAAAGAATTGGCGACTTTTCACTTTAATTGGAACTTTTGGCATAAATTTCAGTCTCAGGTGAAAGGAGGAGAAACTGGTCTTTGCAGGATTAGCATTTTGCCATTGCCATTTGAAAATAGCAATAATAGGTCAGAAAATTTGATTTTAATTGGGAAAAATCTTTGTCAACAGAATTTCTGTGAGATAACCAGTATGCTTGTTTTCCTCATTGGTAACATGAGTCTTCTCCTTCTGTAATTGCCATTTTGAAATTCAGGTGACATAAAACATGTTCTTGACTTGTTATCATAATTGGAATTCTGGTGGTAAGTCATACCAGTCATTAAGGGGGGGGGGTCATCACATGACCAACCCGATTTTACAATTTTTTTTGCCGCAGTTGTTAAATCTGCAGTTATTAAACAAACCAGCATTTTTTTTTGCTAAAAATTAGAAGTCAAATGTCTTAAATTGTAGTCATATGACCACGGGACCCTGCAAATAGCCATAAATGCAGGCCGGTTGCTAATTACCCAAAATGCAATCACATGACTGTCAGAACTTCAAATGTGAATAGCTCTTTTGGGTCTGTCGGAACTTCATCACTAAGCAACTGATCATAATAAATCAAACACCATCTATACCAGGGGTAGAGAACCTTGGCTCTTTTATTAACTCGTGGACTTCAACTCCCAGAATTCCTGAGCCAGCATGGCTCAGCTTGAAACCCTCTCCCTTTCCCCTCAACGTGGCTGGCTCAGGAATTCTGGGAGCTGAAGTCCACGAGTCATAAAAGAGCCAAGGTTGCCTACCCCTGGTCTATACTGATGTCTGAGAGGTTAAAGGCTGTGGACTGGATTTTTTTTCTCTCTGAAAATGTTGGGAAATCTATGCTGGAGAGATTCTAATCTATGACATTCATACAGCAATTTATAAATCCAGCATTTTAATGAGTAAAAATAAGTAATAATTGTCAATATTGCACTGCTTTCAATAACGTTAACAAGCAGTAAACAGCACTTGCTGATGTTGCAATAAAGCAAAGGGGGCACAGATATTATTCAGGACAATCATGTTCCTAGGGGATCCCTTGTTGTTCAAAGAGAGGAATGGTCCTATCCAGGTGGTCACCACTACCACAGGGTGGTGGATGAGATTTGTCGGCCTTGCATTTCAAAGTTTCAAATTTAGGATTCTAGATTTAGGGAATCAGGGCATGTACGTCCTCTATAGATCTCATTTTCTAGCATATGTATGACTTCCACAATATTTTAATACTACCGGAAATGAGAAAGGAAAATGGGTTGACCCACTAGTCATCACTTAATCATAAGGACATAAACAAGGCAAGTGTGTTTGATACAGGATGAACACAATTAAAAGGAATTTATGGTTAATAACAGCAGCCTGCCCTAATAAGAACTGTTGATGGCTAAGCAGCACATAAATCATTCCAACTAATATTGAAACTCATTCCTCTAGAGCTGGCCTAAGTGAAATTTGTACTGGGACAAGGATCATTAGAAAGTTTAGAATTGGAAATGCTGGAAAATACTCCATTATATATTAAATAGATTCAATATAATTAGATGCTTGACTAAGAAATCATAATTGAATGTTATGAACAGGGCCTGGACAGGGCCTGGATCTCTTTCTTTTAAATTGCTTTTCAGAGGAAGAGTTACAATCAAGCGAAACTCTTTATGAATTCGTGACCTCTGTCCCAAACCAGCAGCATCTATGATTTTTACCTGTTCATTCCAGCAACGATATAAAAACAAACTGGTATTATTACATTCTGGATTGCACTTGCTTTCTAAGGGGCAGTGAAAAAGTTGTGGCAACGATAAAAGTTTTTAAAAAGTGAAAATCAAAGCTAACCTTCAAAAATGTAAAAACTGAACTACCATATGTGAATCCAATTAAAACAAAACTAACTTAAAAAAAAAGCTCAATTCTGTATAAAAGCTCAGTCAGTTGATTTATCTACCTAGACCCTTGAAGTACTATTCTCTGCTTGGATCTGTAAGGAATGCTTCTCCACCTACCTTCTTGAGTGTTGTAAAGGTGAATTCCATCCCAGTGCGTTTGTTTATTTCTTCTTCATATCTAAACGAAAAAGGGTTGGTTGGTATGAACGAAATGCCAAAAGATATCATTAAAAGAGACTGTATAATTTATGTTCCTTTATGTTTAGGTAATAAACCCAGTGATCCCAATGCAGACACACAAACATCCTATAAAAACATACACCTGGAGCATCTGCTCATGTAATTGTGAATTATTATAACACCAACATATGGATCTATTATACTGGTTTCTCTGCAGGTGCACACTCATGAGAGACTAGCCCTACCCCGAAGAGTTAGCAAAGCAGCTATGCAATGTCTGGGAAAATAATATACAAAATAATAATTTTGGAAATAATAGCAGAAAAAAGTAATGATGGTGTAATTAAGTTTAGAACAAATGACAATTAGTGGGACTTCATCACTTCACTGCCTCAAGGAACAAAACAAACGTTTTTTTCCAATAATTTGTCCCATTTCCTTCCCAAAACGTTTGTGGTTTGACAGCCACAACTTCTCACTGGCCATCTCGGCACAAGTGGTCCTCGACTTACAACAGTTCATTTACTGACCGTTCAAAGTTACAACAGCTCTGAAAAAAGAGACTTATCTTTTTCACACTCACGACCCTTGCAGCATCCCCATGGCCACATGATCAAAATTCAGATGCTTGGCAATGGGGTCATATTTATGACGGCTGCAGTGTCCCGGGGTCACATGATCCCCTTTTGCCAACTTCCAACAACCAAAGTCCACAGGGAAGCCAGATTCACTTAACAACCATGTTACTAACTTAACAAATACAATGATTCACTTAACAACTGTGGCAAGAAAAGCCGTAAAATGGTGGGGAGGGAAACTCACTTAACAAATGTTTCACTTAGCAACATAAATCTTTGGCTCATTTGTGGCCGTAACTCAAGGACTACCTGTGTCATGATTCCACGTGACACAATCCCTGAAATCAAATAATATCAGATGCTCAGGTCTTACATGCAGCCTGCAAAAGTGTAAGGATTGCTAGCAGAAGGGACACAGGGATTGCTAATACAATCTAAATAAGCTTTATAAAATCTTAACATCCTCAGCAATGCTATCAGGGTGATGGGGGAAGTGAAGCATGCTTAGCCAGAATACATTGCGGGCTCTTATGCCAGTGTTTGCCTTTACAAAGGGCCACTAATGTTGTCCTGGGATACAGAAATTACATCTGAGGAAATCACAAAGGAGTTTTCATTGGATTTGAACCAATAATAAAAGCATACATCTGGCTTTTGAAAGCATGTCATGGGCACTCTGACAAAATTGACTGTCCTGGGTAGCCAGTCACAAATATCATTCATCGGTTTGCTCCCTGCCCTACTAATCCCCTAAGATGGCTTTACACCCCAGGGGGAATGCACTTCAAGTAAAGCTCTGGGATGCGTGCACTCAGCCCTTTTTCTTGAAAATGCTTATGAGGTCTTTTCATTTTTAAACATTAAGGGATGCTATTTATCATAACCAATGTGGGCCAGCTTTCTTTTTATGATGCAATCCCTGTCCAAAGGCTTGGAGATAATAACAATAATTAACAGTAATTCAAGCAGGGCAGAGAAACATCTGTGGGTACAACTGTTATGGACACCCAAGTATCTATAGGGCACAATAGATGAATGGCTCTATCTCTGATCATTTCTGTCCAAACCAAATTGCTGCTTTTCCTGATCTCACATGATGGCATTGCCACTGTGATGTTGTTGTTTTATACAAGTGTCTTAGCAGAACCAGTCCCAAACTGGACCCTCAATTCAAATATAAATGGCTTTATTACCCCCCCTTTATATCCAAATTACCCCCAATTTAAAGACCATTAATTAAACAAGATTTATAAATATCTATTTAGAAAATAGTGTTCTCAAACTATGTATCTCAAATCATATTTTAATAGGTTCTGACATATTTTTATCACCCTATTAACCCTGGATAAATTACAGCAAATTCCACAAATTCAGAAGAATGAAAACAGTCTTCAATTAGGATCCTGTCAAGCAGGATCAGGATTGAAAATAATGGTGGGATTTAGGGGTGGGATTTAGCTGGTTTGCACCACTTCAGCAGAACCAGTAGCTAATTTTTTTGTTGCGCAGCCCCAGAATGGACTTCCAGAGGCAGCATCCACACAGAGAACCAGTTGCTCACATATTTGAATCCTACCACTGGTCTACGGCCTTGATCAGGATGAAGACCACACTTGCTCTTTGAATGGCATGCTGAAAACCCTGCAGAGGATGGGACAAATTAAATCTAATTAAAGCCTAATTAAATCCCAATTAAATTAGGTACAGTTAACATATTGTTCTCTGTGTAGCCAATAATTTCCCCTTTCTATCATGTTAAAAAATTACCTCCATGAAAAAAATCTTTGGAGGAGCTGTAAAAGCAAAGCCCAAGACCTGGATGACTGCAAGATCTGTACCCCTAAATTTGAACATGGTCACTTCCCTTAGACCACAGGTCTGCAACCCGTGGCTCTGGAGCCACATGTGGCTCTTTCAGCCATCTCCCGCGACTCCCAGTCCTCTGCCATGTGCAGTCCAAAAAAAAAAAAAAAAAAGTGGGACTAAAAAAGTTCAACCAATCAATTCAAATATGCAGGGTAGGTGCATAGCTTGCCTTGGCTCCACTCTTCAGTCAAACCCTGTTCTGCGCATGCGTGCATCTACGCACATGCGCACACGTTTTGCAGCTCCCAGTTTTCCCTTTTGTGAGGGAACCGGTTACGAGTGGCTCTTTCACTGTTTCAGGTTGCTGACCCCTGCCTTAGACTAATGTAGCAGTAAGCCTCACCCCCCTTAAATTTTATCTACTTGCTTGCTTAGTAATATGGAAGGAGGAGCTCTAAACTGGTTTTCCCCTTAATGACCCCCTAGTATAGTCCACCTAAATGCTGAAGTTCTAGGCTTACTGAGGCTTCCAATTTGGTTAGTAATGGAGGGCCTTGTTCTACTCTCTGTGGTTTCCTTGGGTCTGCGCATAAAAAAGCCCACATCTTTCTTCCCATCAACAGTAAGCTAAGTAGAAGGCTAACATTTACCCCTTTCCATGATTTATATATAAGTAAATAAATGCACTGAAAACCCTCAAAATGTTCTCATTGGTCACAGCAGCAACCTTGATCACTTGCTTCTCAAAGTCCTAATACTGGAAACACCTAATATAGCCCCCATTTATAGCATTATAGGATCAATGTCGCCCCACTCTTGGGATTACACTATCTGGCAAATTTTTCCAATTTCACTGATATCCAGCTTCCTTTTTTAACAGGAGCTTTGAAGATCATAGAGATGACACATTCAGTGGCTGAAGAGATGACCACATATCCATGGAGAGACTGTTGGGCGCCAAAATAGCTCTGAACCATCTACCCTGCAACATGAACTTGTTTTCTCCCTACTGACTCGTTTTCCCTGAGTTTGGTGTAAGTTTGAAACTGCCACATGCAGACCGTCTACTTCCTTGTGGAATGATATGTTCAATGTGGTAAGGGAAAGGTTGTTGACTGTAGGATTCCTGGTGGATGCTGGTCTGATTAGTTTCTGAAACACCTAACCAAAGAGAAGAATGCAATTGAAGAATTTATCACTGCAAAGCTAGTGCCTCTTAAAAATTATAGTAGCAACCCATAGTCACTCTTGATGTTACTCCAATAAGATTCTTCACATTGCAGTAATTCTTGAGGGAGAAGGCTAGTTCTGCAAATAGTTGTAAACCAACTTAATTTGCTTTTCTGCTATTTAAGTCACTCCTCCCTAACAGCAAGAGTGGGTAGTTTTTCTGAAATTACATTCTTTGGTTCTTCCGGTTGTTCCAGCTGTACACCATATGCCACATATATTAATTGCTCATGTATATGAAAACAATAATCAACTGTGCTTCATTTTACTTTACATTCTTCATAAAAGGTGTAGCAGAACAGTTTAGAGCAAATAAAGACAGCTGAGATTTATTTCCTGTTCCATTTAATTCAACTTGTAAACATCCCCAGAAAGGTAAGACAAGTCTAGCAAACAATGTAAGCAATTCCATGAGTGATACAAGGTGGTTTCCTCTTGTTCCCCAAAGAGGGATTGTCAATATATATGTTTAAAGGTAACTTTGCTTAGGTGGTTAAGATGGGATGAGAGTATGACATCATCCCTTGTGATTTATTTTTCTATTAATTAAACAAATTTATATCACTGCCCAACTCATAGGGAGCAAATCTGAGCAGTGTACAGCATTAAAAATTCACAGTTAAAAATCCACATTTTTTAAAAAATCTACCCCACGTCCAACCCATTGGTGGCAACAACAGAACCAGACAAATCACTTTATTTGCTTTGAATGAGGCCCCAAACCCGCTGACAAAACCAGGTCTTCAAGGTTTTGCGGAAGAGCAATAAGGTGGGGGCCACTCTTATCTTTTGGGGAATGGTGCTTCAAAGGGAAGGTGTCGTCACAGAGAAGTCAAGTTTGTTAGATGTCAGAGAAATGCTGGTGAATTATAATGTAATTCTGAAGGAAATCCATTCTAGAATCTAGTAATGATGCAAGAGAGGCTTCTTCCTGGCTACCAGGCCATTACCTATAATCATTCTTACTTTCATGTGAAGTGTTAATATACCATTTCTAATGCCTTGGTAAAACCACACTTGGAATACTGCATCCAGTTTTGATCACAATATAAAAAAGATGGTGAGACTATGGAGAGAGTGCAGAGAAGAGCAACAAAGATGATTAGGGACTGGAGGCTAATACATATAAAGAACAGTTGCTGGGATTGGGTATGTCTAGTTTATGGAAAAGAACTAGGAATGACATGATAGCAGTTTTCCAAAATCTAAGGGGCTGCCACAAAGAAGAGGAGGTAAACCTATTCTCCAAAGCAACTGAAGGCAAGACAAGAAAACCTGGAACTAAGGAGAAATTTCCTGACAGTGATAACAATCAGTGGAATGGCTTACCCACAGAACTTATGGATGCTCCATCACTGGAGCCTTTTAAGAAGAGATTGGACAACCAATTGCCTGAAATATTATAGGGCAGGGGTGTCAAACTCAATTTCATTGATGGCCGCATCAGCATTGTGGTTGCCCTCAAGGGGCCGGGTGGGTATGGCCAGGGTGGGCATGGCCTACTGGGTGGGCATGGCTAGAGTGCGTATGGACTGCTGGGTGGGCGTGGCCAGCTCTACATCGTTGGCATCAAGGGTGCCTATGGGGGCCTGGGCAGGAGTGGGACAGATCTGAGGGTCTCTGGCAGAAGGAGGGTCTCTGGGCCAGGGCCAAGGCAGTGGGGGCCGTTCCCTCACTGTTTCCAGGATGGCTTCACGGGCCACATGAAACCACTTCACGGGCCAGATCCGGCCCCCGGGCCTTGTGTTTGACATGTCTGTTATAGGGCTTACTGCTCGAGCAAGGGGTTGGACTAGAAGACCTCCAAGGTCCCTGCAAACATTGTTATTCTGTATCAGTTGCCTATAGAGAGCCTCATCTTCCATGTCTATTATCATCTTCCAAGTTTTATTAATTTTTTAAAATTGCAGTCTTTAGTGCTTAGTAAACAACATGTTGTCTGGATTCAAATATTTAACATTAACTTCTTCAATATAAATCTGTTCAAGATCATGGTGTCTCCCCTGCCAGGTAAGTATAATCGCTTAATAACATCAGAGGAAATCTATTTAGTTATTAAACAGTTGAAAGTGGGCAAGGCCCCGGGAACAGATGGATTAACAGCAATTTATTATAAAATGTTGTTGGTTGAAATGATTGAACCTTTAAAGATCTTGTTTAATGAAATTCAGACTGGAGGAGCAGTTCCTCCATCTTGGAGGACAGCTTTTGTATCATTGATTCCAAAGGAGGATCAAGACCTTACTCAACCTAAAAATTATAGACCTATATCGCTTTTGAATACAGATTATAAGATTTTTGCTAAAGTATTGGCTAATAGATTAATGCAAGTTTTAAAACAAATGATTCATAGTGATCAATCGGGATTTATATCTGGAAGGTATATGAAATATAATGTAAGACAAATTGTAAATTTGCTTGAATATTTGGATAAGAACAACCAAGTCCCTGCAGCATTGATATTTTTGGATGCAGAGAAAGCTTTTGATCAATTGAATTGGCAATTCTTATTGAGAGTTGTTGAGGAAATGAATTTTGGAGAAGGATTCCTACATTCTATTAAAGCTATATATCAACAACAAACTGCACAAATGGGGGGCTAACAGAGACGTTTAAAATTGAAAAAGGTACAAGACAGGGATGCCCCCTATCACCATTATTGTTTGTTTTAACGTTAGAGATTTTATTAATTAAAATTCGAGAGTCCTCTATGATAAAGGGAATTAAAATAAAACAGAATGATTATAGATTGAGAGCTTTTGCTGATGACTGGGTTGTGACAGTATCTCAACCGATACAATCGGTTATAGATTTGATGGAAATTATAACTCAGTATGGTAAGGTTTCTGGGTTTAAGGTGAATAGTAATAAGACTAAGATATTAACTAAGAATATATCTATGAGTGAAAGGGAAATGTTAATTAAATTAACAGGTTTTGAAATAGTAAAAAAGGTTAAGTATTTGGGAGTGTATATTGCAGCTTCAAATGTAAAATTATATAAGAATAACTATGAAACATTATGGTTGAAGATACAAAGGGATTTAAATAATTGGAAAAAATTACAATTATCTTTACTGGGAAGAATCGCAGTTGTTAAAATGAATGTTCTGCCGAAGTTTCTTTTTTTGTTTCAAATGATACCTATATTGAAAAAGGATGCTAACCTTGATGAATGGCAGAAGGGTATTAATAAATTTATTTGGGCGGGGAAAAAACCAAGAGTTAAATTTAAGATTTTACAAGATGCTAGGGAAAGAGGGGGACTCAAGGCGCTGAATTTGAAACTATATTATGATGCGGTGGTCTTGACATGGGTTAGTGATTGACTTAATTTAACTAATAAGAGAATACTTCACCTTGAGGGTTGGGATTTGGTATATGGATGGCATGCATATTTGCTTTATGATAAAAAGGTGGATAGGGCTTTTAAATCTCATATTCTTAGAAGTGCCTTGTTACGGGTCTGGAAAAAGTATTATTATAAGTTAAATTATAAAATACCGATTTGGGGAATTCCTGGACACGCGATAGAAGGTGTATCTATGGGAGTGAGTTTGGATATGTTTTCCTATAAGGAATTACTTAGATTGGAAGGGAATGATTGGCAACTTAAATCATTAGATGAGTTAAGACAAGAAAACATAAGTTACTCTTGGTTTCAATATACCCAACTAAAACCTAGGTGGATCAGAAGGTTGGCATCACAATTACAGATGAAAATTTAGTAAAACAAATTAGAGATTTAAATTGTGCACATATAAAGAGGATATATAATGTTTTAATTGAATTGGATTCGGAAACGGAATTAGTTAAAGATTGTATGATAAAGTGGGCACAAAATATCCAGGAACCACTTCCGTTGGATACTTGGGAGGTAATTTGGGTTAGAAATGTTGGGTTAGAATTTTTTTATAAAATGTTTTATAGATGGCATCTGGATCTCAAAAAGTTGCCTAACATGTATCCTAACTTACAGCCTAAATGCTGGAGATGTGGTAGTTTAGAAGCCACCTATTTTCATATGTGGTGGACTTGCAGAAATATAAAAGCTTTTTGGGTTAAAATTTGGTGGAACATTCAAAAGATTTTTAAGAGAAAGAGAAAGTTCTCTCCGCAATTGTTTTTATTGGGCATTGTTGTAGATTGTGATGTTAAAGAAACCAATCTGATGTTGAATTTGATAACAGCAGCACGGTTACTGGTGGGACAATACTGGAAGAAGGATAGTTTGCCTACCATAGAAGAATGGGTGTTTAAAGTATCGAATCTTGCAGAAATGTCTAAGATTTCTGCTTATTTGAAGGATCATTCACAAGAAAGATATATTTCAGTTTGGAGGAGATGGATAGATTATATTCAGAATAAATATGGGACTAAAAAGTTCCATTTAGCTTATGAGTAGATTTTAGAGGGATATTGTTATAAATTTTAGTGTTAGTACTTGGTATGTATCTATGTTAAAGGGGAGTTAAAGCACATTATGAATTTGGTTAATTTTATATTATGGATAATTTTTAGTTAGAATATGATTATTATATCTATAACCCTGTATTTAGCTCTGGGAAGCGGGGGGGGGGGGAGAAAAGGGGGGGTGGTTTGGGGTGGGTGGGTTTGGGGGATATGTATTGTAATTTTTTTTTGTAAAACTCTTTAATAAAAAAATATATATAAATCTGTTCAATATTACACAATCCAGTATTTTTTCCCTGATTCTCCTTTCTTCTCCATATTTTTCCATTTTCCCCTTTTTTACACCATTACGTTTGGTACAGTTAATATATACAGAGTTAAATATAAGTATTTTCATCATATTTTACTAATATCATTCAAATAGCAATAATATCAATTCATAAATCAACAATGTCAATTCATTAATAAATATCCTGTTTTTCGTGCTCTTGTTAAGCTTTGATTTCCCATCAGTATTTGAAATATCTTTATCAATTATGATTTTCTCAATATTAATTACTTTTATATAGCTAAAAGTTTTATTCAAATCAATCCTCCTCTTATCTTCATATTTCCCATATCAGAAAAGAAGAAAAAAATGCTATCTTAGTTCTAAAACATATCTTTCATTATAAAAGTCTAATTTTATCTAAGGGTCATCTGTTCTTTTAATCTTATTCAAACAAGTATTTAAATATATAATTCCCCTTCTAAAAGGTCAAATTGTCTTCTGATTTCTGGATTGTTTGTTCATATTTTGTGGTCTTTATCTGGGAACTTTCTAGTTGTAGGTTTAATTTGGAGATTTGCTCATTTATATTGTCTAAATTGTTTTTAGTCTCATTATGATTTCTTTTTATGTCCTCTTTACATTCTACAATTATTTGGTGAATCAGTTGTAGCATAGAATATATTTCTTTCTGAAAGGTGTTCGTTTTTTCTTGAGGCATCATTCCTGTAAATCCTCTAGTATCACCAGACTCAGTAAGAGTAGATCAAAGTTTCCTCTAGTTTTCTGGTCTTTATATGTATCCTTTATAAAGTATAGGTTCAGTCCTGAAAGCTATGTTTTATAGTAATTCTTTGTCTCAAGTATCCAAAAATTGATTATCAGGCAATGTTGTAATCCACAATGTTCAAAGTGTTCAAACTGTTCAATCTCTCTGAAAACAACTCAAAAGTCTCTCCCAGCCAGGCGTAGTCCAAGGTCAAAATTTTCTTTCTCTCCCACTAGCTCTTAAAGTTAAAAGTCCAAGCTCAGTAGGTATTTATAATCCAAGAAGGTCAGGGTGATGAATATGCCAAAATATTTTCCTTTATTGCCAACTGTTCTCCCAAGCTGCCAGGAAGCAAATTATGGTGCTATACGCAAATCCACCAGTAGATGTCATTCAGTCCATTTTCTACTCTTAAAACAAAGGATTGCTTTCTTGTATTTCGCCTCAATGTTTTTTTTTCAAAGAGAAAATCTTAACAGTTATCTCAGTTCTTAAATTTATCAAAACTGTAGCTTTATGTTACTTCCACTTCAGTAGCGTATGTTTCTGTCCCCCATAAGATTAAAATGCCGCTTCCATTTACATTCAGAGATTTTTTAGCTTCTTGGGAGTCTTTCCCAGGAAGTTCAGTTGTAAAATAGTAAAGAAAAGATCAATGTTCTCACCCAGTTCCAAACATGCTGTTTACGATGTATTAAGTAGTGCTTTTTCCTTCTTTGGTTGTCAGTAGCTAATGGCCGGCTGCAGAGGAGTGGCTGATCTTTCCCCTGCTGGTTTGGAGGGCTTTCCTGTGATTGAATGGAAAGACCACCATTTCTCTGTGATCAACAAGGCACCCCTCCTCTTCATCGCCTCTTTGGGGTGATTTTAGACCCTTTTTAGGGCCCCCAGCAGGGCAAAATCGTATGTGGAAGGCAGAGCCCTGCCTTCCTGCTCCCATTCCACCGCAACACAAACCGGAAGTCCCATGTCTATTCTTTTAGATAAAACATCTCTTCCAGTTCTACCTGGAGTTCCCTGGGACTGAATCTGGAAGCTCTACCTTCAAAGCATATGTTTATCTACCGTGAACCTTCTTTTAATGCTTACACACTGGTTATAGTCCACAACCACCTAAAGTTACTAGGAATTGGGCAGAATATACATTTAATATATAGCTGTCATCATACTGTGTTCATTCACTTTTTATGGATACTTAAGACCATTTTTCTTCCATTCCCTATTAGCTGGAAAGCCCAGGTTACTATGGGAGACAGATTATTTTTCTAATATTATGATCTTTTAAAAAGTGGCATTTTAAAAATATTTGCGTTGATTTATAGAGTTGGGAGCTGTGCTGCCAAGCTTCTACATATCTCTGCACTCTTACTTATTCACAATGAAGGGCAATGTCTGAATAAGGCTGGAGCCACAGATAGCCTTACCCGGTTATAGAACTGGAATAGGAAATTGAACTAGGGATGGACAGATCTAGAAATGCAATGAGTGTAAAATACTAACAATAGCAATAGCAAAAGCATTTAGACTTAGATGATTTATAGCCCTCTCTAAGAAGTTTACAGAGTCAGCATATTGCTCCCAATGACCTTGGTCCTCATTTTCCCAACCTCGGAAGGATGGAAGGCTGAGTCAACCTTTAGCCCCATCAGGA
Organism: Vipera ursinii; assembly: GCF_947247035.1. Classification (NCBI taxonomy): domain Eukaryota; kingdom Metazoa; phylum Chordata; class Lepidosauria; order Squamata; family Viperidae; genus Vipera; species Vipera ursinii. The sequence continues at coordinate 152,945,403 of NC_139513.1, forward strand.
TTGAACTCCAGGCTGTGGGCAGTGTTAGTCTGCAATACCGCATTCTAACCACTTTGCTACCAGGAGTCTGAGATATATGCATTAAAAAACACAAAAGACTAGCTAGTTGCTTAGTCAAAATGAGGGTCCCATTATGTGTACCAGATGTACGTAGCCCATTCAGAAACTTTATGCCAGGGGTCCTGGCTGAGGAATTCTGGGAGTTGAAGTCCACAAGTCACAAAAGGGCCAAATCTGAAGACCCCTGCTTTATGCTATCAGTTATTTTAGGTCCTCCTGTCTTGAGGCCTGAGTGTGCACAAAGGCAGGTTCTCAGGGTGCCAAGTCCCAGCCTCAGAAGTTGGATTCCCAAGCTAAACCCTGAAGACTCTGAGCCAGCAGTCAAGAGGACACGTTTGCAGCAGCTATGAATGAAAAGGAATCAGCAACAGAAACACCCGGAGGCTTCAGGAACAGGCCGCTCTTCCAAAGACAAAACAGGTGGTGACAGAACCTTCTCCCCACCCTGGGAGCTACCTATTTCATAAGCCCCATTAGAAGTATAATGGCAGAAAGGTTGGTTCTTCTGGTTTTTCTGCCCTTTGGCTGGAATGTTTGATTTGTAGCCAGGCTGTTAGGCTTAATTACAGCCTGCCTCATCAATATAGCCCGCCAGATTCCTCTTTCCCTCTTCTTTGCAAATGAACTGATACTTCTTACTGACCCAGCCCACCCAGAGAGAGGATATTCCAGATACTTGAGCTCTCCAAACAAAGTGTACCAACCTGTCACGGGTTTCTGAACAAGACTGGTTTCAGAGGAGTCTGGTATCAAAGACTCAATGGAAATAGAAGGCTACCTCCCAACTCCCAGTATCTGTAACAGAAGGATAGGCAAACGGGGAGGGGAATATGGTTGTGTGCGATGTGACAACATGAGATGCACAGACTTGCATCTCATGTACGCTGATTTTTCCTTCAAGGCCGGCTCTGTGTCTTTTATAAAAAAAGAAAAAGAAAGAGCAACCTTTAACGTGCTTCAAAATAAACAAATCTAATGGATATGATAAATGCAAAAGCAAAGTTATTCAGGATAATTGAGCTGCAATCCTGAATAGGTAATCCTAAGACAGGGAGTGAAGAAAGAAAATATTTACAACATAGAGAAGAATGGTTAGTCTTAACTTGGTACTTCTTATCCTATTGGAAAAGTCTGTTATTCAAATCAAATCAAAGCAAGCCTAGGAACTGGCTGCAAAATGTCTAGCATTAACAAGGAATAGTAGCAACATAAGGAAACAAAGAAGTTTCACAGATCAATGTGTTGTCCCTGCTTTGCTTTTTTTGCCTGCAGTTGGTCCCCACCTGCCTTTGGAAAAGTCAACAGAGTGTAATATGAAAGCCTATTAACTTGTCTGGTGGCTAAAAACATTAGGAGATATCTATCCAGAGATCTCAGCTTGTAACTTGGCACATTGCTCTTAGGCAGGTTCTTAGGCATAATGAAGAAATACTGTGTCAAAATTATGGGAATTTTCCAGATGGCACTTTTGTTAGAAAGTCAAAATATGTATAGGTTTTAAGTATTTTTCTTTTCCGAGAAATGACTTGCACAAAATATCATAGAATCTCCCCTCCCCTCCTCCCCTGCAACCTGTTTGATGGCCAACTTGACAGACTGCTAAACCAGCCACTATAAATGTCTACCTACTCTTGCCCATCCCCATCTCATCCCAGATTAAGAACAGTTGATACTTGTTTCTCCCACTAGTAGGTGACACTCTGTGGGAAGGGAACTATTGGTGGATTGCTATCACTTTCCTTTGTCCGTCCCACATTAAACGGCAAGGGCAGCCCCACTCCCCAGCCTCGTGACCAAGGCAGCGTAAAGGTAAAGGTAAAGGTTCCCACGCACATGCGTGCAGTCGTTTCTGACTCTAGGGGCCGGTGCTCATCTCCGTTTCAAAGCCGAAGAGCCAGCGCTTGTCCGAGGATGTCTCCGTGGTCATGTGGCCGGCATGACTAGACACCAAAGGCACACGGAATGCTGTTACCTTCCCACCGTAGTGGTCCCTATTTTTCTACTTGCATTTTTACGTGCTTTCGAACTGCTAGGTTGGCAGAAGCTGGGATGAGTAACGTGCTCACTCTGTTATGTGGCACTCGGGATTCGACCCACCAAACTGCCAACCTTTTGATCGACAAGCTCAGCGTCCTAACCCACTGAGCCACCGCGTCCCTTAAGGCAGCATAGGGACCATCAATAAGACCAGTGCAATTTATACCATTATATTTTCCACTGGTTGACAAATTGGAGAGCAGCCCTTTAAAATATGTCCAACTAGTTGCATCCAGCAGTGCCATTATAAGAGACCATGGGGGTAAGACTGGAAGGAACATAAAAGGGAAGGAAGGAAAGGAAGAACAGGAGAAATAAAACTTTTGAAGTCTCCAATGCCAGACTGCTTTCAAATTGCTTCTGAGACTTGGGGCAGGGAAAACAGTGGCATCATCCATAACCAAATCAGGCACAAAAACTGGTTGGGAAAAAGGTGGGGGGTGGACAATTGCATGTCCCTTTTCAAGCTTTTCATTATGCAACCTCTTGTTGTACTTAATTCTCAGATGCTTCCATTGGTAACTTTCCCATATTTCCCCCACAGTTTCTTTTGATAAAAATGACAGTGTGAAGGGTAGATAGAACAGCTAGAAAATCATCTGAAGAACTGCAGTTATCTTAAAGGCTAACTTTTAGGAATACTTATTTTCTCAAACAAAATAAGGTGGAAAAAATAAGATGCTTGAAAAAATACACTATTCTTAAGCAACTCAAGTCATATCAAGCCAAGTCAAAACAAAGGAATGTACATTTTGAAATGTAAAATGATGTTAATCCTCCCCTAAAAGCCATAGATATTAATCTGGGCATCATAGTTGTGTCTGTACTAGGTACCTATTTTAATTTTTTATCCAGGGGAACAGCTTATTGCAAAGAATATGGTTCATGGTAAATTGGACATATTTCTACTATATTTCTACTAGGGGGGCTTTTGCCCAGGTTCGCCTGGTGCGCCAGTTGCGGCCCTATCTGGACCGGGAGGCCTTATGTACGGTCACTCATGCGCTTGTGACCTCTCGCCTAGACTACTGTAATGCTCTCTACATGGGGCTTCCCTTGAAGACTACTCGGAGGCTCCAACTGGTACAGAATGCGGCCGCGAGAGTTGTCTTGGGAGTTTCCCGGTACTCCCATGTTACACCTTTGCTCCGTGAGCTGCATTGGTTACCAGTTGTCTTCCGGGTAAGGTTCAAGGTTTTGGTTATGATCTTTAAGTCCCTACATGGCATGGGTCCGCGATACCTCGAGGACCACCTGCTGCCGGCGTCGACTCCCCTCCGCCCTGTGCGTGCCCACAGAGAGGGCCTCCTCAGGGTGCCTCCGGTCAAGGAATGTCGACTGGTGGCCCCCAGGGGGAGGGCCTTCTCTGTGGGTGCTCCGGCATTATGGAACCAACTGCCGGTTGAGCTCCGGACGGCATCAGACCTCCGATCCTTCCGTCGCGGGCTGAAGACCCATTTATTTGAACTAGCGGGTCTGGCCTGATGGGGGTATATGGGTTTTTATAGGCTTGTTATTATTTTATCATTCTTGTTTTAACTTGGGCATTGATTTAATTGTCTTTTAATTTTTGTATTGTTATTTATATATGCCCTGTGAACCGCCCTGAGTCCCTTAGGGAGAAGGGCGGTATAGAAATCTCAATAAATTAAATTAAAATTAAAATTAAAAAAAGAAAATGAATCTGAATGTAAAATGCTGTGCTAAGAATTAACCTATTCTAGTTTCAGCTTTATAAGAAAAATTACATTCAATATTTGTTAAATTAACATTGAATAAATAAACTTGATCGTCAAATTAGCTTTATTTTGTTTTTGGTTTTTTAGACAAAATATACCTTTCTGCTTTCTATCATCAATTTTGTCCACTAATATTTCTGGCAATCTTTTTATCCAGCTTCATCTTGAGAACACCTTTTGCTGAATTAGGCTTAAGATTCAGATGGCTGCAAACTGCATTCGTGTATCTTTTTAAAGAAGCTATTTATGGTTATGCACGTTATTATTATTATTTATAAAACAGACATAAATGCTATGTGTAATAAAAATATTAAACAGAGAAAGTTGAAGAGAGGCATTGCTTGCAGCTTATATAGCAATGGTTCCCAACCTTTTCTATAGCCCGCATCCCTGGAACGCTTCTGATATATTCTCGCACCCCTTACAAAAGTTTGAAATAACGTCAACGAATTATGCAGATACACTGTAATTTTGAAAACCCAAGTTTTTGCACCCTCTGGAATATCATCTCGCACCCCCAGAGGGTGCAAGCACCCCGGGTTAGGAACCCCTGTGATATAGGAATACAAAAGAAAAATAAATAAGAGAGATCATTCAGTAAAGTAGTACTTCTTAAAACATTTTTAGGTGTGGATTTGGAAATAGTAAAAGTAAAACATGCTCTCAGGTAGAGAGGAAGAAAAGGATTGGCGGGCGGGGGGGGGGAGAGAAATAACCATGTTATAATCCTGAACTTAAGTAGGAGGTTGTCATTAGAAGAATGTAGGAAAGAAAGGTTGAGAAGTGAGACACTGGAGAAGGGCATATTAAATTTATACATAATTACACGTTTATCTCCTTGCTTCTCACATTTCTTTTCTTTCTGGTTGAACTTCATGCACTGGCTTTTCAACCAGTGTACAATATCCACCTAGCCATCAAACCACTATGAGGTTAAAAACATTATTCATCAACCAAACTCTAAAATTACGGGGTTGGTCTGTGTCTCAGAAGGGAATAACCTTTCATACAGGCCCCATAATGTGACTGTGGGTAACTTGATCTTTTCTTAGAATCTGTTCACAGGTCTAATGAATGAAAAATCAAGGAAGTCCATTTTGGCATTAGGGGAAAGCTCACTCTGATACTCATAGCACTAACAATGCAGGATTAGAAGCAAGGCTTCTTCTGACCCCTTTGGTTGAGTAATCAACTTCAGTGTTTTCAGGAGTAAAGAGAAAGACAGAATCGGAGAGGGTTATATGGTGGGTGTGGCCACAAAAAGTCCACCTGGAAAAAAAAAACTATTTCAAGATCACTAGGAACTTTGCATTGCATGGTAACAAAACCTTCACCACAGAGGCCTTTTGGCATAATTTCATTTATAAAGTATGTAGGAATGCAATTATTAAAGTGCATAGAAAAATGGTAAGATTTTAGAGGTATGTTCGCCAAACCTGTGGAGGATGAAAAGAAAAAGAGAGAAGAGACTCACTTGCTTCGGAAAGAATCCATAGAAGAATGCACTTCATCAAGTTCTGAGTCCAGCTGTTCTTTTTCCGCATCAATAGATCGCATTTCGAGATTCAGTTTGTTCATGTACCGGTCATAGAGGAGTTTGATGTCTAAATCAGAAAGGGAATTGTCTTGTTCTTTCAAAAAGTTCCATCTTGTGACCAGAACTTGGTTGTGCTGTTCCAGACTTTGGACCTGTGGATTATTAACAGGTAGAGAAGACTATAAGGATCTTCTTCATTCAGCTGCTGCCATACTAAAGGGATAAACATCAAAGGGATAAACATAAACATTGCCATATTAAAGGGATAAAAGGATATTTTGCTCTCTCTCCAAAATTATCTGTGAATAAGTAGGAATGATGTTGCCTTACACTGGTTGATAAGGTCAAGGAAAAATGGACAGGGGGTGTAGCCTGATTGCAATCAGCTAAAAAGCCTACGTGCCTTTGACTGTGGCTTGGGAGAGGTTGTTTGTCCAGAATTTAACTCTTTGCATAATGTCTAGACAACTCTTTTCCTTCTTTTTTGTTAGCCCTGCTAGAAGGAAGGAATTTTTTTTTAGTCAATGAAAGAGAATGGTTGGTATGTGCAGATGAGGATCGGTTAATTTGGAAAATAGGGTACTTCCTTTTACAAGCAAATATTTTTAATTGAGAGTTATTAATTAAATTAATATGCATTTATATTTCTGACCTGGCCCAGCCCTTTCTGGTGTGTGTGGCTTCTGCTAGATCTATATATCCATTTATTCAGACACCTACATAAACATGTGACTCACATGTTCACATATATTGGACAAGATTGGGGGGGGCAGAATCTTCAGGATTAGTTTTGGCCAGAGGCATCTGCAGTATCAGATACATTAATCAAAATGAAATGCAGCAGCATTAGGCAATAAAAGTTGTGCTCCTTTCATAGGCGTGCATGCATAAAAAGGGCAGAGCTTTTGTACCATTGCAGAACATTACTTCCATCATCTTTCCACTACCAAACCCCTTGCAGATCCTTCTAGATTCAGCTTTTGGCAACCATCATTTGTTGATATGGGAAACCATACATAGTATTTTTTTTTGGCTGTGATAATAACTATTTTCTTGTTTATTCTTCCTTTGGGGAACCATCTTCAAGATTATCTTCCTTCTGGATAAGTAGAATAGCATCTCAAATATGCATGTTAAATTTTTATCTAGCTTATGGAAAAAGCAGCCACTGCCTTCCCCATAGCATTACATCTGAAATTGATTTATTTAAAAAACATTTATACAACTGCCCATCTTTCAGCCTCCTCTGGGCGGCTCCCAATCAAACATAATTATTATGACATAACACAAATCAATTCCCACAATTTATTTCAGTATCAACGTTCTAAAAGCAACATTCTTTGATAGATGGGTTTCTCTACAAACTAAATAGCCCCTTTTTGTACATAATTATTTTATGTGGGTCAGACATTACTTCAGTTCACATAACAAAGTGCCAACAACCATTTTTTTAAAAAAAAATTATCCCAAACTTTAAAAGCCCAAGGGCTACTACAATATGGGTCTTTAAAAAGCGGTTTGATAGATAGAGAAGATAAAGTACTTCTGATTGACTTCAAGAAGGATCCTTATCTCATAAGATGGATAATATGAATCTAAGATTTTACACTTTGGTTGTCTGGTGGGTCATTTTTAGGCTACTTTATGTGACATTCTTAGCAAAGGGCAGCACCTGGCCAATTTTATTTGGCTTGGGAGACTAAGAAACTTCGGATTTTAATTCGTACGGACAAAGAAATAGCAGGGCTGTAGACAAGAGAGGGGAAATTTTAGTAGTATCTGAAAAGAAGGCCAGGACTGGGACTAAGAAAACTGCACACTTGTTCCTATGTGACCCCCTAGATAGTGACCTTGATTCATGGGCATCTTTCCCTTTACAAGTACATCAGTTTAAACTTGCAAGCAATTGTGAAACTGCAGAACAACATCTCTCACTTACGGAGTCCACTGAATTGTCACCTTATGATGGCATGAGCATCAATATGGCATATTTCCTTAATAAGTTCTACTTGCTCAGCACACTTTTAAGAAGGGAATTGGAAAAAGACAGGGAAAGAGAAATCAAATGCACAAGTAAGTGTACCTAGGGTTGCAGGTTTACAGGACAATCCAATCCACGCTTACTTGTAGATCAGAAGTGACACAAGTCGTGCAATCAAGCATCTTTCTCTCTCCACCCTTCCCCACAGGTTTAATCTATTCTTCATGAAACAACCACCTATTTTTTTGTGTGTATATACAGGTAATCTTTTTTTAGCCTTCTTACTTGTTTGCAGAGTAAGTACTATGTCACCACATAAAGACTTTATGAGAGCCCTGAATGTTGATTTATCATAACATCATGATTACATTCCTCTGAAGAGTTCCTGCTTGTAGGCTACTGCTATACCACAATTATGCAACTGCTGTTACATCTCAAGAGCATTTATTTATATCCACCCCTTTGATTTCCCCAACTGAACCTGACCCATCCATATAGCTCCCTTTCAACACATCGTCTCCCTTCCCCCTTTTTTTTAACAGAGCATCAGACAAATGATGTGGATGAAAAGCACATTATTACATTCTACTTTTGTGGAAGAAAATGACATTATATTTGTTAAATCCTACTGGCTAGCATAAACAACCTTTGTTGCATTCCCCATTCTCTGCAAATGTTGGCATTGTCCCTGCTCTTAACTATAGCGCTCTGATTATCAGTATAGTTCAGAAAACATGAAACAGAGCCTGAAAATGTCCTGCTTCATATAGAAACACACTGTAGAAACTTAAGAATTTGAAGGCTTGGTAATCTGAAACCTGGTGGCAGAACTAAAGAAAGTGCAAAAATCAGGTGATCATTATTTATTTTATTGGATTTGTATACCGCCCTATTCCTGTAAGACTCAGGGCGGTTTACAGGGCAGTTAAAACCATGAATACAAAAAATTAAAAACAAATGAAACAATTAAATTAAATCCAAGCCCCAAGAGTAAATCTAAAACCCAGTTAAATTAACAACCCCACAGTCTGGACCAAACAGATCGAAGAGCCAAGTTTTCAGGTCCCGGCGAAATGAGCGAAGGTCGGGGGCAGTCCTAAGTTCCGTGGGTAGTTGGTTCCATTATGAAGATGTTGATTCAATAACTAGCATGTGGATAAAATTATTTCATACTTAAATTTTCTCTTTCACTGGCTTTTTTTTAAAAAAAGCTTAATATCTAGTAGTTGTTCAGAATCCCTTTGTTCCCCTGTCTGTATTGTCTTATCCCTCTGCACCCACATCTCTTCTGCTGGACAATGGTAAGTTCCATGGGGCAGAAACTTGTCTTGGCAGTGGTACTCTGAGATTATGCCTCTTGTTCTGATACTGCCACTAAATAAGTGAAAATATGTCATATTATAGTATTTGCTATTATAAATTACTATCTGCAGCAGGGTAAAACACAGCTTAAAAAAAGGGGGGGAGCTATGATGCTTATTTTCACAGAAGTCCTCCAGATATAATGCATTCCTCAACAACTGATGATCCATGTAATAATCCAGAGATCAGATGACTGATTTGACATATTTGAAAAGGAGCTAACAGAGAAAGTAGATAAATAAACTGAAGCAAATCATCTCTAGCTGGGCTAAGAAAATAAATAATATGCTATCATCCCTATTCCTCAAGAAGGATTCATTGTTGAAATTAAGACAGATAACAATGGGAGAGGCAAGACAGAGATGATAGCTTTCTGATTCTAATTAGGCATTTTGTAACTTCATTAAAGCTTCAAATTAAAAAAAAAGCAACAGTTCCAAGCTTTTAAGTGATAACTGTGGAGGCATTTAAATAGACAGGTATTGCCAGAATAATTCCTTTAAGATAAATATAAATGGAAATTTCACACAACCCTTGAATGCTAAACACTTGCCTGCAGAAAATGGTATCTTTATACCTACATTAAATGTTTGAAATATAAGGTAAAGGTAAAGGTAAAGGTTCCCCCACACATGCGTGCTAGTCACATGCGTGCTAGGGGCCGGTGCTCATCTCCGTTTCAAAGCCGAAGAGCCAGCGCTTGTCCGAGGACGTCTCCGTGGTCATGTGGCCGGCATGACTAGACACCAAAGGCGCACGGAACGCTGTTACCTTCCCACCGGAGCGGTCCCTATTTTTCTACTTGCATTTTTATGTGCTTTCGAACTGCTAGGTTGGCAGAAGCTAGGACGAGTAACAGGCGCTCACTCTGTTACGCGGCACTTGGGATTCGACCCGCCAAACTGCTGACCTTCTGATCGACAAGCTCAGCGTCCTAATCCACTGAGCCACCGCGTCCCTGTTTGAAATATATAACTCAATAAATAACCAGCTGTCTAGTTTGTCACCATGGTATTTAGTTGGGATGGTTAGAGTCAAGATGGGATTAATATATATGACCTTTATATTCTCCATCATTTTGAGTATCAGGGTCATCAAGATCTGATCCATGACTTTTCTTCCTGATTTTCATGAAGCTGGACTCAAAACTGTCAATTCTAAAAATGAAGGACAGATCCTTTCACAAAGCCTTTCCTAACCAAAATGTCATTCACATTTGTTGAATTTCAGTTTTCATGATCCTTTGGCTAGGACACAGCCAAGGTATTTGAGGTTCAAACTATGTCAACTGAGTGTTACGGGAGATGAACTATCTGGAGGGCACTAAATTGGGGAAACATACCTTACTATTTACTTCCATTTGTCTACTAATGATCGATTTGAGTATCTCGCTTCAGTAACTGCAGACAGAACATACTTCTCCATGCAAATCCCATGATGGGAAGCTATAACAACTCTTCAAATGCACTGGTTTCAATAGATGCGAGGAGAGGAGCATCTTACTCAGGAGGGTAAAAAGTTGATTTCTGAGCAAATGACTTCAGTGAATGTGGGAATGTTTTTCTAACAGTGGGAGGATTGACTCTTTGGCACAGATGACAAAATAATTTCCACCCTTGTGGAAGATACTTGCTCAAAAGCCTACATAGAAACCTCAAGCATCACCTTCTTGATGAGGAACTTCACCATACCTCTTGAAACATCTCTGTAGGACGTTTTTGACAGTTTTCAGACTTGAAATATACATGTGGAAATATGCAGTAGGGAGGTGGGAGGTATCAGAAACATGATAAAGAATCAATCTCTTTTTTTATTAAAGAGTTTTACAAAAAAAAAGATTTTACAATACATATCCCCCAAACCCACCCACCCCAAACCACCCCCCTTCCTCCCCCCACTTCCCAGAGCTAAATACAGGGTTATAGATATAATAATCATATTCTAACTAAAAATTATCCATAATATAAAATTAACCAAATTCATAATGTGCTTTAACTCCCCTTTAACATAGATACATACAAAGTACTAACACTAAAATTAATAACAATATCCCTCTAAAATCTACTCATAAGCTAAATGGAACTTTTTAGTCCCATATTTATTCTGAATATAATCTATCCATCTCCTCCAAACTGAAATATATCTTTCTTGTGAATGATCCTTCAAATAAGCAGAAATCTTAGACATTTCTGCAAGATTCGATACTTTAAACACCCATTCTTCTATAGTAGGCAAACTATCCTTCTTCCAGTATTGTCCCACCAGTAACCGTGCTGCTGTTATCAAATTCAACATCAAATTGGTTTCTTTAACATCACAATCTACAACAATGCCCAGTAAAAACAATTGCGGAGAGAACTTTCTCTTTCTCTTAAAAATCTTTTGAATGTTCCACCAAATTTTAACCCAAAAAGCTTTTATATTTCTGCAAGTCCACCACATATGAAAATAGGTGGCTTCTAAACTACCACATCTCCAGCATTTAGGCTGTAAGTTAGGATACATGTTAGACAACTTTTTGGGATCCAGATGCCATATAAAGAATCAATCTCTTATCACTTTTAAAATTGTTTGTTGTTTTCCTTAACTATTCCCTACTTAGAGAATTATAGATTAGAAAAGATACAGAAAACCAAAAATAGGCACTAAAGATGAAAACATTTGCTAGCAAAAGCCAGTCATTTGTGGCTACCAGCCATAGAAGGACATGAGTATTATTCTATCATTTTATCGGAAATATCTGATAATTGTGGTCATAAGTAAACTATGCCTCACATCCCAATGCAGCTGGATGTTATAGCTGAATATGGTTAAAATGTACAGGTAGTCCTTGTTTAGCTACCACAATTGGGACTGGCAACTCAGTCATTAAGTGAAGTGATCATTAGGCTAAACCACAACTGTACTTATGATCTTACTTCAGGTTTCCTTTGTTTTACAGATTTGTGAAGAAATGTGAGATTTGGTCATTAAGTTAGTGTTTGATAATCGTCATACTTGTGAACTGTTGCTAAACAAGGACTACCTGTACTGAGTTTATAAGTAGCTAATAATAATGTCTTGATCCAAATGATGTCAAGGAACAAACTGCTTTTCAGCTGTAGGTAAAGTGTAGGTAAAAGGGAAAAAATGTTCATTCCATAAATCTCAACTTTTCAGAGAAAAGAATGGATCATAAATATATATTTCTTACTAACGAGCTATAGGATCATAGCTAACAGACTCCAAAATATAAACTATAATTATCAAACAAAGGAACAAGATATGTCAATATAAATTTCTTCATGTCATAAAGGACAAGCATCTACAATAAACTTTGTGTAATGGCACACCCCAACTGATTCTCACAGATATTCTTTGCCCAGATGACATTATATTTCATTAGCATGGATTCTTACTGTTATCCTTTCATCTTATCACAGAAAAGAAAAGCTAAAATAGCTGCCCAGCATCTTTTGGGTTTTCCATTTAAACCATCCTACTACGCCTTACTTAGAAGGGACGTGGTGGCTCAGTGGGTTAGGATGCTGAGCTTGTTGATCAGAAGGTCGGCAGTTTGGTGGGTCGAATCCCGAGTGCCGCATAGCAGAGTGAGCACCTGTTACTCGTCCCAGCTTCTGCCAACCTAGCAGTTCGAAAGCACGTAAAAATGCAAGTAGAAAAATAGGGACCGCTACGGTGGGAAGGTAACAGCATTCCGTGCGCCTTTGGCGTCTAGTCATGCCGGCCACATGACCATGGAGACGTCCTCGGACAAGCGCTGGCTCTATGGTTTTGAAACGGAGATGAGCACTGGCGCCTAGAGTCGGAAACGACTAGCACACATGTACGGGGGAACCTTTACCTTTATGCCTTATTTAGGGTTTGTGCCAAAGTTTGGATTAGGTTTTTGTGTTTTCTTTTTTTTTTTTAAAGAGACTCTCCTCTACAAATGTCACAATAGAGATATGAAGATTGTAGTCACATGCCCCAAATAAAAAATAACAAGAATTGCTCTCACAGTCGATTATGTTGTCAAAGATTTCATGCAAAGGCAGAAAGACTTGTCTCCTTGCAAGCTTTTCACAACTGCTGGAGGGTTTTGGGAGAGGTAGAATTTTCTCTGACTCACACTTGTTTGATAAAATGAAGAAACAGCTAGAGAGAGGTGTTTTTTTTTTGTGATTTCCAACCTCACTGCAAATGAAAGAAAGCCCAGCTCCCTCATGTATGTGACAATGAAGACATAGTGCAGAGAGGAATTGGTGGCAAGATCAAATAGAAATATTGAAAGTCAGTGTTATATATCCCTGGATCTCTTTTGAAGAGATCTTCTGTCACTATCACATTATAGCCTGTTTTTGTTAAAACTTCATAAGCACGCATTGCTGTAGATCTAGATTAAGTAGAATCTTTGAGTAAAGAATCATGGAATTAGCAAATGTATGAGTTGGAAGGTTTTATAACTCTCTACTCCACTTCCTTGCCCAGTGCAGAAATCTACTAACTAACCCATCTCTGATTGGTGGCTGTCAAACACCTGTCTGAAACCCACCAAAAAGGAGAGTACCAGGCTGTTCCAAGCAGACTGTTCCTCTGTTAACTGCACCTACCCATTAGAAATAGCTCTTAATCTCTAGCATAAACCTCTTCATTTTCAACTCATTGATCATTGCTCTAGTCTTACATTCATAGGAGGACAGGTCTGACCCTTTAATGGCAGTTATTTGTAGCTGCTTATACTGTCTGCTCTTTCTCCTTTGCATACCAAACACCGCCAGCTCTTGGTCTGGTCCCTTCACAAAAGTGAGCTGGACAAGATATCCCAGATGCAGCTCAGCCAAAGCCAAGTACAATGGAACCATTAGTATTACAACTCCATCTTTACAGGGTTTAGCTATCAATTTATATTCCTTCTTAATTAACAGTGTGCTGCCATTTCCTACGAATCTTCTTTTCTCTTCTCAGTTTGTCAGTATTTTTGATATTCATCTCTATAATCCTCTTAAAGCTTCCCCCCCATTTTTCTTTCTCACAGATGATTTGTGATGATAGATTCAAAATCTTCCTTTCATCTTCTTCTTTACTCTTTAGGGTGTCAAGTAGAGGTATAATCCTCATAATTTGCCTATCATTCAGTTGTGTCTATCTGAAGTTCAAGCAATATATCTTTCAACCTTCCCTTGTCCAATTATCTTCAACATGACATAGTCACTTTACCTCAAGATGCCTAACATTTTTTTTATTAACCAGTTCCTGTCTGTGGATTAAGATCAGGTCCAAGATAACTGATCTCTTTGTTTCATCGTCTGAAAATTACAATTGTCAGATAGAGATTAGAAGTCTGAGGGACCCTCGTTGTTATTTTTCCAGCAGATATTTGGGTAATTGAAGTCTCCCACTATCACTCTGTTCTTCTAAGCACATTTCTTCCCATCTTTATGAGATGCAATCCCTTCTGAAGCATCTATTTACACTAGAATTTGTAGAAGGAGAGCCATGTTACTGTATAGTGGCAAAAAACCAGAAAGAGTCTACTCTAGTAGTATCTTTTCCATATTCTTCCAGTGGAAATTCTTGATTTAGTTATCTTTGTGGAATTGGGAATCTGGAGATAATATTGTATGGTGTCTTCTGCAAATTTCAGTGCAAATGCATTATATTTCATATTCCTCAGATATAGCTTAGATTAATGGCTTTAGTCCAAACTGCCATGATAATGAGCTTGGTAATCTATGTTTAGGGTATTATTGCTTTAAAGAGCATCTGCTTTCCTTTATCTGTGACAAAGGAGTCAGCCCCTTCCTTTGGTCTCCTCTTCCTAAGCATAATTACTACTATTATTTCACATTTGTTTGGACCGATGGAGATATTTTTGATGTTCCTTCCTGTATCCTTTACTATACACAACCTGGAAGCTTTGAACAAGAATATTACCCTGTTGGGCAATTACCTTTGTAGAACCATAGGAAAAAGCACCATTCAATAACATTTCCCAAATGAGGCTTCCAGATGAGGAATCTATTGTAAAACTGCACTGGCTTACTGACAACATTTATAGATGCTTAAGATAGATAGATAGATAGATAGATAGATAGATAGATAGATAGATAGATAGATAGATAGATAGATAGATAGATAGAAATTAGTCTGAGGGACCCCCATTTTTTGTTATTTTTCCAGCAGATATTTGGGTAATTGAAGTCTCCCACTATCACTCTGTTCAAAGCAAATTTCCTCCCATCTTTATGAGATGCAGTCTCGTCTGAAGCATCTGTTTACACTGGCATTTGTAAAAGATAGACTTTCCCTTTGGAATAAAAACTGCAAAGGCAAAAAAAAGGTATGCTTATGCACTGCATTTTGATTGGCAATGTCAAAAGCCATGCACTTGAAGGACCATAATTTAGAAGAATTTGAGATACCTCCAAGAGTTACAGGTATATGGGTAAAGAATAAGAGAAGCAGATGTCTTAAAAATTTATAGCCCCAACTGAATTTAGTGTCTGAGCAGCATGCTTCCAGATACCCACTTATTCTTCTAGTTAGAAGGTTATGCGCAACTCTTCTCTCCTTAAAGGATGCAGGGTTTTCTCTTTTTTTAATGGAAAAAAAAAAGAAGTAGCACCGAGAAAACAAGGACAGTTACAAATGGTAGTCTACAAAATTGCATGCAATGAGGTAGGGTGATGGCAAGGTAAGAACCTTATCAGAAATCATTGTTAAAGTAATTCTTGCCCAAGCTTGCAGTACAGCTAATTGTTAGCCTTGTGGCTTGGGTTAATAGTCCATATCCAGCCATGAAAACATTACCGGTGTTTATTTAAAAGGTTGTACTTAAGTTATAAAGAGGCCACTGATCAGCAAATACAACATTATGGTTCTTTTCTAGAACTTCCATTTGGGGTCCAATTAATGTTGAGAAATGAATATTGAGCATAACCTCAATCTTTATTATGTGACTCAAGGAAAGTAGGATTGCATCCAGGATTCCACATAGAAAGCAGTCAAACTCCTTAAAACAATCAATGGGATTTTAAAGTTGCCTACGGGATACTGATATCCAATCGGAGAAGAGGGAAGCTTTTCAATATATGTAGAGATGGCTTAAGTGCGAAGCCCAGGATGACATTGACTATAGCAGAGACATTTTGATGGCAAACAGTGCTCAAAATCCAAAGCAATCCATAGCATTGTGGCATTCTTTGGAAATGTTGCAAATAGGTCTATGGCATTTTTAAATTTGCAAAATGATTTATGATTATATCACTCCACGTTACAACCATATTAAAGATTGATTGTGATCAGTTACTTTAACACAGAGAACTGAAGTTGGACAAGACTACCCTGTCGCTGCCATATGATCATTACCATTTCCAACCTTACTCTTTGCTACTTGGTTCAGACATTCATTTACTACATGTAGAAGCTGTAGCAAAGATGGACTGATCACAGATATGCTCACTGGGATATTGGATTACAAGTAAAATAAAAATGCTTCTGCAATGATAGAAATGGCTACTATATCAGTGTCCCGTTGATTTTTAAAATTTCCATTCAGTACATATTGCACAAGAAATTATATGATTTGACTTCTAGAGCAAGGGTCCCCAATTCCCAGTGCATAGGCTAGGACTGATTCACGGCATGCCAGCAACTGGTCCACACAAACAAGCAAAGTCTCATTTGTGGGACGCAAGCAGCACACAAAACCACACCCTCTCTGGTCCATGGAAAAAACTTTCTCTACGGAATTGGTCCTTTGTGCCCAAAAGGTTGGGGGCCGCTGTTCTAGAGAGAGAGCTAGAATGACTAGAAGAATGATAAGAACAATAATATCACATCACCCATACCTATGGCTGCTGGAAAGATACTGGATTTAAATTAGCCATCATCCTAGTCTTTGGCTTCATATTACATCATCTGACTTCTAGATTTAAGCCCAGTCCTCTATTAACAGACCACTTTTTTAAAGAAAGGGGTTTTTTTACTTATAATGACCAATTTCCATATAGACATTTCTACTGAGGAATACTAGTATATCAGTTAAACAAACAATGTGTGTTTCAGAGGATTTGGGGAAAGGTTGTAGAGGTGGATGGCCAGATGTCCTTTCTGTCCTTTATAAATAGGGGAAAATACTCTAAACCATACATTCCTTTGTGACTTTAAATTCAAGGCAATATTTGTAGTAATGGTTAAATTGTTCTTTAAGGGAAATCATTCGTCATTATGTGTCACCACTGAGAAAACATTAATTTTCCATAGAAAGCATTAAATTCCACATTGTGCTGCGATAATACATTGGCTCCTAATGTGTTTTTCATTCAGGCAAAGAATGTACTTAAAATATGTAAAGGTCGGTTTCTTAAATGCTTCTTAGCATTTCCAAAGCTCAAGAACTCAACATCAGATCTCATTTTACGGCACTGGAGGTCATGCCTTCCTATTTATCTATGTGTATGTTTTAAACACTGGAATAGTATTAATGTAACTGAGAAATAAATGGAGCTTCTTAACATTAAAATACAGAGGTATCATTCTGAGATGTGTGTGAATATATATATATATTGTATGTGTGAGTTTGGAAGATTGGTATCCCCAGTTTATGTTAGTGAAGCAATACTTCAGATTAACATCTGTTTGCAGAGCAGGAGGGCTTTGCAGTAACCTACCAAAAGTATTTTTCTTTGAAAACAATCTTTCACCTTCACTATGGGTTCAATACATAAAGAACTTTCTGGTAAGAGAGAGAGAGAAAGAAAAATACCCTAAGCTCCTTGCAGCTTCCTTTTTTAAATTTCTAAAGTTTCATAATTCTGTAAAACTTTAAAGGGGTTTTGAATGATAGACTCAATTATCTGATGAACAAAATAGGTGTTTTCAAATAAGTCCTTGCAAGCCAGATGAGGCTCTGTTCTATTCTTACTTATATACTTCTCTTTCATCAGTTTCATAGACACTGGAATCTATAAGGAACAAGGTCAACCCTGGCATGAATCTTCTCATAACATTACATCTCTGCCTTCAAATGTTACCAATAAGTCATTTTTTTTCTTTTTAGATATAGGAGAGATATAACCTTGCTGCTTTATGAAAAATGGCTGCTTCCTGAGTAGTAAAATCATTCCCATCAATGACCAAACTTTATAGCCATTGCACTTATTACACCTCAAGAGCCACCCTAAGATTGGGTACGGCCAAGACCCAGGCAGTTGGGGAGATTTTAAAGTGAGTCCTGAAGCTTGTGCAAAACAGAATGCAAACATTTTGACCCTTAACATCCCAATACCAAAAAATAAAAAACATGCCTACTTTATGGGGGGGGGGTTCCAGAAAAGATGTTGGCAAACTACATTTTGTATACCGGTATTATATGGAATGGGATGAAAGACTAAAGTCTTTTAAAAAGTCAATTCCTGCCGATTTTTGTTTAAAGGCTTCTAAAGCCCTACTCAGCCCACATTTTTGACATCTGAAAGGCCAGGTTCTCCTACCTAAATCTGTTCATTAAGAGTGATTTCACTGAAGGGCCTTCTTCAGTTGCCACCTTTTGACATGGACAATAGGATTTTCCCAGAAATGGCTGTTACATTGTAGAACTGTTTGTGGGTGCTTCTGCTATTTCTTGCTGCCATCACATTAAAGAATTCTGTTCTCCTTGCCTTAAAATACCATCAGTTTGCTTTTATGAGTAGGGATCCTCTTTTTAGTGGAATTATTTTACTACTGCTTTTATTTAAACTGCAATCCATTGTTTATTTTTATGATTATATTTTTCATTTTTATTTATTTTTTTGCAAAATTGCAGAATATAAACTTCAGAAAAATAACAATAGAAAATTTTGGACTATAGGCATATTTTTAATAGTCTCCCTTGCTTATGCCACAAAGATAGTTCCCTCCTTGTAGAAAACTACAGCATCTAGGAATAAACTTTGTTAAAACTATGTGATTTATTAGATATGAGAACTTTTCAGTTAGGGGTGGGATTGGAAACATGACAGCTCACCCCAATCTGCTGTGGCATATTCTACAATGTTATTATTACAGTAAATCATCTTATTTATTTGGAGTCTTTCCACAATCAGCTATAAAGTTATTCTGCATATTCTGCATCTTCCTCGTCAGCAGTTTATAATAAGGAAATCCATTTAACTTTCATATAGTGATGTTTAATGGAATGATGCTACACCAGGATTCAAATATAAGTTGTACCCCTGCTATTTTCAAGTAGTATAAAGTTAGATCCAGCAATGTTTTCATAAGTCCTAGCCCAAAACAAGGCCAGCTGTGGTACAAATAATTAGAAATGTGAAAGAAAACCAGTTCATTCCCAGGAACATGACAAATATCTGCCCTAACATTTCCAAAATAATATTTAGCTGAATCCATAGGAGCTGCATTCATATGGACTAGTATCTGAATTGTATTGCTGCAGTATTAGCATTTTGAACAAACTACATTTCCCAGAATTCATTGGGGAAGTCATGACAGCTTAGCTGGTAAAATAAAACATGTTAAATTGATATTGTGCTCAGACAGTAATTACTCAATGAATGGAAAGCCTCAATGTTGTTACTACCCAGAGGGATGCTGGAGAAAATGAGCTGTTCATTGCTATTGTGCTGTGTGAAAACATAATGGTATAAATGATATACAAGTGTCAGTAGTGAAAATTAAGCCAATAACAATATTTTTTCTTGTCTGTATTGTGAGTATTTCAGCTCAAATTTGATTGTAAACATGTAATTTCATTGTACCTCTCTTCTATACTGTTCAGGCAGAGGAACATGTGCATAACAGTTAAAAATTATAGATACTCGCAAGATTATGCTTATTTTCACAACATCATTTAATATTTTCAGAGTACTGTGTATGCTTTCAGTTCTCTGAGCTGGCAACCACATTTAAAATTAATGAAAGGCTAATCTCCCTTTCCTTGCTTGCATGTACCTACAGAGGTGGTTTCCCATCAAAACCCAGACAATTACCCGAGGATGGTATATCTGAAGGAATATGAGTCTGTTGCTAAGCACCAGCCCATGTTCTATTATCTGGAAAATATAAAGTTGGTATTTTTTTGGCCTAAATTAAATCTGGCCACTGACAATTTGGCTGAAGTAGAAAATTAAACAGTGCCTTGTTTATAGAAATACAACCTGATATTTATAGAAATACCATCATTGTCAGCATCATCCCTGCCATCATCTTCTTATGAAGCTCTAATATCTGTCAGTTGAGTTAGCCTCCCATTTCTTCATGGTACATCATTACAAGGCTATCCTCTGCTCAAGATAAGGAGCAACTTCATCTTACCTTCCCAATTAAGGCAGCAAATTGGTCATTGAGCATCTTGATGTCTTCTTTCTCCTTGACCCTTATTTCCTGGAGAGCTGGGTCAACATCCAGGTGGAGCGGTGTCAAGAGACCTTCGTTGAAAGACACTTTTGGATATGTATAATAGTAGCCATGTCCTGTGAGGCTGGAGGAACTGACGCTTTTTTTGCTGGCTTCTCCCATGGTAGGGCTGCTGCAGGCCCCATCCCTTGAAGAATGAGGAGAAGGAGAAGGAGAACACTCTCTTCTCCAGCTATAGGAGGCTTTGGGAGAAGTAAGGGAGCTGGCACTGAAGTTCCCAGAATGACTTGTCATCCTTACGATGAGGGAAAGCAAGGAAGCACTAGGTCAGCTACCGAGAGAGAAGCAGGAGGTTGTGGAGCAGCAACGTAGATTAATTCCTGTCTCTGCTGAGCTCAGTTTAGCTAATGAATTACAAACACCTGTTCTATGTTCATAAAGTCAGGAGGGTGTGACTGTTGATGTAATCCAGATCAACCTGTTGGCTTTGTCTCTCCCTCTTTCTCTTCCTCCTTCCCCTCACGCCTTTTGTAGTTTTGTTTGTGGGGTGAGCACATATGTAGGAAAAGAGGGAGGAAAAAAAACAAAACCCCAAACCAAAATTACTCCCTTGCCTCCATCTACTTGCTTCCTGAGGAAAGGAAGTTAAAAGGAGGTTTCCTCAGCCTTAATGGCAAACAAGAGGCTTGAACAGAGACGCTGTCTTGGCTGAACCTCAAGATCAGTCAAGAGCAGGAAGCCTTAGAGAGTTGAACATGTCAAAACATTCAGGCCCTGCTTCTTCTCCAGTGACTGTATGCTCATTTCTATTGTAAAATGCCAATTAAAGATTTTGCATACTCAAGTCATTCAGTTTCAGGCAGTTTGAATACTGAGACAGATTCCAGGCACTTTTCTGTCTGGCTTGTCTAATCAAAGCTTCTTGATTAAGCTGCAAAATATACAAAATTATTTCCATCTATGCTTATAGGAAATGTGGGGAAACTAATGTATTTAATCACATGGATAGTAGGTTGCAGTTAAAGATGCTTGAATAATTCAGTGTTCACGGTTCCTAATAAGAACGGAAAACATCCATATTTCCCAGGGAGTTGTTCAGCTTATGCTATCCCTCAGATTTACAAGCGGAGTATATTTTTAAGGCAGCCTGACTTCACTAGGAAGACTACATGATATTTGTGGGTGGAGGCTTAAATAGTAAACAAAAGAGGAAGCATGATAGAACAAGTAAGGAAACATAGATGAAAAAATGGAATTCATTCCTAAATTTGTCATACAAAGAACAGTTTTGTCCCACTCTTAGACAATTGTATTTGTGCTCTTTGTGTTTCACTGGGTGTTTCATATTGCTAGTTAAGTAAACTACTGACATTTCAAATGAAGTGCAAGTATTGTAATACATTCCCATGAAGTATTTCTTAGTCTTTTGTTTTGGGCTTGGTTCCTGTTGCTCAAAAAAGTGGCCACCTCAAAAGTATATTAAGGATCATACAATACTATACTCCTTTTTTGATGGAAAAATAAATCATTTCCATCTTGTACTTGTATGGCCAATGACCTCAT
The DNA here is from genome assembly GCF_947247035.1 of Vipera ursinii. NCBI lineage: Eukaryota > Metazoa > Chordata > Lepidosauria > Squamata > Viperidae > Vipera > Vipera ursinii. Next base: position 152,967,022 of record NC_139513.1, read on the forward strand.
TGTGCTGCACAGAGTATTCATATTTCCTAAGAAAGATGTTTCAATCCAAATATGAACCTGATGCACCTCTATACATGCATAACATCCCTGTTCTATACCAGCCTGCTACCGGCCCTGCAGATAAGGCAGGGACAACCCCTTTTACAAGAAGGCAAGAGGCTGGAACTAAGCCTGCCAAATTTATTAACATAAAAACATAAACAGAGCAAAGAGAGCAAACACGAACCATGAAACAGGAACTATTCAAACGGTTGCCTTCAGCAAACCAGCCCTCCCACGCATTCCCCTTTTATACAGTTCAGGGCGTGGCTTCTCTCTGCCTCCTTCCGAGGTGCCCCATTGCCTTCCTCTGTTTACTCCTGATTGACTGCCTCCTGCATCGGGCGTCCTTGAACAGGGCCAGCTGTGGGTCATCTTCATCCACGCTGTCAGGCTCACACAGCTGTGTCTGCATCTTGACCAGGTGGGAGGGGCCTGGCTGAGGGCTCTTATCAGCAAGCTCTCCAACCCCCTCAGCAATCTCTCCAACACCCCCCTCCTCCTCCTCTGAATCATCCGACCCAAATGCCAAACCCACAGGCTGACCCTGAATCACAAAAATCCCATTGAGATCAGTCTGATTTAAATGTTTTAATTTTAACTGAATTTTGATCTCAGTTTAAAGCTTGAGACTTTTAACATACAAAACCTCTGCTCCTTCACAGAATTTTAGAGAGTATATTTCCAGACATTGCCTTATCTTTGTAATCATCATATGGTTCTCTGCCATTTTCCTATCTTCTTTCTACCAGCATAGGATTGGTAGTGTATAAAATTGTTTACTTGGAAGAACCTAAATTGAGCAGTCGTAAATTCAAATTAAGGCATTCCAAAGTCAGCATGCCAATAAATCCTAACGCCTGACTAGAAATGGTTCAGGAGAGCAGGAAGAGTAAATGTAAAGGTGCTCTTCCTGTGTTTTTCATTTAAATTGTCTCTCCATTGTATTTAATGGGAATAAATTTAGAGCAATTTCTGAGCTAATTTATTCTGGATTGATATGACTGTATCTGGAATCCTGAATCTAATCTAGCCTGTCTCTGCCACACTCTGTTTTGTATTTTCTACAGTTGGGATTTCATTATTTTCTGAAAATCTGACCTTTAAAGATGCACTGTGCTTCAAAGTCCCGAAGGGTGTTTTTCCAAAAGGCAACTGGACTTTCTTGGGTTTTTTTCCCTTGAAAATATTTTTCTTCTCATCCAAGAACTTCTTAAATTCTGGATGATTGAGAATCTCCATAGACTAGTACCTCAAGGTATTCTCCATCCAAAGTGGAGAAGCAACATTAAACATTGGCCTCCATCAAATGAAAATGGCTCTTGAAGTGGCAGTTGATTATATGGACAGTAGGCAAAAATAGTTATAGTTTATGTGAGACGTTAGCCTGATTTCTATCCGGTCCTTTGTCTTTCTATAATATGTAACTATTTAGCTTTACTTAATTACTATGATATATAGGGCAGAATATCTGCCAACCCTTATGAAGTGGCTAAAAGAATTTAAGAGGAAAACAACCATTAAATACTTTGTTGAGAGTAGTAAAATGAAACCTCTGTTTTTGGATTAGTAGACATTAAAAAGACTGGCTTAAAAATCTACATAGGATGACATTTGCGAACTTTTGAAAAAAAATTAATTGGCCCCAGCTGCTGTTATAATAAATACATACATGGTGCCAGTGCTTTTTTTGTAAAAGAAAAAGGTGCCGGAACTCACACGTGTCATACAACCCGCCTTGCCTACCCTACAAGGTTCCATCCAAAAAAGGTGCCGGAACTCCGTTCTGAGTGTTCTATGAGAAAAAAAGCCCTGCATGGTGCTCTTGATAGTAATAGTAATGCACATTTGAAACCTAGTGTCTTATATTGGTGAGAAAGGCTTCATTCATGTCTTCTGTGAATTCTTTTGCCAGTTGTATCTCACAATTTCTTATTCCTGAAATCTAGACGTTAGTGCTTCTCAGACTTTTCCCTTCATTACCTATAATTGTTTAATAGAAAGTCATTTTTACCTAATGTAGGTAACAACACTTTTAAATCAATTTAAATGTTCCTGCTATGATTGGGTAATGGGCTCATGTATTGCTACCCAAAGAAAAACCACTTTTACCCAATTTTGGGTAATTTACTTAGGTTTGGAAAGCACTGTATTATAGACTGTTTTTCTGTATTAACTGACATGGGAAGAAGAACATCTGTTGGAACCTTAATTGGATATTTATTTATATTCTTTTTATTTCTGGGAAGGAGATCTGTATCTCACACCCAAAAATAATAAGCAGTGGGACACCATGGGCCTCCCTTCAAGCTTTCCTAAATGCTTCCTGTCCTTACCAGATACCTGAAGCTCTGTGGTGATGTTGGCAATTCAGCTTTATAAAATTAGCAAGTTCTTCACACTGCTTGTTTTTCCACTCAGTCAAAACAAAATGTCGATCATATTTTCTGTCTTACCAGTCTCAACGTGCCGAATCAGAGAAAGGGCTTACCTCTCTCTTGAAAAAATGCATGGCCCAAAGGTGAACTGATTATAATTAATAAATAGTAATTGGTATAAAGATCTGGATTATGTTTGACTTTTGTACACTCAGGGCTTTTTTTCTCATAGAACGCTCAGAACGGAGTTCCGGCACCTTTTTTGGATGGAACCTTGTAGGGTAGGCAAGGCAGGTTGTATGACATGTGTGAGTTCCGGCACCTTTTTCTTTTACAAAAAAAGCACTGTGTACACTAGTCATGGTTAGACATCAGCACAGCTCTGCTGTTCTGTGGCTTGTCACCATGAAGCACTGCAGAAAGATGTGTAAAGATTAAAGCCACTAGACTATTCTGATAAGACCTCTGGTCTCATAATGACACCTTCAGCTGGTTACACCAAGGATAACTGCTCCCTGGTCTCTGTTAATTTTTCCTACTTCACCGAAGGAGCAATGTTTCAGCTTCTGCTTCTTACTGGTTTAATCTATACATTGTTAATGGTTTGATGTCACCTGAAATAAGGAGAATGAGATGTTCTCCAAGAAAGATTTATATATATATATAAAATCATAGCTGGCAAAAGGTAGTTCATTGAGAGGATTATTTATTGAGAAAATAGTTCTAAAATATTGTTTTAGGCTGCTTTAGCTAAGTTAAAGGGACGCGGTGGCTCAGTGGGTTAGGATGCTGAGCTTGTCGATCAGAAGGTCGGCAGTTTGGCGGATTGAATCCCAAGTGCCGCGTAACAGAGTGAGCGCCTGTTACTCGTCCCAGCTTCTGCCAACCTAGCAGTTCGAAAGCACGTAAAAATGCAAGTAGAAAAATAGGGACCACTACGGTGGGAAGGTAACAGCAGTCCGTGTGCCTTTGACATCTAGTCATACCAGCCACATGACCATGGAGACGTCCTCGGACAAGCGCTGGCTCTTCGGCTTTGAAACGGAGATGAGCACCGGCCCCTAGAGTTGGAAACAACTAGCACGCATGTGCAGGGGAAGCTTTACCTTCACCTTTTAGCTAAGTTAAAATATGTATGATGCTAGTGGAGTCAAGCATAACATACAATGCCTGTAGCACAGGGATCTTCAAACTTGGTCCTTTTATGACTTGTGGACTTCAACTCCCAGAATTCCTCAGTCAGGCATGCTGGCTCAGGAATTCTGGGAGTTGAAGTCCACAAGTCATAAAAGGGCCAAGTTTTAAGACGCCTGCTCTATTCTATCCCTAGTTTCTGTATCTCTATGAAATTACAGCAGATCTAGCGAACCTAACATAGTCAAGATTCCAGTGTAGGGTTACCTTAATTTTAACCGTATTTCATACAATTAAAGAAAAAAGTGTAAGAAAAAAAAATTGAAATATATATTTAAGAACAAAAATAATTATTGGAATCGGCTGCAAAATCAGGTAGACCTATGTGAAATGGCCACTGCATATTCCCTTTTCCTTGACCTGGCAGAAAGTTAACAATTAGTCTTTTGAATCATCAGTAATTTATTAATTATTACAAAGATAGACATTCAACAATTGAAAGAAGCTGTGCTTGACAGGGTTGCCAAGAATCAGACATGACTGAATGGTTAAAACTACTACTAATACTTCTGAATAATTAGTCCTCAGAATTAGTTTTTTGAATAATTAGTCCTTAGTCTCTGGGCTCTCACTGAATCACTTCCTCTTTTTTACTCTAAATCAGTAATGGTGAACTTTTGGCTTCAGCATGTCAAAAATTCAGAAAATGCCTAATGTAACTGTTGGCATTTCAGTCCCAAGGATGCTTTTTCATGAAGCAACTGGACTTCCTTATTTTTCTTTAAAGACATTTCACTTCTCATCTAATAAGCTTCTTCAGCTCTGACTGGATGGTGGGGAATGGAAGGATTCTAGATAATAATAATAATAATAATAATAATAATAATAATAATAATAATAATAATAATAATAATAATAATAATAATAAAGTTGGAAGGGACCTTGGAGGTCATCTTTCGGCCGCTTGGGGGGGCTGAAAGCCCTAATAAGCAGGCATATACATAGAATGAAGGCTATTGCTAAGCACATTAATTTGTGCTTAGATTGTAAGCTGCCCTGAGTCTTCGGAGAAGGGCGGGATATAAATGGGATTAAAAAAAATCTAGTCCAACAACCTGCTCAGGCAGGAAACCCTATACCATTTCAGGCAAATAGCTGCCCAGTCTCTTCTTAAAAACTTCCAGTGTTGGAGCATTCACCGTTTCTGGAGGCAGGTTGTTCCACTGGTTAGTTGTTCTAACTGTCAGGAAATTTCTCCTTAGTTCTACGTTGCTCCTCTCCTTGACTAGTTTCCATCCGTTGCTTCTTCTCCTGCTTTCAGGTGCTTTGGAGAATAGCTTGACTCCCTCTTCTTTGTGGCAGCCCCTGAGACATTGGAACACTGCTATCATGTCCCCCCTCGTGCTTCTCTTTATTAAACTACACATACCCAATTCCAGCACTTCCCCCATATCACTTCCCCCAAGCAAAAGAGAAACAATTCTCTACCTCCCTCTTTGCCCCTCTAGGCTACCTTGAAGCACGGCACTCAACAGCAGTGCCAAGGCTGGACCTGAAATAAATGCCCAGGCCTTGACTGCAGCCCTAGAACAATTGCCCCTGTTGCCCAGCACTCCTCAGGGTCTGCTACGCAATGCTTACCTTCAAGCAATCTTTTCTCTCTATTGACAGGCCCTTATAGCCCAGCTGAGGGTGTTCTGCATCATACAAGGCCTTCGTTCTTAAAGCAGCTACGGAAGTTGCTTTTCTGCAGCCTCTGAAAACCTCACTAAAGTATGCCCTTACTCTTATGTGATTTTTGGAGGGTACAGAGACCATGCACAAAAAAACCCCATTCTTGCATGGCCTCCACAAATTATTTACATTTATTATTTATTAAATGCATACATAATTGTAATTATTTTTCAGAATGCCTACCCGAGGCAGCTCTGCATCACACAAGATGTGGAAACTTTGGTGGATGCTCTTGCATGGCCTTGCACCTGACAAAAATAGTAGGAAAACACGCCCTATTCTTGTACGACTTCCAAAAGGTCCATAAAAAATAAAATGGCGGGCCATGTGTGTCATGGGTTCACCATCGCTGCTCTAAACCTCCTATTTTCCTCTATCAGTTTCATTTTCCAACATCTTCAGTTCTGGGTCTCCATTAGCTTCTGAAGGAAAAGAAGACCACCAACATAAGGTTTATCTTTCCACCTTCTATGACAAATTCTACCCAGTTCTCTTTAAAGAGATCTATTTCCCTTGTTCGCCATTCTTGACTTTGCTCTTCATTATTCTAACCTGCCCTTTTCATTCAAGATAATGATCCAGGAGAAGATAGGTCCCCCGTGGTACAGAACTTTGAGAGGGATGAAATCAATGTTTTCATTCAGAGGTTCTAGCAAGATCATCAAAATGGCAGGTCTTAGGCTATTCCCAACCTCATTCAGCTAAAGCTCCTCATTTGGTAAACCTCAGGGCCATATTTTACTTCCTCTAACTATACGAAATCCGTCCACCATTTCTTCAAAGAACACATCATACTTTCAATGCACCTATTATTTGAGAAATAAACATTCACTGACTTATATTATATAAGTCAGATTTTCTGGGTCCCCACATAGACCTCTCTGTTGAGGCCCTAGATTCATTGTCAAGTTTCCTTTGGCATTATGAAGGCATTTTTCATCTCTTTCATATTACATTTCACTACCAGAGTCACTCCTTTTTTGCTTTATAAATATAAATTATAAGCAAAGAAATAATAAATATTGTGCACAGAGCAGGAAGGGATTTGAAATGTAAATTATATTAGTCCTTCATTGTAGCAAAAAGGTTAAAAAGTATATGTATTTTATAAAATAATACTTCCGTAGAATTGCCTCCTAAGTTCCTGTTCCCAGTCTTTACATTCTCCTATCAAGACCTTGAGGCAATGATGTATACTTAAGATTTCAGAAAATGTTGCAAGTTGACAGGAAGATATAGAATCATACATGTATTTGTAATGAACCTTGCTTATACTTAAGCAAAATATTCTGTGGGAGGAGAAGTGGTTGCATTATGTGTGAGAGACATGGAATTTCCTGCTTTTTTTTTACTTTTGTTGTGATGGCGTGGGAGTAATAACTTCTTTAAAAGGTGTTTTTCCACCTTTCCTGTTTAGACTTTTGTAAACAGGACCTTTCCAAATATCTACTGCAATTTAGAAAGGCAGATTTGCCCCAGTTCTAATTGGCTACATTAATTAAAAGTTTGGAGGGACCAGAAGAAGAATATATATTTGTTATGATCCCAGTGTGCCATGGCAATCAAAATCTTCCATAAATTTCAATTGCCCTAATTCATTTGGAATCCTGTTAAATTATGTAACATTTTACAGGTAAAATTACAGACAGCTTTTTAATAATAATGACCTTCCAAAATAGTAACAAAATATGTATAGGATCATTTGTTCTTACAGATGTGTGGTATTTTATTATAATCTCTTCAAAAGTTATCACAAAGCATTGGGGCACTGGGGATCAAAATAATCACTTCCATTATTCTCAAGTTGGTAAGAAATTTATTTAATTAAATAAAAATTGCGTTTTAATTCTGCTGAACAAAATTATACATGAATCGGAACAAAATTATATGTCAATATCTTCATTTTTAAAGAAATCTCCCCTCTCCAATATAATTGGGGAAACTGTGCATAAAACAATTTTATAAAGAAGAATGAACATCAAATTGTTTTGGGAAACTATGCACCCTAGAAAAAATCCAGAATAAAATGTACAATGTAGGAGAAATGCATATGGAAATATTTAATTTTCTTTCTGGAGATTTTAAACAGGCAAATGTGCTCAGATGTGAACAAATAAGTTTGGGGGGAAAAAACAGAACTGAACACAATTGCCACTAAGTCACTAGCTCCACTGAAACAGACAAAACTCTAGGCAAAAGTTATCAACAGCTTTGTACCCTTTTGTCAGAAATCTGAATCTACCATTAGAACAAATATTTTTATTAAATAGCTAGTAGAAATGTTGACTAGTAGAAATCTAAATAAAAATATAATCCTAATAAAGGGGAATATAGAGTCCATTCCATAGTGTCTTTATCATCTTCTGTTATGAAACTGCATTTGAGAGATTACACCCATTCTATAAACATTTCTCAATTCAACACAATTCTGATTTTGTGGAATTTGGTAATTTTCAAGATTAGATGAAACACTGTGTATAGAACAAATATTAAGTATTTTTATGACAAGAAATAAATTCTGAAGACATCGAAATTAGTTTAATTGGCTTTGGCTTTCTGTTCCTGTGGAATGCTTTATACCCATTGTCTCGATATAGAGACAATGGTACATGCTGGATAAATTATAAAAAGTAGTATGATTTTCAAAATTTTCCCAATTCGAACAGTTGTCCAGTGTGCAGTTCCCAATAACACAACATTGCTTCTGAAATAGAAGAAATGCTACAGGAATTCTCTATGACTTTAAAGCCTGTTGTTTACATTTTATGCATAGTACACAATGTATAGCTTGCTGCAGTTATCCCTTCTTTTACTCATGTGCTTCTCCCATCCACCCACTACTGTGTAAGTGTAATATAGGTTGATGAAAGACACAACAAAGCCACTGTTATGCACTCAGTAATTGATGGCATTGTTTAATTAACGTTCATGTGGAGATATATCATTAAGCCATCTCAATACGATTGGTTGTTCTACAATTCTTCTTGCCTTTCCCCCCTAAATACAAGTCTGTGCAATATCCTGTCCCAGGACATGCACTTACAAATGCATGAAGGGGTGGTTTTGTTTTCTTTATTAAATGAGGCTTACCAACTTGCAGTATAGAGACAAGTTTCTCCAAAGTTCAGTGAATTTGGCTTACAAAAGTTCCAAATCGAAGTGGCCACAGGAGAGTTTTTAGATGGAGTCCAAGCATCCAAGTTCAAAATCAGGATTGTCAAGACATTGAGAGTTCACAGGTGGTTGTTGTCAATAGAAAGCTTGTGCTTGCTGCTCCATTTTAATAGAAAAGGCCCCAGTGGAGCTAATTTAGGAGGGTGAGACTCCTTCATAAACGATTTAGACGAGGTAATAGGAGTCCTCATCAAATTTGCAGGTGACACTAAACTGGCAGGAATAGCCAACACCCCAGAAGATGTTTATGTTTATGTTTATGTTTATTGGACTTATATAGGCTCAAGATCCAAATGGATCTTGACAGACTTGAGCACTGGGCCCTATCTAAGAAAATGAAATTCAGTGTGGAGAAAAGTAAGATTTTACACTTAGGCAGTACTTTTTTTCTAAAAAAAAAAGGTGCCAGAACTCTCATCTTGTTAATCTTTTATTTATATAATTTTATTTATATAATTTTATTTATATATTTATATTTACACACCCACCATTCAAAACACACTCCCACCCAATCAGAACACACTTAATCCCCCACCCAATCAGAGCACACCTCCACCCACAGAACACACCCCCTCTGGCAGTTTAAAAAAGAGGAACAAACAGCCACTACCACATGCTTCTCCCAGAAGAAGGAAGCTGAAGCCACCAGCCTGAGGATGACGGATGGGATTCCGTCGAAACGTTGCTCCTACACCTTCAACTCTACGCGGGGAAAAAACCCGAATGACCAAAGATCATTATATATATTTGGTCATTCAGGTTTTTCCCCACGTAGAATTGAAGGTATAAGAGCAACGTTTCGATGAAATCTCATCCGTCATCCTCAGGCTGGTGGCTTCAGCTTCATTCTTCTGGGAGAAGTGTGACAGATGAGATTTCGTCGAAACGTTGCTCTTATACCTTCAATTCTATGTGGGGAAAAACCCGAATGACCAAAGATCTACATACAAACACCCGCGAAAACCTCAGAAAACAAACACAAACACAAACACACACACACACACACACACACACACACAATATATATATATATATATATATATATATATATATATATATATATATATATATATATATACACACACTTACTGATTATCTGAATTTTTGTCACTCAGCCTTAGCTGCACAATCACAGGGAAGCAGGATGTATTAAAATACGACACAAATTCCACCCCTTACATCACAACACCAGTACAAAAGGGGGAAGCTTGTATTGTGGTAGTTTTATTGTATTATTACTGTATTCTGGAACTGAGTACTGTAGATTATTTTTGAAAAAAGGCAAATCCTTGTCTGAAATAATGCTGTTTTTTTATGGATTCACACATTATGCTGAGCCATATTGTTTAACTGTAATAAATCACCATTGACAGGATTCATACATATGGACCCACAGTCTAGGTATGCTATATTTATTCATACTTTATATATACCATAAATTATGCATCTAATCTGGATTCGGCAAACATGCTAAAGTGGGTCAATCATTTGCTGGTTAAAGTGATGTTTGAATCCAGTCATTTCAAAGCAACATTTATGACACAGTGTATGTCCTAAATAAGTCAGTTTGGGGCATACTCAGAAAACTATGGCCTAATAATATGATGTGTGAACTTATTTAGAATATCCTCCCCTTTTGCTTGCAAGGAAACCCTTTTTTGTCTTGCTTTCTAATGTCTGACGAACCTGCTGATGTGGCTGGGCTGGGCCACCCTGATGGAGTCCCCCGGAGCCAGAGCAGCTGGTGCTGTGGGAGCCACAGGGCCCGGACTACACGGGGCTGGGCGGGCAGCATTGATGGGGTGGCTGAGGGTAGGGGCACGGGTGGTGGTGGCGGTGGGCTGTCCCCTGAGGCTGGAGTCAGCGCCAGAGCAGCTAATGTTGCAGCTGTGGGGCCCGCTCTACATGGCAGGGTGGGCAGTGCTGCTGAGGCAGCTGTGGGCGAGGGCGCGGGGGGTGGCGGCGGTGGGCTGCCCCCCGAGGCTGGAGTCAGCGGCGGAGCAGGTAGTGTTGTGGCAGCTGTGGGACCCGCTCTACACGGAAGGGTAGGTGGTGCTGCCAGGGCAGCTCTGGGTGGGGGTGGGGGTGCAGTGGGCCGCCCCCGAGGCTGGAGTCAGCACTGGAGCAGCTGCGCAAGGCGGGCAGCGGAGGCAGTGGCAGGTGTCCAGCACCGGGTAGGCCATCTGGCCTGGCCCATGGAAGGTCAGCCGCCTGCCATGCCCCACATGCGTCACCTCTGAGCCCAGTGCCTGCAGCCACCCTGCCAGCACCACCCACCCCACTGTGTAGAGAGGGCCCCGCGGCTGCCACACCACTAGCTGCTCCAGCGCTGACTCTGGCCTCGGGGGGCAGCCCACCGTTGCCACCGCATGCCCCCACCCACAGCTGCCCCAGCTGCAGCACCCACCCTGCCGTGTAGAGCGGGCCCTGCGGCTGCCACACTAGCTGCTCTGGCACTGACTCTGGCCTTGGGGGGCAGCCCACCCCCACCATCCCCACACCCCCACCATCCCCACACCCCTGCCCACAGCCGCCCTGCCAGCGATGCCACCCACCCTGTGCAGCCCCATGTAGAGCAGGCCCCGTGGCTCCCACAGCTCCAGCCACTCCAACTTTGGGGGGCAGCACACCACCAATGCCCCCCGCGCCCCTGCCTCCTGGTCCTCTCTTACTTACCTAGTTGAGATGGTGAAAGTTGGGGAGCAGGGAGGGGTGCAAAGTTCCTGCCAACTCACCTTTGCTGCAGACAACTTGCCTGTGCAACATTTGCTGGCTGGGTCTTTTGGTGCACTCAACAGCAATTCCTATTGGCTTTCGAAAGCCAATAGAGGGAGTAGCACAGCTTGTGCAAAAGCGCTTTTTTTTGGTGCAAAAAAAGGTGCCGGAATGCCGTTCTGAGCATTCTATGAGAAAAAAAGCCCTGCACTTAGGCAAGAAAAACCAAATGTGCAGATACAGATTAGGTGAAACCTGACTCAGTAGCAATAACTACAGAATCTTAGTGGGCAATCTCTTAAACATGAGCCAGCAGTGTGTGGCAGCAGCCCCCCAAAAAAGCCAACAAAATCCTAGGCTTCATTAATAGAGGGATAGAATCAAGATGATGTGAAGTATTAGTATCACTTTATAAAGCCTTGGTAAGGCCACACTCAGAACACTACATCCAGTTTTGGTTTCCACAATATAAAAAAGATGTTGAGACTCTGGAAAGAGTGCAGAAAAGAGCAACAAAGATGATTAGAGGGCTAGAAGAAGAACAGTTACAGGAATTGGGTATGTCTAGTTTAATGAAGAGAAGGACAAGGGGTGACATGGTAGCAGTGTTCCACTATCTCAGGGATTGCCAAAAAGAGGAGGGTGTCAAGCTATTCTCCAAAGCACCTGAAGGCAGGACAAGAAGCAATGGATGGAAACTAATCAAGGAAAGAAGCAACCTAGAACTAAGGAGAAATTTCCTGACAGTGAGAAAAATTAACCAGTGGAACAGCTTGCCTTCAGAAGTTGTGGGTAATCTACCACTGGAGGCATTTAAGAAGAGACTGCACAGCCACTTGTCTGGAATGGTATAGGGTCTCCTGCTTGAGCAGCAGGTTGGACTAGAAGACCTCTGCGGTCTCCTCCAACTCTGGTCTCTGTTATTCTGCATGAGCAATCTTGCAGGGCACTTTTGCTCTACTCTTTGTAGCCCACTAAGCTTTTGCGCTGGGAGGGGGCTGTAACTCCACACCCTCATTTCCAGATAGCAGCTGTATCTGCTGGTTGCTGGTGTGTGCTACCTCCTCTTCATCTGGTGGTGCTGGAACTGCCTTTTGTCATCTGTTGGCACTTGTGGAGCTTGCTGTACGTTGTTCCCCTCCTCTGACTCCAAATCCATCTTGACATGCAGTGGTAAAATGCTACTTCTTAAATCTTTATGCACTCTTATATTTAGTCCCTCCAATAGGATCTCTAGTTAGGCAAAGGTGAAATATAGGTAGTCCTTGACTTTATAACCAGAATGAGTCACCATGTGTTTGGACTCAATTTTGTGATCATTTTTATGACAGTCATTAAACAAGTCCTCCTGGCCATTAAGTAAATTGCATGATCTTTAAGCAAATCACATGGTGATACGTCCAAATCCAGCTTATCCAATGGGTGTTTTTTGCTGGAAAATCACAAAAAATATTGCAAAATGTGAGCATATGATCATGGGATGCTATGTTGTTGCCCTGAAGTCCAGCCCTATTTATTCTAAGTGACTGAGCCTCTTTAGAATAGTCTTTGATATCAAAGATGTATTTCTGGTAATATGCATATCAAATTCTCTGCAAAAAGGAGGCAGCCTTGTTTTCCTTATTTATTTATTTTAAAAAAGAAACCTAAGCAACGAGTGCTTGCCACAGAGTATAGTTTACAATCAAACAAGATACATGCAATGTTTTCAACAGATGAACACCACATATGCATATCATTTGATTGTTAGACTTATACATGTTAAGTGTTTCTTTCGCTAAATCCTAAAATTGCCAAACCCTGTTGCAAAGTCTGATCAAAACAGAATGCCCAAATATACTTTCAACAGAATGCATAAGCATCTATTCTTCCCTTAGGGAATATCAATTATACTGTTTCAAAATATCTGGTTCTCACATCTGGAGGGTACCAGCTTATGGAAGATTACCAAATAGGACTTCAAAGGTAAAACAATTTGGCACGTAGCTCAAATGAAGCAATACTGTAAAAGCATTTCACAAATTCAGGCATCAGAAATTAGCATGTCCAATTATTTTTTGGAAGCAGCACCACACAGAACATATTCTAGATGTCAAATCACACCTTATTTAGGTAAACATTATTTTATATCTTTTCCAGGAAGGATATATACAACTTTGCAAATTAATTTAAACATTTTAAATTGGACTGCTAGCCACTGCTATCACTTAAGCAATCAGGAGCCATAGCAAATGATGGAAATCTAGATATAATCATAAAGTGTAATGCCACTCAAAAATAGTTTTACCAGTATAAGTTCCAACATTTGGAGGAATTCAGTCCAAACTGTACATTGTGCCATTCACACAAGTATGAATCTGTTTTGCATTGAATTTAATCGCTTCTGAAACAGCTGCTCTTTGCGGACCTCTATAATTTCTCATCTTGCCAAAGTTACATCACTGTTGCTAATGATATACTTTACATGCCCTTTTCTCATTATTTCTATGTTTATACCAAGTAAGGTGAATGGTTGTTACAATGAATGGTATTTTGAGCTTTGATTATGTGCCATCAAGTTGTTTACTCTTACTGGCCATATAGATATCTATTAGGTGTGTGGAGCTGCTTGCAGTTCCGAGAAATAAAAAAAAATACACACTGGATTTTCAAACCTGTTTACAAATCATATCTTAAATTTCACTTAACTCACCACCACTGCCAAAATGTCAGCTTGTAATTTGTGCATTGTGTTGATCTAGCCTTCCAATAAATACTCCAAACTTTTTCTAATGGGGAGCATCTACGTATTGGCTGTGATGAGCATTTGGTTATGTTTAATTCATGCAGTGTTTTCTGGAAGAAGGAAATTGATCCAGGATGTGATTGAACTACAACAAATAGGAACACGCAAAAGAATCTAAAAAAAAGAGAAGAAAAAAATTCACTCAGTGGTCAGCACACTTCAGGCCCAAACAATCCTTCATTAGGAACATTCAGAATAACTAAGCTTGGGGATTCAATGTGTTGTCTTTTCTATGTTATGGGCAGGAGCGCAGTTTAGTAATTCCAGTATATTTGTCATAAAATGGATGGGTGGATGGTCTTCTCCATTCAGTTACAGTGGATTATTTTGGTCCAGTCACTCTTTTTAAATCGTACTTCATCTTAAATTAGTTCATTAGGGCTCTTGGGAAGACTGTTGAAAGACTGTCCACTGCTCTGTAAAGAATGTGATGAACTCAAGATATTATAACCCGACTGTGATGTCCCCAGAGCTCTTAGGGTACAGCTGTGTCTCTGTGTGTGAGAGAGGAAGGGAGGAGACAAACAGTTACTCTTTTGTTGGTCTTTCATTGACTTTACCCACTTTCTATCCGCATTTCAGCAGGTACCACAGATTGCTGATTAAAGTGCATTTGTTAATATGATTTCCTGTGCAAGACAGGCAAGTCCAGGCAGCCACATAGATCGCCACCTAGTGTCCTCCTCTGTCAGAGGCCCCGTTTCCTTATAACGCAGATCAAATGTGTAGTTTTTTTGGCAATGCAGATTCATTTTCCCTGAGGTTTTTGGATAGGGCTGATGCTCTATATTTTTAAAAAATGTGTGAGTCAAAACAAACTGGGTCTTGACTGATATGATGCAATCAACAAATACCTGGTTTACTCATATTACTAAGAGTAATTAAACCCGTATACTTTTACCAGCCCAGGAAACCAAACCGCGTCTTGACTGATATGAGGCAATCCACAAAATAGCTTTCTTCTCTCATATTTCTAAGAACTGAGGCTGACCAAACCGGTCTAAAATCATCAACACAGGAAAAAACAGAAGATAATACAGGTTGTCCCATATTAAAGACCACAATTGGGACTGACAACTCGTTTGCTTAACTATGTGATCATTAAGCAGGACATGACTGCCTCAGACTTATGAGCTTACTTCTGCTCAGGTTATTAAGTGAGGCATTATATGAGCAGGATGTGAAATTTTAACCCCTCCTTCTTCATTGACTCTGCTTGTCAGAAGCCAGCTGTGAAGCACACAAGCTGACCGTGGAACACTACAATGGTTGTAAATACCTGCTGATTGCAAAGTGCCCAAATCTGATCCACATGACCATGAGGATGTCGCAAAGGATGTGCAAAGACCAATCATAAAGCAAGCTTTTTCAGCACGGTCACAACTTCCATCAATTACTAAACTAGGCAGTCATGAAGCAAGGACTACCTATAGACAGTATCTATTACTGTAATATAACATTTGCTCTTTGACTTAGAAATCATCCTCCCAGGAATGATTTAGTGGAAAAGAAAATCACAAAGGTCACAGAGATTATTACAGAGGTATAATTGGGAGGGCTCTTTCAGCTTACGTTGACTGAAGTCAGTCTTGACTGAGAAAACTGGCTTGTTGTTTCTCCCCCCCACGCCCCCACTGGAGATCTGACTGTTCAAAATGGCCCAGACCCAAGCCATGATCCAAAATCCTTCCCCATCTGTTTCTAAAGGGAGTCAGGGCCTCCAATCTATTTAGCAGCACACTATTTATTTTCACATGGACAAGAAAGAAGAACACACCCTGAATCTTGATAATCATTATGTTTATAATGTGTACTCTGGTGTGTCTATATCAGCAGGAGCTTTCCAGCAAACATCCCGGCCTGATGTTCCAGGATCAACCTATACCATCTCTGCACCATTTCACTGCCAGAACTGTGGCTTTCCAGAGAATTTATGGCACACATTCTTGGCCTCTATACTTCAACGTCTCAACAGCAAGTCATTTTTACTTCTATTATACATCAGACCTGGTTATCCATTAAGCCACACACAATTTATTCGTGCTGCATTGGGCCCTTGAAGATATTTAATAACTTGTCTGTCTTTGCAACCTCAGGTAGCAAAATCAAGAAGTTTATTCAATTTTAGAGCCAGGCTTGGTGGCCCATTAGAAATTGAATAAAGCCAAGTTTCCTCTGAGGGTTAAAAAAATGCTAAATATAAATAAAACATTAGCACACATCAGAGCCTTGTTTTTTAGTCTATAAATTTCCCATTTGACAGTAAGTACTGTTAAATCAAAAGAAACAACTCTAGGGGATAAACTATAACTTTATTCCAACTCAGAAATGAGTTCTTTGAAATTAATGAATATATTACATGTAGGGTGGGGAAAAGAAAAGGTGAATTATAAAGAGTCTGAAAGATAGTGTGTAGGATGGTAGGATTTTTATACTTTTCATAGCACATCCAAAGTGTGAATGTTCTTGCATTACCAAGAGGAAATGGCAAATAAAAAATGTTTTTGCTATTTCCGTTTTTATTTTGACAGTTTCTCCTAGGGCAAGATTTAGAGGAAGTTAAAAATTGCAAAAAATATTTGATAAAACACACGATGAACTAAGGATAGAGACACTAGTGCAGAGAAAATTCCTATTATCCAGTTGTTGATATTATTACTTTTTACCAAATATAAATTTCTTCTTTGGTGGAACATTTAAACATTTCCAGGTAAAAAAGCAGAGGGTACAAAATGCTTACTAAAATGTCCCAAGAAGATGATAATTTTGAATAATTCTGCAGTTACAATGCAATCTCTATTTAACATATCAGGCCATTCTTGGATACAGGTGCTAGTTATACCCAAATTCTGTTAAATTTGAATGTACCTAATTTGCATTAATCTATGTCTTCTGGCTCACACTAGGGTGGAAATACCGTAGATACAAATGACATTAATTTGCATGCATCTCCTGGACTACTTGAATATGGTAAATCTTGTTTATTATTTTGAAGGGATTCCTAAAGTACATTTTGTTCAATACATCCAATGTCTATTAAATCACCATGTGTTAAATTGATGCTTCACTGTATAAAAATCTAATCAAACATGAGAGAACAGCTTGGAAGATATCAGAAAGAATTCCACTTAGTCACTTGATATCTGTGGATGCCTAATACAAATGAATGCACCACCGATAATTAGTACAATACAGACAAGCCTAGTCCATTTTGTTTACTTCCAGAATCTGATTCATAAGCTCTATGCATTTTTATAGGCCCTGGAGCTAAATTGATTTTAGATGGAAATTCATGCCTCAGACTATGAACGCTGATAGGAGTGGGGAGCAATGAGAATGATTGATTTGAATTTGAATGATGTAAAATGGATAGACCTATTAATAAATATAATTTAATTATTTGAGATTGAATTATCCCCCCCTCCTCCCAAAGCTGGCTACAGGCAGAGTAAGAAAGAGATTACAAAGCAATGAATGTGTTATGGTAAATAATTTATAGCTCAGAAATAATACAAGCATGATATTGACTGATGTCAAAGGTAGTAGCTGACCCAATATACAGAGAGACATAATTTGGACACTCTTTTACTTTTGATGGGTGAACTAGAAATGGGTGACTGAGTCTTTTGCCATGGTTGGGTCATGTTGTGGTCTAGAAGAGATTTGTCATTATCCATTGTCTGTGCAAGATGGGTGGACCAGTTAAGATGATTTTCTCAGATGGATTACCAACTTGGAAAGTTTTCCAACAACTCAATGGGTAGTTCATTAGGAACCTAGTCTCATTGGAACTGAGAGGCAACCAGGATATTTTCTCTGTTGGTGATTTCTAAGGAGGTTCTTGATTCATTGAAAACTACTAGAGATGAAGGGGCAAAGATGACATCTGGTATACTAGTGGAGTAAAAGGGGAAAAAACCACCAAGAGAATAGCTCATGTTAGAGCCTATCATAGTTAATTACAGCAGTCAAAGTCTTGTAAGTCTGTGCTCTCATTGTGCCGCTGTTTTATAATATCTGGGAGGGGTTTGTTTTTTTTACCTGTGAACTTTCATGGAGTGGTCTCTAGCATGATCTCTACTACCAAGGGACTTCTCCCACGCCTCTCCTGGGTCCTTTGGCTGTCGAGGGGGGATTGTGACTATCTGGGTCTGGGAGTTCACATTTTTTTGTGGGACCAGGTGTGATATCTGATAGTGTGGGACAACTATTGCCTGATGGTAAGCAATCATTTGAGAGTGTCCTTGAAGTAGTGGATTATCTGGGCCCTTTTCAGTCTAGATTTGTGTCTTTGTATGGGATGGAAATAGCATTGCTCCCTCTGTTTGGTCATTTTTCTTAGGATTTTGGATTTTTCATGGTATCTTTCTAGATGACTTTCAAGGGTTAAGATGAGGGCCATCTGCTTCAATGGCTCTACTCCTTCCTTAGCAGGCAGTTCCATACAGTAGCATCAAGACACCGTCATGTTGGACATTTACCTATGAATTCCCTCGATATTTGATCCCCTTCATTCTGTTGTTTATCATTTGTATGGAATCTATGGGATTCAAGGTGCTGGTGATGACCTATAAAGCCCTAAATGGCAAGGGTCCGGGATATCTGAGGGAACACCTGCTGCCAGCATCAAGCTCCCTTTGA
This sequence comes from Vipera ursinii, assembly GCF_947247035.1. Lineage (NCBI taxonomy): Eukaryota > Metazoa > Chordata > Lepidosauria > Squamata > Viperidae > Vipera > Vipera ursinii. Next base: position 152,985,622 of record NC_139513.1, read on the forward strand.
CCAGTGCGCTCCCACAGGGAGGGTCTTCTCAGGGTGCCGCCGGTTAAAGATTGCCGGCGGGTAACACCCAGGGGGAGGGCCTTCTCAGTGGGTGCGCCGGTCCTTTGGAACCAGCTGCCCGCGGAGCTTAGGACTGCCCCTGACCTCCGTTCATTCCACCGGGACCTGAAGACCTGGCTCTTTGAGCTCTCTGGCCCAGGCTGAGAATTTTTTAACTTTAACTGGGGTTTTTATTTTTTCTCAGGGAATGATGTAATCTTTTTTAATTGTTTTTAGCTTTTGTATTGATTTTCTTTTAAATATCCTGTAAACCGCCCTGAGTCCTTCGGGAAAGGGCAGTATATAAATCTAAATAAATAAATAAATAAATAAATAGGTATAGTACTTATAGTATATCCCTTTACACAAAGGGAAAAAAACAGTCTAACCTATCAAAAACAGTATCGTAAAAAACAGATTAGAAATACAAGTTAAGATAGGCAAGAAAATGGTAAGTGAACACCTGTCCCCCCTAGATGAGTTCAAATCGCCAGGACCAGATGGATTACACCCCAAGGTTCTGAAGGAATTGGCAGATGTGATCTCAGAACTACTGAACTATATCTTTCAAAGATCCTGGAGCACTGGGGAATTACCAGAGGACTGGAAAACAGCTGAAGTAGTTCCCATCTTCAAAAAAGGGGAAAAAAATGGATCCAGGAAACAACAGACCTATCAGCTTGACCTCAGTACCTGGGAAGATCTTGGAAAAGATAATCAAGCGACAAATTAGTGAACACCTAGAGGCAAACAAAGCCATTACCAAACGCCAACACGGGTTTGTCAGAAACAGATCATGCCAGACAAATCTTATTGCATTCTTTGACCAGGTGACAAAATTAGTGGACCAGAGGAATGGTGTGGATATAATTTACTTGGACTTCAATAAGGCATTTAATAAGTTAGACCACAACCTACTACTTGATAAGATAGAAAAATGTGGGTTAGAGAGCATCATCACAAGATAGATTCATAGCTGGCTGACCGGCCATACTCAGCATATGGTCCTCAACAGAACTGCATCTACTGGAAGCTAAAACATATGAAGAACAGTTGCAGGAATAGGATATGTCTACTGTAGTGAAAAGAAGGTCTAGGGGTGACATGATAGCAGTGTTCCACTATCTCAGGGATTGCCACAAAGAAGAGGAAGTCAAGCTATTCTCCAAAGCGCCTAAAGGCAGGACAAGAAGCCATGAATGGAAACTAACCAAAGAGAGAATCAACCTAGAACTAAGGAGAAATTTCCTGACAGTGAGAACAATTAATCAGTGGAACAACCTGCTTCCAGAAGCTGTGAATGCTCCAACAGTGGAAGTTTTTAAGAAGAGACTGGACAGCTATTTGTCTGAAATGATATAGGGCTTCCTGCCTGAGCAGGTTGTTGGACTAGATTTTTTTTTATCCCATTTATATCCCGCCCTTCTCCAAAGACTCAGGGCAGCTTACAATCTAAGCACAAATCAATGTGCTTAGCAATAGCCTTCATTCTATGTATATGCCTGCTTATTAGGGCTTTCAGCCCCCCCAAGCGGCCGAAAGATGACCTCCAAGGTCCCTTCCAACTTTATTATTATTATTATTATTATTATTATTATTATTATTATTATTGTTGTTGTTGTTGTTGTTGTTGTTGTTATTATTATTATTATTATTATTATTATTATTATTATTATTATTATTATTATATGCATCATAACAAAACTGCACCCACTCCATTGCTGGCAATGTCAAATGTTGCGACACATCACATGACGATGTGAGTTTGACACCCCAGACTTAGAAGTTGTTGAAGTCTGGGTGGAACTAAATAAGCGAAAGTTGAATCCCAACAAGGCAGCACTTATCATCACATAGTTGTATTACTGCAATGTGCTTTAAGTAAAGCTGACTTTGAAAACCACTCAAACTGGAGTTTGTTCAAAATGCAGCAGCTTGCATGTTGTACCATCACATACGCATAATGCTAATATATAGTCTCTATCTCAGTTGCCACTAGGTTTATGGTGCAATTCAAAACATTTAGCCTAAAAATCTATATGGTTTGGCACCTATGTACTTGTAGATGCGATCCAATGCCAGATGAATTCTTCCTGCCCCGTTAATTATATGCTGAAGGTTCTACTAACACAGCAAGAATAGGGAACCACCTGTCCGGGGAGGACCTGGCTGTGGTTTTCAAGCATCTGTAGATTAAAACAAAGAAAACCTCAATAAGTGATTAATAGCTGTGGCAACCTTTGAGGTTGGAGGAGCTTCTCCTAATTCACTTTTACATATTACCAATGTATTATCCCTAAGTCCTTCACCCCAGAGTAAATAGATCCTTTCAAAATCTTTTCCCTCCAGATTAATTTGTTTGACTTTTTGTTCTTGATCACTCAGTATTTCTATCATACTTCCCCCCTCCCGCCGAATCCTTGCCCCTTCTTATGTTTACTCTTTTGTTTAGGTAAGCTAAATTTTCAGGAAAAGCACCATTTTGCAGGGTCCAAACTGGGTCGGTCAGCAGGACCAGAAGCACCATTTTGTTAACTCCTGACCTGTTAATTTCAATTTTTATAACTGAATTCTGCACAGTGCAGTCTTTACAGCTGAGCTTCCAATTCATTGTCTACCATCCCTTGAAAGCCTGCCTTTTTTATTCCACTTGACACTAATATCTATCTCATCGTCAATAAGTCTGGAGTTATTGCAGTACAATCCATAAATCATGAAAAAGAGCCTTTGCCCTTTGTGAGACATTGGGTTATAAATGCCCAGAGAGAAAATTCTTTCCCCTTTCCCCTGAAGCCAATAAATTCTGACTTCCTCCTTCTTTTTCTTGATGTTGCTTTGAACATCATGGGAAAAAATCCTTTCTAAGCAAAACTCAGATTTTTTCTCTGCCTATTTCTAGCATTCATGTTTGTCTACCTTAAATGAAGCTCTCTTTTTGCATTCTTCTTCAACTGTTGGGATTCTAATATCTCAAACCATTGGGCAGGAGACAGGTGGGAATATAGGCTGGGAGGTTGCTGTTTTTCTTGTTTTTCATTCATTCTCCTGTCACTATCTGCAGAGCACATCTTCATCTGGGAAAAACTGGTCTAGTCTGGTAAAACAACACCTGCTAATATTTTAGGAAAGGTCAGTAGCCAAGACAAAAAAGTTGCAAAATATATTCATATCTGTGCTATAAAGGAACACAAAAATGGTGTTGCTGGTCTCATTCATGATTTTTCCAGTGTGGGGTTGCATTGATCCAACAATCAACAGCTGGATATATATTCAGATAAGTAAGGTTGTTCCTTAAACACCATTATCAGTTAAAATAAGTATGTAATGAGGTCTCAAATGAGATTTGAACAGAAATGCCCAACCTTTTACCATGTGAGGAATATTTTAATATGTTGTGGACATACTTGTAAAAAGGTTGCAGAAGTGCTTGTCTATTTGTACAGTAGCTCTGTCTAGAACCGAATATAGATCACCGATTTACTGCTAGCCAGCCCCTCATAGTTACCACTGCTTATATTTGTCCTTTTTTTGAATAAGTGAGAATGTTTAACATTGAGCTGCAGCCATGTACAGTATCAAGCTTATGAGGTCTGTTTGGGCCTGAAGCATTATTAAAATAAAAGGGATGGTAGAGGTTGGCACTTTTTTATATTATTTGTAATATAAAAAGTCAGATACTGTATAGTAGGAAGTATCTGAAGTGCCAAGAGTTTGGATTCCCAGTTACCATGCTGGGATCCTATGCTTAGTTATGTGTCTGAACTCAGCTGTTCTGATTTGTAAACCATAATTTATAACTTAATTTCATGTATGAATTAGGCCACTATGCTTGGTGTAAATATACTATTAACACAAACTACAGCTTATAATAATATATGTGAACCCACATGTTGCTTGTAAATAGAGGCAGAGCTTTAGGCTAACATGGACCTGTATAAAAAAATTGTTTGTTTGACCTTCTTTAAATATCTTGTTTATGTTTAGGGGCATGAAAACATTACAGCCAAACTGTTTTGCCCTGTTATTATATGGAACTGCTCCCAAACAAATGATTATGATTATGATACTTAGCATTAAGAAAAAGGGATCTTTCCCTTACCTGTTTCCACTCAGGTAAAGCATTCAAAGAAACATATGCATGAGGGAGGTTTTCTGCACAAGCATAAGTGGAGTTTGTAGTCTTTTGTGTCCTTCTCCAACTTAATATCCTATTAGCATTGAGACCTGCAAATTCTGCAATGTCACAATACAGTAGAAGCAGTAAAAGCAAAACTTGCAACACATCACAATGCATGTTTCATCATTTTATCAGCATCGTAATCAAGAACAGACTTCTATGTCTATTACCATGATGGTTAGGTATTTTGGAAGTTTAGGCTTTGCACCTCAGGAGACTTTAGGCCAGTGTTTCTCAATCTTGGAAGCTTGAAGATTTGTGGACTTCAACTCCCAGAATTCCCCAGCCATTGAATTCTGGGAGTTGAAGTCCATACATCTTCAAGCTGCTAAGATTGCGAAATACTGCTTCAGACAGATCTTTGTAGACTCCTAGGATTTGAAGTTAGTGGTTACATGGACACATTTGTTTATCTTGGCATTGCTTTCTGGGATGTCCTTTCAACCTCTAGAGCTTGGGAATTTCCTTGAATTCTTCAGTCCAAACAGTTGCCATATTTTTTTCCTCTGCTTTTGCTCTTCTTCTTTTTTAAGGTCACCTCAAAACATCTTGGTTCTTCCTACTCCTCTCGCTGTTTTTGTTTACCTTTCCCTAGAATAGTCAAACTGGAACTATAGGGATTTTTTTTTCAAATAGTTTTGGAATTAGAACTGCTTTTAAGGGCCATTTTCAGTGGTTCTCCATAGTTCATACCATGTCATAGAACAGTGTGTTCTCAAGGTTATTTTTTCCTGTTTAAAGGAAATTAACCTTCCCTAGCATCCAGACATTGTATGAATTAAGATTACAAAACAACAGTGTCTTGGGCAATTATTAATTCCACCATTAAATATTGCATACACCATAGCCTTTACCTCACTGACCTACTATGTATACACTGCAATACTCTGCAATTATGAGAACAACAAATAGATAATTGTGGATAGGACTACAAACAAAGCAATGAAATATGTCCCAGATTTCCTTACACCCATACTTAAAGGCCCTTAAATCTTTCCCAAAAGTTGAGACCAGAATTGTTCACTCAAGACCATAGAATCATAGAATGGATGGAACAGAACAACCCTTTGTGACCATCTAGAAAATTGTGTCCCTTTTAAGGACTCCATTAGTTCAGTATCCCCAACAAACAACCATTCAGCTTCTATTTCATAACTCCAGCAAAGGAAAGTCAATCATCTCCCACACTCTTGTGTTGGGGAGTCTATTTCATTGCCCAACAGTTCTTACTATTACAGTGTAATATTTCCCTAATGCCCTTCTGAAATCTACTTCTTTGCAGTTTACATTATTTCATTTTTGTCTGGTCTTCTGGAACAAAGTTAAACAAAGCTAGGTTATCTTCTCCATGATAGCCTTTTAGTTACTGAAGATAGCTAGCATGTCTCCCTATAGTCACTTCTTCTCCAGGCTATCAACTCCAAACATTCCTCATAACCTTTTCCTTCCAGGCCCCTTATCATCCTAGTTCACCACTGGAGATGCATTAATTTTTCAATGCCCTTCCAAAAGTGCAGTGCCCAAAAGTGGATATGATATTTCAGGTGTGGCCTGAGCAGCAAAGAATAAGAACAATTACTTTTCTTGATCGTGATCATGTACTTCTGTTGATGTGATAACTGTCTTCTAAGGCAGAGATTCTCAACATTTCTTCAACATGGATGCCCTTTAAACATCTTTTGTGGCCATGGTCCATGGGCATAAACTCCCAAGACTTGACTCAAGATTTAAATTATAATATTTATTCAAGCCTTTGCAGACCCCTTGTGATAACATGCAGCTCCCCAGGGGTTCGTGGAGCACAGGTTGAGAACCACTATTCTTAAAGGTAAAGGTAAAGGTTCCCCCGCACATTCGTGCTAGTCGTTTCTGACTCTAGGGGCCGGTGCTCATCTCCATTTCAAAGCCGAAGAGCCAGCGCTTGTCCGAGGACGTCTCCGTGGTCATGTGGCCGGCATGACTAGATGCCAAAGGCACACAGAACGCTGTTACCTTCCCACCGGAGTGGTCCCTATTTTTCTACTTGCATTTTTATGTGCTTTCGAACTGCTAGGTTGGCAGAAGCTGGGACGAGTAACAGGCGCTCTTAGGCATGCATTATTTGTCCTATATGTCATCTACAAATTTGATCATCATCCAAGCCATGTTAAAAATATGCTGAACAGTACAGGACTTACAACGTAGCTATATGCTACCACTTTCCAGTTTGCTGGCGAGTCACTGATATACATACTCACTGGGTACAACTGTTCAATTAGGGTAGCATAATGCAACCCATATTTTGTCAACTGCTTTACTAGGATCTCATGGGAGATTTTGTCAAATGCTTTGTTGAAGTTGATATATGCTATATTCACCACTTTCCCAGCCTATCAAAAAAGGAAATTAGATTGAATAGGTATGACCTGTCAAGCAGTGTTTGTTTTCTTAATGGTCACAAACTGATTGCTTAGTAATCTGTTCCAGAGTTCCATATCAGTGTCAAGCTGATTAGTGTATATTCACTAATTTATTCTCCCTCTCTCTCTCCCCCCCCTCTCTCTCTTTCACTCTCTCACACACACATACACACACAAACACATTGAAGATTAAAATAATATTTGCCTTTCTCTATTCCTCTGGCATTGTCTGGCCTATGAGGTAACCAAATGAAGAAATTGACTCTAGAAGAAACTTCCAACTATATTTAAAGAGTATAACTTCAGTAACAGAAACTTTAAAGTCTGCTTATGTTTGACCTTCCCTCCCGGAGACAGGAAGGAGCCAGCCTGAGCTTCTTCATAATACTATCTCCTTTTCCAGGGTTTAACAAGTGTTTCTGCCCTTGTTTCGATAACTGTTTCTGACTATTCCCTTCAAGGCCATCTCGATGGCTCTCTACAGGCATTATGTCCAGCCTTCATATTTTCTCAAGGATCGCAGAAGGGCCTCCTTAAAATTCTACTTTTCAGGTCTGGTCCCAACGATTTAGAATCATCCATGTATTCATTCAGTTGCTCCCTAGCCATGTATTGACTTACCTGAAATCTAGCACAAATGGGCAATTATGTTTCTGTTATGTCTTCTGTAGTGTCTTGAAGCCCAGAATGATCTACCTGGGCAGAGAAAACTGGAATGGTGGGAGAGAAAAAAGAATAAATTAGCAGAAATTGTAGGGATGCAAGAATGAAATAGCAGTGAAGCCATTTCTGCTTTACAGTACATAGTTCATGTGATGTTTTAACTTTGCTTTGTCCACCACTGTTATGTGAAGTCATTCAGAGACAATGATAAAAAAAGGTAGCTGGAACCAGGATAAGAGCAGAGTAAAAAGACATTTGTTTTCAGCAGTAGACATCATACATGATCAACATTTAATCTGTTGTTTAAAAAATGAATTGTAATAGCAACCAGTGGGATCTTCTTATTTATGACCTCAAAGAGTTTATGAAAACCTAATTGTGACTGATTGTGATTATTTTCCCCAAAGGGGGAGAAAATTCTATTTGTAACAAAGGACAGCAGTGCAGATTGATTATGACCTTGTAGTATCTGTTTTACACAAAAGCAAACAAAGGTTTCTGAAGGCACCATTTTCCAAAGAACAAAAGCATGACTTCTAAGGGGTCCTTACCTCCCACAACTACTTCACTTTTCCAAAATTTGAATTAAACTCCCCTCTCTCAATCATTTTGTTTGTCCAAATTAATGCTAACATCAACCGTCTGTCTATATTTCCATCTATTCTTAGATGAGGACATCTATCCAAAAATGGGGCAAGAATATAATAATCTTCAACTCATATTATGCTCATCTTCTTTATCAGTGGTGAGGTTTGCAGTACAACAACAGTGGTCATTTGCAGTGCTTTTTTTGTTTAAAAAAAGGTGCCGGAACTCTCATCTTGTTAATCTTTTATTTAAAAAATTATATATTCAGTTCTTAACTCCACAGAGCTCTTGGGGTTCAGAGTAGATGCCAGGGGAATCCACCCCACAGAGTCCAAGGTGAGGGCCATCAAACTAGCACCCACACCCAAGAACAAGGCAGAGCTACAGGCATTCCTGGGCCTGTTGAATTTCTACCATGCATTCCTCCCACACAAGGCAGCCATTGCAGAGCCACTCCACAGGCTGTTAGACAAGCAGGCAGCATGGGTCTGGACCGCCGCCCACGACCATAGCTTCAGGGCCTTGAAAGCACTACTGTCGGATAAGTCCACAGTAACCCATTTCATCGAGTCCAAGCCCATATGCATCGCATGCGATGCATCCCCCTACGGTGTGGGTGCAGTACTCAGTCACCTTGAGCCCAATGGGGCGCAAATTCCCATAGCCTATTATTCCAGGAAGCTGTCTGAAGCAGAAAGAAACTATGCCCAAATCGACAGAGAAGCCCTGGCAATCGTGGCAGGAATCAAAAAATTCCACGATTATCTATATGGCAGGGAGTTCACTGTCTTCACAGACCACAAAACACTCCTGGGCCTGTTCACAACGGACAGACAGATTCCACAAATCCTGTCCCCCAGATTGCTCCGGTGGTCCATCTTCCTTGCAGCCGACAATTGCAAGCTGGTGCATAAGCCAGGGAAGGAGATGGGCCACGCAGACGGTCTAAGTAGGCTACCCATAGACACCCCTGATCCAGACCCGGCCCCAGCCACACAGATCCTAGCACTGCAGGAGCTACCACAGTGCCCAGTTCTTGCCAAGGACATTGCCAGCCAACAGCCACAGACAACATCATGAGCAGGGTACACTCATGGGTTTGCACAGGGTGGCAGGACAAGTCCCCAGGGCCTGAGTTCCAGGCCTATTTCACCAGGCGCAACGAGATCTCCACGCACAGGGGCTGCCTCCTCTGGGGGAGCAGGGTCATCATTCCCACCACAGTACGGGGCAGGGTATTGGACTTCTTACACGAGGGACACACACGGCCTCCCCGACATAATTGTGTCTGACAATGGGCCTCAGTTTACCGCTAATCATTTCCAGGCGTTCTTGAAGGCGAACTGGATTAGGCACGCCACCTCCGTGCCCTTCTATCCATCGACCAACGGGCAAGCTGAACGGATGGTAAGGACGACCAAAGACGCACTCCGGCGCATCATTAGCGGGGACTGGCACCACAGACTGGCGAAATTCCTACTCGCCCAGCACACTACACCATGCGTTGCTACTGGGAAGAGCCCAGCAGAACTGCGATGGGGACGGTGTCTCATCACCAAGCTGGACCGTTTACACCCAGACCGGGTAGCAGCCGAGACGGTTAGGCCACCACCACCACCACCACCACCATCATCATCATCTTCATCGCCATCATCACCAGCACACAGAGTTCTCAACCTGGGGGACCTGGTCTGGGCAAGGACCTACGGGGCAGGGCATCCATGGGTTCCAGGGACAGTGACTGAGATAACTGGACCCCTCTCCTTCATCATGGGGGTGGAGGGGGACAGACACATAAGGCGACACATCGACCAGCTCAGAGGAAGGGTCCCTGAGCGCACCACATACGCCCAACTGGAGAGCCACACCCCAGGAGAGGCCAGCCCAACCGGAAACAACACAGAGCAGGAACCAGAGGAGGAGGGCCTCCTGAACCCAGCTCTATTCAACTCAGCACAGAGGCCCCAGGAACCAGCTGTCCAAGCCCAGGGCCAGGCCACACCCAGACGGTCCACCCGGCCCCACAGGACACCTGCCTACCTGTCGGACTATGTGTGCAAATGACCCCTACACAGTTGCATTGTTTTTTTATTGACACACAGTGTATATAGTTATAGTTAGTTGCAAGTTGTTTCATTGTTTTTTTTTATTGAAAAGTTTTATCATACATTTTATCTTTAACAGTCCCCCCTACCCCTCCCCTATCCCTCCCTCCTTACCCCTCCCCCCCACCCCACCCCACCCCCGACTTCCCAGAGCTAAGTACAAGGTATAAAAAACAAAAAAAAAAAAATCATAAACAACCATATGCTAATAACCGTAAACTCTAAAATCTATCGCTCTCTAGCTCATATAGGATAACTACAAACACTATTAATATAGAATATATATATTAAAAAAACAAAAAAAAAGAAAGGAAGACTTATTCAAATGCTACATGAAACTTCTTAGTCCCATATTTGTTCTGGATATATTCAATCCATTTTTTCCACTCCATAATATAGCGTTCTTGCGAATGATCTTTCAAATAAGCCGAGATCTTTGCCATTTCTGCCAGGTCAGAAACCTTTAAAGTCCATTCTTCTATAGTCGGCAGTTCCTCCTTCTTCCAATACTGACCTATTAAGAGTCTTGCTGCCGTAATTAAATTCAACATCAACTTAGTGTCCACAACTGTAGCATCTGTAATTATTCCCAACAAAAAAAGTTGCGGACAAAACTTTATCCTTTGCTTAAAAATCTTCTGCATATTCCACCAGATTTTTATCCAAAAAGCCTTAACCTTTTTACAAGTCCACCATATGTGAAAATATGTTGCGTCTTTGTCACCGCACCTCCAACATTTAGGCTGATAATTCGGATACATACTTGCAAGCTTTTTAGGATCTAAATGCCATCTATAAAACATTTTATAAAAATTCTCTCTTAGATTTTGAGCTTGTGTGAATTTTACGTTCCTCACCCAAATCCTTTCCCACGTGTCCATTGTAATAACTTCTTGGATATTTTGGGCCCATTTAATCATACAATCTTTAACAAGCTCTGTTTCTGAGTCAATTTCTATCAATGCAAGATATATCCGTTTGATATGTGCTGGACCCTGATTTCTAATTTGCTTTATCAAATTTTCATCAGTCATTGTAAAACCAATTTTCTGATCTTCTTTCCACCTGGCCCATAACTGAATATATTGAAACCAAGTTTGAACAATCTTCTCATCTCGCAAGAGGCTATATGGTTTCAGACACCAGACATTTCTTTCCAAACTTAAAATCTCCTTATACGTAGTCACATCATGTTTGAAACCAGCATGTATATTTTCTATTACGTGTTTTGGAATTGCCCACAATGGTATCTTGCAATCTAACTTATGTCTATACTTCTTCCAAACTCTCAACAATGCCTGTCTTAAAATATGCACTCTAAACACATTGTCTACCTTCTTGTCATACAACAAATATGCATGCCAGCCAAACAACAAGTCGTGGCCCTCAAGATTTAATAATCTCTCTTGTGTCAAATTAATCCAATCGCTTATTCCTACTAACGCAGCAGCTTCATAATATAGTTTAAGACTGGGCATTTTAAGACCACCTCTCTCACGAGTATCCTGCATAATCTTAAGTTTAACCCGTGGCCTTTTCCCTGCCCAGACAAATTTATTGATACCTCGCTGCCATTCCTCCAAATTAGAATCTTTCTTAAGAATCGGTATCATTTGAAATAAAAATAAAAATTTAGGCAGGACGTTCATTTTCACTGCTGCGATCCGTCCCAACAAAGACAATTGCAATTTTTCCCAACTCTCCATTTCTTTTTGAATTTTCCCCCATAGTTTTTCATAATTATTTTTATATAACTTTGTATTAGAGGGCGACAAAAACACCCCCAGATATTTAACCCTTTTAAGCAAGTTGTTTCATTGTTATGTGTTTCTTCTCTAAGGGGGGAGGGGTGTTATGTATGCAGGCACCTGCATAGCAACAGCCACCAGGGGGCGTTGGCCTGAACGGTTGTGGCGGGAAACCCAGTTTCGGCAGGAAACCTAGGGCCAACCCCATTGGCTGTCCGCTTACCTGGCTAGGTATTTAAGGAGGCCAGGTAACCCTCATCTCCCAGTTCGCTACCCCCCATCCAATAAAGAGCTGAACTCACACACCGGCTGGCGTCTCTTCCTTGCGTCGGACCCACTACACAACAGACCTCACCTTCTGTAAGGGAAGGCAAAAGGCTCACTCACCTTCTCATGAAAGTTGGCCTCCATGTTTATGGGTCTCCCTCCGCCACCATCGGCTTCCACACCATATGGTCTGACCCAGCCAATGAAGCCACGCTCTGGCTGTGGCCTCATGGCTCCACCTAGAGGAGGTGGGCAGCACCGGAGGGGACCGCGCTTGGGTGGGTTTGCACTGTACTGCCAGTAAATGAGGATAGGAAGGGCAACAATAGGAAAAGAACACAACTCTGGGAAAATCCGTCGAAAAAAGGTGCCGGAATGCTTTTCCAGTGCGTTCTATGACCCCCCCAAAAAGAAACGTGGTCATTTGTAACAGTTCAGGATGCCAAATATTTAGCATTTGATTTAAAGCAAAATTTATTCCTACAGACATGGAAGTGAGTAGCCCTCATCAATTCAACCATTGCTACAGACCATATTAAGGAGGATATTGTTTTTCCTACAACAAAGAAAAACAGCTGATCCTAGGTCAAATGGTAAAAAAAATGGAGCAGTGTTGTCAACAGAACCCAGATCTTATCGTTTGCCACATTCCAAGGCCTCTCCCTCTATACCACACATTGTGCTTGTTATGCCATTACATCATTTGGGAAAACATCTTGAAGTCCAAACACTCCTACATCCACCCTTTTGTACAGGAAATCTGCAATTTAAGCATCCAACAACTTGTGCCTTCAGCTTCAGGGAAATTAAAACTTTGCACAGTACCACATCCAATTAGTATACTCTAAGAACTCCAAATTGAACAGCTAACATTGTGTCAAGAAGAGAAGCCTGGTGAAGAGTATCAGATTTCAAGATTTTTTTTAAATCTTAAGAAGTCAGGCAGAATCCTGGTTACAGAAAATAAAAGCTGGCAACCTAAAATCTTCCCTGAACTCCTGTTCCTGAGCCCACATCCAGGGGGACCTTAGATGTAACTCTGCTAGCAAGATCCCTCCTGGGCTTCGGTCTCTCTACACCACAACCCAGTTTCCTACAACAGGGGTCTCCAACCCCTGGGCCTCTGACTGTTACCAGGCTGTGGGCCATTGGGAACTGGGTCTCCAAAGCAGTGGGCGAGCACATGAAGCTCCATTTGCACATGCATGGGATTTACTGTGGGTTGCACACGCAAAACTATTCCCCCATGCTGAAATCTCTGAAACCACTGCTGCCACTGGTCCATGGAACCAAAAAAGTCGGGGATCCCTGTCCTACAAGGTGAGAGGTCCTGGTCCATTCTTGCATTCAGTAGATTGTGGGGTAATCCTAACCCCAAACTGATGTTTCTGGATTCTGGTTTAGCTAGCATTCCTAAAACTGAGATATTATTGCATTAAATGGCAGCATATAAAGTTGGGTGCTGCGGTGGAATGTAGTCCAGAGTTGCGGAAGGGAGGGTCTCTTTCCCAGAGAGCAAAGAGACAGCTGAACCTGAATGTCTGGTGGCAGGAAGAGAACAGATCTGACCCTCCCTAGCAATTTGCAGAGTATATGTTATGTACTGGGCTTGTGGTGATACACCACGTGTGTTGCTGGAGAAGCCAACGGCTCTCCAGCAACCCAGACTGGCTGTCTCCGGTCCTGCAATTGGCTAGCCCCAGGTGGCAAGAGTGGGTTCAAACCCATTGGCTGCCGCCTAGGGGCTAGACTATATATTGTGGCTGGTTGCAGCCCAAGTTTCAGTACAGTTCCAGCAAGAATAAAGTATTAATTATCCTGTACTCAGCCTCGTGTCGTCATTACTGCACCCAAGAGCCCACTACTTAACAGTATATCTATAGTTATTGCAGATAATTGCTTTAGTCTGGTAAGATTCCGTTTGTAGGTGAACAACAATAACAAAAGTACTCAGTACCTGAGTAACTTCTCCTGCCATTCTTGGTTTCTTTGGGCCTGACAGGTGCATATATTTCCTCAGTTCCTTTACATCTCCTGCCATTCATTATTCCCAAAGCGTATGTGCACCTGGCTTAAAATACAGCCCATGTGCAACAGTAATCCTGATTTCCTTATCACCATATCAAAGTTGCCGTTGTCATGCAACCTGCCTTGCCTACCCTACAAGGTTCCATCCAAAAAAGGTGCCCGAACTCCGTTCTGAGCGTTCTATGAGAAAAAAAGCCCTGATTATTATTATTGATTTTTTACAATAACAATCCCTAGTGCTTAGCAAACAGTGGGTTGTCAGGGTTCATATATTTAAAAAACAATCAATAATAATTAATTTCTATAATTAATGTGTTAGTCAATAATATATTTCATTCTATTATCTATTTTTGTGCTTTTCTTGGCAAAATTTCATATTAAATATCTGGGTGCAATCATGCACGCAGCTATGACAAAATGATTATGTTTTTTAATTATTGCATCATATCTCGTATCTACAGCTGTGCCTCTGAAAACAAAGCATTTCTTTATGCATAGAAAAACAATTATGATATAATCATCTGGGTGATCACATCAACTAATCGCACAAGCCTATCTACATTCATCAGTACAATTAAAGAGGGGTCAAGGCACAAAGGAAATAGAGTGGCAGAAAGGGGAACATGCTTTGAGTTTTGTACAAAATTTAGTGTGGAATGATGCACATTCAAAGTCTGAGAAGAATTTAGATGCACCTGAAATGAAGACAGGACAAAGCCGGAGGGAAGAAAAGCAGCTTGCTTGGTTTGAACCAAATGCTTATTTAGCTATTTGACTTGCTTGTTTTGCTTGTTACTGTTTTATTTTAGTTACTCATTCAACTTACTTTCATTGTGGAGGATGTGAGGGATGTAGACTGCCAGATCCTCCATCCCAAAGCCTCCTGGTTCTCGTTCAGAAGTTGAGGAGGTCAGTTTTTTTCCCTACCATTTTCCCCCCTCAGTTCCCATCTGTGGCTTCCAGTGAGGTCCCCTGAGTCGCTCCAAATTCCTGTAAAAGGGGGTGAAATTCCCTGTTGTACAAAAGAATTTTTCCTTTTGGCACTCCCAGATCAAAGCCTTTTCTTTTGTTTCATTCTTATCAAGCTTTTGATGTAGACACAAACATAGATGTTATGCAAGTTCTCCACTGAAGATGACTCAGTTTCATTGGGGGGGGTGGGTTGGGATCTCTAGAACAGCCATGCTTAAATCTAACATAATCTGTTTTTGCCAACCAGAGAATCTCTTCTTTGAAGCTCCTATTTTGACCCAGCTGGGAGAGCTCAGGTGGTGCCCTTATGAGTTCCCTCTCCCTGCAAGATTAAATTCTTGAACGAAAGACTGCTGTCACCACATGGATTGTTTAATACATTCATAGCCAATGCTTCCAGGCTTATTATATGACCCTACTATTTTTTCTATTTCAGTTACAACATTCATACCAGTGGTGGGATTCAGCCAGTTTGCACCAGTTTGGCAGAACCGGTAGCTAATTTTTTTGTAGCCCAGGACCAGAATGGACTGATGGAAGTGGCATCCACACAAGAGAACCGGTTGTTCGCCTATTTGAATCCCACCACTGATTCATACTATCTACATAGCAGTCTAAAACTTTGATTTTCATTTAGAAAATCTCATCAACCCCCAGCCCCACCCCCTTTTGAAGATCCCAGTAGAGTTTGAAGTTCCAAGTGATTCCAAAGCATTGGTTATTGACCTTTTTTTCCCTTTTAGGATTCCTGGATTCATTTCAGATGTGCACTTCTCCCTCTTACCTTTCTCACATTCCTTTCCTTACAGCAATGTAATTTGCATCCCCACTGTTGTGCATCAGGGAGCATTTCCAAAGATTCCCCAGTGTGCCTTATTGCCACTGCCAGTCTTGCCACCAGTTGCACAGTTACAAAATGGATTGTAAGGTTTGCCCTGGGGTTCTGTTGTGAAATGTGAGTTGGGAGGCAGGAGGTGGGACAAGCAGCCTAACAGCAGATGATGCCCACCAGCACAAGGCCATCAAGCAGAAAAACCAATTCCATCCAGCTGAAAGGGGGGGAAAACCACACACACACATACACACTTCCCTGGGGGTGGAACAAGTTTAGAAGTTTTCTGTTGTGAGTGTTATTTGCAACTGATGCCATGTAACAATTAAAGGAGCAAAGTGGTCTATTGCCTGCCTGGTTGATAACCCTATGGGAAATACCCAAGGGTGGGGGGGGGATTCAAGTTTCAAGTTTCAAGTTTTATTTAATTTGTATACCGCCCTTCTCCTTGGTAGGGACTCAGGGCGGTTCACAGGGCATATATAAAAAAGACAATACAAAAATTAAAAAAGATTAAACCCATGCCCAGTTAAAAACAGTAATACAAATCTAAAACGACAAATTAAAACCCATAATCCCCCGTCAGGCCAGACCAGCTATTTCAAATAGGTGGGTCTTCAGGCCACGACGGAAAGTTCGGAGGTCTGATGCCGTCCGGAGCTCCACCGGCAGTTGGTTCCATAATGCCGGAGCGCCCACAGAGAAGGCCCTCCCCCTGGGGGCCACCAGTCGGCATTCCTTGACTGGCAGCACCCTGAGGAGGCCCTCTCTGTGGGAACGCACAGGGCGGAGGGGAGTTGATGCCGGCAGCAGGTGGTCCCTGAGGTATCCCGGACCCATGCCATGTAAGGACTTAAAGATCGTAACCAAAACCTTGAACCTCACCCGAAAGACAACTGGTAACCAATGCAGCTCGCGGAGCAAAGGTGTAACATGGGAGTACCGGGAAACTCCCAAGACAACTCTCGCGGCCGCATTCTGTACCAGTTGGAGCCTCCGAGTGGTCTTCAAGGGAAGCCCCATGTAGAGAGCATTACAGTAGTCAAGGCGAGAGGTCACGAGCACATGAGTGACCGTACACAGGGCATCCCGGTTCAGATAGGGCCGCAACTGGCGCACCAGGCGAACCTGGGCGAAAGCCCCCCTAGTCACGGCCACTATATGATCTTCCAGGGTAAGCCGTGAATCTAGGAGGACTCCCAAGTTGCGAGCCCTATCCACGGGGGGTAAGAGCTCACCCCCCATAGAAAGAGATGGAACATTTTGAATGTCCCGGGATGCCGGAATGTACAGCCACTCAGTCTTGTCCAGGTTGAGTTGAAGTCTGTTCCTCCCCATCCAGACCCGAACCGCCTCCAGGCAACGGGACATCACAGCGAGGGCATCACTGGGGTGGTTTGGGGTCAAAAAGAAAAGTTGGGTATCATCGGCATATTGATGACACCCAACTCCAAAACCACGAATGATCTCACCCAGCGGTTTCATGTAGATGTTGAACAGGAGAGGCGAGAGAACTGACCCCTGAGGAACTCCACAAACAAGAGACCTAGGGGCCGATCTCTGCCCCCCTGCCAACACCGACTGTGAGCGTCCCAGGAGATAGGAGGAGAACCACTGAAGAACTGTGCCTCCCACTCCCAATCCCCTGAGACGCCGCAGCAGGATACCATGGTCGATGGTATCGAAAGCCGCCGAGAGGTCTAATAGGACTAGGACAGAGGAATATCCCCTATCCCTATCCCGAGGGATGGGGAAATGCAGCGGATATCATCTGTGTCAGTATTAAGATTCAGTTTTGAAGATCTATGGAAAGAAGGAACAATAATAATAAAATAAAATAATAAAATAAAATAAAATAAAATAATAAAATAATAAAATAAAATAAAATAAAATAAAATAATAAAATAAAATTAAAATAAAATAAAATAAAATAAAATAAAATAAAATAAAATAAAATAAAATAAATAAAATAATAAAATAAAATAAAATAATAAAATAAAATAAAATAATAAAATAAAATAAAATAATAAAATAAAATAAAAAATAAAATAAAATATAAAATACTATTTTTAGCCATGGAAACTTGGAGGATGAGTTTGAGACAGTCGCTCTGTCTTTCATCATTTTAGCCATTGTTTATCCACAACAGGACAAAGGCCTTCCACGTATTTCCAACTTAAATGGTCCTGAGCTTTCTTTTGCCAATTGGGCCCACCATGCTTGCTGATGTCATCGATCCATTTTGTTTTAGTTCCCTTTCGGACACCTTTTATTGAGTGGGATTCATTCTATGACTGCCTTGGTCCACCTACCCTCGGTTCTTCTGGCTTTATGACCAGCCCATTCTATCCAGTCTACATCACAGATTGCACTTGGGATAAAATGAAGGGAGATCTTTATATAAGGCAATTTTGACCTTCTAGGGGAAACACAGAATATAAATGTAGAACATCATGGTAAATAAAAGACAAGGAGGTATGGCACAAATACAAAATGAATGCAAGTATCATACCAAGTGTGTGTGTGTGGGGGGGGAAGCTATGCAAATGGAAGAGACTGGAAATAAACAAATAAAACCCCACCCTTTTCCATGGACATTGAATTTTTGGAATTAGAATTTCGGGAGGGAGAATGGAACAGTATGGCTGCTGGCTGTGCCTATTAGGAGCAGCCCATCCTGGAATGCTATGGTAGGGTTTTCCACTTTCAGGTAAATCAAAGAATCCAGCTCCTTTGCCTTACAGCTGTTCAAAGCAGAAGGACAACGCTTATTCTTGTCTAGCCAGATTCCTCCCTCAAGGCAGAAAAGTCTTCAACCTATTGCCCATTTCCGAGTTACTTTTATTAAATACCAAGACTGGGTATTCTAATGAGAGGGAAACATCCTGTAGAAACTCCTCTGATGATTGAATGGGAATGTTTGCTGAACAAATTACAGTATATGAATACTGTCATGATGCATTGTTTACTTAAGAGATCTAGTGGCTCAGAGAAATATTTGTGTAGTAAAACATGGTACTTTTTAATTATTGTATAAATAATAAGCACACACCACCACGTACACCAAGACAAAACTATGACCCAATTAGGGGTGGGGGTGGGGGGTGGGAGCTACCTTTTGCAAAGCAAAGCAGCAGGAGGCTCAGTTAAGGGGTGGGGCTGTGGGATGAAACAGAGTTTTGTCCAGTGTGCAGAAGAAACAGGTGGCAGAAGACAGAATTGGGAAAATGACCTCTGTGGCTTCCTTCGGCCCATCCCAGTCACACTTAAACAGTCCCTTTCATTGTTTCCCTCAAATGACCAATTCTCTGCCTCTCCTTCCTCTTAGACGCTTTGTTGTTTACATATGAATCATCTGTTCCAAATCTGGGACCAGATTTATGTTTGGAGGGCTGAGCTGGGGCTGAATCATGTCAATGGATTGCAGGTTACTTGCAAAGGGGGGGATCATCCAGGAGAAGAGGTGGAGGCCCGTGACCCAATCCAACTTGGGACACTAAGTCTCTTCCAACAGTAGTGCAGGAGGACACGATGATCACTCACACCAAAGCTGAATACATCTCACCCCCATATCTTAAGGTGCTCTGAGATATTGGCTAGTGATAGGTGTATGGATGGCCGAAAGATTGATCTTGTCTTTGGCAAGTATGTGTTGACCTACAGAGATATCTGGTAAAATTGCCCAAAATCTCTCTCTCTCTGTCTCCAAACATGTTTCATCCCACATCCCCACCCCTTTGGTCTGAGCCTCCTGCTGCTTTGCTTTGCAAAAGATAGCCCCCCCCTCTCTCTCTCACCAGCTCACAGGTTTGCTGTTGTGGGAAAAATAGAAGGAGAAACGAATATTAAGTAAGTTCACCACCATGAGTTGGCTAAAATACAATATATAAAAAGTAAAGATAAAATATTGTGTCATCATGCACCTGACATAAAACTTGGTGCATTATTTAAGGAAAAAGAACAGCAAGAAAACAGTAAAAGAAAAGTATATAAAACAATAAGAGAAAAAGAGAAAAATGGTGTTATCGGCTTCAATTGTGTGATAACATGATTGATGTATGTCATCCATGGCATTTGCATGATGACTTAACGTCTTACATAAGTTACTACTCTTGCCCTCCCTGTAGACACTCACACATATGTAAAAGTAAATAGGTGAATATTTAATATATAAATCTCCTAGACTGGTTGGCAATCCTAAACTGATAAGGTAGGAAAGATGGGTATTATACATGATTTTTATATTCTGTCTGTGCACATATTCTCATTGTTATGTATGGGGTTTAATAACACTGCAAGCAACGGCTCTACCGATACCACCAGGTGGCGCTGGGCCAAAAATGCTGCGGCCAGGGAGCAGCGTTTCAGCGGGAAAGCCAGGTTTAAATTTATTGGCTGGAAGTGTACCTGGACTCTTGGAGGGAAAGCCAGATTTAAATCTATTGGCTGGAAGTATACCTGGACAGGTACAAATAGGGCACAGATAACCCCTATTTCCCCAGTATAATCTACCTCCTAATAAAGACAGTTTGCTGTACTCCTGTGCCTGGCGTCATCCATGCGTTCCAGAACCCACTACACAATACTCATACACACATATGCACACACATCCTATTTCTGTTTTCCTTGTGGAGGAAGATATCATTTTAAAATCAGACTTATCATCCTTTAGAGTAAATATGGCATGGATTTTGCACCAGCTTCCCACTTAGTCAGGAATCTATTAAAAGAACAATCCATAAAACTAACTTTGCAGTATAGCTATTTTGGTATGTTTTAATGGAGCAAATACCAGAGGACTGGAAACTGTGGTGAATCCTGTAATTAGCTTCCAGTCACATCACCATAGTGTCATCACTCATCTTGATTAGGAAACTCTGCCCATCTTTCACAGTGCCATGACATCACAGCAGTACAGCTCCATCTAGTGATACCACAATATTACAGGGGTGAAATTTCCATAATGAATGGGACATAACATAACATGCATAAGCAAACATTGTAAAAACTGGGTTGTCATGGGGGCCTCTTTCCTTCAGATGGAGGTTTGAAATTATTAAGTTATATGTCATGAATAGTGTTAATGATTATTGAACTTGTTGGGAAACCTGAAGTATTTTAATAACATTTGGAAGAAATCTGAAATAATTACTGTATATCCAGGCAATGTGTAGGACTTATTGACTGAATACGTGCTATCAAGTTAATGTTGACTCTGAGCAACCACATAGATTTTCTCCAGAATCTAGCCCTAATCTGGACCTTCAGATCTTTTAACAGTGCCCCCATTGCTGCAGTAACTGAATTGAATCCAACTATCTTCCTGCTGGTTGAACTCTTCTTCTCTTTCCTTCTGTCATGTGCAGGATTATACCCTTAGTTAATGCAATGCAGTACAAAGCCATGCAGTGTAATGCAATGCAGTACCATGCAACACAACACAAAGCGTAATTGTAATTATTAAACTCCTAGTGTTTCACAATAAGAATAAAATCCCACAAAATATATCGAGGTGGTCATCAAAACAATCACCTACTTCCCGAATGTCCAATCAAGTCATATTGCCTTGACTGCCTTCCCAGAAGTCATATAGATGGGACTTCCATGTGGGCGGGACTCTCAGCATCCTCCTGCACACACACAGATTGGAGGCATTTTACTTGAAAATGACAGTTTCTGAAGTGCCCAGGTGATTGATAGCACTTTCAATTAGTTATTGCTCACCAGTGCGGTGCCCAGAGAACTGATATAACACCAACACAGTGGTTTCTCCCCCGTTAAGCAAGTTGGCCAGTGAACTTTGTACTGATGCTTTCAAATTAGCCCCATTCTAGCGTAATTTATCCTTGTAGTGATAAGTGTATGAGTCAACTGAGCAAAGGTCCTATTGGGCCATGGCTTCCACTGCTTTTCAAAACACCTATGGAGTTGTTCTGCACTGATCTCTCTCAGGAAGAGGGCAGTCCCCATCCAATACTCATGCTGAGGCTATCTTGGAGTCAGAGTGGACAAACAGTAATTCTGTCTTGCTGAGAGTAGCTTGTTTCTATCCATCAAATACTTCATAGCTTGATTTATGACCATAACTGAGCCTGGAATTACAGTCTCATAAGTCATGCTGGTTGTTAAGTGGGTCACCACGGGACTGCACTTGATTTCACAATCTTTTTTTTGTTGCAGCGGTCATTAAGTGAATCATTGCAGTTGTAAAACATACACCGCAATCATTAATCAAATCTTTTCATTTCATTTTCATTTCATTTATTAAATTTGTATACCGCCCTTCTCCTGAAGGACTCAGGGCGGTGAACAGGGCATTGTTGTTGTTAGCTGCGAAGTCGTGTCCGACCCATCGCGACCCTATGGACAACATTCCTCCAGGCCTTCCTGTCCTCTACCATCTTCTGGAGTCCATTTAAGCTCACGCCTACTGCTTCAGTGACTCCATCCAGCCACCTCATTCTCTGTCGTCCCCTTCTTCTATTGCCCTCGATCTTCCCCAGCATTAGGCTCTTCTCCAGGGAGTCCTTCCTTCTCATTAGGTGGCCAAAGTACTGGAGAAGGAAATGGCAACCCACTCCAGTATCTTTGCCATGAAAACCCTATGGACAGTACCAAAAGAACAGGGCATATATAAATAGAAAATACAAAAATTAAAAGAGAATTAAATAATTGCCCAGATAAAACAGTAACAATATAAAACCCATTAAAAAACCCTAACATCCCCCATCAGGCCAGGCCAGCTTGTTCAAATAAATGGGTCTTCAGACCGCGCCGGAAGGAGCGAAGGTCCAGTGCTGTCCGGAGCTCAACCGGCAGTTGGTTCCATAACGCCGGAGCGCCCACAGAGAAGGCCCTCCCCCTGGGGGCCACCAGCCGACATTCTCTGACCGGAGGCACCCTGAGGAGGCCCTCTCTGTGGGAACGCACAGGGCGGAGGGAAGTTGACGCCGGCAGCAGGTGGTCCACGAGGTACTCCGGACCCATGCCATGTAAGGACTTAAAGACCATAACCAAACCTTGAATCTCACCTGGAAGACAACTGGTAACCAATGCAGCTTGCGGAGCAAAGGTGTAACATGGGAGTACCGGGAAACTCCCAAGACAACTCTCGCGGCCGCATTCTGTACCAGTTGGAGCCTCCGAGTGGTCTTCAAGGGGAGCCCCATGTAAAGAGCATTGCAGTAGTCCAGGCGAGAGGTCACGAGCGCTTGAGTGACCGTACACAGGGCATCCCGGTCCAGATAGGGCCGCAACTGGCGCACCAGGCGAACCTGGGCGAAAGCCCCCCTAGTCACGGCTACTATATGGTCTTCCAGGGTAAGCCGTGAATCTAGGAGGACTCCCAAGTTGCGAGCCCTATCCACAATAAGCATTTTGTCCACAATAAGCATTTTTGTTTTGCTGGTGCCAGCTTCTGGGGGGGGGGGAAATCATAAATCACAGTCATGGATGATGCAAACGCAATCATGTGACAACAGGGTGGGATGGCCATCCAAATTTCAAATTGGCTTGTATGTAGCCTTTTGAAGTAGCAGCCTTTTCTTGCTGCACTTGAAAATTGCTGACCAGAACAAGCAGTGCCAAGCGGTCAATCTATAGCAAGATACGTTCAGAGGCAGGGGTCTTCCCTGCTGTTACTGACCTCTAGGTTGTTGAGGTCCCCCTCTGGCCCCTGATGCTGATTTTCATCGCTCTCACTTCTGTCCTGGAGGAGGTGGTGGTAGTAGTAGCAGCTACACTGAGCTAAACTGCTATCCGACAGTGGAAATCCCCTCCTCCCGTTTGAGGGCTGTACTATGAAGCATTTTAAACATGTGTTCAGTGGCCTTCCTATAGACCTCTGCACAGATATTTAAACCACTGGTTCCTCTATGTCTCCTTGCAGCTTTAGTGCTGTAGTGCCAAATCCATGTCACAGTCTCTTGTATGCAGACATGCCAGCTGCAGAACCAAATGCACAGGTACAGTATATAGGTGGTCCCTTGCTCAACAGTAGTAACTCTGAGAGGGATCTCAGTCCTGAGTCCTGTAACTCATTTTTCACCAGATATCCAGGAACTCCAACATCTAGCCCGGACCTTGTTACCCTGGGCAACATCTGAGCTGGTACGGCTTTCTGAAATTTACGACTCACCATATTTTTTATGGGAGAGACACTCTTTGTCTGACTGCTCTGATGAGACCTGTCCAGTATGGTTGAACCTCTGGCATAGCTCTCATCTTCCTCAGAGTACAGAAGCACCACAACCACATCAAGGTAATGCCTCACTGGGGGATGATGATGGTGATGATGATGATGATTAAACTTTATTCATTAAACATGAACCTCAGTCAACTGAACATTCAAACTGACTGGCACTAATGGTTGACACGGGTTGCTGCCAGCATCCTAGGTATCAACCAGGTATCTCCTTAAAATGTAAGATGTTCCGAGTAGCGCAGTTTGTTGTCCAGGTTTTGCGCTTTTGTTCCAGTCACTTTTCAGTTGTACGCTCTGTTTTCCCAGCAGTAACAACTGAGCCCTGTGGCCCATTTTTCGACAGATGTCCAGGAGACATAGCATCTGATGCGGTCCTTGTTGACCCTGGCAACGACTGATCCAGCATGGGATTTTTTTTTTATTTCTTCTCATCATTGGTGATGGGAGGTGCCTCAGTTGGTTCATGATGGCTAAGCCACTACCAATTCGAAAACTGGTAATCCCATAACCATAGGGACCGCACCCTATAGCCGTCCAGGGCCAGCCATGGGTTGTTGATAATAATAATAATAATAATAATAATAATAATAATAATAATAATAATAATAATGATGATGATGATGATGATGATGGTGATGGTGATGATGATGATAGTTATTTCCCAGGCTTCTCAAGGAGAGGAGGTTCTGCAGGGTGCTCTCCTATGAGAAACAGGGAGGGAACATAGGTTACAGAGCCACGACAAGTTGCTTTGCAAGTTTTCCCACTCCTGTGGGAAAATGGTGAGAAGACCTCTTTCTCCTTCTCTCACTCCTTTGCAATATAGTCATAAGAAGCAGTGGGGGAGAGAAGCAGTAGAGATGGTTCCTTTGGTACTAGTTCTCCGATTTCACCTGCCTGTTCTCCAGTTACCCTGTGTTCCTTCTGCTTATTAGTGGGTGGCACCAAAAGAGGCATTCCTCACACTGCCTCTTCTCTCCCAGATTCTCGGTGCAGAAAGTACTCCTGTTCTGCTTCCTTTCCAAGGCCGAAGAAGGATCCCAAATGGTCAGCCTTTCTTTGGCATACAAAACCCACCCTGGATTAGGAGCGCTTTTAGGGTTGCTATGTGGAAGAGCCAGAAGGCAAGCAAAAATGCACTGTTTGCACTGTAGGCCTAGAAAGAAACTTCTTACCAAACAGGGAGGGCAAGAGGAGTACATTCCCTTGCTATTATTATGGTAAAATCATGTTGACACCAACATATAGGACTGCATAAATCAATCCCACTTCACTATTCTTCAGAAATGAGACATAAATCATGTCTTGTTTCAGCACAAACTTGAAGTAGGGGAAGAAAGCTCATCCCTAGAATTTCAGTGACAGGCATGGGATTTTCTTGCTCTGTCACACCCTTCCCCTCCCTCCTAAAATTCCTGGATTTGAAGATATTTCAAGTCAGGCTCAGAGCCCTTCAAGCTGGGCCTCCCAATAAGAGTTTCAGGTATTTCTGTCTCTACATTGTAATGTATTGGCCTTTTTTTCTATAAGTTGTAAGTGTTTGCTTATCTTACACTGCTTGGTACCAGCTACACAACATACATAATCCTCCTTTCCAGACTGTCATCATTCCGAAACAAAATAAATCAGGTTATGTTCTAAAGCAGAAGATTTACAGAATAGTGTTGTATTTTTCAAACTAAAAATCCAATTACTTTTAAGTTTGCTATGAACACTCTAAATGTTGTTTTGAGCTCGTTTGCTTTTTTATATTACGAAAACTACCAGCAATTTATAATTCTGTCTCACAAATGAGATCTTACCATTTTCACATGACATCTCACAATAATCTCTGAGTGAGATAGCTGAAATCTTGCAAGATTTTGGATTGCGAGGCGGGGCATGTAAGGATCATTGCACAAGGTCATGCAGTGAAAAAGAGGCGGAGGCAGTTAAAAAAAAATCCTTTCCAATATCTGCTACAGATCATTCTCCTGACATCAAAACATGACAATTTGCACGATTCTGTTGTGGCAATCAGCACATTTTGTGGAAATGACCTCAGACCACACTCATAATTAATGGGAGACTAAACTGAGTGCAGAAACATTCATTCTGATTGAAAGACTTATAACATATAAATAATAATTAGGTATGAATGTACATTCTTCTTTGTATAATGTGACAACCCCAACAATTATCCATTGTCTAGCATTACATCATGGTTTAAACAAATAAAGCTATTGTTTACATAAAACTTGTTAAGAGGTAGGAATGAAGCTAGTTCTCTCAGTCTGGCTGATGATGACTTATAGAGAGTGTGAGAAAGAAAAAGAAAAGATGAGATATGGTAATACAGGACTGTGTCATATGACTCATGAATGAAAATTGCACAAACTAGGTCCTTTAAAGGAAAAATAGTAAAGAAAACTTTTTACCTTCAGGGAATATTTTGCACATTGATTTGTCTGTAGTAAATCATTGGTGTCTGCTATCAAATCTATTGATAAGAAGGATTCAGATTGGTGTAATAGATGAAGTTTGTAATCCTTATTCTATTATTTCTGATAATCCTTATTGGATTTTTGCTGATTAATATAGAGAGATGAGGCTTTAGAGAGAATAAACTGCTAAGCTTGTAAGCCGCCCTGAGTCTTCGGAGAAGGGCGGGATATAAATGGAATTAAAATAAAAAAATAAATAAAATATGGAATGAGGAGGTGTCTTTTATCTTAGAAATGATAAAAGAAGAAAACTCGCTCATGATCCCTAGCAAATATAATCAGCATTAGCAATTTATCACTTCAGCCCGACATCTCTTTTCTGCACTTTATATTTTTTTAAAAAATTAAAATATATTCCTGTACTATGCAGTTTTATTAGTTTTTATCTATATAGTATAATCTTCAATAAAATTATTGGGGGGAAAAAGAATTATATATTTTTCCTTCTGTCATGTTAATTTTTTTTTAAAGAAAATGTTTCTGAGGGACACACTAAAGCTCCTAGGGACTCTTGTAGTTCTGAAGCTTTGGCCTGTCACCTCTGCAAAAAGTCTTCATGGAAATGGGAATGGAATTTGCCTGATGACTGTCCATTCACGATTACTGGACTTCTTCCTGAGAAACCCGTAATGCATTTCCAAGGTGTGTCTTATGAGAAAGTGTAGGCAAAAAGAATGAGGAAACTGTTGATTCCTAATTCATCATAGACATCATAGGGTACAATTTTCAAAGACTTTCCTCCGAGGCAACACTCAGTTGTACGATTTCCTTTTATGGCCCAATTAATCAATTAAATAATTACCATCGCTATTATCTCTTTCTCCTTCTTCATAGAAATACAGGTGGCCTCAGTTAACAAGCATTTGAATTTGCAATAGCACTGAATAAGTGATGCTTACAACAAGCCCTCACAGTTCCAGCCATCTTGGTGTCCCCCATAGTTATGCAATCATGATCCAGGTGCTTGGTGTGCAGCTCACAATTATGACATTGCAGCATCCCACGGACACTTGGTCACCCTTTGAGACCTCTTTTGCTGACTAAATACAAGAAAAGTCAGTGGGGAAGGGGGCAGGCGATCACAGATGGTGACCACATGATGTCCTTGCTTAATGGCCACTTAACAATGACAACTGGAACTGCCAGCACTAAGCAGTGTGGTCATGTGACATCATGCTTTACAAGGTCACTTAGCAACAGAAATTCTGGTCCCAATTGCCATAGTTATCCAAGGACTGCCTGCATTTAACATTCTTTTCCTGCCAATTGTGTGATTGTCCACCCATCCTCCTTTATTTTCTTCATCCTCTCACACCAGGCATGTCAAACTCACGACGTCACCTGAAGTTGTGCAACATATTGTGACTTTTCCCCCATTGCCGGCAATCGGGTGGGTGTGGTTTTGGCGTGATGCATCCGGCCCGTGGGCCAACAGTTTGACATGCCTGTCTCACACAACCTTATTGGTGGTATGAGAAGACAGTAGAGCAAAGCAGATACACAAAGATCTTTGTCACAGAATGGACCAAAGAGTTGAAACCAGCTCCCTAAAAAGATTTCGCCACCAATGAAGCTCCCTTTTTCCTTTGCAGCAAAGCATAAGACTTTTTGTCTTTTAGTCAGTTGCTATATTTACAAAGATCTGCAGCAACTTTCCACATGCTTGCAAACCTCAATGTTTGCTTTAGGTAGGGCTATTACTGGTGCGGAGAAATCACCTGTTTTCTTCTATCCCCATTTTCAGGTTCACACACCCAGGGATCTGAGCCTACCACCTAAAGACTGAATTTTCAATCTTCACTTCAGCTTTGCATCAAAAAGAGGAAGGCCTTTTCTCCATGTTGCAGGAGACAGAACTGCCAAGGGTCAGCTCTGTAGACTGAGATTATTTGCCTAATGGTGGCTGATGTTACCATGGTAACCAAAACATCAACTTGCACCTTTGTTTCTGATAACAAGTTTGGCCTGAAACCTCCCAGGGCAAATTCTTATCTGTTTTTTCCCTTCCCTCTCACAATAACTCTTGAGTCAACTCATACCAAAGAAATGAATTGCCCCCAATTCCATCTTAAGCAGGATTTGAAATGCAAACGTGAGCCAAGTGGGAATCTTTGCTGGGGACTCAGGAAAAAGTCAGCCTTTTAAAACTCCTTGAATGTCAGAAAATAACAGTAAAGGTTTTTTTTTCTCCTCACAGAAATAAACATTAACCCTTTGTAACAAGAATGTAAAAAGGGCCAGGGACTATTTCTTAAAACTCAGCTATTCTTTCAATTTAATGTGAAGGACAGTAAAACAAGGAGATCTTACAAAAGGTCATTTTGGCTACCCTATTAGATTTGTAGGCTGCTTCCTTTGGCTTGATGCATCAAGTGTAGTAAACCAGCCAGTTCCTGAAGAAATACACCCTGAGTTTCCTCATAAGGTTTAATTCCCATGCTAGCCAAACCAACATCTGAAGAGCAAGTTGACTAGGTTGCCACATTATATTAAGCCACAATGTCTTTGTTTGGCTGTGGCTTAATGTGTGTGAACCAACCATTGCTTATGGATAAGGGAGCAATGTATGAATCTAGCTACTGTGGCTTAGTTTAACAAGCCATGGTTAAAATATATCCAGCCAGTCCATTCATATTATCAGAATATAGTCCACAATTTCTTCTCTAACAGTATGCTTTGAATCTATGGAGACAATGCAGGGATCTAGGACTATAGAAAAAAAATCTCTTCTAGATTGAAAGGTCCAGGAAGAAGGTTTGATTGCAGCTGCACCAAAATAGCTCATGTGCTGCTTTAGTCAATATAAATTACACTAAAAGAGCATATGTTTGCTGTGCTGTTTGCTCAGCAAACATATATTCCATTTGGAGGCCTAGGATTAAATTTCCTCTGTTGTTGTATCGGAGTATCTAAAAACCTTTCAGGTCAACTGTTGGTGAGCTGAAATGATCAATGGTTACCTTCCTTCAGTATGAGGGAACAAAATCCCACCAACTGGTGCATAAAAACACAAAATATAAGAAAACCAAATATAAATTATTAACCATGGAAATGATGAGAAATTGAAGTATTGGTGCTTATTTAGGTTATACCCATTTGATGCAGATATTACATTACCAATAGTTTAATACAACCCAGCCCAGAGTTCTGCTTTTCTGTATCCTGTTCATGGCTGGAAGGTGATAGGATCTGTTGTTCAACCTATTTAGAAGGATATCAACCTGAGGTAGATTTTTCATTATTGTATCTTTTTAAATGTTATACAAAGAAGGCTCAGAAACAGCACATCTGAGTGAAGGCCCTGATCGAAGATGCTGGATTTGCAACGTTCAACAACGTTTTTCTTCCCTTTTGATCTCATTATCCTTGGTTTATTCTCCCCATCATCTCTCTCTCTTTTTTTTTTAACATAAAACCACACATTATTACAACTTCTCTCTGATCCCCATATACCGTATTTCTTTTTACATGTCTTTAGCCACAAGGCAGGAATAAAAGACTGTCAGACATTAACTTTATTCTGCTTGGGGCCAAGCTATCCGGGAAGGTGGACAATAGCTGCTAAGAAAAGGGCAAGGTGTAGGGAGTGGAGCTGATAGCGTTTGCCCAGCTGCCTTTCTTCTCCACTGAGCTGGGCAGGTTGAAGGCAGTGGGCCGGCAGCCAGACACACCCAATTCTTTCAGGCAGTAAAATGATCCTTTCTCTGCCCCCAAGCCAAGCCCAGCTCTTTCTAATAGATAAAAAGGAAAGGAAGTGCTAGCCTCCAGGTTCAGTGGGACTTTTTTTTTAACTCCCCTGAGTCTACCTTGCTGTTCTTCCTCTCCTCATCTGTAGCTTGCCAGATTGCAAACCCCTGTTTGAGCAATCATGTCGCAGCTGGCTTCATTCAGTTCTCGTTCAGCAACTTCCCCTTCTAATTTTTCCCATGTCCGGATCAGCTCTGTTTCTTCATCGCGTGGAATCAGAGGGGGTGGAAGCTTTAGGAAGCCGGGTGCCTTCGGTAGCACCAGTCTGTATAACTTGGGCTCCAGCAGCAGGAGGCTTTCCCCATCCCTCTCTCACTCACCTTCGTTTGGATATGGTGGCGGTATTCAAGAAGTCACTATTAATTCGAATCTCTTGCACCCACTCAACCTGGAAATTGACCCAACCATCCAGAAGGTACGCAAGGAGGAGAAGGAACAGATTAAGGTCCTCAACAACAAATTTGCATCCTTCATTGACAAGGTGAGATATCGGGCCTTTTTGTGATTTCAAGAAATTCCTGTGGGCCTTAGTGGGTTGCAACTGTACTCATAATGCTGTGATATTTCATTGCTTTTTTTTTTTTTGCAAAGTTAGGAATTCCTCCTCCAGGCTTACTACTTAAGTAAGGAGATACTTGATTCTCACCCAGATAACTTGGATTTAAACTGTGATGGCTCAGTGACTCTATATTTACCACAAGATTGTTCTTAATAATCCCTTGATTAAGGCTGGGTATGGCAGGATAGCGGCTTTTGAGCCGATCTGTAAAAGACGGTACATCTTCACAACCTGGATATGCCTCACTTTGTTCTTCCCATGTTGTCAGGATGGAGGCTGATAACGTTATACACACAGGGGGAAAAGGAGAGAGATCTCCCAAAGTTCAAAATTATTCTGGGGGGTCATACCCATAGCTATGAGTGCACACATCTTAAATAATTAGTAATTACACTTGATATGTTCTGTAACATTTTTGCTTGGCTCTTAAGTGGCCAAACTGTCTTGTTTTTATATTTGCGCCCTAGAGGTTGCAATGCATTTGAGTTAATGTAGTTCTTGACAAAGGAAAGAAAAAATTATGGATCCCATCCCATGAGGATTTTATCTCTGTATACCCTTGCTCATAAATTCTTCTGCATATTATCTTGTTCCTGGGAGCAGCTGCACTGAATATATATAGGGATTTGCTTCTGAGTAAGGATACTTAGAAGCATATTGTCAGATATCTACACAGAGATATCCCATAAGTATTCATCACAAGCCATCTATACCTTGATGCCATTTGTGCTCCTTGCCCAATAGTTCTGGGTTGGGTTGGGTAGCTAGCCAAAAGCCAAAGCTCTGAGCATTATGAATTGTCCACTTACAACCATTTGTTAAGGTACTGTTCGAAGTTACAATGACACTTAAAAAAGTGACTTATGACCATCACAAAAACCCCACAATCATGTAATCAAAATTCAGGAGATTGACAATGGTACCAAAAAAAGAGAAAAGAATATTTGTAGCTCAGGTTTCAAATGAGGAGTCCTTATTGTCCCTCAGAGCTTGGCAATGGGCATGTATTTAACAACTGCAGCTTGCCATAGTCTTTCTTGCCATTTGCAACCTTCCCAGATGCTTCCCTCTCACAAGCAAAGTCAATGGGAAAAGCCAGACTGGCTTAAAGATTGCATGTTTCACTTAACAGCCATAGTGGTTCACTTACCAACTATGGCAAAAAAAGTCAGAAAATAAGGCTCAACTTACTTATTCACCCCTTTGCTTAGCAATTGAAATTCTAGTCTCAATTTTTGTTGTAAATTAACATGTCTCCTGAAATGTTATAGCCCCTATAAAGGTAGTTTATTCATTTAAACATTAGAGAACAATGTGTGTGCATGAATGAATCTCTGCTTAGCTGTAAAACTGATCAGGAGGTTTCTTTGCTGGAAACCCAAGTCTGTAACCTCCCTCAGTTCTTAAACCAACAAAAGGAAAATGCAGTAAAAGGCAAAGCAAACATTCCTGAACTCTTAAACTGTGCACCGTGCAAAAACTAAATATCACAAGTTCAAAAAGCTTGTAAAATGCGCAACTAATTTCAGGCATGTGTTTTGCGCTGAGCCGTGGCTAAAATTCTGTCTTCAGACCAATCGGCTAAAACAAAGATTTATCCATTGAATTTTTCTTCCTTTGCAGCTTCCCTCCCTCCCTCCCTAGCTACTTAATAGTGTCAGATAATTCATTCTTTTACCCTCTTCTCTGTATCTGAGAGCTGAGGGCTATTCAGGCTGGTCATTTTCTTATGATTTTGTGGCATTTCATGTTGTGCTGGAAAAACAGCTATTCTTTAAAATGCACTTGTGGGTATTTGTCAGGTCCGATTCCTTGAGCAGCAAAATAAAATGCTGGAGACCAAGTGGACCCTCTTACAGCAGCAAAAGACCTCCACCCGGAGCAACATTGCACCCATCTTTGAGGCGTACATTAACAACCTGCGGAGACAGCTAGACAGCTTGCAGAATGACAAGGGACGGCTGGAAGGAGAACTGAAGAACATGCAGGATCTTGTTGAGGATTTTAAGAACAAGTAATGTATTCATAACGGTTTTTGTGAAGTCTGGGAGGCTCCAGGTGTCTCTTTGCAAAGCATCCCAGGTTTTCCTTTAGGGGAAGAGTATCTAGAAGAGAATTTAAGGTCTAAAAGTGTGTGGGATTTTTTTTTTGGTCAGAAATTCATCGCGAATTCCAGTTGACCCTACTGAGACTCATGCTCAAACAAATGTGCATTGAATTGTAAATAAGCAATATGAGCTCACAGGTGTTTGAAATAAGCCCTGGAGACATTATCAGAGTTTATTTCAAGCACAGGACATGCAGAAATTGAGCTGAGATTATTCTCATGCTATTTGAGATCTGGAAAACTCTGTCTGTCTGTCTGTCTGTCTGTCTGTCTGTCTATCTATCTATCTAGTATTTATTTAATTTCTAAGCTGGCCCATCTCTCTCAAATAGAGGCAATTTTTATTTCTTTGTGATCTACATTTTTGCAACCTAGATCTGGTAATTCTACTATTTAGGTTGCTTCAGACAACTTTTGGCATACAGGGGAAGTATGCAAACCTTCTGTCCAGGTCAGAATCCAGGAAACCGGTGCACTTAATTGGACCCAAGATAACACTGATGATTCATCATAAATTGTGTACATAGCATAGAGCAGTGATGGCGAACCTTTTAGAGACTGAGTGCTCAAACTGCAACCCAAAACCCACTTATGTGTTGTTGGGTGCCGAGTGGGCATGGCCCATTGGGGGGGTCGTGACATTGGGTGGTCGTGGCTGCGGTGGTTATGGCAGACTGGGTGGGACTAAAAAGTTCAATCAATCAAATCCGACTTTGCGAGATCTTTTTCCCCCTGCAAGTTGAAATTGATTAATTGATTGAATCTTTATTTCTTTTTTGCACAAGGCGGTGGAGGCATAAAGCGAAAAGGTTTTATAAAACCCAGCTGAAGGCCTAGGACTGGGGCAACAGTGCACGTGCCCACAGAGAGGGCTCTGCGTGTCACCTGTGGCACACGTGTCATAGGTTCAGCACCGCGGGCGTAGAGAGTTCAAACCCGAATGCAGCATAAGTATCTAAACCTGGCACAATGTTACCAACCATTGCCCAGTATTGTCCCTGGCTTGCTCCCTTATCCATTCTTTTACGGGGTAAAAGCAAGATTTTTTTACGTGGACTTACCATCAATTTAAGTAAACAACTAATCTGCCTTCCTCAAACTAGTGTTTCAGATAACATTTCCCAGAATTTCTAACCATAAAAGCCTATTGATAATCTAGGAGATATAATTGGAACATATCTGGAAAATAATAGCTTGAATAAATGCTAAAGGAAGAAATACTCAGAGGTATAGAACAGGGGTCTTCAAACTTGGCCCTTTTATGACTTGTGGACTTCAACTCCCAGAATTCCTCAGACAGCATGCCTGGCTGAGGAATTCTGGGAGTTGAAGTCCACAAGTCATAAAAGGGCCAAGTTTGAAGTCCCTGGTATAGAAGTTTAACATGAGTGGGACCTTAAACAGAATAAACATGCTTAGACCAACATGCTGTCCTCAAGTTGTCATTGTATTTAGCAAGTCTGAGAGTTGTAGCCCACCTAAGGACAGCATTTTTCATTGCATCCTGCCAACCTATTTAAGCACCTTTATTATACCAAAGGGTAAATCCCAGGATTTTTTGTTATCATAACTTACTTGATATTTGAAGAAATCTATACACAGTTGAAATTTGGAGTCAATATTATAGTCTTCATTCTTCTACACTTGTATCAAAGAAGTATTAATATTGTTCACAGGAGGATAATAAACATTATATTGCTATTTCCTTGTAAATGGAATAGCCTTAATCTGACAAGATGATTTTTTTTAATCATTGAAAGAAACAAGGTCGAACTGTTCACACAACACATCTTTCTCTTGTGAACTGTCTAATCTTCTGTGCAAAATGTATGAAGCAGATACAGAAGAGCAAGCCATCCTATTCATGGTAGTGGCTGGGGAAAAATGCCATGTATTTATAATCATTTTGCCCATATACTGTTTTTATCTAATCAAAGCAACAATGACTTCTAAAGTACAGGGTACTAGATATTAAAGCTATGCATGATTCAAAAATTACTCGGAAGCAACATGCACAATTCCAGAACATCTCTGTTATTCATTAAAACAGTTTGGTTGGGTGGGGCTCTGTTGATTCAATATTGGTGGGAGACCACAAGGAAAGTAATTACTACTGCAGAGTCTGCAGTACAGTCAAGTTCAGAAGCATTTGAAATGTAGTAGCTGCAAGGACCAAGAATATTAGCAATGTAGAATTATGTGAACTACAATATAGATATTGAATGGTATCCACTTCTTGCCAGCTTTCATCAATAGGTAGAAATAGCAGATGAAGAGAAATTAATGGTCAATCATATAACGCCTAGGATCCAAACAGGTGCTCTGTTAGTAAAACACACACACACACACACACACACACACACACTTACTTTGAGAACAGTAGACTGACTTTCCCATACATACAAGATTTAGGTTTGGCATGTCTAAAGGGTTTCAGGCCACAGAAATTTAGATGAAGCATTTCTGCTTATTATTTTATTTTTATTTATTTTAATCCCATTTATATCCCGCCCTTCTCCGAAGACTCAGGGCGGCTTACAATCTAAGCACAAACCAATGTGCTTAGCAATAGCCTTCATTCTATGTATATGCCTGCCTATTAGGGCTTTCAGGGCCCCCCCAAGTGGCATTATTACAAAGTCAGCTTATTGCCCCCAACAATCTGGGTCCTCATTTTACCTACTTCGGAAGGATGGAAGGCTGAGTCAACCTTGAGCCTGGTGGGATGCGAACCTGCACTAATTGCAGGCAGCTGGTGTTACTTAAGGAGACATTAGCCCACTGCTCCACCAAGGCTCTTATTGAATTGTTGGTACTTAGGCTCCAACCCACTGGAAAGTTTCATGTCATTAATGTTCATGTCCCAATATGGATTCTTCCTTCGATGGTGGAAGAATGGATAACTAAAAGGATTAGCGTAGGGAATTTAGAAAACCTTGACCTGTGAAACTGGAAAGAGGATGGTAGGCATACAACATATGGAGTGCTGCATATAGCTGTAAAAATTACTGAAGGTTAAACATTGTCAGACAGATTTTTTTTAAAGGCTCAAGCTATTTAGAAATGGCACGTGTTATAGTCCTAGTATAGCTGTATAGTATTATAGGTGCATGTGACAAAAATGTTGGTTATAAGTTGGGTTACAATGTACTAGGGTAGTTGTGGTTGAGCATGATGTGCACATAGTCATTAAGATCTCCAGCCTATTTAACCTATTAATTATGAACTCTTAAGAATGGCTGAGTCTGGCCAAAATGGAATCTAAGTATGACACAGCCCTCTTTGGATGGTACCATTTGCTGATTTGCAGAGGGGGGGGGATCCCATTTAAGTCATTCAGGAGACAGCATTAAAACACTTCTGCCTGATGTTCACACATCTCATACAAGGGGCTTTCCAGCAGGTGTGCAGATAATTGTAAGGGCTTAAAAGATTCACTTGGGGGAAAAAAAACCTTCAGGTATACAGTTTCTGGAGGTGCAGAAATGTGGGTGTTAAACAATTTGTTTCATCTGCCTGATCTCTGCATGTGTACTTTATGGGCAGAGACAGGAATGCTTTGTCTACCTTTCCATCACGTATCCTTGATTTAATGGTGTGAATGACCTGGAGCTGTTTTCTGTGTGGCATTCTGTA
Source organism: Vipera ursinii (assembly GCF_947247035.1). Lineage (NCBI taxonomy): Eukaryota > Metazoa > Chordata > Lepidosauria > Squamata > Viperidae > Vipera > Vipera ursinii. The sequence continues at coordinate 153,022,175 of NC_139513.1, forward strand.
GTATGGAATGGAAAGAGAAATTGCTAGAATCCAAGGGGGTTGCTGTATAGTTAAAGCACAGTATTAGCCTAGATAGCTGGGTCACCATATTTTAGTTTATGTATTGTTTACAAATCTTATGCACTCTTAAACCAAGATTAAATAAAGCAACCCTTATAATGATAAATAGCCTTATAATTTGATCTATGACTATCCGTTATATTAATATGCATATATTCCACAGTAATTATGCTGCTGAGTTGTATCTTTATATGTAGCAATATTCTGCAGCCTGGCTTGTGACATTAGCAGATAATTTATATTAAAGTCACATGAGCTTAGGAAAATGTTTGTTTAAGGGAAGAACCAACTGTCTTGAATCAGGCACAGTATGGAACAATTGATAGATTCTTCATCGGTTCTACTTGGGCATAACTTTTTTTCATATTGGTATTTTATTAAAGCTGCCCTCTAAAAATGCTGATAGTAAGGCATTAAAACAGGCTTTAGAAAAGCCCACAAATACTTAGAATATAAAAGTGAGAATAAATAAGAGGTGATAGGGAAGCCACTGTGTTCTCTGAGGGAGTGATGTATTCTTATAATTTGGCTCAACACAATATCTTATTGTGTGATAACAGCTTTAACTACCTCTAACCCCCAGTAATAGACACTTAGGTAACACTGCATATGCAAAATTTATTTCTAATATTCCACCACCTGCCAGTTTTGATGTATGGTTGTTCCTTAAAATTAATGATACCTGTAAATTATGGCTTAGTCAGGCAAATATTATTTGCAAACTCTACCTTCAGTTTTGGGGAGTCCAGCCTCTAATCTCATTACCACATTAGGGACAAATCTAGGAACTGAGAAGGAATTCCTTAAACATTCTGATCTCTTAAAGTATGAATGACAGCCTACTTTTGCCTTGTATAGTGGTGGAAAATGATTTGGTTGTGAGAAGTTTAAGATTGAGCCAAGATTGAGAGGAATCTCTGGCTTAAATGGAATCTCACAAGGGCCCCTGAATTCCTTTGGGCTACAGAAAAGACATAGTTGGACTGAGTTTTACTGCTTTGTGAAGTTTGGATACTACTCTTAAAAACTCGGAAGTTTTTAGCATGTTTGATGGCTTGGTTGTTTATGAGCCTTTTATTTAGCTTTATATAACCATGTATGTGGTTATATTTAAAGTCAAATTCCTTTCTAAAGAATTCGGAGCAGGGCACACAGCTCAAACACAAATCCTTGTTTTGTCTTCTCAGTGCTCCTACTCAATGTTCTTATGAGGTGGATTTTACTGAAAGCAACCTGAGCAACCTTTTACTGAAAGCAACCAATGAGTGATTTAACAAATTGTACAAAAGACTGAGGATTTTAAGTGAGTTTTTTCTCAGTCTGTGTCCCATACTTCAACTATTGCGTGATTATGATGATATGGCAGACCTTGAACTTAGGACCTCTTATCTCATCTGTGTAACTTAAAGGTAAAGGTAAAGGTTCCTCTGCACATGCATGCTAGTCGTTTCCGACTCTAGCGGCTGGTGCTCATCTCCGTTTCAAAGCCAAAGAGCCAGCGCTTGTCCGAGGACGTCTCCGTGGTCATGTGGCCGGCATGACTAGACGCCAAAGGCGCACGGAACGCTGTTACCCTCCCATCGTAGTGGTCCCTATTTTTCTACTTGCATTTTTACGTGCTTTCGAACTGCTTGGTTGGCAGAACCTGTGACGAGTAACAGGCGCTCACCCTGTTACGCGGCACTCGGGATTTGACCCGCCAAACTGCCAACCTTCTGATCGACAAGCTCAGCATCCTAACCCACTGAGCCACCGCGTCCCTCTGTGTAACTTAAGGGTATAGTATAGCCTAACTCTTCCACATTAGGAGCCATTTTGAGTGGAAGCATTATAAATCCCTTCCACGAAGGTCCTGGATTAATTTCTCATGCAATCAGTCAATACAAAGAGCATGCTAGCAAGTGAAAGGTCATTTTTTTTCCTCCTATCTCTCGACAAAGGACTGTTGAAAAAGGGAGTTGGAGGAAGGAAGTTTAATATTTTATCTGCTGATAGCTCTCTATTTTACCAAGGAGCACACCTGCTGTTATTCAGAAAGCCTCTATGGAGACAAAGGAGCAAATGGTGCTGAACTCGTGTGAAAAAGCCTCTTGCTGAACCTATCTAAAAAAGCTCTTTGCTTCTTACAAATGTCCAAGAGAAACGGACTCCTTGCCTATTTTGCCCACCCGGCCACACCTGCAGTGTTTAAGAAATAGAAAGTTGGCACGCTAGCTTCAGTAAGAATGGAGAGCAAACAGAACTGATAAACTGCCTGAGGGTGTGTCTCTGTGGAGGAGAAAAGTCAATAACTTTTAATATTTCCCAAAGGGCAGGCAAGTTACAATATGGATGGCTGGAGAAAAGGAGGAACAGCCTTAGGATAGGCCTTAACTAGGCTTTCTAAATGACTGAGGGGCACCAACCCCTTACATATGTAGTAGGGATAGTTCTTTGTGTGAGACACCAATTGTGCCATCAGCTGCTTAAAATGGTATTTGCTTTTATGAACTCCTGGAATTTGTGAGAGAGTCTGTTACCGAAGAGTCTCTTCATCTGCTTCAATTTATAATCCCCACAATTTTTTTGCAATGAGGAAATGCCATGGCAGTTGTTAAGTTTCAGGAGTTTCAGGTTCTTCCAGGAAAGAACAAATTTACAGATTTGAGAGGTCTTCGTGCCCAAAAGGAGAGTAAGAGAAATAATTATAGGCAGAGCTCTCCTTTCTTTGTTCATCAATTTAGGTTTTCTAGTTCCAGCTGAAAACAACCCAGGAGATAATTTCTACCTTTTCCTCATTTAATGTATGCTTGGCCCATGCTTGCAGAACCCAATCTCAAAAAAGATAGACCAGTTTTTTTAAAAGAAAAAAAAAAGATTAATGATGGATTGAGATCTGTGTAATATAAGGACACACACACACACACACTCATACAAACCCCTTCTTCCACCGGGCAGAAAGGAGGCCAAAAGGAAATTGAAAGTGAAATGAAGATAAGAAGAGCTGTATTGGACAGGAAGGAAAAAAAGAGAGTGAGCTCAAGCTGTAACTATTGTCTATTGTGGAAAGGACCACGTTGTAGTTCTCAGAAGTCCACTTTTCTTATGAATTCATTTTGTGTCTTTGAAGGCTCTGCCTATCTACAGTACAAGACTTTTAATTGTCATACACCATGTCAAAGATGAATACTTTTTAATTTATTTGAAGCATGACTGTGCACTTAGCTGTTGTAGGTTAACTGGCCAGTCTTAACAATAGACATGTGTCCATTTTTGTGTTTTGAGTAGGTGGCTTCTCATTTATTTATTGTTTGTTTGAAAATTGTTGGATCAGAAATCAGAATTCTTGCCAACCACACCCCGATTTCTGCCATTTCTATTAACCCTAACTCAACAGAGCAGAGAATCTAATTTTTATAAAGGCAGAATTTTCAAGGCTACTGTTCAACATTCTTTTTCCATTCCAAAGGCAATCTGGCTTGCAAGCACTCAGCCTTCTTTGCAAAAGCACTGTATTCTCTCTTCCAAATTCACACATAGTTTTCAGAAATAAGATACTGTTTGTTTAGAGCAGAGGTCCCCAATCTGTGGGCCGCAGCCCACTAGTGGGCCACAAGGGGTTTGCAACTGGGCCATGGAAATGGCCGGCGAGCGCATGTGCATGCAAGTGCATGCCCACTTGCGCGAGCAGCGGGCAAGCACATGCGTGCTCTCTTTGCATGAGCATCAGGCGCGCGTGCATGCTGCTCATGCAAATGGAGCTGTGTGTGCACTTGCCATTCCCTCCGCCAGTCTGGAAATGTTGGGGAACTCTGGTTTAGATCATTCATTTGAGAATGAACATTCCAAGTTATCTATTGCATTTCTGTTTGATAAACTTATGCCTATTTTGTACAAGTTGGCAAATATTCAATAGGCCAGATAGCAGCTTTAACCACCTTAGCAACCAATATCTACTAGATCATGAACTATTGGAACTGAAAACAGTATGTCTTTATTTTAGTGGGAGTGCAGTTCTACTCAGAAAGATAGAGCGTGCATGCTGATAGTCCCAGGGTTAATTTGTCTAGTGCCTGAGATCCAGACAGCCCTTGTCAGTCAGTGTTGATGATGCTGAGCTACATGACTCAACTGCTTTGATATAAAGCAACTTGCTTCCTGGTAATCATATACATTTGGGAATAAATCCCCTTCAGTACAGCACAAGTTAATCTTACAATTAAGCAGGGGGTTGGACTAGATGACCTCCAAGGTCCCTTCCAACTTTATATTATTATTATTATTAATAAGGACGACATACAGTATCTAAGCTTATCGTCCTAGATTTATATGTCCACAGTCACAATTTGACTTCCCAAACTTGAATGTTTAATATGAAGAATCCTGTTAAAAGATAAATTTTCATTTTCTAAAATAGTGTGGTGGGGGAAGGAAACTTGATTAGTTTTAAAAGCAGGGACATCCCATCATTGTTGCTAGGGTTAGATGAATTTACAATTTCTGTGATGATTTAATTCATGAGCCTATTTAAACCATCTGTCTCTTCTGCATTCATCATAGGTATGAAGATGAAATCAACAAGCGCACCACTGCAGAGAATGATTTTGTTGTGCTCAAGAAAGTAAGAGTCTATTAACCTAAATTTGCATGTTGTGCTATAGATGGCAGAGTTTCAGGTGTGGAAAGGATTTCACTAATAGAATTTCTGTAGCATTATATGCAGGATAGCCCCTGAAACAGTATCTTTAAAACAATTGAAATGGATCAGAGTAGAAATTTATGTCTACTTATTAAATTTATTAGCATTACATTGGGATGTAAAAATTTATTTCAGTGATGATATCCAAATGTCAAATTTATTGAAATTTAATAGTAATTATGGAAATGTAAACTATTGGGTAGCATCTGCTCTTGTCTATACACACGCACACAAAAAAATGATGGCATTACCTCAAACTGCCAATGTGGAAAGGGCCATCTATTTATTTTCAAAAAGAAAAAAACTTGAGAACCTATTAAAAATAAATTGTTATGGAAATAGACTTTTTTAATGTCAGGTTTTTATTTCTGTGCAGAGATTATTTTCTCATGGGAAATATTAACTGGGGCAACCTGTCATCTCTACTATAAAGTGGCTATTCCACATATATGCTTTGAACAGAATAAAAACTGAATTTAATAACCATTCTGAAAGGAAGATTCTTGCAAACATTAGCCCAACTTTTTATGGAGCATATGAATGACAGGAAGAGTAAAAAAAAATATATTTTTAAGTCACTAAACACACGGCTGCAATCACCAAACTCCTTAGAAGAATACTTTTTTCGCCAATTGGTTTCATTCATTGATTCAAAAAGCTGTTGGATAGCCCTGATGCAAGAATTACATTGGGGTATAATAAATGTAACACCTATCCCCTTATTCTAGAGTTACAGCATTAAAAGCAGGGCTTTATATTATGCAGACAGGTGTTTCTTGTTCTTTGTATACAAAGCAAACAGATGAGATGGAAGAGGAGAAGGATAAAGGATACAGAGCAAGGCTAGGTGACCTACCCAAGGTCAACTGAGTCATCAATATGGACAAGACATTTAGGGACAGGCCTACATATTATCTGAAATGAATTACTTGCAGCTCCCTTTTTTCCCTTAAGTAGTTCATTACAGAAAAAGGAAATTTATTTTTGAGCTTGACAAAAGTGACTGGGCCATGGAATGAGAAGGCAAGCGCAATTGCAATTAAAACTAGAAAAGGATAAAATTCTCCTTCCCACATGCAGTGAACTCAGTTATAATTGTGCCTTTAAATAATAATGATTAAAAAGCCACAGTTACCTGCTGCATGTTCAATATCACATGTAAGGAGCCCCTATGGATTTTAATCTGCTACTCATTGCCGATTATAGAGGGCGGTCCCCCCCTTCGTTTCAAAAGCCATTGAGCCAGAGATGTCCGAAGATGTTTCTGCAGTCATGTGACCAGCATGATGTCAGAGTGCTGTTATACCTTCCCACCAAAGTGGTACCTATTTATCTACTCACATTTGCATGCTTTCGAACTGCTAAGTTGGCAGGAGCTGGGACAAGTAATCGGAGCTTACCCTGTCACACGATGCTCAGGTTTCGAGCCCCGGCTGTTGATTTTCCAGCTGACAAGCCCAGTGTCTTAATCACTGAGCCAACGCACCCACCCCAGTATCGTGTATACATTGATGCTAGATCATTCTGACAATTTCATTTTAAGGCAGGGACAAGGATGATTAAACCTAACAACAAAGAGATGAGATTCTCTATTACATTTTTGTTTTTTGCCCATGGTAGCAATCTCATCCTTTCTTTCTTCTCCATTTCTTAAAAACATAAGTTGCTTTTCTTCTAATGGTTTCTTTTAGGATGTTGATGCTTCGTACATGAATAAGGTGGAGCTGGAAGGCAGAGTGGATGGGCTGACAGATGAAATAAATTTCCTGAGAGCGCTTTATGAAGCAGTAAGTAAACTTTACTGTCGTTTTCCACAGTCTGGTACTGTTCAGATGTGCTGGTTTACAACTCCCAGTCAACAAGAAGCATATCTGGAAGATGCAAGGCTAAGGAAGAATGTTTGTGTTATTGCTGTCTTTAGCTCACACACTGATCTCCACACAGAAGACAAATTAAGTGATCCCTGTAAAGAATTTATTTAAATATTTATATACGACCTGTTAGCTTGTCGTTGACAAAAATTGGGAGGAGAGATTAAGAAAAGGATTTATTTATTTTATGAAGGGAGAGGAAGAATAAAGATTATTCATTAAAAGAAAATATGTAACTTAGCAAATAATAAACATTCTGTAATGACAGTATTCAGCTTTAGCATCTCACAAAAAAGAGGAAAATTAAATTCTCTCATAAATTTATTCAAGGAAAACTAAGGAAGGTCATTTTCTTCTAGCAATAATTTAAATATGCAGATGTAACAAATGTAATCAAAGAAAGCAAATTATGGTTCTCCATTACATTTGAGCCTTGAGGAGTATTATCTTCTCCATTGTTAAATATTGTCAAAAATACATTGTCACTAATATTGATTCCAAATTATTTGATCCCTAATGTAATCACTGTGTGGGTAGGTGAATTTATTTGCTGAATTTTTCATTAGAAATTTATTTTCTCAGTATTGAAGAAAATAGGTTTAGACAGAATTCCAGTCTGCTTGGAATCCTATTTTTAACTGAGTTTATATTACTATGTAAGCCAAAATTTAATTTGTTTAGTTTTGACATTTTTTTATCTGTTTAAATTTATTGGCTGCCAAACTCCAATGGCTTAATGTGATGTGTGTCCCCAGACATTGTAGTTTATTCAACAAATCATGGTTAAGCAAATGATAGTTTAATACAACATGCAAAGTACACTTACAGCAATCTTTTACTTAGATTTAACTCCATCCTTTGACTGGGTAGGCTGCATTTTTAAACTAAAATGTATTTTTCAAGGATAACTTTGCTCAAGTGAAGAGCGGTTCTGTATTCCAAAATTTCATTGGAAAATGCAGTTTCCCCATATAAGGAACCTCAAAAAATTAAATTCAAGCTTGACATGACATTGAATACAAAGCTGTTAGAAATTACAAGCACTGGAATTCTACTGATGTAATCATCTATATTTACTTTTCATTGTTCCAACTCCCTTTTCTCCATAATCTCTAGGCTATTTGTCAACCCTGTCACAATTTAATGTACAAATGCCTCTGTAGTGGAAACCTTAAACCCTTGCTAAATATATCAACTGGCTTGTCTCACATGATTCTTTTGTGCAATAGTTGGGTATCAAAGGAGTTTACAAATCCGGCTATTTTAATGAGTTAATATTGTTTTTCTGTATGTGTATGGCACAATGAGCTTAGCCTGCGTGACCAGGAGAAAGTTGCTGCCACTTGTTCATTGACGCTATTGCCAGGTCTTAAATGGGGTATTTGTTCTCATTATTTTCTGTGTTTAATAGAACCCATGGAGAAAAAACCCCATCTCTTCCATATATAGCAATGTCTTGTGCTCATAATTCAGTGTACATGTACATTGTACATAATAAAAAAGTACATGTAATTCAATGAATACTGAGCTACCATTTTGATCCTAATCCCATGAAAAATTGCTCATATAAAGTGTCACTTTTATTGAACATTTAATTGAAGCATGATGCTTGGTTTCAAAGGCTATCTCATTCCTCTCTTTAGACTTCAATTGTTGTGTTGCTATACACCCTCACCAGAACAACACAGGAAGGGCGGCGAACAACTAATGTCTGGTTTTTTGTTTTTCTTTCCTGTCAGGAACTGGCTGAATTGCAGAACCAGGTCTCTGATACATCTGTTGTCCTCCAAATGGACAACAATCGGAATCTGGACTTGGACAGTATCATTGCTGAGGTCAAAGCTCAGTATGAGGAGATTGCTAATAAGAGCAGGATGGAGGCAGAAAGCTGGTACCAAAGCAAGGTGAACAATGGCAGAAAATATGGGTTTACAAGGGAACCACTGGGTGATATTCAATAGATCATTTATAATGGCTTAATGCTGTATTGTAATTTTCAAATATATTGCAAATGAACCTCAAATTTATAATTAATATGGATACTTTCTATTACCTTCATAGCATATTTGGAATCTCTAGCTCCAACATGTTTAATCTATTCCTCTGAGTAGAAGCTGTAATAATATCACCATCAGTTAGCCTTTTCCTTCGTTATAACTGTTCATTTTGCAATGCCTATTGGATGAAATGTTCAAGAAATTTCTCAAATAAGCTATCAGACAAGTGTATACATAACATTGGAGATACGTGATGGAGATTAGTGCTGTTTGGGTCCTATCCTTTCTGAATTTTTCCTAGTTTTCCACACACTGTCTTAATAGACATTTATCCTCTTCCAGCTCACTCTTCCTACTAACCCTTTCCCCCAATTCACACATGCATACCTCATTCACCTGAAGAAATTTACATGGGCCTTTTGTACTTGTCCTTCTAGCCTCAGAAAGGGATCAGTTGCTACTTGGAGCAAAGAAGATATTTCTTTGCATAGAAACCAATTCTGAAACTTGAACATTATATAGAGTTCCAGGAAGTGACAGGGAACTGAGCCTAGGCAGGAGCCTAGTATGAGGAGGAGGAGACTAGCAACCTCCCTTTATATTTTCAACAGCCTATTTTCTGCATCTTTCATTAATTTTAGTTTGAGGTCTTGCAAGCCACCGCTGGAAAGCATGGAGAAGACCTGCGGAACACAAAGAATGAGATTGCAGAGATTAATCGCACAATATTGAGGCTGCAAGCTGAGATTGACAATGTGAAAAACCAGGTGAGTACGCAAAAAAACAAACAGACACTAGTTCTCTCACTGCAAAAACTACACTGAGACTCAAGGAATAAGAGTGTGGTAGAATGCCCATGCACAGTCCCAACAGCCCAACTCACCATCCCACTTATGACTTAAATCCGTACAGGAAATAGACAACAGCTGGAATTATACTATTGGATTTATGGTTTCTTTTTACAGTAAAGCCAGATGTATCTACTTGCTATTATAAAGAGCAGCAAGAAAAAGCAGGCTGAGATTCTGTTGTAAACCTGGTTGGAGTCAAAGTTCTTTTGGTAAAAGCAAGGATAATAGGTTATGGAGAAATTGGAGCCCTTTATAACAGCGTTCCGTGCGCCCTTGGCGTCTAGTCATGCCGGCCACATGACCACGGAGACGTCCTTGGACAAGCGCTGGCTCTTCGGCTTTGAAATGGAGATGAGCACCGGCCCCTAGAGTCGGAAACGACTAGCACGCATGTGCGGGGGAAGCTTTACCTTTACCTTTTTATATCTGCTGAAACATTAAAAAGGGGGGGGGGTATCTGGCCACACCTGTGTCTTCTTCCTTTTGGCCCACACCTACCTAAGTATTGAGTTCATGGTGTTTCAAGCCAGAAAACACTCCTTTTTTTCTTCTTGGGCAGCTTTGTCAGTTTGTTGACTAGTATATATATATATATATATTTATTTTAAAAAATCAACCCCCATCTATTTACGGTTGCCTGTAAGGATTGGATATTTCATGATAAATTAAATAGATTGTTTACACAAAAGTGAGAGATAAGCTATTGTGAATCACTCTCCATAATGTGTGTTTGGCTTTAGGGTAGGGAAACTTAAGCAAACATTCAAGGAGAAGCAATGCACACATAGTGACCCAGGCAAATTTACCTCTGAATGATGAATGGGAGGTCTGAAGTCCAGATGCTTAGCACTAACTTTTCTTCCACACCCTTAGAATTGAGGGAGTGGAGCACAAGGAGTGCAGCACCTAAACATTTTCTGTATAGCAAATTGCTAGCAATTTTATCTCAGATCAGCAATGTAATAAATCATTGTGGCATGAATGGTGGGCAAAGGGCAGATAACTAGAAGATTCCCCCCACCCCCCCATCCTTTTTCCTTTGAGACAAGGCGTTGCTATTTTCTGACCCTAGCAACATGTGAAGGCATTTTATCTTTCACCCATCAACGCCAGGGCAGATGATGATAAACTGCTGACCATGAAGATTTGCACAAGTCATTTTGGAAGCACTCCTGCCAGAGGCCCATTTTTTTGGCATGGAGGGGAGAGTGTCTCCCTGTGTGTTGTTCTCAGGCTAAGGCACATGCTCCCTTGTGAACATATATTTGAGACAGACATTTGATTAATGTTGATTCTCATATTAATTTTCATGTTATGGGTCACATTTCTTGAACTCCTGCCTAAATTATTGTGGTTGCTCTAGTACTCCAGGATGGCCAAGCAAAAGTATTTCTTGACTTATTGACTGCAGGGGCCACGAATTGGGTCTGCCCTGGGAGGGGGGAAGAGACAGAAAAAGTTGCATTGCCATTTGGCTGTGGGCCCTTTCCCAAACCTTAATATATCAAATCACAAGTATGCGCCTAATGATGTTTGTGCATTGATTTAAATAAAGGGTAAACCTTTTGCTTCCTCTCCAAAGAGTTCTAGATGGCTGGATTATGACTGCTAGCACAAGTTCCTCAGCCCTGTATTACAAAATCCAGATTTTTGGCTCGTTTAGTGTAATCTATTTTTGCCCTGCCGGGGGCTTTCCTGATCTTCAACAGGTAGTTTCCAAAATGTTTCAACCTCAACTCTTTGTACATTACTTGATGAACTACTTTCAGTACACAATGCAGACATTGTACGGCTGACCCATGCCTCCTCCCCTCCCCTTTTCTTTTTTCTTCTTAAAGACACAGTACCATTTGCTGGACTTTGACCTAGAGGGCACTGTATCACAGTACAATATCAGTTCAATGAATGCACTGACTTCTAAAAAGAAGTTAATGCCTTCCTGTTCTATGGGATCAATAGCAGAAAAAATAAGAGATAGAATCGATTGGAGCTCCCTTTACTTCCCGATTATTTTCCCCCTTGTTTTGCCGAACTGAGAAGGAAAAGATGAAAACAGGGTTGAATATTGAATCTATAAAGAAGGCTTGAAACCCTCTACTTGCTGAAATGCTTTCTTTACAGCCAGTAACTTTACCATAAACATTTCTTGGATTCTTATAAACTGACCTAACAGGTTCAGTCTTGCCTTGGGAGTTGAAGCCAACTTTAGATTTATTTTTTTTTCTGGTCACAGTTAGGGATTCGGTCTGAATATATTTCCTGTAAAAAAAAAAGTAGAAAAAGAAAAAAGAAAAAAGAAAGGATGAATGGACTTCCCCATAACGATACTCATTTCAGCTATGGCTTTGGAATACTTTTTGTTTTCTCCTCCTCTCTGGTGGATGCAATGAAAAGGCAGAACTTCTGAGTAATTCTGTCCTCTTGGTCTGTCTCTCCAGCGTGCCAAGCTTGAAGCTGCCATTGCTGAAGCAGAAGAACGCGGTACGTTGGCTGTCAAAGATGCCAAGGCGAAACTAGAGGAGCTGGAGGTGGCCCTCAACAAAGCTAAGCAAGAGATGGCCCACCAGCTGCGTGAATATCACGAGCTGATGAATGTCAAACTGGCTCTGGATATTGAGATTGCTACTTACAGAAAGCTGCTGGAAGGAGAAGAGAGCAGGTATGTGGCTGGAAATAATATTCTGATCATGGCAGCAACTTTACTAGGGCTACAGTTTTCAGTCAAGGGGTGGCTTAGATTTTTTTTTTTAAACCAATTAAAATTTTATGTCTCTGTCCATATTATATATAAAATAAGTGCTTATGATCATTGCCTATGGAAGCGATTACCTCTTCTAATAAGACGTCTGCTATAAGGCCAAGAAGGCATTTACTTTTTAAAAATGGTTGTTTTTTTAAAAATCCCTATTTATTTATATATATATTAAATAAATAAATAAGCAAGCAAGCAAGCAAGCCACCCATCTTACCACAGGATAACTCTGGGCAGCTTGCAATCAAATGCGTGTTTGTGTGTGTGTGTATGCATATGCATATAATATACGTGTGTGTATAAAGTATATAAACTGTATATAAACTGCTAAAGTCCACTACGTATCACTCTGTATATTTAATCCAATGTTACTTTTCATTAATTGAAACTCCAATGGTGAAATGGTTAAGATTAAGTGAATCATGAAGAAGACCTATGCTTTGTCCTTTAAGCTTATCCTACTCGTATTGTCTCCAATTAACAACAATAAAGGATTGGGTGGGGAAGAATCATCTTCTGGATCATTAATCCCATCCAACAGAGTAATTCTGATCTTCTTCCTAAGACCAGTAATGTACATTAATTAAAACTGGCAAGAATCAATTAGCTGTCTCCTTTGAATATTTTATATTACCGGTAATAATGTTTTGTTTCCTTATTGCCAAGACTAAAATCTTTCAATTAGTAAAATGATTGCTTTCTTTTTTTAAACAAAATTGCTTCTTTGCTTATTTCTCACATAATAGATTGTCTGGAGAAGGAGCTGGTTCTGTAAGCATGAGTAAGTTTACTTATTTCTTTACTTCTTTTCAGTATATATTAAACCCCAGGGATCACAGATCATGGAAATCATCCCTTACGGCAGCAGTTTATAATTTTCTCCAAGATGAAAGTCCCCCCTAGACTTTGAGTGTGTGTACAGGCATTCCTCACTTAGTGACTGCCTTGTTTAGTGACCAAAGTTCAGTGTTCAAAAATCCCCTTAGAGACCAGTCCTCGCATTTATGAACTTTGCAATGTCTTTCTGCATTTATTTTCACTTATTTAGCCCATACCAAATTGTCCTGAAAGAGAAAGAACCCCAATTCAGCTGAATGAAGAAGCAAGAAGCAAAGGAAAACTGGCAAATTATAAGCATAGTCATGGTCATGTTATTTTCACTTAGTGATTACCTTGCTTAATGACCAAGTTGCTGTTCCCAATTGCGACTGCTAAACAAGGACTACCTGTAGCTATAGTTGCATTCCAAGAAGTAGGAGACCTAGCTAGGAAAAACACTTAGATTTAATTAAAATAAGTATAGAGATTGTTTGTTTGTCCCTATCTCACCGTGGGGCTAATAAAAAGGAAGAAAATGAAAGCAGTGTAAAATAATAGAACAAATACAGGTGGTCCTTGATTTATGAGCGCAACTGAGCCCAAAATTTATGTTGCTAAGCGAGACATTTGTTCAGTGAGTTTTGCCCCATTTTGCGACCTTTCTTGCCACAGCTGTTAAGAGAATCACTGCAGTTGTTAAGTTAGTAACAGGGTTGTTAGGTGAATCTGGCTTGCCCATTGATTTTGCTTGTTAGAAGCTCATAAGAAGTGATCACATGATCCTGGGACACTGCAGCTGTTATAAATTTGAGTTGGTTGCCAACATCTGAATTTTGATCATGTGACCATGGGGATGCTGCAATGGTCGTAAGTGTGAAAAATGGTCATAAGTCACTTTTTTCAGTGAGGTGGTAAGTGCAACCAGAATACATCAATTTGATAACCAAAAAGATGGATGGGTGGAGAGCCTAGAGCAAGGGTAGGCAACCTTGGCTCTTTTATGACTTGTGGACTTCAACTCCCAGAATTCCTGAGCCAGCATGGCTCAGCATGGAAACCTCTCCCTTTCCCCTCAGCATGGCTGGCTCAGGAATTCTGGGAGTTGAAGTCCACGAGTCATAAAAGAGCCAAGGTTGCCTACCCCTGGCCTAGAGCAAAGGGGAGGAAGGTGGAGTCTGTCATCAATCCAGCAGCCACCTCCAGTGTGGAAATTCCCCATTTGGTCCCCAGGCCAACAGGCAGAGTCAGGTCTTCAGGCCCTTGTGAGAGTTTAGGAGGTTGGGGATTCTATAACAGGAATGCATTTAATAATTTCATCTTCTATCATGTTATGCATCACATTTTGATAACTTGGAGCTATTTCTCGGGGCCATACTCAAATTTATGCTCCTTCGCTTTAGGGTGTAGATAGAAAGGACAAGCCAGGGCTTTTGTGTATTGAGGATACAGAAATAAAGGATAACATATAAATAAAGGATAACATATCTTCATAAGAAATATTCTCAGTTGGGGGTTCAGAGACAATTTTGCCATTCATATCAAAAGCTTTTTTATGAAAGGTAGATTGCAGAATATGTATTTATGTTTTTTTTTAATCTAGCCCTACTATAAGTGTCCTGGATTCGTAACAATGGTAAACAAAATAAGCGTAATGAATGTGCTTAATTCTCAGTTAATTCACATTGCCAGTCAATCTTGACAGATTGAAGAAATGGGCTGGAATCATCAGAATGAAACTTAACAAGAGCCAAGAGGCCAGGATAGGAGGAGAGAAATCTGGCTCAATATTAAAAATGCAAAATGTATTTGGAATTATCAGAAATGGAATCTGAAACAGTAGTGAAACATCACTGCAAAAAAAAAAAGCAATTGTGCATTTTAGCCAGGTCAGCAGAAGTATAATTTCCAAATCATGGAAAACAGTAGTTCTGCATTGGTCAGATTGCCTTTGAATACTATCTGGGCACTACACTTTAATAAGGATTTAGCAAAGGCCGATGAAAAGGATCAGATGATTGAAAACTAAGCTGTATAGAAATACATTGAACAAACCAAGCGCTGGAAAGGTGGGATTACGGTAGCAGTTTGAAAATACTTAAACCAATGCGAAGAAAACCAAGAACTGCTTCCTCTTATTCCAGAACAGAGGACATAGAATAGCGAAACTCAGTTACAGGAATGTGTATTCTGAATGAATGTTGGCAAGCAGCCATCTTTATAACCTGAGGAAATATCTATTAGATTATTTGTGGTTTTGAAACCAACGGTGCACGATCAGTTTCAATAAAAAAGGGATTTTTGGCTGCCTTATCTTGCCTTAGTCAAAGAAGATAAGATGGTGAATCAGGGATCCCAGAATCAATGTCGTTTCACCACACTGGCCTGTTGCAAGTCAGCCCACTCTATATGAGCTCTCTGAGGACAAGGGAAGCCAATTGGATGGGATAGCAAGAGTAACCTGGCCAAAATGGCCCAAATCCCCTTTCATACATATGAAATTATAAATTCAGTGGCCTCTGCTGAGCCCTAGTTAATGCCCCCACTCTCTTCAAGAACCAACGTCTTGCTGTTGTTGGCAGAGTGTTTGTTAGAACATTCCAAGGTGTCTCATTCTTTCTGCTAAACATGACATGCTTTTTTGTATACTGCAGCCCTGCTCAGCTCCAGTGGTGGTGGTGGTGGTACATACAGCAGCGGAGGTGGCCTTGGCTATGGTGGAGGATTTACGCTGGGAAGTGGAATGGGCAGCGGAGCCCTTGGTTTCACCTCTGGAGCTGGCTCAAGCAACCGGAAATCGACATACAGTGTGACGAGCACATCCAGGAGAAGCGTCAGAAATTGAAACAAGCAAAGAAAGAGTCATCACTGAATAAAAGAAATGTCTCTTCGTTTCCTTGCAACAGAAAAGAAAATATGGGCTGGGGGGGGGAAGGGGGTTGTTTTTTCCCCAGCACCCCAAAATGGCCACAATATCAAGCAGTGGCGATACAAATTTATAAATTCACCAGCTCCTTCCTACTTCCTTAAAGCAGCCTTAATTAATTCTCTTCTTGTCCCCACTAAGACCAAGGAGAACTTTGCTGTGAGTTTCACTGACAGCAGAGTAAACCTTGGTCAGAAGTCTCCAGAAAGTAACCCTATGCTCTGGCTTTGATGTAGAAAAATGCTGCATTTTCTTACCTTTGCGGATTTTTATTGGGAGTGGCGAAAGTGTTAAAGGCAAAAATAAAGTTGAGGCTATCTTACTTTTCTCCTAAATGGTGTTCTTTCGTGATTCTTTTAATTTTTCTTCCACATACACCAGATTAAGAAGAATGGACATTTATCATCCACTTTTTTTAAAAAAAAAAGTTGACCAGGCCCTTTGAATTCTTGAGATACCACAACCATGATAATTATTTCAGGCTGAAGTGGAGAGAAGGCGGGCAATCAAATAACTTATATAGGACCCATAAGGTACAGTATATGCTGCCATTAAGAAAACAAAGAAAGAGTTGTTCCTCAGGAAGTTCACTCAAGTAATAATTACGGTACACATTGCTGCATAAATTGGGATTCTAGGAAGATAGAAACTTTTCTATGCCTAGTAGCTACTAAAAAGTCTTCAAAATAATTGATGTAGATAAGGTCTTCCCATCTGGAGTTCAGCCACTTCTTTATTACATTCAGGCCCTTGCTGAGTTGTTAAAGCTGCCCAGGAAGTGACCTGTAGTTGGGTCCTTGTGATGGTATTAGCTTCCTTGAGAAAGGGGGTAGTTCTTCCTACAATGAAAAAGTGATGTATCCCCTCCTCAACAAGATCTTGCTGGTCCCAACAGTTCTGGACAGCTGCAGTCTAGTCTCCTAAAAAAAGGGACAGTTGTTGTAATGTCAGACATTGGAGGAAGCAAATGATCTGGATCCATTTCAATCAGGTTTCAAGCTAGAAGAAGTATGTAAACAGCATTGGTCATGCTTGTTGATGACATCTGGTGAAGGTGGGATGAGGTTGGCACATCCATCCTTGTGTTCCTTGATCTCTCATCTCTCATGGTTCTTCTTAACGTGGTCAGTTCTAGTTAGCGTTGACAGAAGGGAGAGAGGTTGAATCCACAGTCTCCCATTCATGGTGTGCCTCAGGATTCAATATTCTCACCCCTCCTCTTTAACCTCTACATGAAACCACTGGACGATTTCATCCATTGTTTGGGGGAATCTGATATGATCAGTATGCAGACAGTATCTAGCTATACATCTTGACTCTGGGTCATCCAGGTGATGGTGTTAATGTCATGACCCAGTGTTCAGAGGCTGTTTGGATTTGGATGCAGAGAAATAGACTCTGATTCAAATCTACTAAGACTGTGTGGCTGTGGTTATTTGGACTCCTGGATCTGAGGATTTTACATGTTTAATCTTGAATGGGGTTGCACTTGCCCATTTGTGACTCATGCTCCATTTGGAACTTATCCAAAACTTATAGCTCTTGCTCAAAGGGCAGGTAGCAGCTGTGATTGGGAGATCCTTTGCACTGGTCCATCTAGTACAGGGGTAGGCAACCTTGGCTCTTTTATGACTCGTGGACTTCAACTCCCAGAATTCCTGAGCCAGCATGGCTGGCTCAAGAATTCTAGGAGTTGAAGTCCACGAGTCATAAAAGAGCAAGGTTGCCTACCCCTGATCTAGTGCATCAGTTCATTCATTCATTCATTCATTCATTCATTCATTCATTCATTCATTCATTCATATAACTGGCCACTTTACAATTGCAACTGGGCAGTTACAAAGAGGTACAACCAAATAAAACAAAATAAGAAAAATATCTCCATAAACAGAGAGGGTGGTATGGTGTTTCCAAGGACCAGATTGCAACAGAGAGTGCACACCTCCTGTGTCCTGCAGGATGATGCTTTTTAAGACAGGGAATCTGGAGCATGCCTGTCCTGCTGGAGACAGACAGAAACAATTTAAGAGAGGCTCCACAAATAACCTGGTCCCATGCCAGTAGTGTCCATTCCTAGAGTAGACAGCCCTTCAGGCAGCCACTCACATCAGAGTCACTTCATGAATGAATTACTGCAATGCACTGCATATGGGGCTGTCCTCAAAGACCACTTGGAAGCTACAGCTGATCCAGTATGTAGTGACACACAGATATGGACTGGGACAATTTAGTGCAGCCAACTCATCATGGCCAACTTGCAGTGGGATAATTCACTGCAGGAGAAGTCAACAATTAAAGTATTTAAAGTAATTAAAGTATTTAAAGTAATTAAAAATAAATAAATTTTTGCCATTCACATTTCATTTTGTCCCTCCTTTTGCATCCTTTTTTTAATGATTCTATTCCACCATTTCTTCGATATTAGTGTAATTCTTGTCTTACGGCAAGTTGTCCCATGGTGAGTTGGCTGTGGCAAGTTGGCCGTGGCAAGTTAGTTATAATGAGTTGGCCACATCAAATTGGCTGTGCTGAATTGTCCTAGACCCCACAGATATGCCTGTGTGTCACTGCTGCTTTATGAGCTGTGTAGGTTACTACTTGGCTTCTAGGTTCAGTTCAAGGTGTTGTGGAATCACCTATAAAACCCTTCATGGCATAGGGCCAGGTTATTTGAGCAACTGCCTACTACCAATGCTCCCTGCCCAGTAATATCAACAGCAGTGATCTAATGCCATCTATCAGGACATACTGTAGATGTGCACCTTCTCTATCATGTGCCTGCCTTCTGGAATAGCCCCCTTCCCAAAAATCCATCTGAGTCCCATCTTGCAAGAGTTCCAAAAGTCCTTTAAAACCTGGCTTTGCTTGGGGCGTGGGTGGGCTGTTGAGACTTATTCCCCCATTTCCCCCCACCCCATGATTTCTGTTTGTTTTCATATTTATTTTCCTTTCTTTACTTTTAAAATGTAAATTGCTCAGATGAGCCTCTAAATCCAATCGGTTAAGCAATCTTGGTGGAAAGATTGCTGCAAGCACACATACATACATACCAAACACATTCTCACAGAGAGACACACTTATAGGCACTTGAAGGTTTTTCCAACAGTGAGAGACAAGAAAGTTTGAGTAAAGGAGAGTCCCGAGACATAGCGGTGAGTGCAGGAATTAGAGGAAAACTGCTTGACATTATTGATTGGTCAGAGCTATACTGGATGACTTAGTCTGTTCAGTATTATGATAGTATCAAAAACCCTTTTATGTATTATTTAGCAATGGATGGAGTTCCCAGGCTTTTTGAGAGAAGGGCAAATACCATCTCTTTTTGAAGGAAAAAGTTAAATCAGTTAAAATGTATCATTGTCCCACTGTGAGTTTTTAGCTTTTGTCCCCTAATAAAATTTTGCTGCTAGGATGGGAGATACTTAAATACCAGTGACTCCATTGAATTTGATCACATGCTCTTGGCTCTTTCCCTTCCTCTTGTTGATCCTCACAACAGTCCCACGAAGTAGGTTAAGAGAAAAGCAAGATGGGCAACATAGTGCTGCACGTTGCCATCGAATCTGCAGGACCTCCAAATACCATCTGGAGAACAATACAATGAAAAGATAATAATAAAATGGCAAAAAAGCTTGCAAAATTGCCACATCTCACATGAGATCTCACAAGGACCTGCACATAATTTCTAACATGATATGAGATTTAGTGGGCCTGTTAGATTTAGGTCATTTTTTTTAAAAAAATATTTTAATGCCTCAAAATTATTAGTAGCTTTCGAGGACCATAAACAAACTTCAAACAATCTTTGAATATAGAGGATGAATTTGTAATGGTATGAAGACCAGACACATCCACACACCCCAATTTTACTGTTATACTTTTACCAAAATTACTGGAGAGAAAAGCTTGCACACCCCAATATATTTCAAGGGTGACCACAGAAGGTGCTTCACCTGCCTTATATTAGAGCTGACATTTCACGTGGATTATATCTGATTTTATTACAAGCAATCAAGTTCATGATCAACCCAATCTTGGCATTTCATAGGTAGCAGGTTGACAGAATTCACATAATGACTGTATTGACATATTGCACCTAAATCTGCTTTAATTAGGGTCTTGCCAACATATTAAATCATTGAGTAATTGCAAATGCTGTAAAATACTTGGCTGACTTTATCAAACTGATTATGTGGTGCCAACAGTTAACATCCACATAGATATATTTTTATCTGTAATGATCTGTCCCTAACCTGGTCTTTCAGTGATGGTTTGTCAAGCTGAAAGACAATACTGTCTGATGCACAGAACACAGTGAGAAAGACGCAAGGCTGGAAAACGTTAAATATATTGAACCTGTTGTATCAAAACACCAGCTTGCAGGCTCTTCTAAGTAAGCAATACTTCACCATCTTTAATAAGACCACTTTCCTCCTAGGGAAGAAGTCAGGCCAGTATTAATGCTAACACATTTCCTATTTATTTATTAAGCTGGTATGGTGCCCAATCCATTCCAACTCACACCAGCTTGCAAGAACAATTAAAGTCTATGGAACACATAACAACAAAAAGCAATACAATTGCCACGGTAAAGATACTTCTAACTTCTTCTTTACTTCCTCTTTTACTGCTTCAGTTATCAAGGGAGATACAAATATATAAGATATTTCTATATCTGTTATAAACAATACTATAACATTTATGGTATATATAATACTGGTATTAAAACATCTATGGTAAACAATATAACAATTTAGTGAAATAACACTTTAAAAATATGTATTATTTTTTTTTGAAAAATCTAATACCATAATTGAAATTAGTAGTGTCATTACCAATAAATTATTATTTACGGTAATTGTAATTATTATCACTCCATCATGCAGACCCACACCTACACAGCCATACCTAAACCTACACAGCCACACACGCATACACCCAAACACGCATACTATTTTTCCTGGCTATTCTGCAAAGAGAGATATTATTGAAATTGGTGGAACTTATTTAATATGATTAGGCAGCAAGATTTAACTGTGTGTTAAGATCATAAGATGCTGGAACAAACCCGCTTTTCCACATTAATTCTTCAGAGGTTGCCTAGAGACCCACTAACAGGATGTAAAGAGGATAACCTGTCTAGTGCCCACATGCTGCCTTTCATTCAAGAGATAGCATACATCCACTGACAATAGAAGTCATTGATTGTAATAGGCCTGTCCTGTATGGATGTGTATAAAACCCACCTAAAATAGGAGCCTTTGTTGCATCTTCTGGCAACTCTATTCTTTAATAACTAGGTACTGTAAAGAAGGATTTTCTTTTATTAATCCTGGATCTCCCCGCATTTGTTTCAGTGTTTGATCTCGCATTCCAACATCATGAGCAAAGGGAAAAAAACTTTCCTCACTCCCAGTTTTCATGCTGTGTATCTTTTTCTGTACCTCTGTCACATCCACCTTACCCTGTTCCTTTGTAAGCCAAACAATGTCCTCAATGCTACAGTTTGTCTGCGGGTTGAGGTGAGAAAGCTGTTCTAAACTATTCCCTTTGATTGTATTTTTCTGCATCCCCCCCCAATAGGATTGGAAATAACCTCAATGCTTAGAAATAATGCTTGATGTTTGAGATGACTGAGTGAGATTAAAGATTTAAGGCTTCATGTCTCTCCTTGTCCTGGGAATGCTAATGAACAGGACACCCACAAGGAACAGTCAATTGCACTGGCTCAGTGGGTTAGGACGCTGAGCTTGTCGATCAGAAGGTCGGCAGTTTGGCGGGTCGAATCCCCTGTGCCGTATAACAGAGTGAGTGCCTGTTACTTGTCCCAGCTTCTGCCAACCTAGCAGTTCGAAAGCATGTAAAAATGCAAGTAGAAAAATAGAGACCACTACGGTGGGATGGTAACAGTGTTCTGTGTGCCTTTGGCATCTAGTCATGCCGGCCACATGACCACGGAGATGTCTTCGGACAAGCGCTGGCTCTACGGCTTTGAAACGGAGATGAGCACCGGCCCCTAGAGTTGGAAACGACTAGCACACATGTGCGGGAGAAGCTTTACCTTTACCTAAGAGCTATAGACTTTAAACAAGAAACTGGTGAAGAATTTCTCCTAATCATGTGGAAATAGCAGCTATAAAATGGTGCAGTCTCAGTATAGTTAAAGTGAGGCTAAAGTTTCTCAAGTCCAGCTTAGAATTGGCTTTGGGCAATGTTCCAACTTTTGGATCCATCTAATTGGCTGAGAGGGATGTTACATCATGACATTCTGAAGATCTATGACCTCTAGACTCCTGACTGACTTCAGCCAGGCTCATTCTTCTTATCATACCTTATTTTCAAAATATACTGAGATCACTTTATTTCTGTTCCTCACAGGAACAGACACAATATTAAAAATAAACACATTAACCTGAAAGATAGTTCATTTTTGTTTCATAAAACTAACAATAACAATAGTCAGTCAGTGCTGTATATTATGATTCAACGTTCAGTAGAGATTATGCAAAGCTAAAGCTAATGTTCAGAGTTACAATGGTAGTGGGAAAAAAAGACTTAAGACCATTTTTCATACTTAAGGCCATTGCAGCATCCCTATGGTCACGTGATTTATATTCGAATGCTGGACAACTGATTCACATTTATGAGGGTTGCAGTGTTGTGGGGTCATGTGATCACCTTTTGCAACCTTGTGACAAGCAAAGCCAATGGGGAAGCCCGATTCATTTAACCACCGTGTTACTAATTGAACAACTACAATGATTTGGTTAACAAGTATGACAAGAACTGTTGTAAAATGGGGCAAAAGTCAATAAATTTCTCACTTAGCAACATACATTTGGGGCTCACTTGTGATCATAAGTCTAGGACTACCTGCATTTCTGAACAATTCAGTAACATTAGAGAGGAAGAAATGGATATTAATTACTATTGGGATTCAATAAGCATTGTAAGCCTAATACAGTCATAGGAACAACAAATGGAAGATAAAGGTGCAGTTCAGGTATAAGAATCATTAATGTACAACCAATATAGTACTACCCAAACAGTACATATCCAATACAATAAGGCACTGGCACTGGGATGGTGGTGAGGGGGGTCAAAAAAGTCACAGAAGCAGGATTAAAGCCCTGCCATTTTGTATGTGTGTCAACATCCACACCCTCCCCCCCCTCAAAGTGTCAAGAGGTCTGATCATCTTTCTCCTGTTACATATGTAACGTCACATAGATGTTCCCTAAGCTGGCCTGAAGAACCAAGAAATAACCCACCATAAATGAGAGCAAGCTGCCTTTTCTGCTGATTCTGCGACTGTTCTTCTCCGGTTTCTCCACCCATCCCTTATGACATTCACGGGATCAAAAAACTGTGTGTGGCGTTCTGAGGAAAATCTCTGTAATTGTTATGTTTGTCTGCATAATTATCTGCCAAGCTTGAGGATTTTGTCCTGACTTGCTTCCTTTTTATTCCCACCAAGAGAACTTATAAAATCAAAAGGAAATAGAAAATCTCTTGGGAAACTGGACTATAATGCCGTTCCGTCACAACCAATTTCATCCCTGGGAACTGCTACAAGTCCTGTTTTGCAAATTTGCCAGCAACTGTTTAATAAGATAAACATTAGTGACTCAATAGCCAAAGAAGATTCAGAGACTCCCAGATCCAGTACCAAATTTCCATCGTTTGCAGGCATTATACAGCCAGTTGTTTTCTCTTCCAGCTCTTGACAACAATGCATCACTATGTAAATGAGCTGAATATTCGTTTTGCTCTTCATAAGTTATATCTATTGTACAAAATAATATTTATAGACACTGTGTACTTCAAAACTGTGTACAGTTCAGAAGTGCTTTGCATCCATATGAGCATTACAGCTCTTTGTTGTTCAAACAGCCTGATTCTTTTCAGGTTTTCACACAAATACAGAGAAAAGTCACTTTAGATCAGGGGTGTCAAACTGCCAGCCCATGGGCCCGATACATCACGGCGAAACCGCACCCACCCCATTGCCGGCAATGGAAAAAAAGTCACGATACATCACGACACGTCACGTGATGTTGCGAGTTTGACATCCCTGCTTTAGATTATTCAAGGAATTCATTCATTAAAAATAATGGCAGATTTACAGTAGCAGCTACAGCCTTTTTTAAAGTCCCAAAACATTTCTGGATGAATCTCAAAGTATGCAGACCCTCTAATGTACATAATAACATTGTTCCAGCAAGAAAAATGTCTGTCTGGCAGAACTGAGAAATATTACATGGCATATGAGGATTCAAACAGAGCTTCTATTGAATGAATATTGTATTATTTTGGAAGGAAGATGGAGAAGCAAAACAAGTGTAATTTC
Organism: Vipera ursinii; assembly: GCF_947247035.1. Classification (NCBI taxonomy): domain Eukaryota; kingdom Metazoa; phylum Chordata; class Lepidosauria; order Squamata; family Viperidae; genus Vipera; species Vipera ursinii. The sequence continues at coordinate 153,046,476 of NC_139513.1, forward strand.
CATATTACTCTTCTGATGATATAATACTACCATTCATTCACACCTTCTTTCTAAGTATTTTTCTCTACCCTCATTTATTTATTTCAACATCTATGCAAAGTTAATTGCTTCCTATAACTAATTAGAGCAGCATTGTGGCCTAGTGGTGAGGACCTCCCATTCAGAAAGTTGAGAGTTCAATCCTAGGTAGTGACAGATGTTTCTCTCTCAGGGCGCAAAGAGAAAATATCTGCTGCAAACTCTGTGTAGGCGTCAGGAAGGGCATCCGGACAATACTCACTTCCATTGGGTCAAAGCACTTCCCAAATTATAAAGTAGAGTAATATGCCTAAAAATATTCAAAAACCAGGTGAGGGGGAAAAAACTTGACTAAAAGATACTGTTTTCAAATCTTTCCTAACTACTAGGCATTATTAACATTTGCCAGGTTTCCAGAGAAAAGCATTTCAGAGCTCAGGGCTGGCTATTCAAAAGGCCCAAAATCTTTCTAACTAGAGACAACTGAAGTTGCATCTCTCATACAAATCTTAATAAGGGTGGGAGCTATATAACTGAAGTCTGGCAGTCCCCTACCCTGAACAGAATGGGACAACTTACCACAGCCAACTCGCTGCAGCCATCTTGTTGGGGCCAACTCACCACGGCCAACTTGCCCTGGGACAACTTGCCGCAGGACAATTTAGCAATTGTATTTAATTATTTAAAATAAATAAACAAATATTTTTATTTTTGCCATTCACAGTTCATTCTGTCCCTCCTTTTGCACCCTTTCTTTAATTTTTCTATGTCACCATTCTTTTGATATTAGCGTAACTCTTGTTCCACAGCAAGTAGTCCTGTGGCGAGTTGTCCCGCAGTGAGTTGGCTGTGACAGGTTGGCCTTGCCAAGTTGTCCATGGTGAATTGGCTGCATGAGGGTACCATGGAGAATGATGTTACACATACAGCTGTACAAATAACAAATCAAGGGAGTGACCTGGTTAATTTTCCTACATTGGATTTACAAAAGAAGCTTGTGAAAGCTTTGAAGAATTTTGTGAGGAAAGAGCAAAGAAATGTGAAAATCAATCAAGTTCTGTGGCAAGAGTGTTAGAAGGAAGAATATAAATTTCATTTGGCTCTTTGAGCTCTCCGGCCCAGGCTGAGAATTTTTAACTGGAGTTTTTTTAATTTTAGGGATAATTTAATCTTTTTTAATTTGTTTTTAACTTTTGTACTGGTTGTTTTAAATACCCTGTAAACCGCCCTGAGTCCTTCGGGAAAGGGCGGTATATAAATCTAATAAAATAAATAAATAAATAAATCTATTTGATCAGGATTAAAATAGATATGTTATAGGATCCAATGTGGTATTCCAGTAGAGAGAAGTTCCCTTGAGGATGGGCTCCAGCAGAAATCCGAAAGCTCAGAAGACTAAACCTCTGGTCCTGGTGACTGAGCCAGATTGGATCCTGCAACATTATCCTGGGACCCGTACATTTTCCTTAATTGCTGATATGTTAGCTCTGGTAACTCTCAATGGACTTTTGCTGAAATCATGACTGAAACAACAAGGCTATATGGATTTATTTATATATAAGAGCTGGCATAGGGAAGAAGAGATGATTTACTGTATTGTAAGAGAAGGTGATAAATTATTAACATTATTTATACCTGTGATGAAGGGGAAAGTCACTTCTTTATATGTTTCTTTTCTTTTTCTTTACAATATTTTCTCTTTTTTCTGCACCTTCTATTTTTTTCTTTTATTTCTTTTAGCTTTTTATCATGAGGTGTTACCCCCTGTTGATAGGGCTCGCAACTTGGGCGTCCTCCTGGATTCACGGCTCAATTTTGAAGATCACATAGGAGCCGTGACCAGGGGGGCTTTTGCACAGGTTTGCCTGGTGCGGCAGTTGCGTCCCTATCTGGACCGGGACGCCCTACGCACAGTCACTCATGCGCTTGTGACCTCCCGTTTGGACTACTGTAACGCTCTCTACATGGGGCTGCCCTTGAAGACCACTCGGAGGCTTCAACTGGTGCAGAATGCGGCCGCGCGAGTTGTAATGGGGGTTTCCCGATACTCCCATGTAACACCTCTACTCCGCGAGCTGCATTGGCTTCCGGTTGCCCTCCGGGTGAAATTCAAGGTGCTGGTTATCACCTATAAAGCCCTACATGGCCTGGGTCCGGGATATTTGAGGGAACACTTGCTGCCGGCATCAAACGCCCTTCGCCCAGTGCGCTCCCACAGGGAGGGTCTGCTCAGGGTTCCGCCGGTGAGAGATTGCCGGCGGGTGACACCCAGGGATAGGGCCTTCTCAGTGGGAGCGCCTGCCCTCTGGAACCAGCTGCCGGTGGAGCTGAGGACTGCCCCCGACCTCCGATCATTCCGCCGGGGCCTGAAGACCTGGCTTTTTCAGCTCTCGGGCCCAGACTGAGGAAGAATTTTTAATTTGGGGTTTTTTAACTGACTACAGGGTTAATTTAATACTTTTTAATTTGTTCTTAATTTTTGTATTTTGGATTTTTAATTCCCTGTAAACCGCCCTGAGTCCTCAGGGAATAGGGCGGTATATAAATATAACTAAATAAATAAATAAATAAATCATTATAATCATTATTTTTCATAAAATTGCTATTAACAAAAATTATAGGAGGAGGCAGGGATTGCATTTCAACTCTTCATCCATCATGTTGCCAATGCGGATGCTTCTCCCCCTAAGCTGGTGGACACTTCTGAGGAGATCTGATGGGTACAAATTGCAAGGAGGAAGATTTTGGTTCAAGATGCATAGTGAAAACGGGCTTTCCTTTTCTAGGATTTTAAAGGAGAGGCAAGGCTTTCATCTTCAAATAAGTTGCAGTTGTTGGATTCTGCAACATTTACTAGGGGATGCTCCAAACTGCTGGTATCCTGACTCAAGATATAAAGCAGAAACAATAGAAGCTATAACAAGTCAGTTTTTCACAAGGAACGGCCAAACACCAGATCATATAAAATACCTACAAGCAAGCCTCTCTCATACAGTAAGGTAAAGGTAAAGGTTTCCCCGCACATGCGTGCTAGTCATTTCTGACTCCAGGGGCCGGTGCTCATCTCTGTTTCAAAGCCGAAGAGCCAGCGCTTGTCCTAGGACGTCTCCGTGGTCATGTGGCCAGCATGACTAGACGCCAAAGGCGCACGGAATGCTGTTACCTTCCCACTGTAGTGGTCCCTATTTTTCTACTTGCATTTTTACGTGCTTTCAAACTGCTAGGTTGGCAGAAGCTGGGATGAGTAACAGGCGCTCACTCTGCTACGCGGCACTCGGGATTCGACCCGCCAAACTGCTGACCTTCTGATTGAGAATCTCAGCGTCCTAACCCACTGAGTCACCGCGTCCCTCTCTCATACAGACAGGGCTACAAAAAAAAAATCCAGTTACAAGTAGTTCATTTAATGACTGTTCAAAGTTACAACATCATGTAAAAAGTGTCTTATGACTGTTTTGCATGCTTACAACCATGGCAGCATCCCCCATGGACATATGATCCAAATTCAGATGTGTGGCAACTGACTCATATTTACGATGATTGCAGTGTTCTGGGGACAAGCAAAGTCAATGGGGAAGTTAGATTCACTTAACAGCCGTGTTACTAACTTAACAACTGCAGTGATTCACTTAACAACTGTGGCAAGAAAGGTTGTAAAATGGGGCAAAACTCACATAACAAATGTCTCACTTAGCAACAGAAATTTTGGGCTCAATTGTGGTCGTAAGTCAAGGACTGCCTATATTACAGGCAGCTGTGTAATCAGTCTTTGCTGAGTCAGTCCCACTTAACAGCTTATCCTCACAGGGTGCAGATTCTTTCACAAGGCAAGCAGAAGAATGCAGAATTAATGATCTCTTGAAAGTTTTTCAGGCCTAAGATCCTAAGCACCTTCTTTGGTTTGACCCTCACTTTTGACAAAATGAACTGAACATGAATCGATGAGGAAAAGATGTTTCCCAGACCATCCCTTCCTCTGCAAGGTTCTTATCATGCCTTCCTTAATGATCTTTTAACATTTTTTAAAATGATTTTTTTAAAGACAGTTTAGTGAAGCGGTGAAGGTGCTGGCTTAGAAACCAGGATACTGTGAGTTCTATTTTTGCACTAGGCCTGGAAGCCGGCTGAGTGGGTCAGTCACTCTTTCCTAGTCCAGCCCAGCTCATAGGCTTGTTTTGGTTGAGGAGAAAAAGAGATGGAAGGAGTATTAGGAATGTCTACCTCCTTGAGTTACTTCTAAAGCAGGGGTAGGCAACCTTGGCTCTTTTATGACTTGTGGACTTCAACTCCCAGAATTCCTGAGCCAGGATGGCTCAGCTTGGAAACTGTTGTGTACTGGGTTTGTTGCTTGAGAGAAGAGACGAGGCGAGTGAGTTCAGTCAGGAACATTCTTTATTTGCTTGTAGGAACCGAACTGGGGAACAGGGCTGTGAATGCAACTATTTATACCCTGGCCTCTAGGTGATGGCCAATAGGTTTAAAGCAACCCATCGCCACCCTAGAGGCAGCCAATGGCGGCGTTGGAGACGGGTTGTCTGAGGAGCTGGGAGCCATTAGCCAGCTCCCTGCTTAAGCAACCTTCCAGCATTCAAACCCATGTGGTACACTCAGTAAAACAAGCCCAATACCTTACAGAAACCTCTCCCTTTTCCCCTCAGCGTGGCTGGCTCAGGAATTCTAGGAGTTGAAGTCCATGAGTCATAAAAGAGCCAAGGTTACCTACCCCTGTTCTAAAGTATGTATTACTTACAAGGTAATTAAGGTGGGATAAAAATCTTAGAAATAAATAAATAAATAAGATGTGCCTTGACCTTCTCTGAAGATGCTTCAGCTCCCTTTTTGCAGAAAATTATGACTCTCCAATCCAAAAGCAGTGATAATATAAAGGGCACTTTCTTTCATTTTTAGCCAATTTATTAGAAGCAGAGAACACTCACCCTTCAAGATAAAAGAAAGAAAGGCGAGGAGAAGCATGTTAAATTAAAAAGCTTAGGAATCTCATATAAGCAGTCAGCAAATTTGCAATGCAATCACACTTCCCCTGATGTAAAACCCCTTTGTTCTGAACCAGCCCTCTTCTAACAAACCCCTTATCAGAAAGAAGAGACTGGAGAGCGTCCAAGGCTAAAAGGCTTCTGCCAAGATTTAATTACGCAGTTAACAAAAACACTAGAGCTTGTCTTCTCAAGCGGAAAAGTTGCTTTCAGCAACCAGCCCCTCCCCAAACACTCCTTTTATAGAGAGCTCAGGGCGTGGTCTCCCTGTGCCTCCTCCCGAGGAGTCCCATAGCCTTTCTTTGTTTGTTCCTGCTCGACTGCCTCCTGCGTCGGGCGTCCTTGAACAGGGCCAGCTGTGGGTCATCATCCCCCGCACTCTCGGGCTCACGCAGCTGAGAAGAGGTCCCCGGCTGAGGACTCTGCAAAGCCTCCAAACCATCATCAGCCGGTTCGTCTCCCTCCTCCCCCTCATCTGAGTCCTCCGATACGTCGGAGCCGGCTGTCGGACCCACAGGCTGGCCCTGAGTCACAACACCCTTTTTGTTCTGGGTGGCCCATGCCCAATCATGTCTTCAGCGGATTATAACGATAATGATAATTATATATCGTCGTTATAGCATGATGATATCATGAAAATGCCTGTTTCGGTACTTTGGAGGCGGGGAAACACATATAAGCTTTCAGACGTACTGCAATTCCTAACTACATGGAAAGAAAGAGAGGGAGATTCACAAGTATTATGTCTGAAAGGTTGAACTTTCACTACATTTATTTCTCTTGTTATTTTCTTGCCATGCACAGATAGTCCTCGGATTAGGAGGGCAATTGGATCAGCACTGCCATCGCTAAGTTGAGCCTTGGTGGAGCAGTGGGCTAATGCCTCCTTAAGTAATTGCTGCCTGCAATTAGTGCAGGTTCGAGTCCCACCAGGCTCAAGATTGACTCAGCCTTCCATCCTTCCGAGATAGGTAAAATGAGGACCCAGATTGTTGGGGGCAATAAGCTGACTTTGTAAAAATGCCGCTGGGGGCCCCCGAAAGCCCTAATAAGCAGGCATATACATAGAATGAAGGCTATTGCTAAGCACATTGATTTGTGCTTCTTAGATTGTAAGCTGCCCTGAGTCTTCGGAGAAAGGCGGGATATAAATGGGATAAAAATAAATAAATAAATGGTAAGTGATTGTTGTAAAACATAATGCCACATGACTGCTTTGCTTAGTGATGGCAATCCAGGCAGTCCCAGTTTCCACTTTCCCCAAGATATGTGGGTTATTAAGCAGGAAGGGCCTGGAATCCCAGGCATGGTGTGCAGGAGATAAGAAGTCCTGGGAAACCACAAGTGAGTTGGGAGAGGGAGTGCAGTGAATTCAGGGAGGCCAAGGAGAGGAGGCTGTGGGCCAGTGTTAGCATGTTAGCAAGAAGGCTGAGGGAAGGAGAGTGCAGTGCAGTGCAAGCATGCATGAGTGCGGAGAAACAAAAGGAAGAAGGTGCGAACATGTACAAATCCCGGGAGGCTGAGGGAAGGAGGGTGAGCACATTTGAGTGCAGGGAATCTAAGGGAAGGAGGGCATGGAAAGAGGGAAGGAGGATGTGGCAGTGAAAGCCCATTTGAGCTCAGGGAGGCTGAGGGAAGGAGGGCATGGTATTGCAAGTAGGTGCAAGCATGAGGAGGTTGAGGGAAGAAGGGCCCAACAAGGTATGTAGGAAGACTTACCAGAGCAAATTGCAACTTTCGCTGGCAGCTTTCCCATTGACTTTGCTTGCGAGAAGCCAGCAAGGAAGGTCCCAAATGGTGGTCATTTAACTGCAGGAGATTGCAACCGTCGTACGTACTGTATGAGATGGTTGCTAAGCATCCCAGTTCCAATCACAGGACTGCAGGGTTGCAGCAATGATTAGACCTTTCCAGGACTGGTCGTAAGTTCCACTCTTTCACTGTTGACACAATTTCAAATGGTCGCAGAATGAGTGATCACTAAGGGAGGACTACTTGTATAAGCATATAGACCAATTTGACTGGAAACCTGGGAAGCTTTGATAACCCCTTGCCCCTAAGAAGAACAAGAGGTAGAAGTTGCAGGTCATTCCAGTCTCCTCCAGGGAAGTCAGGAAAACTAAAGTGATCAGCCAGGTGTTTGAGAAGGGAGATTTCTGTTGGAACCCCTCAACTTTCCAATGTGGGTTTTCTCAAACAACAACAACAACAAAGTTGGAAGGGACATTGGAGGTCTTCTAGTTCAACCCCCTGCTCAGGCAGGAAACCCTATACCATTTCAGAATAATGGCTGTCCAGCTTCCAGCTTCTAGAGGCAGGTTGTTCCACTGATTAATTGTTCTCATTGTCAGGAAATTTCTCCTTAGTTCTAGGTTGCTTCTCTCTGATTAGTTTTCATCTATTGCTCCTTGTCCGGCCTTCTGGTGCTTTAGAGAGTAGCTTGACTCCCTCTTCTTTGTGGCAGCCCCTAAGATATTGGAAGACCGCTATCATGTCCCCACTCGTCCTTCTTTTCATTAATCTAAATATACCAATTCCAGCAACCATTCCTCATGTTTTAGCCTCCAGTGCCCTGATCATCTTTGTTACTCTTCTTTGTACTCTTTCTAGAGTCTCAACATCTTTTTTTACATTGTGGTGACCAAAATTGGATGCAGTATTCCAAGTGTGGCCTTACCAAGGCATTGTAAAGTGGTATAAACACTTCACATGATCTTGATTCTATCCTTCTGTTAATGTAGCCTGGCACTGTGCTGTCTTTTTTGGCAGCTGCAGCACACTGCTGGCTCATATTGAAGTGATTGTCCACTAGGACTCAGAGATCCCTCTCGTTAATATTTTTTTTATTGAAAAGTTTTACAATACATTTTTTTTAAAAGACAAAACCCCTCCCAACCCCCTCCCCTCTTCTCAACCCTCGCCAACATATCCCTCCCTTCCCCCTCCCCCCTCCCCGACTTCCCAGAGCTCAATACAGGGTATAAAAATACAAGCAATCATAGTCTACCTTATGCCAACAATAAAATATTACGGTAAATCTATCGCACTTTAACTCTTATAAAATAACTACAAGCAATTTAAATATCACATCAATACTTATTCAAATGCTAGATGAAATTTTTTAGTCCCATATTTATTCTGGATATAATCAATCCATCTTCTCCACTCCACAATATATCTTTGTTGCGACTGGTCCTTCAAGTACGCAGAGATCTTTGCCATTTCCGCCAGGTTGGAAAGTTTTAAAGTCCATTCTTCTACAGTCGGCAGTTCTTCCTTCTTCCAATATTGCGCTACTAAAAGTCTCGCTGCCGTAATTAAGTTCAACATCAGCTTAGTGTCCACAACAGTAGTATCAATAATAGTGCCCAGTAAAAACAGTTGCGGACAAAACTTTATCCTTTTCTTGAATATCTTTTGCATGTTCCACCAAATTTTAATCCAAAAAGCTTTAACCTTTTTACAGGTCCACCATATATGAAAATACGTTGCATCTTCACCGCCACACCTCCAACATTTGGGCTGACAGTTCGGATACATACTTGCTAATTTTTTAGGATCTAAGTGCCACCTATAAAACATTTTATAAAAGTTCTCTTATGTTTTGAGCCTGCGTAAATTTTACATTTTTCACCCAAATCTTTTCCCAAGTATCCATTGTAATGACTTCTTGAAAATTCTGAGCCCACTTTATCATACAGTCTTTAACAAGTTCTGTCTCTGAATCAATTTCTATCAATGCAAGATACGGTATATCCTTTTAATATTTGCTTGACCTTGATCTCTAATTTGCTTTACCAGATTTTCATCAATCATTGAAAAACCAATTTTCTGATCTTCCTTCCACCTGGCCTGTAGTTGCCCATACTGAAACCAAGTTTGTACAATCTTTTCTTCTCTTAAAATATTATATGGCTTTAATTGGGAGCCCGGTGCGGCTGCAGCATGGCAGACACGACCTCCCAGGTGCTGCTGGGCTCCGGCTTCACGGTGCTCTCACAGCCGCTTATGTGGGATATGAATCGCTCCCTCCAACTCTGGGAAGAAATATTTTTGGTCGGCATGTCTATCAACTGCCTGGTCTGTTTGCTTATGCAAAACACATTATGAAGATTGATGGGAGGGCTGGACTCTTCAAAGGTTTGGCTCCTAGACTCTGCTCAGGAGCCATTGGCACTGTAGTACACAGTAAAGTTTTACAGCAATGCCAGAATGCTGACCAAAGTGAGGAATTAGGGAATACTCACAAAGAATCCGGATCCTCTCTGGATCAAGTCATTAAAGAGACCTCTCAAGAGATGATTGCACGTTCTGCTGCTACACTAGTCACCCATCCATTTCATGTGATCACCTTGAGGTGTATGGTGCAATTCATTGGCAGAGAGACCAAGTACAGCGGAGTGTTTAGCTCTTTTGTCACCATTTACCGGGAAGAGGGCATCTTTGGATTTTTTGCGGGCCTGATTCCCCGCCTGCTCGGAGATATCCTATCCTTGTGGCTTTGTAATATGCTGGCCTACCTCATCAATACCTATGCACTGGAGAATGGGGTCTCCACCATGACTGAGATGAAGGGTTACTCTCAGGCTGTCACCTCATTCTTTACCGGTATGCTAACCTACCCCTTCACACTTGTTTCAAACCTGATGGCCATTAATAGCTGTGGGCTCGCTGCTGGCCTCCCACCTTATGCACCAGTGTATACCTCCTGGTTACACTGCTGGAGCCAGCTGCATCGGGAGGGCAACATAGAATGAAGGCTACTGCTAAGCTTGTAAGCCGCCCTGAGTCTTTGGAGAAGGACGGGATATAAATGGAATTTTAAAAAAAAACATGAGCCGAGGCAACAGCCTGTTTTTCCGGAAGGTACCTGCAGGAAAACGATACGTGTGGGAAGAGAAGAGATTTCAATGAGTCCACAGCCTTTTGTGGCTGCTCCAGATACACAGAATGATGGCAGTGTGTTGATTTCTATATGGCTTTAATTGCCATACATTCCTTTCCAAACTTAAAATTTCCTTATATGTAGTCACATCATGTTTAAACCCAACACTTATATTTTCTATTGCATGTTTCGGTATTGCCCATATAGGTATCTTATAATTTAACTTATGTCTATACTTTTTCCAAACTCGCAACAGAGCATACCTTAAAATATGTACCTTGAACACATTATCCACCTTCTTATCATACAATAAATATGCATGCCAACCAAATAACAAATCATGGCCTTCAAGATTTAGTAATCTCACTTGTGTTAAATTAAACCAATCACTTATCGCTGACAAAGCAGCAGCTTCATAGTATAATTTAAAATTAGGCATTTTAAGACCACCTCTCTCACGCGTATCCTGCATAATCTTAAATTTAACTCGTGGCCTTTTCCCTGCCCAAACAAATTTATTAATACCTTTTTGCCATTCCTCCAAGTTTGAATCCTTTTTAAGTATAGGTATCATTTGAAATAAGAATAAAAATTTTGGCAAAACATTCATTTTCACAGCTGCAATTCTTCCCAATAAAGATAATTGTAGTTTTTTCCAGCTATCCAATTCTTTTTGAACTTTTCCCCATAACTTTTCATAATTATTTTTATATAACTTTACATTTGAGGGTGACAAATATATCCCCAAATATTTAACCCTTTTAACTATTTCAAATCCCGTTAGCTCTTCTAAAACAGCCTTTTGTGATACTGTCATATTCTTAGACAACATTTTAGTTTTTTGTATGTTAACCTTGAATCCAGAAACTTTCCCATATTGCGTTATTATCTCCATCAGTTCTACAACTGAGTCTTCAGGCTGAGTTACTGTAACAACCAGATCGTCTGCAAACGCCCTCAATCTGTAATCCTGATCTCTAATTTGAATTCCCTTAATTTTATCCGAACCCCATATTTTAATCAATAATATCTCCAATGTTAAAACAAATAATAAGGGTGACAACGGGCACCCCTGCCTTGTACCCTTTTCAATGTTACATACTTCTGTCAAACTATTATTGACCCCCCTCGTTAATATTGAGTAAGGTACCACCTATACTATACCTCTGCATTTGGTTTTTCTTGCCTAAATGTAGAACCTTACTTTTTTCACCATTGAATTTCATTTTATTAGATAGCACCCAGTGTTCAAGACTGTTAAGATTCTTCTGTATCTTATGCCTATCTTCTGGAATATTGGCTATTCCTGCCAGTTTGATGTCGTCTGCAAATTTGATGAGTTCCCCATCTATCCCCTCATTCAAATCATTGATGAAGATGTTGAAGAGCACTGGGCCCAGAACAGAGCACTGGGCCCAGAACAGAGCACTGGGGCACCCCACTACACGCTTCCCTCCATGTAGATGTGGTTCCACTGAGGACCACATGCTGAGTACAGCCGGTCAGTAGAGAAAGTAAGGTGAGAATTATCAATTTAGCATTTCTGAACAACTCTTCTATTGGCAACAAGGCATCAGAAAGCAGCTGTGCTTTGTTTTTTGAAGCAGCCATTGTTATTTATAAGTTTTCCAAACTCTTGTGGGTCTTACATATTGGTTTCCTAATGATTATATACACAATTGGCCATAGGTATCACAAATACCCGGTGCCCTTCCTCTCCCATATCTTAAGCCACCTGGAGGGGGACATGTGAGCAAGTCATAAAGGTGGGGAGCAGGGCCACAGGTTGTCATTCCAGCATCATGGTTTCTCACCAGCTTTCTACCTGACCTACATATACCATGGCTTTTAGGTTTCAGGCAGTGGAGGGATTCAAATATATGAACAGCCGGTTCTCTGTGTTGATGCCGCTTCCGGAAGTCCATTCTGGGCCTGGGCAACAAAAAATTAGTTACTGGTTCTGCCGAAGTGGTGCAAACCAGCTGAATCCCACCACTGGTTTCAGGTATTTCACAAACATACTTTATTACACTTAAAAGTGCCACATATTAAAGTGCTTATTCTCCTCTCCCTTTGTATACATGAATGAAACAAAACTTGTACTCAGCACAGGGATGTTTCAAGGTTGGGGCCTGGGTTTAATCTCCTTTTCCTGCCTATGCCAGTAGTCTGCAGCTTTGATCATGCAAGTTGTTTGCTTACTTCAGGAACTCATGGGCAATTTTGCCAAATCCCTAACATGCTGAGAAAGCAGAAAGCAATAAATCTGCAGAAAGGAAGACAGCTTGCCATGGAACATTTATAGCAGAGGAGGGCAATCATCTCAGCCCCAAGAACCACAAGCAGTGTTGGATGGTGGTTCATGCATGGCCCTAATAAAAAAAGTGTTACAATCCCGGGACTTTGCCCAAAGCACTTTTGACAATATCTTGAAAAAAAAATGTAAGTTGGAACATCTCCAGTATTTTCAGGTCTAGCAAGCAAGTTGATAACCATAGCTAAATAGGTTAGAGTTGCAGATTATCTGTACCTACCAGTATTTTGCAATTAGATTGCATAGTTTCTTTTCCCGTGAATCATGATTGTAAAATGACATTTGGTCATAAAATTTAAAAGGTGCTATACCCTGAACATGGCACCGAGGAACATATTTATTCTTTTTCTATTTGTTTGTGTGTACTCTATAGATTTGGCAAGAGGAAAATAATTTCAGGCAACAGATTATTAATCCATATGTAGTACATATATATGGATTAGTCTTAGTGTTTACAGTACATTTAAAAAAGAAAAAAAGCCTCATAGATAGCTAAGAGCTATTTCCTCATGTGTGTTTTATCTCAGAACACTTGATTACAAAATCAGGATCCCTCTTATCTTGAATATGGATAAATTTCAGAATACACTGAAGTATATCATGGACTGAAAGTGACTGAAATTAGTTGAAGCAAATGACGAAGACACATAGACAGTACATTATTTTGATACAGCGGTATTTGTACAATATAGCCTAAAGACTGCTAACACTCTAAACACATTAGATGTTGAAATAACTTAAACCACTGAAGATAAAAGACTGTAAAATATTGTTGTGATTCCGTGCCAGCCTGTGATCCCGGCAGCTGATTCCGGGGAATCAGAAGAGGAGAAGGAGGGGCCTGGGGAGCCATCAGAGTCGGAGGAAGGCTCTGATGAGTTACAAGACTTACAAAGTGAGGAAGAACCTGGCCCCTCCACTCGTGATCAAGCTGAAAGCCACCTGTGCTGGGAGACTGAGTCAGACTCAGAGGAAGCACAGCTGGAAGACCTCAGAGATGCAGGTAAACATAGACAGGTCACACGAGTAAATCAAAGGGAGGCAATGGGGCGACTCCAGGGGAGAAGGAGAAAGCAGTGCGAAGCCACGCCTTGTGGGCAGGGCTGGTTGCTGGAGGCAACCATTTGCAAAGAACTTCTGTGTCAAGAGTTGATGGTCTGTTTATTTTACCAATGAGTTATTTCCTGTTTTGGCTTGTGCTCTGTTTTGTTTTGGACAAAGTCTGTAACTCAAATAAAAAAGGGTTTATTTTTCCAGTCTACTGTTAAAAGAGGGGTTGCCTTGTGAAGTAACAAGGACATACGTAGGCTGGGACAGAACAAATATTATATTGGTGTTAATTATGATTTAAAATATCAATATTAAAGACCATCAGATTATTTACCTTTTTTATCCAGAACTGAATAAAAAATGCTGCAGGTTACATTAAAGTATTTGTTTTAGAATAAACATTTTTGTCTTAAGCTGATAATTTGGTATTGATATTGTATTGATTGTATTGATAGGTAAAGGTAAAGGTTCCCCCGTACATCTGTGCTAGTTGTTTCTGACTCTAGAGGCCGGTGCTCATCTCCATTTCAAAGCCGAAGAGCCAGCGCTTGTCCAAGGACGTCTCCGTGGTCATGTGGCCGGCATGACTAGACGCCAAAGGCGCATGGAACGCTGTTATCTTCCCACCGTAGTGGTCCCTATTTTTCTACTGGCATTTTTACGTGCTTTCGAACTGCTAGGTTGGCAGAAGCTGGGATGAGTAACAGGCGCTCACTCTGTTACGCGGCACTCGGGATTTGACCCATCAAACTGCTGACCTTCTGATCGACAAGCTCAGCGTCCTAACCCACTGAGCCACTGTGTCCTTTACCTTTATTGTATTGATACTGAATATTAATGTCCATGTTGAGAAGAAAAGATTAAGAAAGCAAAATTGACAATTAAAAAATTAGAAAACAAAAAGGAGAAAATGAAGAAAAAAAGGAAAAAGAAACTGCTGGCCCATGGGCTGGATGTGTCATGGCAAAACCGCGCCCACCTCATTGCTGGCAATGGAAAAAAGTTGCGATACGTCATGACACGTCATGTGATATTGTGAGTTTGACACCCCTGATATAGGTTCTCCTGCTTGAGCTGGGGGGGCTGGAGTAGAAGAACTCCAAGTAGTGGTGGGATTCAGCCGGGTTGCACCACTTTGGCAGAACTGGTAGCTAATTTTTTGTTGCGCAGGCCCAGAATGGACTTCCAGAAGTGGCATCCACACAGAAAACCAGTTGTTCAGATATTTGAATCCCACCAATGCCTCCAAGGTCCCTTCCAGCTCTATTCTATTCTACTGTGTTTTATTTCTGAATATTTCTCTGGTCCTTTTTTATCTTAAAGAGACAGGAATATTTCCTTTTGTCTCTTCTATTTACTCTCTATGATTGGAAAAAAATATTTCAATACTTCCTGCTGTTAGATGTTTGTGCAACAGTTTATCCTTGAGAGGGATTATCTATGTTTTTGGATTACACTAAAAATGCAAACAGCAAAGGTTTTCTTGGAAACTTTCAAAAGAAGAATGCTTCTTAACCTGCAAGCTTTTTTGAATATTTAGATCAGGGGTCTTCAAACATGGCCCTTTTATGACTTGTGGACTTCAACTCCCAGAATTCCTCAGCCAGTGTGCGTGGCTGAGGAATTCTGGGAGTTGAAGTCCACAAGTCATAAAAGGGCCAATTTAATTTAATTTAATTTAATTTAATAATATTTGTATACCGCCCTTCTCCCTGAGGACTCAGGGCGGTTCACAGGGCAGAATAAAATACTAAATACAAACATTAAAAAGAGATTAAATGATTGCCCAAGTTAAAACAATTGGAATAGAATTCTAAAACACCAAGTTAAAATTAAGACACCAAAAATAAAAAACCCCACCAATCCCCATCAGGCTAGGCCGGCTTGAACAAACAGAAACGTCTTGAGATCGCGACGAAAGGAGCGAAGATCAGGCGCCATCCGGAGCTCTACCGGTAGCTGATTCCACAGCTCCGGGGCGCCTACAGAGAAGGATCTCCCCCTGGGGGCCACCAATCGACATTCTCTGATCGGTGGCACCCTGAGGAGGCCCTCTCTGTGGGAACGCACAGGGCGCAGGGAGCTTGATGCCGGCAGCAGATGTTCCCTAAGGTACTCCGGCCCCATGCCATGGAGGGCTTTAAACACCGTTACCAGTACCTTGAATCTCACCCGGAAGACAACTGGCAACCAATGCAGCTCACGGAGCAGAGGTGTAACGTGGGCGTATCGGGAGACTCCCAACACAACTCTCGCGGCTGCATTCTGTACCAGTTGGAGCCTCCGGGTGGTCCTCAAGGGCAGCCCCATGTAGAGAGCGTTGCAGTAGTCCAGACGAGAGGACACGAGCGCATGAGTGACCGTGCACAAATCATCCCGGCTAAGATAGGGCCGCAACTGGCGCACCAGGCGAACCTGGGCGAAGGCCCCCCTAGTCACAGCTCCTATATGGTCTTCCAAGGTGAGCCGTGAATCTAGGAGGACTCCCAAGTTGCGAGCCCTATCTACGGGGGGTAATAGTTCACCCCCCATAGTCAGAGGTGGAATATCCGAATAAACCCGGGATGAAGGTATGCAAAGCCACTCAGTCTTGTCGGGGTTGAGTTGAAGTCTGTTCCTCCCCATCCAGACCCGAACCGCCTCCAGGCAACGGGACATCACGTTGAGGGCATCACTGGGGTGGTTTGGGGTCGAAAGGAAAAGTTGGGTATCATCAGCGTACTGATGATACCCAACTCCAAAGCCACCAATGATCTCACCCAGCGGTTTCATGTAGATGTTGAACAGGAGAGGCGAGAGGACCGACCCCTGAGGAACTCCACAAATGAGAGACCTCGCGGTCGACCTCTGCCCCCCTGCCAACACCGACTGCGAACGTCCCTGGAGATAGGAGGAGAACCACTGTAAGACTGTGCCTCCCACTCCCAGTCCCCTGAGACGCCGCAGCAAGATACCATGGTCGATGGTATCGAAAGCCGCCGAGAGGTCTAATAGGACTAGAACAGAGGAATATCCCCTGTCCCGAGCCCTCCAGAGATCATTCACCAGCGCGACCAATGCCGTCTCCGTGCTGTGCCCGGGCCTGAAACCCGATTGGTACGGGTCCAGATAATCCGCTTCATCCAGGACCAGAGGGAGCTGATGCGCCACCACACTCTCAACAACCTTCGCAAGAAAGCGAAGGTTGGAGACAGGACGAAAGTTGATCAATACAGCTGGGTCAAAGGCAGGCCTCTTGAGGAGAGGCCTCACCACCGCCTCTTTCAAGACGGCGGGGAAGCTACCCTCACTCAGAGAAGCCGATATAACTGCCTGGAACCAGCTGCGTGTCCTCTCCCGGGCTGCATAGACCAGCCAGGAAGGGCACGGGTCCAATAAACATGTGGTGGTGCTCAGCCTCCCCATGATCCTGTCCACTTCCTCCGGAGTCACAGAGTCAAACTCCTCCCAGGTGATATCGACAAGACCGCCCATGTCCTGATCGTCAGACTGCCCAGTCAGAGTCCAGACCGGTCCGAATCCGAGCGAGTCTGAAGACCCCTGATTTAGATAATATGTTCAATAAAGTAACAACAATCAGAATTTCATTTTTAATGTGTGCCAGTGTGTACACAGAAAAAATGACAATGAAGGTTATCTTATCTTATCTAACTTAGCAAATCCCAAAAGCCAGCAATATCTCCAAATCCCTGAAATTCATGAAGATTTGCAATTAATTTTCTTACCCATTTAAGCCTTCACCCTCTCACATTCCTTTGATACCAGGATTTTGCCTCAGTTCTCCTTCAGTTGGCTATATCTTCATATTGACCTCAGCAACGATGCTTGTCATACCCAAGTTTCGGTTGTTGTCCATTTGAAGAATGACTGAGATATCAGAAATTTGTGTTTGCAACTGAGCTAGTTCCTAAAGAAAACCACAATGGGAGAAAGAGGACTCACCAGGTGAGAAAAATATGACAATCTTTATCTCAGCCAGGAAGTGTTCTTGGAAACAAAAAGATTCTGCAAAAAGTTGGGGATCAGATTTTGGAGTGATAAAAAATAGCTACTTGTTTTTAATGTAGATAACACGATTCTTCAACGTACTTGGTTATTATTTACTAAATATTGAAACCAGATTTAATACTTTGTGTTTGTACTATTTCTTTTTCATCAGGGAAGTCTTCCTAGCCTGGTATACTCCAGATGTGTTAGATTTAACTTCCATAAGCCTACACCAACAGGGCCAGTAGGAGTTGAACCAACTTTTTCTCTCCCCCAAATAGCAGGTGGCAAAAAAGAGACACACCTCTCATATTGAAGATTTAAACTGGTCTTTTTTTGCAGAAAATTTGTGAACTACCCGATGTCAACGCTGTAACGTTGGATGTTCCTGCTCTGACAACTGATGGAAATTGCAGCCATTTTTACTTTGCTTTTAACCTGCTTTTTCTTCTGTTTAGAAATTAGATGTTGAAGGGGGGGATGGGGTGAATGCTTGAGCTCAGCTATCTGTAATAACAATGCAGCTCCGTGGGAAATTCAAGGACACAAACCGATAACGTTTTGGTGGGCTGAGGAGCCGGGAAGAGAGCCCAAGCTCCTGGCTAATTGGAGAATGTGATTTATGACTGCTTTGTGGGGGTGGGACTTGCATACTGTTACTTTGTATCTGGGGGAAGGGAATCTAGTTTTGGGTTCAACTATGTAGTGCCGATACTTTGTTTCCTGAATAAAATGTTCTTTGAGGAAGAATTCTTTCCTTGAAGTTCTTTTGATAGGTTTCATCTATCGGAACCATGACACCCGCACAGGAAATTTTTCTAAACTCAACTACTTATAAATTCAGTACTAGTAGTGGGAACTTACAGTACTAGTCATAGCTGATTCAGTGCTGTTGCTTCAGCTCTGCCAGACTGTTGCTGCAGTCATGAGATACTCATTTTTAACATTCCATGACAGTTTCCCAGCCGCTCTCACAATCTTGCTCCTTCTCCCACCCAACTTCAGCCACTTATCTATCTCCTGGGAAGGGAAGGAAGGAGCAGGGAAGGAGCATCGTTCCTGGTCCAGACTGGCCCCTGTATGCACCCTCAACCCACATCCCCTCCTCATGTGCCTTCCCAACACATGTACCATAGTACACCATCCCTGATCCACATGCACTACATTTCTCTGACCCACATGGCATCTCTTGGGCAAATCCACAAACTTTCCCAACCCATGCTGCCCTCCTGGCACTGTCTCTGACACCTCTCGCACAGTCCTGCAACTTCCCCCACATGCTCTACCTCACATCACATGGCATATTTCATGCACCCCCATTCATCCTCCTGACCCATGCTAGCCAGCCATGTACCCTCCACAACTCACATTGCATCTTTTGTTCATACCCTTAAAGTCCTTTTGACCCACACCCGCTTGCTCCCTCCTCCACCTGGCAGCAGCCATTTACCTGCCTATTGGCCTTGGACTTGCAACTTCCAGCTGGCTTCCCCACTGACATTCCCCTTGCAAGCTTCCCACAAGCAAAGTAAATGGGAAAGGAATTTTAGAGAGGGAGGAAAAGAAGGAAGGGGGAGGGAGCGAGGGAGGGAGGAACAGTGAAAAGAAAGGAAGAGGGAAGGAGGGAGGGAGAGAAGAAAGGAAGGGTGGAAAGAGGAGAAGGAGGGAAGGAAGGAACAGAAAGGAAGAAAGAGGAAAGGAAGGAAGGAAGATTTCCAGTGTACCCTGTGAGCTTCCCAGGCTACTGGAAAACCAGTAGGGAAGCCAGCAGGAAGTTGAAAGTTGTTCCCACTCCCATTGTTTTTTGGCCTGCCCTGTAGTTATTCTGTTTTTCTATTGATGTAAGGGAATATCTGGGGCATCTGGTTAACATTATCTAGTTAAAATTATATCCAGCTGAACGGGTAGGGCCAGAAATAATGCACCATAGCTCGTAGTTGCTGCGGTAACCATGAATTCCTGAGCCACTCCTGACAGAGAAACCTCAGCATGGACAGTGGAACTGGTCAGAATAAACAACCCAGGACATATCAATATCACAGAGAGGCTGTGACCTCCCTGTGGCCCTGACGCTGCTGAATAAAGGGATGGGAAAAGAGCAACAAGGGTCAAGAAAGAGGTATTTGGAGCTTCACTGTGTTCCTGAGATTCTCAAGAACATAATGGGAACTGAATTTCAGAACTTGGGTTAGGTAACACTTGCTTCGGTAATACCTGGCCCATTTCATGCCATAAGAAGGTGACCCATCCCTAGGCTTGGCAGGACAAAACTGATTTTCCTCTTCACCATCTCAGTGCTAGGATTGGCAAAACATTTGGTCAGATCCTGGAGTTAGAGATGTCAGTGTACCCCGGATCTCAGCTGCATGGAACATCTGGAAACATCTCCTATTAGCTTGAGTTCTTCCTTTTACTCATAGGAATAAGTTTCAGTTTTGCGGCTGGAGTGTGCCTCCTCTTCATTATTTAGCCTGCAGAAGCTTACTGGAGATATGGTGATGACACTAGGACTTTATTAGGGTTAGGGCCAGGGCTTTTTTTTTTTGTCATAGAATGCTCAGAATGGAGTTCTGGCACCTTTTTTGGATGCAACCTTGTAGGGTAGGCAAGGCAGGTTGTATGACATGTGTGAGTTCCGGTACCTTTTTCTTTTACAAAAAAAGCACTGGCTAGGGCCCAGAATTTCCAGTTCTTTCCCTCTCTCTTTTCCATGGGGTGGGAGCCAGAATTTTCGGCTCTTTCTCCCTCTTTTCCACGGGGGTCGTTAACACATTTCTTTAATTGCACTTCTGTGGCAATTTGGTAGGAAATTATGTTATGATATGTAGCAGCTATCTGACAACTTTCTTCCTGCGATTCTGATGCTGCAAAGTACCCTGGATGCTGCAAAATGAAGTGAGGGTATGAAATCCCTGATAAGGATACCTTTCATAATCCAGAAGGCTGAACTACTGCACATCCATCAGCTCATTCCAGGGCCTTTATGCATCACCTCAGGACTTCAAGATTCCTAAGTAAGCAGGGCATGCTGTTTAGTTCAGACACTGCTAGGCAATGTTTACTGATGTCAGTATTACCTACCTGACAGTGAGTTAGGGAAGGGATGGATGGAAAATGGTAAAAGGAGAAAAAGATAGAGAGAAGAAATAAAATAGAAGCAGACCAAGAGTCCAAGAAGTTATTGCTGGAAGGGCTTTTATAGCAAAATCACTGGGGGTCTTGGTGGAAACACACATGGAATGTTTGGAGTATGTGAGATAAGGGAAAGATTATAGGGAAGAGAGAGGAAACTTATATACAGTTATTTGACTGCACAAAACGTTTGAACAGTATTCAAAATAGCACTTGAATGTTTCTCCTACTATGTAGTTATGCTCCAGTTCAGTAATAAAAAACACAGTGCAAAAAATGTATCAGCACAATTAATCCACACAATTATATGAAATTGCCCATGAATGCAAAAGCATATCAACAGCAAGGTGTGGGTGAAAGGGCAAAAGTTAAGGGCCACAGTATCGTTGCTCTGAAATAAGTAACAGAGGAATGGAAAGGTTTGGAAATATCAGCTTCCCCTTCCAAAGGAAAATGAAATTAATAACCCCAATTCTGAGTAGAAATCTATATGAAAATCTCAGAAGCATCTATCTTCGTTTCCAAACTGCATCCTAAATGCATTGCTTGTATTATTTCCCAATGCCACCACTAGGGGCCTCTGTTCTTCAAGAGATGAGATGAATGCGGCATATGAATGGGACATTTCCATTTTAATCCCTGTATAAGGATCATATTGTTATACTTTAATTTGCTCTGCAACAGCATTCTGTCTGTATATCTTAAATACTAACTCTATAAGAACACTTCCCAGCCAGAACTTTCTCAACATACAAAACTAATGTTCCCCCCTTACACAAGATAGTGTACAGATTTTAGAAAATGGCAAATCTATATTATATTGCTTTTGAGTTTCAAGTTTTCTAACACTGATTAATTAACCTCAAGTATTAATAAACTTTACAGGTCCTGGGCATCATGATGACAAGAATGCTGAAACTGCATTACATTGCAAGATGAAGTTGCTGAAATCATATGAGATTAAGGCCACTTTCTTTTTTTTATAAAATCACCATTTGGGGAGTCCTACAGCTGCTACTTAAGACTGTCACAGTTGACACACAATTTTTAAACTACCTGATATGAACAGGTAGTGGAGAGTAGCTGGTCCTTCAAAGAACAAATCAGTCATATCCCCAGAGTGAGTCACCTGACCCGCCTAAGAGCAGTGGTGGGATTCAAATAGGTGAACAACCGGTTCTCTGTGTGGATGCCGCTTCCGGAAGTCCATTCTGGGCCTGGGCAACAAAAAAAAAAAATTAGCTACCGGTTCTGCCAAAGTGGTGCAAACCAGCTGAATCCCACCACTGCCTAAGAGCCAATAAAAGAAAAGAAGGGCATTCTGTTGAAGTGTGCGGGGGGGGGGGGGAGAAGAGATTTTGGGTTTGGGGGAGTTAACTGGAGTCCTAAATGAGGTGGCCTCAGGCAAGTCTGGAAGTTGAGTTGTTTGGCTATAGTTGGAATAGCGTTAAGATTGTATTTTATCTTTTTTTAAAAAGAAAAACACTATTTGGTGTAGAACCTTATCTTCTTTTGGGCACCTTCAGTAAAATTGATTTTAGGTTAAATCCTGGCGTTGATTGGTGGCCTTTCAGCACCCGCCTCAGCTATTAATCCCCTGAAGTTTTGTTTAGTTTCCCTTCCCACTTTTTTAGCCAGACCCCCAAAGTGGGGTGAGGATTTCAGTCTTCTCCTGGTTCCCCAGAGGCTGGTGGGGAAGGGAGAAAATGGGTTATCATAACCAAGGGGCTGGGGGCGGTGGTGGTGGCAGCAAGGGGTCTTTTCCCAGTCATTATTCCTCCTCAGGTGTGGATTACCTCAGAATTGATGAGCGTCAGGGGACAGGCTGGTTCAACCCCGAGGGCACCTTTTCCCTCATTACAATTTAATATCCAATTATTACAGGAATTATACAGTTTGCACGCCCTATTTCTATGCAAAACACATAATCGGCTGTGACCGATTATTATGTTTGGTCGCACAGTAAGCCAGGTATTTGGGCTGGATTTGGCAATTTTTATCCTCTTATTGAGTGCTTCCTAAGGATCTGGGGGTAAGCAGATTTTGTTTGATGGCATGATCGCTGGAGGTAAACTGTTCCAAGAAAAGCTGCCTTTTATAATTGACTAATGGTGATTTTGTCAATGCTGATATTTTGTGATTCTCTCCTTTTTTGATTGTGATTCTCTTCTGTTATCTTCAGGTATTGCAACGTCCTTCATTCAGTCTTTCTTATCAACGATTGTTAATAAAGGGTGTTATATGGCAGGTGGTGTCTGTTTTAATTATTATTATCATCATCATCATTATTACATTTTCCCTAACCTTTCTCTCTCGTTCACTCTCTCTCTCTAAGCAGTGAACCTACCTAATACTATTGGGCAGTGTCGAGCTTCGAGTTTAGTGATGTGGCCTAGACAGCAGGTTTTTAGGCAGATATCAGCCCTGAAATCCTGCCCCAGTACAATTAATAATTCTGCCTTCCATTTTCCACACAACATATACAAAGGTAAGCAGATAATATAATTTATATTTATCTTCTTCAAAATCATTGTTGCATGAAATCTTGAGCGTTCTTATGTAACAAATTCAAAATCTGTCAGTTTTTTTAACCCACATTTTGGGGACCCCAGTTTGTAGATGTTGGGGGAAAAACCAGAATATTTTTCAAATTCATATCTTAACTTATCCTATGTTTTAAAATCTTGTTCAATAAATCAGTGTTAGAATATATATTGATTCCAAATCTAAAAAAAAACCAACCACTAACAACTTTATCTGAGGTAACTTCTATAGAATTCACAGAATTTGTGAAATACAGATTCTAGTATTAGTCTATACCAGGCATGTCAAACTGCCGGCCTGCGGGCTGATGCATCACACCGAAATTGCACCTACCCCTTTGCTGGCAATGAGTTTGACATGCCAGGTCTACACACATACAATATTTCACCTCATAAAGCAAGTAATTGCCTAATAAAAAATGAATCTTCTTTTTTTGCCAGAATAACTATTTTTCTCACTAATTCAGAAACAAAATAATCACAATTTTGGTTCATACATCATAAAAAAATCTTGGGCATAGAATCTCACAGGGTGACTGTGGACCTATTATTTCTTCTCAGCCCAACATACTACACAGAAACCTAGAAACCAGGAGACTGTGAGACTTAGGCATGAAAGCCAGCTGGGCGACTTTGGACCAGTCACTCTCTCTCAGCTCAACCCACTTCACAGGGATGTTGTTGGGGAAAAAGAGGTGGAGGAAGGAGTATTATGTATGTTCACCACCTTGAGTTACTTATAAAGCAATAAAGGTGGGATAAAAATCTAAAAAATAAATATGTACCCCTGAGCTCTTGTATGAAAAGCAAGATAAAAATCTAATAAAGAAATAATGATCTAAATTAATTAGACTGAGCTCATTGTAACGAGCAGTAAAGCAGAAATAAGAAAGTTTTACAAACAAGTCGAGGCTCCCCAATATGGAAGAAGGAATTCCTCAACAGTCTTGCATACTGTGGCATTAATTTCTCTAGCAAATATTGTTTTAATTTTACTACAATTTTATGTTGAAAGTGCCATCTACCTGCCTTTCATAAGAAAGATTTAAAGGCACATGACAAGTAAACAAAATAACCATTCATGGATCACAGTTCATTTCATCAAATTCACAAAATGGATTTTTTCTTGAGAAAGCTAACACTCGGGGAAAAACCCATTGTTGCTCTCCAACAGGACTCTTACAACTACCACACCATCTTTAAAATACAATCTTAATAACCCCTTCAGAAACATACTTTTTTTATTGAAAAGTTTTATCATACATTTTATCTTTGACAGTCCCCCCCTACCCCTCCCCTATCCCTCCCTCCTTACCCCTCCCCCCCTCCCCACCCACCCCCCCCGACTTCCCAGAGCTAAGTACAAGGTATAAAAAACAAGAAAAAAAATCATAAACATCCATATGCTAACAACCATGAGCTCTAAAATCTATCACTCTCTAGCTCATATAGGATAACTACAAACACTATTAATATAAAATATATAAAAAAACAAAAAAAACAGGAAAAAAGAAAGGAAGACTTATTCAAATGCTACATGAAACTTCTTAGTCCCATATTTGTTCTGGATATACTCAATCCATTTTCTCCACTCCGTAATATAGCGTTCTTGCGAATGATCTTTCAAATAGGCCGATATCTTTGCCATCTCTGCCAGGTCAGAAACCTTTAAAGTCCATTCTTCTATAGTCGGCAGTTCCTCCTTCTTCCAATACTGACCTATTAAGAGTCTTGCTGCCGTAATTAAATTCAACGTCAACTTAGTGTCCACAACTGTAGCATCTGTAATTATTCCCAACAAAAAAAGTTGCGGACAAAACTTTATCCTTTGCTTAAAAATCTTCTGCATATTCCACCAGATTTTTATCCAAAAAGCCTTAACCTTTTTACAAGTCCACCATATATGAAAATATGTTGCATCTTCGTCACCGCACCTCCAACATTTAGGCTGATAATTCGGATACATACTTGCAAGCTTTTTAGGATCTAAATGCCATCTGTAAAACATTTTATAAAAATTCTCTCTTAGATTTTGAGCTTGTGTGAATTTTACGTTCCTCACCCAAATCCTTTCCCACGTGTCCATTGTAATAACTTCTTGAATATTTTGGGCCCATTTAATCATACAATCTTTAACAAGTTCTGTTTCTGAGTCAATTTCTATCAATGCAAGATATATCCGTTTGATATGTGCTGGACCCTGGTTTCTAATTTGCTTTATCAGATTTTCATCAGTCATTGTAAAACCAATTTTCTGATCTTCTTTCCACCTGGCCCGTAACTGAATATATTGAAACCAAGTTTGAACAATCTTCTCATCTCGCAAGAGGCTATATGGTTTCAGACACCAGACATTTCTTTCCAAACTTAAAATCTCCTTGTACGTAGTCACATCATGTTTAAAACCAACGTTTATATTTTCTATTGCGTGCTTTGGAATTGCCCACAATGGTATCTTGCAGTCTAGCTTATGTCTATACTTCTTCCAAACTCTCAACAATGCCTGTCTTAAAATATGGACTCTAAACACATTGTCTACCTTCTTGTCATACAACAAATATGCATGCCAGCCAAACAACAAGTCATGACCCTCAAGATTTAATAATCTCTCTTGTGTCAAATTAATCCAATCACTTATTCCTGCTAATGCAGCAGCTTCATTATATAGTTTAAGATTGGGCATTTTAAGACCACCTCTCTCACGAGTATCCTGCATAATCTTAAGTTTAACTCGTGGCCTTTTCCCTGCCCAAACAAATTTGTTGATACCTCGCTGCCATTCCTCCAAATTAGAATCTTTCTTAAGAATCGGTATCATTTGAAATAAAAATAAAAATTTAGGCAGGACATTCGTTTTCACTGCTGCGATCCGTCCCAACAAAGACAATTGCAATTTTTCCCAACTCTCCATTTCTTTTTGAATTTTCCCCCATAGTTTTTCATAGTTATTTTTGTATAACTTTGTATTAGAGGGCGACAAAAGCACCCCCAGATATTTAACCCTTTTAACAATCTAAAATCCAGTTAATCCTTCTAAGAGAGCCTTTTGCGAAACTGTCATATTTTTGGCCAGAATTTTGGTTTTCTGTATATTAACTTTAAATCCAGAAACCTTCCCATATTGTGTTATTATCTCCATCAGGTCCACAACAGAGTTCTCTGGCTGGGTCACTGTAACAACCAGATCATCTGCGAATGCTCTCAATCTATAATCCTGATCTCTAATTTGTATAGCCTTAATTTTTTCCGAATTCCGTATTTTAACCAATAATATCTCTAATGTTAACACAAATAACAAGGGCGATAACGGACACCCTTGCCTTGTGCCCTTCTCAATATTACATGCTTCTGTCAGGCTATTATTAACTATAATTCGGGCAGTTTGTTTTTGATATAATGCCCTAATCGGTTGTAAAAAATTTTCCCCAAAATCCATTTTATCTAGAACTTTCATCAAAAATTGCCAATTCAGTTGATCAAAAGCTTTTTCAGCGTCTAAAAAGATTAGCGCCGCAGGGATCTGGTTGTTCCTTTCCAAAAACTCTAACACATCAACTATATGCCTCACATTATTTTTCATTTGCCTACCACTAATAAACCCCGTTTGGTCCCCATGAATCACCTGTTGCAGAACCCTCATCAGTCTGTTAGCCAACACCTTAGCAAATATCTTGTAATCTGTATTTAAGAGCGATATCAGTCTATAATTTTTAACTTGAGTAGCATCTTGGTCTTCCTTCGGAATCAAAGAAATAAAAGCAGTTCTCCAAGACGGAGGCACCTTTCCCCCCCTCTGGATTGTCTGGAACAGTTCCTTTAACGGTTTTATCATCTCTAATTGTAAGTTTTTGTAATAAGCCGCAGTCAAACCATCCGTACCTGGTGCTTTATCCACCTTCAATTCCTTAATTGCTATAAAAATTTCTTCTTCTGTAATCAATTGATTAATCCCCTCTTTTTGTACTTGCGTAAGAACCGGGATGCTAGCATTCTCCAAATATACATCAATGTCTTTTTCATTAATCTTCTCCTTAGCGTATAATTTAGAATCAAAATCCACAAAAGCATCCTTAATAAGGTCCTGTTGAATCACAACCCTTCCTTTATGCTCAATTTTGTCTATATTAGAAGCCCTTTGCTTTTTCCTCAGTCTATAAGCTAGCCATCTACCTGGTTTGTTAGCGTTGCAAAAGGTATTATGCCTGGCAAACCGCAAATTGGTTGCCACTTGGTCAGCCATTAATTTATCAAATTGTCCTCTTAACAGCTTAATAGCCTCCTTAGTCTTCACATCCTCTGGATTCAAAATCAAAGCCTTTTCTTTTTCCTTTATTTCATTCTCCAATTCTTTCCTCCTGGCTTCCACAGCTCGTCTATGTTTGTTGTTCATATATATCAACACCCCTCTCATATAGGCCTTGCTAGCATCCCAAACCATGTCCATAGAGGTGCCCTTATTCATATTAATTTCAAAAAAATCCTTCATCCGCTGTTTACATTCTTCCACATTTCTCTGATTTCTAAACAAATTCTCATTTACGCGCCACGAGCGCCTATCTCTATTCTCCTTATTAATCTCTAGCCAGACTGGGCTATGATCAGAAATAGTTCTTGCACATATCTTCACCTTCTTAATCCTTGAAAAAAAGTCATTAGTCAACAAAATAAAATCGATCCTGGAAAAAGATTGATGTCTGTCAGAAAAAAAAGTATAATCCTTTTCATGCGAATGTCTTTCACGCCAAATATCTCGCAGTTCCAAGTCATCCTTCATTTCAAAAAAGGATTTAGGCAGTCTAGCATGACTTGGGACGCGCTTAAAAGCTCCAGCCTTGTCCATCTGTACATCCAAAACACCGTTCCAATCCCCCATAAAAATAAAAGATTTATAATCCAACTGAGTAAGCTTTGTATGAAGTGAACTAAAAAAGTCAGCTTGTTGTTGATTAGGAGCATATAATCCAACTAAAAGCGTCTTTTTACCTTCTAGCAGCAACTCTATCATAACATATCTTCCATGCTTATCTGCTTCAATTAAGTCCGCTGTTAAAGCACTTTTAACATAGACAACCACTCCATTTTTCTTATTCATTGCAGAAGCAACAAATTGCGTGCCCAACCTTGAGTTCGATAAATACTTTTGGTCCACAACCCTAATATGCGTTTCTTGCAAACATATAACATCTATCTTGAATTGTTTTAAATATTGAAAGACTTTCTTCCTCTTCTGTGGTGAGTTTAGTCCATTAACGTTCCAAGTTAAAAATTTAGTTGCCATGCCCTTCAGAAACATACTTCATAGAAGTAGGTTATTTCTATATCAGGGTTGAGGGGGGGCAGGTCGAGTGGGAACAACTCAAACTACATAGATACAGTACATAGAGTTATCCTTTATAGCTAAATGGAAAGTTGCAACTGAGAAAAAGTATAGAAAAGGAGAGCTTCAGATTAATATGTACACCTAGCCCTCTCAGAATCCAAAAAAGGGAGAGCAAAACTATTCTAGGAACATCAGTTTAAATCTTCCACCTGAAAACAAGATTAGCAGGGGTTCCTTCAAGAGTTTGTGACATAAATTAAAATGGTTTACAGCGTTGGCCTCATATTCCACAGACAAATATTTTATGATTGCTGCAGTTATCCAAGTCTCTTTCTCCCATATCATATATCTTGTGCAGACATTTCAGTTATGTTTTACATCCCATGATATAGCAGTGTGTATGACAGAAAGATATGCAAATAGTCTTTGCCTAACAAACACAATTGGAATTGGCAGCACTGTCACTAAGCCATCAAGCGAGATATCACCAGACTGTGACTTGTGATTTCACTGCTGGCTTTTCCATTGACTGTTGTAGGAAGATGGCTTGAAGTGTACAAATGGTAATCAGTGACCGCAGGATGTTGCAACTATTGTAAGGGCGGGCTGGTTGCAAAGCACCTAAATCTCGATCACATGACCACAGGGATATTGTGACGGTCACAAGTGCAAGTATGTCGGAAATTTACTTTTTCATTCCATCATAGCAGAGCAGTTGTTAAGCAAGGATGACCTGTATACACATACACAAACACCCCTAATCTGTAAATCTTAAATGCCTCTTCTCAGTTAACAGCTATCAAAGATTTTTCAAAATAGTGCAATTATATAAAAATAATAAGAGATCATTTATGAACTTACAAACTAAATTAAAAATGCTTCCCATATGATATTTTACAGGCAGGATAATGTTCAGAGAACAAGAATCACAACCCAGCACCTGCAATCCAGAGAAAGCTCCTCCTACAGCAGCATTTATGCCTTCCTTACATGTCATTCAGATGTCCTGGACCTGGAACATTAATATTCCCCATCCTGAGATTGTTGGGACTAGATTCCCCATCCAGGCATTGTTGGGACTAGATCGTTTACAAATTGGACTTTTATCTGTCCTGAATTTCTTATTGGTGTCAAGGTGGCATAAAACCACTTTCCTTTTGTACTTTGATTGTAGGTGAGTTCTAGGAATGACAACTGGAATATTTATTTATTTATTTATTGATGGGATTTATATCCCGCCCTATCTCCCGAAGGACTCAGGGCGGCTAACAAGAAAACATATAATAAGTACAGAAATCAAGATAAAAATGAAATTGAGAATATCAGTGCAATAAATTAAAATTAGAGAATTTAAAAAATGAATTAAAAATACTAAATATAAATTAATTAAAATGCCTGTCAGTCTAGGTCAGCCTGGTGGAACAGGTGTGTTTTGAGGCCGCGGCGAAAGGATTGGAGGTTTTGGGCCATCCGAAGCTCAGGGGGGAGCTGATTCCATAGGGTTGGCGCTCCCACAGAGAAGGCCCTCCCCCTGGGGGTCGCCAGCCGACATTGCCTAGCTGACAGTACCCTGAGGAGGCCTTCTCTGTGCGAGCGTACTGGACGATGGGAATTTGTTCCCGGCAGTAGATGGTCCTGCAAGTATCCCGGGCCTAAGCCATGTAGGGCTTTAAAGGTAAGTACCAGCACCTTAAATCTCACCCGGAGGGCAACTGGTAGCCAATGCAGCTCACGCAGGAGGGGTGTAATATGGGAGTATCGGGGAGCTCCCATCACAACCCGTGCAGCTGCATTCTGCACCAGCTGAAGCCTCCGGGTGGTCTTCAAGGGCAGCCCCATGTAGAGAGCATTACAGTAATCAATACGGGAGGTAACGAGTGCGTGGGTGACTGTGCCTAGGGCATCTCGGTCCAAAAAGGGGCGCAATTGGTATATAAGACGAATCTGTGCAAATGCCCCCCTAGCCAGTTTGAGGTGTGTATGGGGGCGGGGAAGGGAGGTACTTCTAATTGTTAAAAGGGAGATAATTTAAGCAAGGAGAAAATTGGGATATGCTGCTCTTTCTCCCTGTTCTGTTTAAAAAGCCACCTTATTTGTCTGTTTAGAAAATCATCTTATCTCTCAAACTTAGTTAAAAGCTACTCCCATCTACACACACACACAAAAAAGGCCCTACCTAGTGGAATAAAGTCGTTTGAAAAAGTTGAACAATACTGTAACGGTGCTTACAAAGGTTCGCATAAGTTCGTGTGCCCCCTTCTAGTCCGGCAGACTAGCTTGCAACGATGGTTAGCGCTTTAACAGCCGTCAGTCTGTCGTCAGTCAGTCGGAGCATATAGGATGTTGCCTTCCTGTTTTGTTTTGTTTTTCATGTAAGAAAGATACTTTGCAAGCGCAAAGTTCTCGCGGCTGACAACCAGTCCCGTCTGCAGTTGATCTGACAGCTAAGTTTCTCTTAAAGCCCCTAATCGCTCACAGCGTTCTCTAAGGGAGCGTTCTCCCTTCAATCCAAGCGGGAAAGAAACTAGAAAGCCGCAACTTTGCTTAAAACCGAACCGCGCGCATTTAAGACACCACGCCTCTTTTTTTTTCCTTCTTCTTAAAGTGAGTACGGCCAATCACCCGCTTACACGGGACCAGATTTGGCCAATCAGCGGCTACGTTTTGGCTCCGAGAAAGATGGCGACGTTGCGAGCGGTTTAGACGGGTATGGAGGCAGCGGCTGGATTCTGCCATGGCAAACAGGCGGCGGCAAGCGGCGTCGGTAACGGGGACTGAAAAGCTGATCGCAACGAGCCCGGCAAGGCGGAGCAATAGACGAAGGGCTGCTGTTGAGAGTGCCCAATGTGGCGAGGGTCCCTGTAGCGAAAACAGAGCAGAGGGTGAGAAGCCAGCGGAGCCGTTTGTCCTTGGTATTTGCACCTTTCAGCCCAGCTTTGGGCGATGTGGCTCCTCTGCCCGCGCACCACCTTAGCTTCATCCTGAGCAAAAGCACTGGATTCCATGGTTTATTCCCGAGGAATGGTAGCGAGTTTGGAACGCAGCTCTCGCTGTCCCATGCCAGCTGAGACTGATGGGAGATGTAATCGGAAGCATCTGGACTTAACCGGAATAGTGGCGGATCGGGTACCATATTAAAATCCAAAGTCCCTCTCCCCCTCTCTGTTAACGGATCCTTTCCTAATTTATAATATTTGTTTCCCATTATTTCTAGGATCTTTATGCTTTTTCCTGCTGGATCCGCAAGTAGGGCTTTTAGATAGGGAGTTAAATGCATTGCACTTAAAACATTTATGCATTTATTACAGCTTCAGAAAAAATAAAGTTCTTATCCTGTGGGTCTGCAAGATCTCCAAGAATATTATATCGCTGTATGAACTACAAACTGAAGGTTTTTTTCGTTCAGTTTCTTCTTCAGGAACATGAGATTTTGTAGCAAACAACTTGATTTCTACCTTCCACTATCAATGATAGCACTTCCACTGTAAGGAGAAAAAAAAACCACTATAGCAAAACAGTGCTCTCTGTTTCCAACCCTCAAAGCCAATCTGAAAGGATAGCGTGATAAATGGTATCAAAGACCTCTGAGAAATCAAGCAACTCCAGGAGAATCGCAGTATCCTTGGTTTTGCCAGAAGTTATCCATAAGTAAGATTAATACTTTAGGGCCATGCCCAGGCCTGAAAGGTGAATGAAATGGGCTTAGATAATCCATTTCCTCTAGGATTATCTGCAATTGCAGCTCCACCACCTTTTTAACACTCTCCCAAGAAAGGGATGTTTCAAACAGGTTAATCCAGAATTGCTGGATTAAACAAATTAGAATGCATAATCTGGCCTCCCAGGGATAGTAATGGAAGCTTTCATTAATCAGGAGGGATAGGGATCCAGATTGCAGGTGAGGGAGCTGATGTCACACAAAATCCTGTCCCCTTTAACTCAGTGTAGGTAGCTGGACAAGCCTTTCTCATTAGGACTTGCTTAGCTGGCATGGAACTCCAAACACTTGGGAGCAATTTTGGCCACCAATTGCCTAGATAATTTCTCATAACTTTCGTAGTTTCATTTTACCAAAGCTCATATATACATGTCCATTTTGAATGGGTGCTTTGCTTGTTTTATGTTTTTCCATAGAAAGATCTTTGTATAAAACACCAAAGAGAACTCAGGTGAGCAGATCACGGTTGCCTACTTTCAGTTCTCCTACAAATGAAATTGACATGCAACAAGAGATCTTTTGGGATCCTCAGTCACCTACAACATATAAACTAGGTAATTATTGTTAAATTTAAATTTTTTCTAAGTAAATTTATCTTTCAAAATGTGTGTTTACAAACCCTAGATTAGAACATCCTAACCATATACAGTGCTGAACTATAGTAACTCATATCTATTGAAAAATAACTGCAAGAGGTAGTTTATTTATAAATGTTTGAGCCTATTTTCCATTAAAGCATTTTCAAAACAAGGTATAACGGTATATAATTTAATAATGTCCACGCTATTGTCTAGGACCAGGCTATCCAAAAGGAAATCAGGTTAAATATGCTTGTGTAGCCTTTTAAAGACTTCATTGCTTTACTCTTGGGCTCCCTTTTTCCAGTGTGAAGTGGGTCAACTTTGTGGTGGAACCTCATTACAAAGCATTCTCCCCAGCTTGTTAATTTGCCAAATAGAAATAGGCCTTGCTTGCTTGTTGAATTTTTACTGTCCTTTTTGCTGTTTTGTGTTTGTCCTTTCTCTAATGGGCTTGTAATGGTATGTAGTACTTGTTTAAGTTTTATACTTGCCCACTTGACATTGGTGACTGGGTAGCACACATAATTAAAATGCAAAAACCAAAAATTCTCTGGGTTGATTTGTTCAATGATCCATCATTTTGTTTCCTCAGCCCCTCATGTTTATCAGGAGTCCTCTTTATAAGAGGAGACCTCTGTTTGCTGCTTTCATAGACCTTACAGCAGCATTTGATATGGTAAATAGAGAAGTACTATGGAGTAAATTGTGGCTATTCTACCTTTTGCTTGGTCCTTTATTGTTGTCTGTTGAACCTAAAAGACAAAGTGTCTGTTACTGTGATGTCTGGTTGTTAATATTTGTTATCCTTAATGTGGTTGTGTTTAATATTTAATTTGTCATCTTATTTTTGTCATTCTCCTTGAGTTTCATGTATTTC
Source organism: Vipera ursinii (assembly GCF_947247035.1). Lineage (NCBI taxonomy): Eukaryota > Metazoa > Chordata > Lepidosauria > Squamata > Viperidae > Vipera > Vipera ursinii. The sequence goes on from NC_139513.1 coordinate 153,079,895, forward strand.
TTCAATGGGAAACAGCGTGCTCACACATTAGCCAATCTTAGCCTGCTTTTAAGGTAGAGGGGCTGTCTTTCTTATTCCAATTCAGCAATTTCTTCTTTTTTTAGGCAACAGTCAAAAGAAACTGACAGTTGGTAGACATACAGTTGAGATCTCAGAAATTGTTAATCGAATTGCTCCTCAGGTAATGATTTTTCTAAGATGCAACTCTACCAATTTGGCATTCCGTACTTTCTTTTATGTGAATTTGCTTTTGATTAGAGCAGCCTGCATGTCCAGTAAAAAAATAAACAACCTATTTTGAAAAAAAAATATTTAGATCTGTCCCAAAGGTTTTTTTTTTTTCCAAAACTTTCAAGTGCAGATGGATTACTAAATCTTGTTCTGATTGGTTTGTTCTGCTATGCTGTGCCATGCTTTCTTTCAGTCCATCTGCATTTGAAAGAGAAAGGCCACTCTTTTGAAAACAAAGCAAAATCCACATTCTGGACAGAGGGGATTGCTGGTGGGAAAGAGGTGAAAGAGGCCATCCATGTTAAAATTGGGCAGCCCTTTCTCAAGAGGTGGAGGGATATGATAGCACCTAGCTCCTGTCTACAGTACAGTCCTTTCAGCAGTTCCAAGAAGGTTCCACACCCATTTGCATTCTGATTCAGGTCACCCTGAGGGCACAGATAAACCCACCAAGTGGCTTAGCTACTCTCAAGAGAGCTAATGACTGACCTTCAAAGTGCTAACAACCAGATGACTGCAAGGAATATAAATCCATTCCTCAAGGATCAGTCAAAACTGAAGAAGCTTCTTGGATGAGAAGTGAAACATCTTCAAGAAAAAATAAAAGTCCAGTTGTCTTTTTAAAAAGCACCTTTGGGAAGACCAAGACCTGGATGACTGAGAGTCTCCATAGTGTTTGTTAAATTGTTTGACCAAATTACCATTTTTTACAGAGCCCCATTTCCATCTGTCCTGTTTGCCATCATTCACTCCCTAGAGACTAAAATGGACAATGTGAAATTTGAGCGGGCCACAAACAAGGAGTATATATCGGAGGTGGTGACCCTTTGAGAGCTGTATGCAACGAAATTTCATTTTGATGTATGCCGATTGGTGTACATTCAAAGTGACAATAAAGTTATCATCATCATCATCATCATTCAGGCAAACTTTATGGTTTCACACAAGCTTCTCAGCAGCAGAAGCCCCAAATTGGATTCTTGACTCTGCAAACAAGCAATTACAAATTGCTTCATTTATCCAAGGATATGCTTAAACTACTAATTTAGATTACCAGATAACATTCACATCCTGATCCTCCTGAATGTGAGGTATTTGGCTTTACCTTAAGATGATAATCCTTAGGGAAAAAAACAACTTTTGAACACATTGGAACTTAATTTTCATTATATGAATACAGAAAATAAGCCATACAAACTCAGGGTAGTAGTACAAATGTGCTTGCCATGTTCCTCTTCTCCCAGTTTGTGCTAACATTAAAAAATGGAATGCTGGTTTGCTGATGCTGTTCCAGCATGGCAGTGGACTTTCCATGCTGCTATAGACCTTAGCAGTGTCCCTGTCCTGCCTGTTTTGACATTCCGTATTCAGCTGCCCATTGAGTATTGGGCACCAGGAAATACATTTGGGGAGCTCTGTTCCTTGTTGATCTCAGGGAAGAGAAACAGACTGTGCCCCTCCTGCAAAGGTATTGAAGTCATTCCCCACTGCCTTTGGGACCAAAGGTTGCTGGCTTGGAGGAGATGAAGCAGAAGGATGGAAGATTTCTTTCCCCAATGACTCGGGTCATTTTCTGTCTGATGGATGAAGCAAAAGCTCTTGCTAAGTTCTCCCCCTCATATCCAATTACTTTAATCTCCTGGGACCCCAAAAGATGACCCCGTACCCCAGGAAAGCTAGCCAGCTGGAAATTTAATTTAATTTAATTTAATAATTTAATTTGTATACCGCCCTTCTCCCGGAGGACTCAGGGCGGTGAACAGGGCAATACACAATAAAAATAGAATACAAAAATTAAAAAGCCATTAAACATTATGCCCATAAAATTAATACATATTAAAATTAAAACTATTTATAAAAACCCAACCCCATCCCGTCAGACCAGGCCAGCTTGTTCGAAAAAGAAAGTTTTGAGATCGCGCCGGAAGGAGCGAAGGTCGGGGGCCATCCGGAGCTCAACCGGTAAGCGGTTCCAGAGGTCTGGCACGCCCACAGAGAACGCTCTCCCCCTGGGTGTCACCAATCGGCATTCTTTGATCGGCGGCACCCTGAGGAGGCCCTCTCTGTGGGAGCGCACTGGATGGAGTTGGCTTCTATCATGGAGAGAGTCAAGAGATGAAAATACGTTCAGTCTGTATGAGAGTCTTTGAAAAGATGCTTCTCCTTGGATTTTCATTTTTATAGCCAGAGTGGACTGCTCATTCAGTTGGTTAGGTGCAACGGGAAGAGGTATCTCCTTGGACACAAAGCACAAGTTTCCTGGGCACTGGCTTTTCCCATGGCGCTCTTTTCCCCAGCCTTTAAATAGATTGAAGGGCGAGCCAATGGAGGAGGAAGATCATGAAGTGGCCCTTCAAAATGATTCCTCTTTCCAAGTCAAAAAGGTCTGTAAGATCCGTGTCCAGGGCAACCAGGGTAACCAACAAATTTCCAGGAATGTCAGGCTTGTGGCAAGTATTTCTATCCCAAATGGAATAAGATTATCCAAAAAAGTAGCTAAACTTTTGTTCTCTGTATAGAAATCTCCCTCTACCTGGCTATCCTTTTTTTTACATTGTCCAACCTGTAGCATTTGAATAATAAAAACAGCTAATTTCATGTAATTGTATTAAAACTAATCACTCAGCTACTCTGAGATTAGGTCTGATAGAAGATCAGGATATAAATGTTTGAAAATAGTATCCACTAGAGAACATGATGATGCCACAATCATTATACATGTGCAATGATATATTTGCAAAAATCCCATGATTATGTATCCTAATATCTGATACAAGTATGTAAAATGCAGCATGTGTTGTAATATCATAATGCAGATTTGTCATTTGCCCTGAGGACAATCTCACTATTGGAAAATTCAGAAATGCATTTAGAATTCATAACACCAAGGTAAATTAGATAGGTACTGTATGTCCATTTAATCAAATTGATAGTATTCTTACTATTTAGGATGAAAAACCTGCCTGTTATGAAGGATCTCTTCTTGGGCTGTGGATTGGTGAAGATGCAATTCCTTGTACTCCTGGAATAACAAAAGTACGATCTAGAACAAAAATAAATATGGCGAGGTATGTTGCAAAACTTGCTATTTAGTTTTTGGAATCATCACAAAACTTCTATGTAGGAAAACCAGAGAACAGTTCAACATGGTGATAAAGGTGCTGAGCTAGAAAGCTGGAGACTATGAGCTCTTCTATTAGACATGAAAGCAAACTGAGTGACCTTGGGCCAATCACCCTCTCTCAACTCAGGGTAGTTTGGGAAAGAAAATAAGATGCAGGAGCATCAAATATGTTGTCTTGAGCTGAACAAAGTAAAAGTGAGATAAAAATCAAAATATAACCTGTGTCAACCAGCTTCTGATGCAAACCTAAATGCTTGTTGCAGTTATAAATGCTGAATTATAATGATATCAACACATTACAAACTGCAGACTTTCTGCTTAAATACAAAAGCTTAATTTTCAGATAGTCCAGAGAGCAAAACACCAGATCAGAAATTAATTAAGAGGGTTCCAGTTCCAGATGTAGAGTTTTTCTGGGTTATCCTGAACGTCCAAAGGAACGTCAAGAGAGGGGTGAAGAGGGGGTTGAGTGGAACACTGATTGCCACAAAGAACACTTAAGCCCGTGGTGGCGAACCTATGGCACGCGTGCCAGAGGTGCCATGCAGAGCCCTCTCTGTGGGTACGAGCGCTGTTGCCCCAGCCCTATAAAACCTTTTCACTTTAGGCCTCTGTCACCATGTGGGGGAAAAAAGGTTTAATTAATTACCGTATTTTCCGGCGTATAAGACGACTTTTTAACCCATGAAAATCTTCTCAAAAGTCAGGGGTCGTCTTATACGCTGGGTGCTGAAACTTTAGGGACAGGGCTGGAGCGGATCTCCCATTTTGTCTGCACAGGGAAAGCGGGACCAATTGGAGAAGAAGCTGCAGTCCGTGATTTTTTACAGGCTAGGGTCTGGAGTCTTTCCTTCTAAAGTTGAAGAGCAGCTGCAGTCTATCCCAACTTGAAAGGCAGGTGGGGAATGCAGCAGTCAGAGCAGCTGCTTAGCTCTAAGGACACATTTGACTCAGGAACTGGGCGGGCTGGCTGGAAAACCTGGAGCCGATCTCCCATTTGGTCTTTTTTTAAAAAAATCCCATTTATATCCCACCCTTCTCCGAAGACTCAGGGCGGCTTACAATTTAAAGCACAAATCAATGTGCTTAGCAATAGCCTTCATTCTATGTATATGCCTGCTTATTAGGGCTTTCGCCCCCCCCCCCAGCAACATTATTACAAAGTCAGCTTATTGCCCCCAACAGTCTGGGTCCTCATTTTACCTACCTCGGAAGGATGGGAGGCTGAGTCAACCTTGAGCCTGGTGGGATGCGAACCTGCACTAATTGCAGGCAGCTGGTGTTACTTAAGGCTCTGCGCCGGGAAAGCTTTAGAGTGAATTAGGAAAAGTTTAATCCACTTGCAGTGTTTTATGTTTACATGTTTGATGACAAACAGCCTTATGTTTATAAGTGACAGTTTTCCTACTAAGTACCTGCATGTCATAAGCATTTGAATTAAAATTACCATATTAAAATAAACTCTGATGTTTTTTAATTTTTATTTGGTGTGCGTTGGAAGAAGGATTAGTCTTATACGGCGAGTATAGCCCAAACCCTATAATTTAACAGGAAATGTAGGGGGTCGTCTTATACGCCCAGTCGTCTTATACGCCGGAAAATACGGTAATCAATTTCAACTACTTGGGGGGGGGGAAGATTCGCAAAGTTGGAATTGATTGATTGAACTTTTTAGTCCCACCCAGTCTGCCGTTACCACTGCAGCCACACCCACCCAATGGGCCACGCCCACCTGGCACACGACGATACATAAGTGGGTTTGTGGTTGCATTTTTGGCACTCGGTTTCTAAAAGGTTCACCATCACTGATTTAAGCCATAGTTTCCTTTATACAGCCCTTTTATCAGTTTAATTATCTTCTGAGTCTCAATTCTTACTTTTAAATAAACAACCTGTTTTCTTTTAATTTGGGACTTTTTTTGCTGGCCTTGGGATTTTGCCAAATTCAAGGTCTTCATCAGCTGGGTCAGTCTGCTCTGTGTCCCCTCAGATGTGCTCTCTTCTGCTAGTTTCTTGGTTGCAGGCTGGTCATCTTCAGCTTTTGAATCTGAAGCCTCAGACTAATCCTGTTCTGGGCAATGCTAAAATTCATAACTTAGACAAGCATTAAAACCTTTCAGACAGCTTTTTAGAATATGTTGTATTGCTGGCATTTACTTCCTTTTAAAAACAATGCTTCAATTTATGTTAAATACTTTGTATTTAAGCATAAATTTTGTTCTTTACTGATATTTATATATAAAACGCTTTGTATGCTCTTTGTTGAAAAATGAAGAACAATTTTTTAAAATTTAAATTTTTGCAGGAGTTGAATCTTATTTTGAAACAATTGATCATCTTCCAATAATTATAAAATAGATAAGCCATTTCCAAATACTTTATGTTGGTAATATTTTTCCCATTGCTTGTTCATGTAGAGTTCATCAATTAAAACATGGAGAAGAGGAACTTATGAAGTTAGCAAAGCAGTTTGATAAAAATCTGATCGATGCAGTCCAAGAACAAAACTTTTTGCAGCCAAATTCTATTCATGTTTCGTCAGCATCAAAACTATCAACTGAGCATCATATCACGGTCCAGAGAGAAGATCAGTGGCAATTGATGAATGAACATCTTGCAATTAACTCTACTTTGTCCCATGGAATAATTAAGGAGAATACTGAGCTAGCTAACAGTCCTAAGAGCAGTAGCCAGAAATCCATAGACCTAGATGCTGAAGGGGTGCTAAATGACCTTTTTGATTGTTCTACCCAAAAGTGCAGTGGCCGGTTGAGCCAAGGTGTGTTAAATTGTTCCTTGATCTCTGTTGTGCAGGATAAGGGTACTTTGCCGGAGGCAGAGCAGCCTTTGGTTAGTGATAAACCTCAAGGGCAAAGTGCCATGAATCTTAAACAGTATTCAGAATGCCTTCTAACTGAAAAATCTAAAACAATCCCTGTACAAACACTTTCATGTGTAGAGCTTTCTAATAATAATCCTGACAATACTTTCAGTGACGACAGCTATGACTGGGATGCTGATATGTTACCTGATGATTCGCTTCTCATGCAAATTAGTCAGGAGCCTGAATTGATGAAGAGTGCAGAAGAAGCTTGTATTTCTGAGGAAAAAGGAGAATCCAAAAAATGGTCTGTAAATTCCAAGAAGCCATCTATCGCCCAGGCTGGAGTTTTTAATTCTTCCAGTACCATACCAGTGTCGTGTGTTTCCATGTCAAACCAAATCATTCAGTCAGAAAAAACCAAAATCATTCCTTTTCACGAAGATAGCTCATTAAAAACCAACAAAGTGGATTCATTTTCTAAAACTAGGCAAAACAACACTCTGGACTATAATTTTACTTCAGTGAAATCTGGAAACAGGAATGTGCCTCATGGCCCTTCCCACCTGAAAAATGCTACAAATACCAGTTCTGAAAAAAGAACTTTTATTTCATATTCTGATCTTGCTGAACTGTCAACTGGGAAATTCAAAAGCCATCTGCATGGCACAAGCTACAAGGCCTCAGTTGTTTCTACCGATAAAAACCACCATGACCTAAAGACAGCAGTTAACCAGAGAAGCTCTGATTGTCCACAACAGACATCTGTGTCAAAGAAAGGCATGTTTTCATTTGATGATTGGAGCGAGCCCAAATTTTCAGATGAAGTTCTAGAATTGTTTTGTGAATCCAATACCTCTTGGGGCACCCACTGTAACGATGATGACGACTTGCTTTATCAGGTTTGTGATGATGTAGAAAGGAAAACACAGAGCCAAATGGGTATGAAGGAAACTGGAAAAATGAAATCAATGGCAAAGAATACTTCCAATCTGGAGCAGAGCCTTCGTCAGTCAGGACCAAGTCAAGGGCTTTCCGTTTGCCTGCAGACTGAGAAGAATTCAGGCAGGAAGACTTTTTCGTTGGATCCACCCATTGCAACAAGGAAGAATGAAAATTCTACAAATACGTCTACAGGGCATCAAGGCAGCTTTGCGTGTGGAACTGGCCAAGCCACTATGTCCAGTGCGAAGATAAATATTAATAATAGGCAATGGCAGAACGGCCACGATGTGAGCAAAATAAAAACTAACTGCAATCAGTTATCTTCTGAAAAATCCAAATATATATTCAAAAAGACCAGTTGTTCCCAAGCTCTTGTTTTGGACCATAAAAATGTGAATGTAGGCAGTCTTTCTGGAACTAACAAAGGGTTGTGGGAAAGCAAAAATGCACCAAACATTCCATTTCAGAAGGTCATGAATGGCAAGCCAGTTGTTAAGAGCATTGATTGTGCACCATCAGAAAAAGGTAGGTGTTGCTGGATTCTTCTCAAAGTAACACAGTTCTTACAAATAAGCCATCTTCACTCATGGAATCCTCTGGGAATCCCTGGAACTTTATAGAATGCACACTGGAACTGCAGCATTAGTTAAATCTGAAGTTTGTTCTGCCCTAGATAAGGTACTGTATCTGAATAAAGGCATGGTAGATGAGATTAAGTATGTTTTTCATCCATAATGAATTTCTGTTCCTCTATTGATCAGTCAGATTCCCTGGCGCACCCACTACAGGGGCATGAATATAATGATTTCTTATAAGGGAAGGGCATTTTGATATCATTTGGGCTTTATGTTGGAAAAAAAGAAAGAAAATGCAGAAATCCTGTAGTAGTGTGGGTTCAAGTTTATTTGTGCTATAGGAGCTAGTTCCTCCCTACAGCCCCTTTGTTTTTTTCATGGTGTATTAGTTTATGATTTATCTGCCTGACATTGATGTTATCTGTTCTGATGTTTGGATCTAGCTAGAAGTAATTTCATTCTGCCTTTTTTAAATCGTTTGCAGCATGGTAACAATTATTTAACAAGGTTGCCAAAATCCGTGTTTAGAAATGAGACAGTGCAAGTTATACTTACAGCTAATAGTTGAAATTTTAGTACGGTAATTGCTCTTCCTGCTTCACTCCCTTAGACTCTGTAAGTTGGTTCTTGAAGAGGGCAAGATTTTAAAAGTGCCCTTGATACAAGCAACTCCCTCCCATTTTACTTGGTAGATGTTTCTGCAAGAATTAGAGGGCAAGAATTATTCTAACATATTATTAATAAAGTTCCTCTTACTCCTGATCAGCCGAACATAAGGTACTGTGTAAATGTGGCCACATCAGACTGTTTGCCTTCTCTTTGCAGACTATAAAAGTGGGAGGTGTTCTCAAGAAGAAATTGCACGGAAAAAGCAAGAAGCTCTTGAGCGAAGAAAGTGTAAAATGGAAGCATTGTTCAAAAATGCTGCACCTACCTGAGTACTTTTTCAGTACAGAAGAATTAATGGCAGGTGGGCAGTGGAGTCATTGTCACTAAAATATAGGTCTATATTGAAGAGTATTGCCAATTCCTTCACCTACCACTGTCTTTATTCTTCTACAGAATGGCAGTATTAATTGCTTTGGAATTTCCTTCCTTCCCTCCTTTTTTTTGGAAACTATTGGTTACAACTGTTTATTTTTATAAATTGTTTATTTGGAGTTGGGATACTATATTAATTTAACTGATATCAATTCTTTTGTGATTAAACCCTGCAATTGGCATTTGTTATTCCCCATGAAACATAATGTGTCAATTCTTACTTTGGAATGTTTGAGAAGACCAATATCCCAATTTAATTATATACTGGTCATTTAGCCCGTTTCACACAGAACATTATACTTTAAATTTTGTAACAAACATTTTGTTTATTCTGAGGTTGTAAATGGCAACATTCCAAGCTTTACAGTATGTACCAATAATGTAAACATTTAATAGCGGGCCTTGAATGTAACTCACACTGTTTTAATTTTGTTTTATCACTACATTTCAAAGGACTGCTTCTGTAGTAAAGCATGTGAAAGTTTTCTACCATTTATTTATCATTGTAAATTATGTACATGCTGTATATTGTGATTAAACTGATTATACTCTTCTCTAATCTGTCATTAGAACCTAACCAACGTAGTATTCTTACCTCTTCACAGAAGTGAAAGTGATCTGCTCTCTGTTGGAAGTATGCATCAGTGTGTTGGTGACTTCCTAAGCTGTTCTATGCAGATTCCATTCTGGCTTGACCAGTGGTCAGGGAGATGATAATTGGTCCCTAGTACTTCTGTTATGGGGCCTAGTCATCTTCCATAAGAAAAAAAAATGTGGTCTTTCTGCATTATAAGACACATAGTTGAGGATTGAGTTTCACACACTATTGACTTAAAAGCAATGCACATCTTCTGATTTACAAAAGTAGCTCCAGTTTCTCACACATTAGGATGTTTATTGTGAGGAAATGTTATAAGGAAACTATTTCTTCTAGATTATTATATGATTACAGCAAGTACTATATCTTATACATAATACCAGCCCCAGGGACATTCTACTACTAATAATAATAAGTTGGAAGGGACCTTGGAGGTCATCTAGTCCAACCCCCTGGTCAGGCAGGAAACCCTATACCATTTCAGACAAATGGCTGGCCAGTCTCTTCTTAAAAACTTCCAGTGTTGGAGCATTCACCACTTCTGGAGGCAGGTTGTTCCACTGGTTAATTGTTCTAACTGTCAGGAAGTTTCTCCTTAGTTCTAGGTTGCTTCTCTCCTTGACTAGTTTCCATCTGTTGCTTCTTGTCCTGCTTTCAGGTGCTTTAGAGAATAGCTTGCCTCCCTCTTCTTTGTGGCAGCCCCTGAGATATTGGAACTGCTATCATGTCAGCCCTCACCCTTCTCTTCGTTAATCTACACATACCCAATTCCAGCAACCGTTCCCTATATGTTTTAGCCCCCAGTCCCCCAATCATCTTTGTTGTTCTTCTCTGTACTCTTTTAGAGTCTCGACATCTGTTTTACATCGTGACCAAGACTGGATGCGGTATTCCAGGTGTGGCCTTACCAAGGCATTGTAAAGTGGTATTAGTACTTCACGTGATCTTGATTCTATCCCTCTGTTAATACTTTAAAAACATGCCTCTAAAAAAGCTTCATACATGGCTAAAATATGGTTAGATCTGGAATTTTCAGCAAAGGGGACAAATTTAATTTTCTTCTAGAATATTACACCAGGTGTATTCCAATTCAATATTCATGCTGCACCTTCAATTTTGGAGGATTTTTATGCAAATCTATTTATTAAACCTAACCAGGGCCTCCCATTGTAAGCAAATTACTGCTATTTTTTGTCCTCCAATGTTAGTATCAGAAATCAAATTCATTACCTGAAATATAATAAGGCATCTGGAGAAGATTTTCTACTTCCAGAACTTTTCAAGACATATATTGATTGGTGGGCACCATTGTTAGCAGGGCTGTTCTCCCATATATAAGTAAAAGGTTTTATCCCAATCATATGTTGCCATAATAGTCCCTATATATAAAAAGGGAGATGAGGGTGACCCAAAAAATTAATAGGTTAATAAGCCTTATTGGAATTGTGGATAAAATATATGCAAAACATCTTTTGACAAAATAGGAGACTGAAAATAGATCTCTTAGTGGAGGAATAAGCTGAATTTATATGAAAGTGTTCCACAATAGACAATTGTTTTATTTTACACCATCTTATAACAAAACAACTAACTAATGACAAGAAACTGCTTACTACCTTTATAGATCTCATTGCAGCTTTTGATCCTATAAACAAATATTTTGTGGAAGAAATTGGCTAACTTAAATATGGAACTCAAACATTTACTCTTGGTTAAGTCCCTGTACTCAAACACCCGTTTGAAAGTCCATACCGGTGTAAATGGTTCTGTAACTGAAAGTATACCTACCCATAATCCTGTTAGGGTTGTATTCTAGCCTCGATTCTTTTTAACCTATATGTCAATGTTATTCCAGCATTCCTGTATGCTTCAGATATTCATATGCCAAAAATCCATAATAAATTCAATAATATCCTTTTATATGCTGATGATATGGTTCCATTGGCACAGTCAAATAAGCCTGAGAAATCTATTGTGAAAAATAACAAAATGACTGTTCTTAATTTTTTAAACATCAATAAGACTAAATAAAAAGTGATGACATTTCCAAAAAGACATGAAATGTAATTGGCAAATAAATGGGGAACCTATTGAATAAGCAAATTTCTTTAAGAATGGTTTTTACCAACATAAGGTCATGGATAAATGATTTTAAAAGAAGTTCTGCAAGGGCTGAGACAAGTATTAAAAGATATATAAACAAGGTAAAGGTTCCCCCACACATGCATGCTAGTCGTTTCCGACTCTAGGGGCTGGTGCTCATCTCCGTTTCAAAGCCAAAGAGCCAGCGCTTGTCCGAGGACGTCTCCGTGGTCATGTGGCCGGCATGACTGGACGCCAAAGGCGCACGGAACGCTGTTACCTTCCCACTGTAGTGGTCCCTATTTTTCTACTTGCATTTTTACGTGCTTTCGAACTGCTAGGTTGACAGAAGCTGGGACGAGTAACAGGCGCTCACTCTGCTATGCGGCACTCGGGATTCGACCCGCCAAACTGCCGACCATCTGGTCGACAAGCTCAGCGTCCTAACCCACTGAGCCACCACGTCCATTTTTATATATAAACTCAGGGCGGTGAACAGGGCACATATAAAATACAAAATACAAAAGTTAAAAGAGAATTAAATAGGAGCCCGAGCTAAAACAATAAATAATAGTATAAAAAACCCGCAATAAAAACCCCAACACATCCCCCATCAGGCCAGGCCGGCTTGTTCAAATAAATAGGTCTTCAGATCACGTCGGAAGGAGTGAAGGTCAGGCGCCGTCCGGAGCTCAACCGGCAACTGATTCCATAAGTCCGGGGCGCCCACAGAGAAGGCCCTCCCCCTGGGGGCCACCAGCCGACATTCTCTGACCGGTGGCACCCTGAGGAGGCCCTCTCTGTGGGAGCGCACAGGGTGGAGGGAAGTTGACGCCAGCAGCAGGTGATCTCTGAGGTACTCCGGACCCATGCCATGTAGGGCCTTGAAAACCATAACCAAAATCTTGAATCTCACTCGGAAGACAACTGGTAGCCAATGCAGCTCGCGGAGCAGAGGTGTAACATGGGAGTATCGGGAAACTCCCAAGACAACTCTCGCGGCTGCATTCTGTACCAGTTGGAGCCTCCGAGTGGTCTTCAAGGGAAGCCCCATGTAGAGAGCGTTGCAGTAGTCCAGACGAGAGGTCACGAGCGTATGAGTGACCGTACACAGGGCATCCCGGTCTAGATAGGGCCGCAACTGGCGCAACAGGCGAACCTGGGCGAAGGCCCCCCTAGTCACAGCCACTATATGGTCTTCCAAAGTAAGCCGCGAATCTAGGAGGACTCCCAAGTTGCGAGCCCTATCTATGGGGGTAAAAGCTCACCCCCCATGGAAAGAGGTGGAATATTCTGAATATCCCGGGATGCTGGTATGTACAGCAACTTTATTAAACTATTTAATTACAAATAGTTTAACCTTGACCTCTATACTAAAAGTATTCAAGGCAAAAATAGTCCCAATGCTAACTCACTTGAACCACTTCAGACCCATTTTTTAAGAACCAGAATAGAGCTAGAAGGGACCTTGGAGGTCTAATCCAAACCCCTGCTCAAGCCGGAGACCTGTACCATTTCAAACAAGCGACTGTCCAGTCTCTCCTTAAAAACCTCCAGTGATGAAGCACCCACAATTTCTGAAGGCAAGCCGTTCCACTGGTTAATTGTCCTCACTGTTAGGAAGTTTCTCCTTAATTCCAGGTTGATTCTCTCCTTGTTTAGTTTCCATTCATTGTGTCTTGTCCTGCCCTCTGGTGAATAAGTTGATCCCCTCCTCTTTGTGGCAACCACTCAAATACCGGGAAGTGCACTGGGAACTGATAAAGTGTCAGCCCCTGCAGTCAGAGCAGAAACAGGCATCCATTCCATACATGGCCAATCAATAATTATTTGTTTTTGCATATTGGCAGAGAATCCATTCAATGACGCTTGAATGTAGTTTTCCTACCAAGAAAACTGCAGGAACTTCTCCAGGCAGTCATCAGGAGACAGCACTGACTTGAAAGAATCATTCCCCCTCCCAGAAGTCCTCTATGGCCAGGAATTTTGTTGACTGGGAAGAGCCTTGTTCAGATCATCTCAAAACATCCTGAAGATCATAGGTGTCTGAACTCGCCTATCTGCAGTAATCATTATAGTTCTGGCCGACTTCCTAACTATTGCAGTAGTGTCAAGACTTATTTTTAATGACTTGCCTCATAATCATGTTTATACTGGATATTTAAAATAGCTGGATATTTTTTATAAATTACGATGTCTATTTTATTGGATACACGCTGAAAAGTAAAGGCATGTTTCAAAGTATATATTTCAAGCACAAAAGCACCCCCCAGAAGATCAGATAGTTTATACAAACCTTGAAAAATGTAGAAATCTGAGTTGGATGAAAGAAGGCAAAATCAGAACACAAGCCTATCCTCTATAGTACAGTTTGACTCATTTGAAAAGCAGAGTGTTGTTTACATACAATCAGAGAAATGGCCTGTCTTATACAAAAGCTGAATACAAAGCAAACAACACATGTATGAGTACAGATAGCACTCAACTTACAACCACTCATTCAAGTTTGAAATTACAATGGCAATGAACAAAGGGATTTACAATCTGTATCCAAAATTCTGGCTACTATATGCCTGGCAGTCACATGAACAAAATTAGGGTGCTTTGCAATCTGCCACTCTTCCGACTGATCACAGGATCACTGCAGTTGCCCCTACCTGCCTATCTTTCCCCCTCATCCCGCCCTGCTGGGTCCCTTAGGCCTGCTTCCTGCCTCAATGAGTCCCATATCCTTGGGCTTCCTTCCCCCCAGTCATGACTTGTTCCACTTACTTTTTTCAATGATCACATTTCCCAAGGAGAAGCAGCTGATGTGCCATGTGGCTTTCCTACATAGAAGCCACATGATGGCATCCTGGAAGCAGGTGCCGTTTTGGAAGATGGTGCAATTCTCACATTCTGAGAATTGCGTCCACTCCCAAAATGGTACCCATTTTAGGGATGGCATGAAGCAAGCTGTGCATAGGAAGGCTGGACAGTGGATAGACTGCTGCTTTTTCTGAAAAGCGATCTCTGAAGATCAACCTTTGGAAAAAAAAAGCTGATCTGCCATTTGGTCTTCCTATAAAAGGGCTGTGTGGTGCCATCTCAAAGTAGGTGCCATTTTGGGAGTGGCAGAGGCCACTTTAAATCATCCTGAAGCAGGCGCCATTTTGGGAGCGGCCATAATTCTCGAATCCAAGAATTGCAGCCATTTCCAAAATGGTGCCTGCTTCTGGAATGACACTATATGGCTTCTGTAGAGAAAGCAGCAAAGCAGCTGCTTTTCTGAAAAGCAATCTTCAGAGAGCCTTTCAGAAAAAGCAGCCAATCCACTATGCAGTGTTCCTATGCAGGGGTTGTTTTGGGCTATCCAACTTACAAAATGACACCTATTTCCAGGATGGTATCATATGGCTTCTGTGTAGGATGATCGCACAATGAATCTCCTTGGGTAAGGTGGCTTTCGGAAAAAGTAAGTAGAGCGGAGTAGGGGGTTTCCAAGGGTGTGGGACCCAGAGTGATGGGAAGCTGTTTAAGAGAGGCCTCCAGATTCGGGGGGGGGGGGGAGGGGGACTGCTCCAATGCAAGACAGGTGTGATTTGCTGTAATGTAGGCCTGCGTCTGGCCTCCCAGGACCTTTACCAGTCTCTAAGGGATCCATTGGTCCATTTAATAACCACAATGGAGAGATTGCATGGTGATCATTAAGTGAGGTGATCGTGTGGGCTCAATTACAACCATAAATCTGGGCTCAGTTCTGGTCATAAGGTGAGGGCTACCTATACTATACAGAGAGAGGTCCAGAGAAGGCATTGTTCACGTGTTTCATTTCATAAGTGCAAGAGACTGGAACTTTAGCTTGTGTGACTTGTTGGAGGAGAAGAGGCCAAATTTGTGCTAGAAGAATTGCCATCTTCCTGGTCCGCACTTTTGATGTTGCTGCTGCCATCTCCCTGGTCCACACTTTTGATGTTGCTGCTGCTGCCACCTCCTCCTACTGCAAAGTAACTACCTCCGCCCAGGCTAAAGCCACTTCTGTAGCCAAGACTGCTGCCAGCAGCCGAACTTCGTGAAAGACGTGAAGAGAAAACAGCTGCGAAAAGAAGAGACAGACTTAGAGAAGAGCCCAGGCATTTTCTGTTCTAAGAAAGACAGCTACTGGTACCTTGTATAGAAATTATACGAAGGGTAATCACTATGGACTCTTGTTAAGTCCATCCTTCCTATAGGACCTTCAAACATTCCCCCAAATTAAATGATTTTGAAACTTGATGGTTTATTTGATTTCTCAATAGTGGCAAACGTCAGATGAAAAAGTATGATGAACTTGCTTGAGATCAAATGCAAGAACTCCATGGTCATATGAGATCTGAGGATGAAATTACTAACATGTTGTGAGATTTGGTGATGGATCAGAGTTCCTACAGATTTGTGTGTTGCTGTCTGAGGCCTGAAAAATTGGTTGAATTCTGTCCTATGGCATTCTACAGATGTTTTAAAAAAAGTAGATAGAAACAGATGCAAATTTTCACCCCATACCTGTGCTACTATGTTGACATAATATACTACCAAGAACTTTGCTGTGCTCTGCTAGTGCTCTGCAATATGCTGATGATACCCAGCTTTTTATTTCGACCCCAAACCACCCCAGTGATGCCCTCGACGTGATGTCCCGTTGCCTGGAGGTGGTCCGGGTCTGGATGGGGAGGAACAGGCTTCGACTCAACCCTGACAAGACTGAGTGGCTGTTCGTGCCGGCATCCCGGGAAATTCCGATTATTCCATCATTGGCCATGGGCGGTGAGCTATTACCCCCCGTAGATAGGGCCCGCAACTTGGGGGTCCTTCTAGATTCACAGCTCTCTTTGGAAGAGCATATTGGAGCTGTGACTAGGGGGGCCTTTGCCCAGGTTCGCCTGGTGCGCCAGTTGCGGCCCTATCTAGACCGGGATGCCTTGCGCACAGTCACTCATGCGCTCGTGACCTCTCGTCTAGACTACTGTAATGCTCTCTACATGGGGCTGCCCTTGAGGTCCACCCGGAGACTCCAACTGGTGCAGAATGCAGCTGCGCGAGTTGTCTTGGGAGTTTCCCGATACTCCCATGTTACACCTTTGCTCCGCGAGCTGCATTGGCTACCGGTTGCTCTCCGGGTGAGGTTCAAGGTGTTAGTGATGACTTACAAAGCCCTTCATGGCATGGGTCCGGATTACCTACGGCAACACCTGCGGCCGGCGTCAACTTCCCTCTGTCCAGTGCGCTCCCACAGAGAGGGCCTCCTCAGGGTGCCTTTGATCAAAGAATGTTGATTGGTGGCCCCTAGCGGGAGGGCGTTCTCTGTGGGCGTGCCAGACCTGTGGAACCGCTTGCCGGTTGAGCTCCGGATGGCCCCCGACCTTCGCTCCTTCCGGCGCGATCTCAAAACTTTCTTTTTCGAACAAGCTGGCCTGGTCTGACGGGATGGGGTTGGGTTTTTATAAATAGTTTTAATTTTAATATGTATTAATTTTATGGGCATAATGTTTAATGGCTTTTTAATTTTTGTATTCTATTTTTATTGTGTATTGCCCTGTTCACCACCCTGAGTCCTTCGGGAGAAGGGCGGTATACAAATTAAATTATTAAATTATTAAATTAATTAGTGTCATTGCCCCAGTTATGACTGAAAACCCTACAACTGTAGGGGAAGAGAGAGGGCAGGAGGATGGAAGGACAGCACCAAGTGCAGTTTTCTCCATCTAAATAGAGGCAAGGAACCTCTTAATCACTACTGTACAGCAAAGATCCAATATATTCTTCACTATACTTACAGATGTTCACTGCACCAGCTGTATCACTTGACAATCTGTCAAGAAACAAAACAGAAGTCGAGCATGGGTAAGAATTCAAACATATTCTGAGTATATACAGCTGACTAAAAGAAAACCAATGTTGCTTGACTAGTGTTGCAAAGTCATCATGTCCTTGGGGATACTGAAGGATGAACTTCAAGGGAAAGAGGCTCACTGTGCCCACAGAACTAGATGCTAATGAGGATGGATTTTTTTTTTACGGAGTTTGAGGACTTTCACCAAAAAACGGCAAGACTTTTAAAGATCTACTTAGATGGGCTATCACTGACCGATCTTCTTCTCCTTCCAGAAGCTTTCTGTAGGTGGCAATCTCAATATCTAGTGCGAGCTTCACATTCAGTAGCTCCTGATAATCCTTGAGTTGTTTGGCCATATCTTGCTTGGCTTTCTGAAGACCATCCTCAAGTTCAGTCAGTTTCTGCCTTGCGTCTTTGAGCGCCAGTTCGCCTCGGTCTTCTGCTTCAGCAATCTTTGCCTGTAGATTAGCACACTTAGGGGAGGAAGGAAAGAGAAATTAGCATAGTGGGTCTTCCCTTCAGAACAGATCAAAATATCTTCAGTTATATTATCCCATAAGCTAATTTATATTGGGCCAAGACCCATCCTTGGGCTTTTGTAGAATCTCTAAAGGCACACCCAAAATGTCAAGGGCCACCTGCTCCAAACATTGTAAGCATGGATGGTATTAAAGAAATAATATGATTATGTGCAAGATATTCCAACTTTGGAAGAACCATTTTGAGTATAAAATCATAGGGCTGAAAGGAATCTTGGAAGTCTTCTAGTTGAACCTCCTGCCCAAGTCAGGAGTCCTTATACCAAATGGTTGTCCAATTTTTTCTTGAAAGCCTCCAGTGATGAAGCACCCACAACTCCGGGAGGGAAGTATTTAAGCTTGCAATCAAATGGGAAATTTTCAGTATCCTATATGGAACAATTGGTTTATTGTTTCGTGGTCAGTGACAGGATTGCCTTCTTCCCAACAATTTTTAGGACAGTTAGTGCAGTAGCAGTGTCAGCCATGTTGTCTTATTCTTGACAGGATGAAGTACTGTCTACATGTAATCCATAACTTATGACTGTTTGAAGTTATGACAAAAACCACCACCCAAATTACTTCCAACCCAGTGTTGAAGTTATGATTGGAGGTGTGCTGCAGCTGCTCCCTCTGCCTATCTCTCCCACCCTCTGTCCTGTCCTGGGCCTGCTTCCCACCTCACCAGGCCCCTTAAACCCCATATGAATTGTGGTTCCTCTGAAAATGGTGCCCCCTTATGGGATGAGGTCACACAGCCCAGGGATGCTGTGGGGCAGAAAGGCCTGCCCTTCTACCCAGTGCAAGCTCCAGGGCTTTTCTAAAGTGTGTGATTGGTATGAGGAGGGTGTGGTGCCTAAGGGGAGGGGGGGTGAGCATCCCATGGTATGTGGGGACCCCAAGGGAGGGTGCCTCAGGGGTCAGGGAGATCTTGGGAGAATCCGGCAAGCATTCCTGGGCCTATGCTAGGCCTCACAGGGCCTCCCACACCTGAGGCATTCCACGCTCTGCTTAATGACAGCATTGGGGAAAGCTAAGGGGGGGCATTAAGCAAGGCAATCACAAAATTGTTAAGTGAAGCAATTACATCACCTTGCCTGACAACTGCAAAAACTTACAATGATAATGGGCAGGCGTCATTACTGTCATGTGTCAAGGGTTCCCTGTAATGGAAAGTTGAAAGAAGTGTGTGGACCAGGGAAAAGATGACTGTTTGCAGTTACATGCTAGCCAGGAAATTTACAGCTTTATGTGGATATTATGTGGATAAGCATGATAGATGCTGCATTGTACTTTGTTTTGCAGGCAGGTAATGTAAAGAGGTAGTTTATCTGTGTGTCCTATTGTGTTTCATCTATAGTGGTACTTTGGTATTCGACTACTTTAAAGCTTCTCGAATTTGGTAGTTGATATATTATTATTATTATACAAAAATGTTGTCGGCAGTGCTTTTTTTGTAAAAGAAAAAGGTGCCGGAACTCACACATATCATACAACCTGCCTTGCCTACCCTACAAGGTTCCATCCAAAAAAGGTGCCAGAACGCCATTCTGAGCGTTCTATGACAAAAAAAGCCCTGGGTGTCGGTACTTGTAGTTTCATTGGGATTTAGCATGTTGCATAAGGAAGAGGGCGATGATCACAGAGGAGGTAGCATTATATTAAGGATGAAAAAGTAAAGTTTTTCAACTGGGGAGCACAGTATGATCATAACTTTGGGAGAATGCAGTAACCTACCTGCTTTTTCACACTTTCAATATCAGCCTTTACTCTCTGGACATGTCGGTTTAGTTCTGAAATCTCATGCTTGGCGTTACGAAGATCATCACTGTGCCTTCCAGCAGTACTCTGGAGTTCCTCGTACTGAAGAAAACATGGTGGAAAGCAGCCACCAAAGCTTAATTTTCATTTATCTGAATGAGGCAGTTTTATTCATTTCTGAAAGTATATCTATCTGTTTGTCTATCAGTCTCCCTCAGTCTGGTGCTTTAGTGTACTTTGGAAAGGAAACTTTAGATTTCCTAGTCAAAAGTCATTGGCAATGCTAGCTGAGAAGTAGGGAGGGTGTTCTTGAGGTCACCAGGTTGGGAAAGCAGGCATGTAAACACTGAAGCAAATTGTAAGAGAAATAGGAAGGAATCGGATTTTCAATCCTTATACTCTACAAGAGGCCAGAATGGGATGCGGTTTCCCTGACTAGTAATACGTTTACAATAAACGATTTGGGGGACAATGAGAACGGAGAAGAGGCAATGTCTCTTCAACACCTGACTTTGCTAAATTCCAATTCTGGAAGAAAACATTTGACCGCCTCTTACAGTGACTTCAGTGTAATAGCTCACCCACCCGACTCCCTTGGTGATGATTTACCTTGCTTTGGTACCAAGCTTCAGCCTCAGCCCGGCTTTTCTTTGCAATGTCTTCATACTGGGCTTTGACTTCCGCAATGATGCTGTCGAGGTCCAGGTAGCGATTGTTGTCCATGGACAAAATCACAGAAGTGTCCGAAATCTGCCTCTGTAGGTCTGCCAGTTCCTGCACATGTTACGGGAATAGTCCACTCAGAAAACATACATAAAATGATCAGGCCTTGGCAAGAACCTAATTCAAAGGTTAGAGCTAGCGTTCCTTTCTATTAGTAGGTAAGTAAGGAAATGGGAAGGGGGTGTTCATTTTGCATAATTTCTTTACTTTTAGTAATTTTCATTGAATCCATAAAGGATCAGTAAATATTGGAGTAAAAGAATATGAAATGACTGTTCCTGATGAGAGCATTTATCATTAGATTCTGAAACTGCAGGATTTCTTAGAAAATTCTTAATTAACTCTGATCCTATTTTGAAATTCTTAAAGTTCTTTAAACTCCTTGAGAAATGTCAACATCTTTTGATTTTAATATGACAATTTAAAGGTATAAACTTTGTTCCCACCATTGCTAGTCTTAATAATTATCTCCATTTTCAATGTTTGCCTTTCCTCTGATATCCTTTACTTTGTGCTTTTCCTTCCTTCCTTCCTTCCTTCCTTCCTTCCTTCCTTCCTTCCTTCCTTCCTTCCTTCCTTCCTTCCTTCCTTCCTTCCTTCCATTTTATAACAAATTATGCTAAGTTCTGTTTAGTAACCCTGTTTATAGCACCATCTTATCTAAGAGTGAGGAGGAGGGGACTTCTCAAACTAGTTCAAGAAAGTAAATGAATATTGTAGCTATCTCTTTGGCAGGACATAAAATATATTTGCATAATACAATGAGCAGAATTCAAAGAAAATAATATTGAGTCTTACGGTTTCATGTAGGAGTCTGAGAAAATCAATCTCATCAACTAAAGATTGTAACCTAGTTTCTAGGTCTGCTTTGTTCATGTAGGCAGCATCCACTTCCTAAGAAGGAAACACATGGTGAGAAGTTAAAGGACTGTTTATTAGTCCGTTATTACTTCCTGATTATCCTTATGCGATGTATGTATGTATGTACAGTCTACAGTAGGTATGTATATCCTAATTGAGATCATACTTGTTTCTGGGATAGCCCCACCTTTTAACGTCATAGCAAGGGCTGCCTTTTTGCAAAGTGTTCACACTGCATGCAGACTCTCACCTTCTTGAGGAGTACAAAGTCATTCTCTGCTTCCGTACGCTTATTGATCTCATCTTCGTACCTATTTGGGCCAGCGGAGGAGGGGGAAAAATAACACCTTCTTAGAGAAATCTGGTAAAGATGCTGCACTGCTTGAAAGTTTTTTAAAGGGTCCTGACAATATCCCCGATTCTCAGATGTGGCTGGTGAATCGTTGGCCTGTTCAGTCATCTGCAAATAGCAGTTCTGTGGTTCTCTCTGTGAATGTAATGGTCACCTGAATTTGTGCAACCCAGGAATATTAACTATGCTGAGATCTTAGGGAGTTGAAATCCATGTACATGCAGAGCACCTGATGGCCAAGCGCCAATCTGTGGCTGTTTTACCCCCTCACACCTAGCTGGTAAATCACTTTGACACTTTTAGTTTTAAAAGAACCTGTTGTGAGATCTTTAGGTGCAAAGAGCTGTGTGAGATCCTTAGCTACAGTATAAGCAAAGGGTATAAAAGAGGGAGCAAAGCTGAAAACATTAAGAGCCAGCTGGGGTTAGTAGTTAAAGCACCAGACTAGTAACTGAGAGATTGTGGCTTTAAGTCCCATCTTAGGTACAAAACCAATTCAATGTTTTTGGACCAGTTACTTTCAACTCAAGGACGCAAGTAATGGCAAACCACTTCTGGAAAACCTTCGCAAGGAAACCACAGGGACCAGTCCAGGCATAACCCCCCCCCCCCGGATTTGCTGGCACAAACATACATAAAAGAGGGAGTAAGATGAAACTCTTACTTGCTCTTATAATCCTCAACAAGGTTTTGGGTGTTATGTAGCTCTCCACCCAGCCTTACTTTCTCCTTCTCCAGATCATTCAGCTGCATCCTAAGATTGTTGATGTAAGCATCAAAAAGTGGCTCAATGTTACTTTTCACAGTTTTCTGGTCATGTTCCTGTAGCAGAGCCCATTTTGTTTCCAGCACTTTATTCTGTTGCTCAAGAAAACGCACCTGGAGGAAGAAAGACATGGATTTTTTTTTTGAAGGGAGGAGGGATTAAATGATAATTTGAGAAACGTTTTAGAGAATTTATCTTGATTTGTTCTTGAGCAGATTGTAAATGTTACTTTTTCTTCTTTTAATATGCTGGATACATACATACATACATAATATATTAAGGGAAAGTGGATTGGAAAAAGGTGTGCATTATTTTAAAACTGGAGAAAGAACCATCAGTAACAGGCTATGCTTACGATACTATTTTCATAATTGAAAATGCAATGGATTAGATCTTGTAAGAAAAGTCAAACTAATACATTCCATGTGATACTATAATAACAGAAGTTGGATTGTGAGGAAGTAAGATAGAAAAAGAATATTGCCCTTTTTTGAAATTTTGTGTTGTGAAGAAAATTGAGAACATCATGGACAGCAAAGGAAAAAACCCAATGGATCATCAAACAAGTCAACCAAACGTTTTCACTCAAGAGGCAAATAACCAGGCTGAATATATCCTATTTTGGACACATTATGCAAAGGTCTAACTCCCTGGAGCAGGTTCTAATCTTGAGAAAGGTGGAAGAAAAGACTAGCAGCAATGTGAATAGACACATTTACAGAGATAATGAGTTCACCTATTGGAAGATCTGAGGATCCAGTTGGAACAGCTTGCCTCCAGAAATCGTGGGCACTCCATCACTGGAGATTTTTAAGAAGAGGCTAGACTTGTCTGAGATGGTAGAGGTCCTCCTGCTTGAGCAAGGGGGTGGACTGGAAGAGCTCCAAGGTCCCTTCCAGCTCTATTCTGTTCTAAACCTGGAGAAAAATCTATGTATTTTTGTAGTATGTAGTGTATGTATTGTTGCTAAGAGTCAACACTAACTTATGATGTATAACTCTCAAGCCTTACTTTGTATGTACTTTGAATGGGATACCTACCTATTCCACATCCCATATTACTCATCAACACTCAGTTCTCTGTATATATTATAAGCTAAATTTCTCTAGGATAAAAGCTTGTAATCATGCCTGTCAAAATGGTTTCATGCGCTTCATATATCTTAAAAATATGATTTATGCATAAAGGATAATGATGAAGCCATTCTGATTAGCTCTCATTTTTTCTGTCACTACTATATAGTGTGAAACTATTGACCTACTGAGAATCATTTTAGAGAACATACATTAACTTTTCCAATCTTCCTTTCTGCAGCAGGAAAAAAAAATTGGCAGCTCTGTAATTTCATTTAGGTGGTGCCATCTAGTAATAAATAACAGCTGTAATGACATGAGCAAAAACTGCAAGAGGAGTTGTAGGAAGGCTCTTGAGCTCTTTCCCCAATTCATTGCATTCTGAAATAACAAAGCCTTTATTTATCCTCACCTTATCAATGAAGGAGGCAAACTTGTTGTTGAGTGTCTTGATCTGCTCTCCTTCTTCTTTGCGGACCTTCTCTATGGTGGGGTCAATCTCCAGCTTGAGAGGCAGCAACAGGTGAGGATTGACCGTTACTTTTTGGATTCCACCTGGTGGGCAAACTGGGAAGGAAGGGTCCCCTCTCCCACCACCAAAACCAGCTCCACCTAGCCCATAGCCTCCACCGATACCACCACCAACAGCATAGCCATTACAAACTCCACCACCGTACCCATAGCCTCCACCGATGCCACTGCCATAACTGCCTCCAACTGCTATCCTCCTGGGTCCACCAAGATTGTAAAGGCTTTGGCTGCCAAAACCAGCCCCACCGGCCCGGCCCCAGCCAGCACGTCCAATGCCGCAGTTTCCACCTCTGCCCACACTTTGTGAGCTCCAGTTGGTGTGACACAAGTTAGGTAGGATGGCAGATGATTTACTGAAGCCTTTCCTCTGAATTCTGATGTTGGCTCGGTGAGACATGTTAGCTGGCGAAGAGCTGGAGAACAAAGAGGCAGAAAGAGGTACAGAGAAAGAGAGGACGCAGTCTGTGTTGCAGAGGCAGGTGTAGTTGTGAGCTCTACGTCTTAAGGTTTCTTCTTTTATTTATATTATCAAGGACGTGGGATTGGTTGTGATTGCAGTTGATCAACTTTCTGATTAATGTTGCTGGGCATGCCTTAAGGCTTTTTTGAATTGTGACATCGCTGTTTTGCCATACACACTCCACACTAAGGCTAAGTGGTGACGCAACCAGCTAAGTCCAGGGTTTTCAATATTTTCTTGCTCGTGGCCCTCTTCTGAGCCTCATTTCTCTCTGGCTCCCCCTCATAGCTGCTATTATTTATTGCAAATTTATTTACAATACAATATTGTAAATTGTAGTAATTTTTAGTATTTATGCTTGTGAGATTAGCACGGAGGGTGAAATGTCTATTGGTTATTTGCCTGGCAGTTAAATTTGGGTGGTCATTTCAGAAACCTACTGTGATCCCTTAGTTCCCACCAGTGATCTAAGACATTGTTAGTTGTCGTTTCACAATAATAATCTCCTCAAGCTTTGCCCTAGATGATGAAGATGGGCCCGGGAACTGAGTTCAATTTGTGATCAAGCTAGAGAACAAGAACTGATGAGAGGCTGTGCTCCAAATCAGTTCCTCGTGCCTTGTGAGGATGATGATTTTTTCATTTGTCACTTTCTTTCAAGGGGAAAAAACAAATCACCACAGGGATGGAGGCACCCCACCTTTGATGTCTAAATGCAAAGCAGAATAAAGTTTCAGACCGTTACGAGGAAACTGGCTCTGGAATAGCATCTTTCCCAAGTTGGGGATGCTTTGCAGAACTTGAACTACAGACTTATCCAAGGCTTGTAATGCTAGGCAAGTAGGCCATTGAAAGGCTTGTCCTTAAGAGAGAATTGGTGGGAAGCAATGACCATATCCTGTATCTTTCACTTGCACCACGAGTTGAGGGTTGGGGGAGAGATTCGGGATCTTGAACCATCCACAACAGCAAAATTGTTCTACAGTCTGGTCTCTATAGATGCAGCCTAGGTTCAACCATTACGTGACTTGTTTGCTTTGAACCTAGCATGCTTTGTTTAATTGAGAATTGTGAATATTTGCAAACCATGATTTTTCGCTTAGTACATAAATGGCTTGTGATTTGCATACCATGGGTAAGGACTTATCATGGTAAGCCTATCAGTTGTTGCTTTTAAATTTATTATAACAAGTTAAAACACACACACACACACACACACACACACCAAAAACAAAAAAAATGAGAAGAAAAAAAAACAAAAGATAAAAAACAAAAGCAAGCCAGACTAATCAATATATATCACATATCCAATATTAGAAATTACTTATACATTTCTGAATCTGAATTGAAGAGAATGTTCTTGAATCCACCAGTTGTGGTTTACTGAAAAAAATATACTCAAGCAAACCTTGAACGATACCGTTTGTGAATCTAGTCAGAAATGGATGTTCTGTTTTACCCATTTAAATTGCTTCCAGCCTGTCTTTTTAATCAACTGATTCTCAAAGTCCCAGTCCTAGAGATCAGTTAAAAATAATAATGTCGGTAGAAACCTGGCAACCCTACATAAGGTTGCCACACATCTAGGCATTTATGAAATCATTTTAAAAAGCAACTCCTCAGCAGAAATTGTGTTGGCAGAGGCCTGGTGCCATCACTCTTGCGGCATTTGAAGCAATTCAATAATCAAAAAATAAACACTGCAATCATGTCTATTGAAATTGAAAGGGAGCGGGTGTATCTCGATTCTTGGCAATTTTATGAGCAGCTCAGTAATCTGCCATTGACCACCCATAAGCACAACCAATGTACTTTCCATCCTGTGCCCAGATCAGACTGCCAAAGGTCCAGATAACCTGGATCCCTGTGAGTGCTCTGCAACTAAACCTCTCTTATATTCTCACTACTACTGTCTGCTTTAATTAGCTAGGTGGGGCAGGAGGCCAAGCCACAAGTGATGGAACTAAACTAACACAGTGATTCTGGGCATGTCTTCAGACTCACAGGTTCAAAAGCTTCCAAGTAGCACCACTGAACAGCACCTTTATCATCTCAATAGACTTTGTACATTTGGAGAAAATGTGATTTTATCCATGAAATAGTCTACCAGGCAACTTCACCTTACACTGACTGGATTTTCAGGTTGATCCTTCCCCAAAAGTTTCTAGGACACTTGGTAAGTGCAGCCATTTAGCGTTCTGCAGCTGGACAGAAGCAGGACAGAAAGGTATGGTAGTAGTTATATTTCACCACCTTTGTGGCCAATAATTCTCTTGAATCTGGGTGCTTACTCTTATCTGGCTGCACTAGCTTTTTTGTTTTGTGCCAGCCTCACTGCACCATGTCGTCGAGCTCCAGAATAAAATAAAGAACTGCCTGAGACATAGGGTGGGGGAGAGGCTGCTCCGGAGTAACCCGGTTGAGTACCCATAATTGCTTCCGTATTCTAGAGGTCAACAAGGTGGTGACAGAAATATCTTCCAAGTTGCTTGGAAATTCTCCAAGTGCCAGCAAGAAATTTGGATCATTAGATTTTTGGGGTGGACCACCTTAATAGGTCCTGCCTCCTTGTGGAGATTGATGATTTCAGTTAACATCATTGTGATCTGTCCATGATATGGATGGAAAATTCCCCCAGAAGCATATCGCAGTATACATTTGCCACAACATATCCTCTTCTCTGCAAAAAATGAATTTGACCTCCATGAATAGGAACACTTCCTCTCCACCCCCACTTCCATGGGCCATCTCTTCATTCAGGTAAGTCTTAGTATTGTGATCTCTTTAAAGTACGCCAGACCAAGAAAATGATTCTACAGGTTTGACTGGAATGATATGTTGACATTGGCTATAGTAACAGAAACCTTGAAAGCCTGCATGCATTTTCCCTTGTCTCCTTACATCCCAGAGAGTTAGGGCAAAACCAGGCTAAGTTTCTTTCTAATGTTTTCTTTGTTTCTGGCACTTAGACCATGTCTTTCTACAATTTTAGTAATGTCTCTGGATACCTTTTCCAAGTTGTCAATGTGGTTCTCCATTGTAATACACGGCAATTCTCTGGTGTGGCTGGTTTTATTACCAGTAGCGTGATCCTGAGCCCAGAGTGCCCAGTAATCTGGTTCCTGAGTAGAGATCGTGAGGCTGGAAGTAAAGATGGGAATTGAATCTCTGCTCTCAGCCTGACTGTGGGGGCCCTGAGGTGTGGGGTGTGGGGGGCAGCTCCACCCACCCACCTGCCTCGCGCGCTCCCCTGCCCTGTTGCAGCAGTGAGCAGACAGTGGGACGGAGTGGGCTGGCTCTTAACTAGGGCTTATTTTGGGGGCAGTGCTTATATTAGGCACATGCCAAAAAATCAGGCTAGGGCTTATTTTCTTTGTGGGTCTTATTTTAGGGGAAACACAGTATTTCATTTTTCAATCAGTTTGCATGGTTGGCTTGTCTACTTATAGTCACTGTTTCCACTCCTTGAGCAAGATGGTTAGAATAAACAGCTGTGTGGAGTTTGTTTAAAGCTTATTGTATTATCTGCAGAGTAGTTCTAGTCACAGCTGAAAGGAGAGTGTTCCTCTCATTTTTGGGGTGGTGGTGTTTATTGTAGTACCGAAAATACCTTGAGACTATTCAGTAAGCTAAACGTATCCACATTTTGGGGATAGGATATCAGCAAGTCTTGTTGAAGCCAGAATTAGGGCTTATTATGATGATTTAATGCACTCCTACTTTGGGAAACACTGTTCTTAGACATTAGCCAATCTTGGCCTGCTTTTAAGGCTGAGTTACTCTCATTCAGATTCAGCTATTTCTTCTTGTTTTTAGGCAACATTTGAAAGAAACTAATATGTAGTTGAGATGGGCATATAATTGAGATCTCAGAAATCATTAATTGAATTGCTCCTCCATTAATTATCTTCATAAGATGTAACTATAAATTTTGCATTCTGTATTTTCTTTTACATGGAACTGTTTGTGATTGGAGTGGCCTATATGTCCAGTAAAAACAACAACAACAACAACCCAGAAACATCCTATTTTGAGAAAGAGGTGATCTAGATATATATAAATAGTGCCTTTGAGTCAGTTTTTTCACTCCTGGTGACTGCATGGATGAATCCCTGCAGTTTTCTTAGCAAGGTTTTTCAGAAATGCTTTCCAGGACTGAAAGGGAGAGACTGGCTCAAGGTCATCAAGCTGGCTTTGAGCCTAAAGTGAGACTAGACGTCATTAGGTTTCTACCCTGATGTCTTAACCACTACATCTGATCTAGATTAGATTATCAGGTGACAATTTAATCTCCTGATTGTCCTGACTAATGGCAGGGCTTTTCAACCAGTGGTACGGGTACCACCTGTGGTCCATTGGCACCTGGCAGGTGGTACGCGACCATCCTAGAAAAGTGGTAGCGGGGGAGGGGAATGAGCTGAACCGGTGGCAGCACCGCACAAGCCTGAGTGAGAGATGGCTGGAGCTGCAGGGCTGTCAGGGCTCAGCGGAAGCGCCAGGATCAGCACTTCTTCGGGGCTGTCAGGGCTCAGTGGAAGCACCAGGATCAGTGCCAGGCTCCAGCTGGAGCTCGGCACTGATCCTGGCGCTTCTGCTGAGCCCAGAAGAAGCACTGATCAGCTGGAATGTTGCAGCATGTCCAGGGTCTTGTGATTTACATTCAGATGCTTGGCAACTGATTCCTATTTATAACAGTCACAGTGTCCCAGGGTCATGTGAAGTGACTCAAACCTGCTGCAACCACCCAGCAGATGGGGGGGAATAAAAACCAAACACCCCTCCCCCTACACCTGCTGCCAATCCTCAACAGAAATGCTCACAACAATGAAAACCTCAGGAGGAAGAGCACCGCCGGGCGGGCAGGCAGCTGTCTTGCTCAGCTGTGGCTTGGGGTGGGGGGGACTTTTTTCAGTGCCATTGTAACTTCGAACAGTCACTAAGCGAACTGTTGTAAGTCAAGGACTACCTGTACTTCATCACTTTTTTCCTTTTTTTTTTGGTCATTACGTTTTTGACACCTTGCTAGGTGACTGGTAGTACTTGGATGTTGCCATATCCTAAAAGTGGTACAATGGGTAAAAAGGTTGAAAAGCCCTGACTAATGGTACTTGAATTCAGCATAAAATTCTAATCCTTAGGAAAAGCATCGAACACATTGGAACTGAGTTTCCATTATATGAGCCTTGGTGGAGCAGTGGGCTAATGCCTCCTTAAGTAACACCAGCTGCCTGCGATTAGTGCAGGTTCGCATCCCACCAGGCTCAAGGTTGACTCAGCCTTCCATCCTTCCGAGGTAGGTAAAATGAGGACCCAGATTGTTGGGGGCAATTAAGCTGACTTTGTAATAATGCCGCTTGGGGTGTGTGTGAAAGCCCTAATAAGCAGGCATATACATAGAATGAAGGCTACTGCTAAGCTTGTAAGCTGCCCTGAGTCTTCGGAGAAGGGTGGGATATAAATGGAATTAAAATAAAAAAATAAAAATATATCAGTACAGAAAATAGTCCATACCAATCTAGGGTAGTAGCACATATGTAGCTTGCCATGTTCCTCTTCTCCAAGTCTGGGATAACATTTAAAAAAAAAACAGAATGCTTGTTAGTTCATGCTGTTCTAGCATGGCAATGGACTTTCCATGCCACTGTAGACCTTAGCAGTGGGCCAGCTTTGCCTGTTTTAGCATTTCTGCCTTAAGCAACCATTCACCCTTTTCAACCGAATTATGGGATGTGGAAATATAAGAGGACTTTTTGAAACTGAAGCCGGAGGATTGTTCTGGATAGCTGTGGCTGGCAGAACATTGTTTTATTTTCTTTTATGTTCCCCCAAAATAGTAGAGATCAGCATCCCACTTTTTTGATCCTGCCTTTTACCAAATCATCCATCATTGTGGGAAATATTGTGGTGTCTGAAGGTCTAAGAAGTCCTTCTTTCTAACTGCACACATTAGGAGATTGATTTGGCTGACTGTGCCATTTATGGCCTCTGCCCACTGAGCATGGGCTTCCCCAAAACATTCAACTGGAGAGATCTGTTCCCTGCTGAACTCAGGAAGAGGCAGACTCACTGTGCCCCTTCTGCAGAGGTAATCAAATCATCCTTCCTGCTGGCTTGGAGGAGATGAAGCAGAAGGTTGGAAGATTTGTTTTCCTTTTTCCCAATGACTCAGGGGACCTTTTGTTTGTGATGGATAAGACAAACTGTAATGTATTGGCCTCACCTGTTTTAATTCACTTGCTTAATGTCTGACTGCTTGCTTAATGTCTGACCTACTTTCTGTGTGTTATGTAATGGTTGCTGTTGCTGAGCTAGACTTGCTGTCTCCAAGCTGTTAATTAGGTTTGGGGTGAGAAACTGCTACTTTAAACCTATTGGTCGCCACCTAGAGGCCAACCATATAAATAGCTGTGCAGCAGCTATTAGCTTGCTTTTGCTATGTTCTGAGTTACAATAAACTTGTTGCTGTTTCAACACTTCATCTCGCTTAATGCCTCAAGGACCAAATATTTAACACAAATATTCTTGATAAGCTCTTCCCCCTCATCCCAGTGCTTCTTTAAACACTTGATCCTCTGAAAGGTAACTTTTTACCCCAGGAAAGCTGGCCAGCTAGCTGAGAAACATTGACGTCTTTCATGGAGAGGTCCATGCTCATTCTGTATGAGGGACTTCCTTCAATGAAAATGCTGACACGTCCCCTTGGATTTTCATTTTTATAGCCAGAGTGGATTGCACATTCAGTTATTATTATTATTATTTATTATTTATTTGATTTATATACCGCCCTTCTCCCGAAGGACTCAGGGCGGTGTACAGGGCAATAAAATACCAAAAAATACAATACAAAAATTAAAAACAGATTAAACAATTGTGCCCAAATATAACAAATTAGTTAAAATCAATAATTAAAACCCAAAACCCATCACCCATCAGACCAGGCCAGCTTGTTCAAATAAGTGAGTTTTTAGATCACATCGGAAGGAGCGAAGGTCGGGAGCCATCTGGAGCTCCACCGGTAGATGATTCCAGAGGTCTGGCGCACCCACAGAGAACGCCCTCCCCCTGGGGGTCACCTGTCGACATTCTCTGACCGGTGGCACCCTGAGGAGGCCCTCTCTGTGGGAGCGCACTGGGTGAAGGGAAGTTGATGCCGGCCGCAGGTGCTCCCTTAGGTACTCCGGACCCATGCCATGTAGGGCTTTATAGGTCATCACCAGCACCTTGAATCTCACCTGGAGGGCAACTGGAAGCCAATGCAGCTCACGGAGCAGAGGTGTAACATGGGAGTATCGGGAGACCCCCAACACAACTCGCGTGGCTGCATTCTGCACCAGTTGAAGCCTCCGAGTGGTCCTCAAGGGCAGCCCCATGTAGAGAATTGTCTACTGGTGCAGCGCCGGATGGCTCCCGACCTTCGCTCCTTCCATCCATTGCTTCTTGTCCTGCCTTCAGGTGCTTTGGAGAACAGCTTGACTCCCTCTTTTTGCGGCAACCCCTGAGATATTGGAACATTATCATGTTACCTCTACTTCTTCTTTTCATTAAACTAGATGGATGGAAACTAATCAAAGAGAGAAGCAACCTAGAACTAAAGAGACATTTCCTGACAGAACAGTTAATCAGCCTCCCAAAGTTGTGAATGTTCCAATACTGGAGGTTTTTAAGAAGAGACTGGACAACCATTTGTCTGAAATGGTATAGGGTTTCCTGCCTGAACAGGGGGTTGGACTAGAAAGCCTCCAAGGTCCCTTCCAACTTTTATTATTATTATTATTATTATTATTATTATTATTATTATTATTATTATTATTATTGTTGTTGTTGTTGTTGTTGTTGTTGTTGTTGTCATAATTAAGTACAAAGGTATTGGTGGTTATTAGTAGCAGTAAATTAGTTCCAAAATCAGAGGCAACACATTTTTGCTGTGAAATATTTATCCTCTGCAGGCATCCCAGAGGAAGCTGATCAACCACTGTGAGAAAAGAAAGCTGAATCCATATAGCATCTCATGCTTATTATAACCAATATTGATGCTACATTGTTTGACACCTTATTTATAGGCTTCCTCCATGGAGAATCTGGAAGGGTCGAAAAAGGTCACCCAGTGTAGAAAACAACTTGGCATGTCACCAACACACTGATGCATTCTTCCAACACTGAGCAGATTACTTTCACGTATCTGAAGGATTGCATGCTCCAGAATGATACATGTCTTCTGATAGATGTGCAAAAAGTAGCAAAAGCTTCTCAAACTATAAGAGGTTTATTGTGTGGAGGTGTTTCAAGAAACTTGCTTCCTTCAGGTTCTTATGTGGTTACAGTAAGTCATAGCGGTATATGTAATATATAATGCAAACTAATTTCTTCCAAGTGACTCTAGAAAAACAATTACATCAGTCTGTGAGTTCTAGTCATGCCTTAGAAATAAATCCAATTTGGTGATCATGTGCCAGTCACTCTTTTTCACCCCTAGGAAGCAGGCACTGGCAAACCAATTCTGAAATCTTACCAAGAAAAGGGCAGAGACTTCTCCAGGCAGGTGCCAGGTGTCAACATTGACTTGAAGCAAAATAAAAAAGAGAAAACTTTAATGTTCAAGAATTGGGTTGACCTTTGTTCAAATCTTCCCGATACATATTCCCTTGAAGATCATAGGTGTCCAAAATTCCCCATTTGCAGTAGTATGATTCTGGCCTGCTTCTTGACAACATTACAATAATGCTAAGACTTATTTTTAATGAATTGCCTCATAATCATGTTTTTATTGAATATACATATCGAAAAGTAAAGCCATATTTCAAAGTACAGATTTCAAGCATAAAAAAACAATGCAGAAGATTACCTAGTTTACACAAACCTTGAAAAATGTAGAAATCTGACATGGATGAAAGAAGGAAAAATCAGAAAGCAAGCCTCAATATAGTCTGAATCATTTGAAAAGCAGAATGCTGTCTACATACAAGCAAAGAAATGGCCTGTCTTACAAAATTTGAACATGAAGCTAAGGACAGATGTATGAATACTGCATGGAGAGGTCCAGGGAAGACATGGTTCACGTGTTTCATTTTTCAAAGTACAAGGAATTGGACCTTTAGCTTATGTAACCTGTCGGAGGACAGGAAATGAACTTCATGCTAGAACAGCTGCCATCTCCAAGATCGACACTTCCAATGTTGCAGTTGCCACCTCCTACTGCAAAGCAACTACCTCCACCCATGCTGAGGCCACTTCCGTAGCCAAGACCACTGCCGGCAGCAGATCCTCGTGAAAGACGTGAAGAGAAAACGGCTGCAAAAAATAAGAGACAGACTTAGAGAAGACCCCGGGCATTTTCAGTTCTCAGAAAGGCAGCTACTTTGTGGAAATTATGAGAAGGGTAATCACTATGGACTGTGGGACCTTCAAACATTCCCACCAAATGGAATGATTTTAATTTTAATTTAATTTTTATACCACCCTTCTCCCGAAGGACTCATTAATTGATTTTAAAACCTCTTTATTTATTTTATTTCTCAATGGTGCCAAAGGTCAGATGAAAGAGTATGATGATCTTGCTTGAGATCAAATACAAGAATTCCAAAGCCATAGGAGACCACAGGATGAAATTACTAACACTTTGTGAGATCTAGTGATGGATCAGAATTCATAGAAAGTTGCGTCTTGCTGTCTGAGTCCTGAAAAATTGGTTGAATTCTGCCCCATGGCATTCTACAGGTGTTTAAAACAGTAGATAGAAACAGATGCAAATTTTCATCCCATACCTGTGGCCCTATATTGACATAACACACCAAGAACTTTGGTGTGCTACTGCTAGCATAATTGCCGCAGTTATGATTGCAAAACCTAAAATTGCAAGGGAAGAGGAAAGGCAGGAGGGTTAAAGGACAACACAACGTGCCGTTCTCTCCATCTAAATAGAGGTAAGGACCCTCTTAATCACCTCTGTATAGCAAAGGTCCTACAATGTGAATATTCTTCATTATACTTACAGATGTTCACTGCATCCGCTGCATCATTTGCCAATCTGCAGGAAACAAAACAGGAATCAAGCATTGGTAAGAATTCAAATGTATTCTGAACATATATAGTTGGCTGAAAGAAAACCAATGTTGTATGGCTATTGTTGCAAAGTCATCAAATCCTTCAGGACAGTGAAGGATGAACATCAAGGGAAAAAGACTCACTGTGCCCACAGAACTACATGCTAATGGGATGAAATTTTGGGGGGAGTTTGTGGACTGAACCCAAGGCTTCTGGAGGCCACACCATATTATTTCATTACTGAAGTAATAATAGTAAAAAGGCAGACTTTGAGTACAAAGATTTGCACAGATCTGTAAAGATTCTACTTAGATGGGCTATCACTGACCGATCTTCTTCTCCTTCCAGAAGCTTTCTGTAGGTGGCAATCTCAATATCTAGGGTGATCTTAACATTCAGTAGCTCCTGATAATCCTTGAGTTGTTTGGCCATATCTTGCTTGGCTTTCTGAAGACCATCCTCAAGTTCAGT
The DNA here is from genome assembly GCF_947247035.1 of Vipera ursinii. Lineage (NCBI taxonomy): Eukaryota > Metazoa > Chordata > Lepidosauria > Squamata > Viperidae > Vipera > Vipera ursinii. Next base: position 153,114,720 of record NC_139513.1, read on the forward strand.
CAGTTTCTGCCTTGCGTCTTTGAGCGCCAGTTCGCCTCGGTCTTCTGCTTCAGCAATCTTTGCCTGTAGATTAGCACACTTAGGGGAGGAAGGAAAGAGAAATTAGCATAGTGGGTCTTCCCTTCAGAACAGATCAAAATATCTTCAGTTATATTATCCCATAAGCAGAGATATATAACTTTTATTGGACCAAGAACCATCCTTGGCCTTTAGCAGGATGTCTGAGGCCTTACCTAAAATGTCAAGGGCTACTTTGCCCCATATTATGACTTTTCTTAAGATAAGATAAGATAACCTTTATTGTCATTTTTTTACTCTGGGCACAACGACACACATCAAAAATGAAATTTAGCTGTCCGCTCTCAAAGTGAACGCATACATGACATACACCTAAACATACTATATACAACATATGTATAGACCTACACCCCTGCATATACTGTACATAACAAATACATATTAAACACTGTCCATCTTGAATATATAATGGAAGGAGGAAGCCTGAGAATTCACAAGGTTAATGCTGTATGGATTGAAACTATGGCTGAATCTGGATGTTCTGCTACGGATACCACAAAGCCTCCTCCCAGAAGGTAACAAGGAAAACAGGTTGTGAAGAGGATGAGTAGTGTCCCAGATAATCTTATGGATCCTGCTCAAGCAACGCTTCTGTGCTATGTCCTGGATGGGAGGGAGGGAACTGCCAATGATCTTTTCGGCCATCCTCACCACTCTCTGCACCGCCTTCCTGTCTGAAGCAGTGACGCTTCCAAACCAAACTGTGATGCTGCATGACAGGATGCTCTCGATCCTCCCCCCTTGCCACAGTTATTAAGTGAATCATTGCATTTGTTAAATTAGTAACATAGTTGTCGAGTGAATTTGGCTTCCCCATTGTCTTGGCTTGTCAGAAGTTCACAAAAGCTGATTGCATGACCCCGGGATACTGCAAGTATCATAAATATGGACCAGTTGCCAAGATCATGTGACCATGGGGATGCTGCAACAGTTGTAAGTGTGGAAAATGGTCATTAGTCACTTTTTTCAGTGCTGTTGCAACTTTGAACTGTTGTTAGTCGAGGACTAACATGTATTATAAGCATGGATAGTGTTAAGGAAATAATACGGCTATCTGCAAAATAGTCCAGCTTTGAAAGAGCCATTTCAAGTAAAGAATCATAGGGCTGGAAAAAGCATTGGAATTCTAGTCCAATACCCTGCTCAATGCAAGATTCCTTATACTACTCTGGACAAATAGATGCCCATTTTTTTCTTGAAAACCACCAGTGACGGAGCACCCACAACTCCAGGAGAGAAATATTTCAGCTTGCAATGAAATGGGGCATTTTCTGTATCCTGTAGGCAGCAATTGGTCTGTTGCACTGTAACTAGTGATAGGATTTCCCTTTCCCCAACATATTCTAGTTAGTGCAGTAATAGGATCAGCCATGTTGCTGTTGCTTTTTCCTTAGATAGGATGGAGTGTGGTCTAAATGGAAGGTTGAAAGGAAAGAAGACAACCAGGGAGAAGATGGCTGTTGGCCAGTGAGTTTGTCTACTTAGTAATTTACAAAACCAATTAAGTGACAATGAATTAATTATTAATGAACGAATTAAACAGTTACAGCTGTTTGTAAAAGAATAATTGGTTTTGTGAAAGTCATGAGGATGAGCATCGTAGATGCTGTGCTATTCTTTGTTTTGCAGGCAGGTAATGTAAAGAGGTGATTGTCTGTCAGCATCTCTGTGTTTCACGTATAAGTATGGCTAATTTTGAAGTTAAATATATGCAAAAAAAACCAAACCCAACAACCCCACAGCACTATGTTATGATAAAAATAAATATTCCCATTTCAACCTGGGAATAATCTGTTGGGAACATAATATGATGATATATATTACAATGTTCTTCCAGAAATGTGGCTGAGCAGTACCACTGTATTATCGTAACTCTGGAACAATGCAGTAACCTACCTGCTTTTTCACACTTTCAATATCAGCCTTTACTCTCTGGACATGTCGGTTTAGTTCTGAAATCTCATGCTTGGCGTTACGAAGATCATCACTGTGTCTTCCAGCAGTACTCTGGAGTTCCTCGTACTAAAAAAAAAGTGGAAAGCAGCTACTGTAGTTTAATTTTTTAATTGAATGAGTCAGTTTGATTCATTTGTGAGAGTGTATGCATCTGTTTGTCTATTGGTCTCCTGCAATCTGGTGCCTCAAGGTATTTTGCATTGCAAATCTTACATTTTTTATTTGTTTATTTATATTTCATAAGTCTAAATGACCCATTTCCCTCAAAGAGAGGCTCTGGGCAGTGTACAATATAATATAATCAGTAAATACAAGAATAATTGACATTAAATCTAAAACTAAACTAGGGTCAAAAATTTGTAAATTATAGAATAATAACATCAAAGGGCAAAAAAAATCCTAAGATGATATTAAATTTGGGTAATTACATTTCCCAAACTGAGAATTCTAGCTGAGAAGTAGAAAGGCTGCATACACACATTTACCACAATCTCCTTTGGAGAAAGTGCCTTTCTAAAAGTGCAAGTACAGCAAATTGAAAAGGAAATAAGGAGGAGTTAGAATTTCCTCCCTTCTATTTTACAAGAGGACAGAATGGCATGCGGTTTCCCTAATTACTAATAGATTTACAATAGGGGGGACAATGAGAAAGGAGAAGAGGCAATGTCTCTTCAACACCTGACTTTGCTAAATTCCAATTCTGGAAGAAAACATTTGACCGCCTCTTACAGTGACTTCAGTGTAATAGCTCACCCACCCAACTCCCTTGGTGATGATTTACCTTGCTTTGGTACCAAGCTTCAGCCTCAGCCCGGCTTTTCTTTGCAATGTCTTCATACTGGGCTTTGACTTCCGCAATGATGCTGTCGAGGTCCAGGTAGCGATTGTTGTCCATGGACAAAATCACAGAAGTGTCCGAGATCTGCCTCTGTAGGTCTGCCAGTTCCTGCACATGTTACGGGAATAGTCCACTCAGAAAACATACATAAAATTATCAGGCCTTGGCAAGAACCTAATTCAAAAGTTAGAGCTAGCGTTCCTTTCTATTAGTAGGTAAGTAAGGAAATTGGAAGGGGGTGTTCATTTTGCATAATTTCTTTACTTTTAGTAATTTTCATTGTATCCATAAAGGATCAGTAAATATTGGAGTAAAAGAATATGAAATGACTGTTCCTGATGAGAGCATTTATCATTAGATTCTGAAACTGCAGATTACTAAGAAAATTCTTTAATTAACTCTGATCCTATTTTGAAATTCTTAAAGTTCTTTAAACTCCTTGAGAAATGTCAACATCTTTTGATTTTAATATGACAATTTAAAGGTATAAAGTTTGTTCCCGCCATTGCTAGTCTTAATAATTATCTCCATTTTCAATGTTTGCCTTTCCTCTGATATTCTTTACTTTGTGCTTTTCCTTCCTTCCTTCCTTCCTTCCTTCCTTCCTTCCTTCCTTCCTTCCTTCCTTCCTTCCTTCCTTCCTTCCTTCCTTCCCATTTTATAACAAATTATGCTACAAAGTTCTGTTTACCAACCCTGTTTATAGCACCATCTTATCTAAGAGTGAGGAGGAGGGGACTTCTCAAACTAGTTCAAGAAAGTAAATGAATATTGTAGCTATCTCTTTGGCAGAACATAAAATTTATTTGCATAATACAATGAGCAGAATTCAAAGAAAATAATATTGAGTCTTACGGTTTCATGTAGGAGTCTGAGAAAATCAATCTCATCAACTAAAGATTGTAACCTAGTTTCTAGGTCTGCTTTGTTCATGTAGGCAGCATCCACTTCCTAAGAAGGAAACACATGGTGAGAAGTTAAAGGACTGTTTATTAGTCCATTATTACTTCCTGATTATCCTTATGCGATGTATGTATGTATGTATGTATGTACAGTATACAGTATGTATGTATATCCTAATTGAGATTATACTTGTTTCTGGGATAGCCCCACCTTTTAACGGGCTGCCTTTTTGCAAAGTGTTCACACTGCATGCAGACTCTCACCTTCTTGAGGAGTACAAAGTCATTCTCTGCTTCCGTGCGCTTATTGATCTCATCTTCGTACCTATTTGGGCCAGCGGAGGAGGGGGGAAAAATAACATCTTAGAGAAATCTGGTAAAGATGCTGCACTGCTTGAAAGTTTTTTTAAAGGGTCCTGACAATATCCCAGAGGTGATTTTCAGAAGTGACTGGTCAATTATAACAAAATTGTCTGAGAAAAATCTGCTTTGTTCTGGAACTGGACCTACAAGGTCTGAAGGAGGACAGACAGATAGAAAGATGGACAAAGTTTTGAGCGTTTCTGCACGGTTTCTTTTACTACCAACATTCTGTACCAACATTCTTGTTGACTTAGGCCTGCCATACTTTGCCTGGACAAGGCTGAACAATCATCTGCAAAGAGTTAGCAATTCTATGATTCTCTGTGTCAGTGTAATGGCCATCCGAATTTGTGCAACCCAGGAATATTAACTATGCTGAGATCCTAGGAAGTTGAAATCCAGCTATGTACAGAGCACCACCTGGTAAAGCACCTCTGCACATTTCTCTTTAACAGAGCCTGTTGTGAGATTTTTAGGTGCAATGAACTGTGTGAGGTCCTTCATTGCAATATAAGCAAAGGGTATTAAAAAAAGGGCTCAAAATCTTAAGAGCCAGTTTGGGATAGTGGTGAAGGCACTAAGTTCGAATCTAAGAGATTGTGGCTTTAAGTCCTATCTTAGGTACAAAAGTAACTCCATGATTTTGGACCAGTTACTCTCAGCTCTAGCAAGCAAGTAGTGGCAAACCACTTCTGGAAAACCTTCCCAAGAAAACCACAGGGACCAATCCAGGCTGTCACCTGGCATAAAAAAAAACAAAAAAAACCCCACCTGATTTCCTGGCACAAACATGCATAAAAGAGGGAGTAAGATGAAAGTCTTACTTGCTCTTATAATCCTCAACAAGGTTTTGGGTGTTATGTAGCTCTCCACCCAGCCTTACTTTCTCCTTCTCCAGATCATTCAGCTGCATCCTAAGATTGTTGATGTAAGCATCAAAAAGTGGCTCAATGTTACTTTTCACAGTTTTCTGGTCATGTTCCTGTAGCAGAGTCCATTTTGTTTCCAGCACTTTATTCTGTTGCTCAAGAAAACGCACCTGGAGGAAGAAAAACATGGATTTGGGAGTTTGGGGATTAAAAGGCAAATCCTTTTTTAATCCCTGGCATATTTTAAAAATTGTTTTGACTTATTCTTGAGCAGATTGTACAAAAAAGGCTACCGTATTTTTTCTTGCTTTAATATCTTCCTTCCTTCCTTCCTTCCTTCCTTCCTTCCTTCCTTCCTTCCTTCCTTCCCTCCTCCCTCCCTCCCTCCCTCCCTCCCTCCCTCCCTTTCTTCCTTCCTTCCTTCCCTCCTTCCCTCCCTCCCTCCCTCCCTCCCTCCCTCCCTCCCTCCCTCCCTTCCTTCCTTCCTTCCTTCCTTCCTTCCTTCCTTCCTTCCTTCCTTCCTTCCTTCCTTCCTTCCCTCTCTCCCTCCCTCCTTGCCTTCCCTTTTCACCTGCACTCTCTGACAGTTAACCTTCCTGTGCCTAATGCCCTCTAGCTATGATTTAGTTAGTTCACCTTCAGCCAGTCACTGTCTCCCAGCCCAACTCGGCTCACAGTATTCTTTTGTTGGGAAAATAGGAGGAGAAACATGTGTAGTATATGTTCACAGCCTTGAAGTGTTTGTAAAAAATAATAATAAAGGCGGTATACAAATAAGAACATATTCCTCTAGACTAGTCTGTGTATGGGAATGTAGCTACCCGTGCAATTCTGTACGTCACCAATACTGCAAGTCTCATCTCAAAAAGTATCCCAGTATTGCATAATGAGGCAAATTGCAATTGTAGATGAATGAGTGAATGCAGGAATGAGTGAATGAACTCTAAGCCTACTCAGGCATTATCTGGCACCTGCCTCTTCTATATCCCACATTACTCATCATGATTCAGTTCTTTCTCCAACTCTCCTAAAGGTGTTTTGAGCAAGAGCTACATCATATCTGCGCAACTTATATTTCTGGCTAAAGGGTCATAGTCATGTGCATCAAAGCAGTTTGATTAACAGAGTAACAGAATTGGAAGGGACCTTGGGGGTCTCCTAGTCCAACCCCCTGCTCAGGCCAGAATCCCCATACCATTTCAGACAAATGGTTGTCCAAACAATGATTCATGGTTACTAGCCAGGAAACAAAAGATTCAGTGGCTCCAAATTCCACTATCTGTAAGAATAAAATGTATGTATGTATAACAGAGGCATGCCTTCTCAATGACCACCCCAGTCTTTTGGAACACTTCCCACCTGAGATTTGACAGATCCCTACCATTTTGACCTTCAGGGGTGGGGTGGGGGGTTTGTGAAGACCTGGCTCTTTCCCCAAGCATTGGGCTGTGATGAGAGTGGAGCTGTGAGGATGATTGTCTGGCACCTGGGAGAAGAGTACTTTTTTCTTTTCACTGTGTTTTTTATGGATTATTGTGAGCCACTTAGAGTTAACATACAATGTAGGTGGCCACATAAGTCAAACAAACAAATAAATAAATAATAAATAAATAAAGTTTGCTTAGATCTCATTTTTCCACCACTATTGTATAGTGAGAAACTCTATTGACCTACTGAGATTCATTTCAGAGAAAATATAATCTTAACTTTAGAAATCTTTCCAATCTCACTTTCTGAAACAGGAAAAAAAAATCCCCATTGCATTATTCCAGTCATGTTGCTATTCCAAGTGAAGCAGCAAGACCGGGCAAAAATTGGCAGCTTTGTAACTTCATCTAGTTGGTACCAGCCAGTGATAAATAACAACTGTGATGAAATCAGTGAAAATTGCAAAAGGAGTTGTGGGAAAGCTCTTGAGCTCTTTCCCCAATTCATTGCATTCTGAAACAACAAAGCCTTTATTTATCCTCACCTTATCAATGAAGGAGGCAAACTTGTTGTTGAGTGTCTTGATCTGCTCTCCTTCTTCTTTGCGGACCTTCTCTATGGTGGGGTCAATCTCCAGCTTGAGAGGCAGCAACAGGTGAGGATTGACCGTTACTTTTTGGATTCCACCTGGTGGGCAAACTGGGAAGGAAGGGTCCCCTCTCCCACCACCAAAACCAGCTCCACCTAGCCCATAGCCTCCACCGATACCACCACCAACAGCATAGCCATTACAAACTCCACCACCGTACCCATAGCCTCCACCGATGCCACTGCCATAACTGCCTCCAACTGCTATCCTCCTGGGTCCACCAAGATTGTAAAGGCTTTGGCTGCCAAAACCAGCCCCACCGGCCCGGCCCCAGCCAGCACGTCCAATGCCGCAGTTTCCACCTCTGCCCACACTTTGTGAGCTCCAGTTGGTGTGACACAAGTTAGGTAGGATGGCAGATGAGTTACTGAAGCCTTTCCTCTGAATTCTGATGTTGGCTCGGTGAGACATGTTAGCTGGCGAAGAGCTGGAGAACAAAGAGGCAGAAAGAGGTACAGAGAGAAAGAGAGGACGCAGTCTGTGTTGCAGAGGCAGGTGTAGTTGCGAGCTCTACGTTTTAAGGTTTCTTCTTTTATTTATATTGTCAAGGAAGTGGGATTGGATGTGATTGCAGTTGATCAACTTTCTGATTAATGTTGCTGGGCATGCTCTAAGGCTTTTTTGAATGGTGACATCAGTCTGTCCTGCCATACACACCCCACATAAAAGCTAAAGGGAAGTGCAACCAGCTAAGACATGCTTGCTTGTCATTTGGGAATGATAAATACTGTCCTGAAGTTATGCACTAAATGATGGAAATGAGCCAGAGAAATGTATCCAAGGAACAACAATGAAAAAAAAAATACCAAACTGGTGGGAAACCTTGTTTCACATCAGTTGCTCTAGCTTGTGAGGAAGATGGACTGGGGGCAGTTTTGGACTTTCAGCTCCTGCTTGCAGAGCATGTGGCCAGTAGGTCCTTCATCCGGTAAACTAGTTGCATCCATTCTTGGACTGGGAGGTCCTTGACACAGTCATTCATGCCATAATCACCACACACTGGATTCCTGCAATATACTCGGTACATACCCTTCAAGACTATTTGGAAGAAAAAAATGGTCCAAAATTCAGTAGTGCAGGTATTGTGGGACATGCTCATGCAACTCCATTGTTCCACAAGTTGCATAAATTACTGAAGGGCTTCTGGTAAGCCAATGCATTTTTGTGCTCATTATTACCTATAAAACCCTCCTTGGTAGAGAGTATCTGAGGACTGTCTATTTCAGGGGTGTCAAACTCGCAACGTCACGTGATGTGTCGTGACGTATCGCGACTTTTTTTCCACTGGGGTGGGAAAATGGGGTGGGCTGGTTTTGCTATGATGCTTACGGCCCACAGGCCAGCAGTTTGACACCCCTGGTTTATTTCATACACTTTCCGCCTAAGATCAGACAGAGTTTTGCTTCAGGTCCCTTCTATCAATCAATGCCAGGAAAGCACGCCTTCTCTTTCACAGTGTCTGAATGATATCATACCAGAAATTGTTATGGCTCCCACACAAGTGAGGTTCTGGAGGTCTTTCATAACATGGTTGTTCTCCCAGGATTGGATGGGGTGTTTTTGGAGGCCTATTGGTGTTTTGTTGGTGGGGATATTATGAACCAGTCACTCTAGTTCCTCTTTATTGGTTTTTTTAAAAAAAATAAAATTGTAAACTGCCCAGAGTGATTCTGGAGTCCACTAAATAATCCACCAAATCAATCCATACCCCTGAATAGAGATCAATAAAAATATATATTTTCAATAGAATTCTGGCAACCCTACATAAGGTTGCCACACATCCAGACGTTTATGAGATCATTTTTAAAAACCCACTCCACAGCAGAAATTGTGTGGCCTGATGCCATCACTCTCTTGCAGCATGTGAAGCAATTCAACAACCACAAAATAAACACTGCAAATCATCTCTGTGTTGACTGAGAGTTTTGGGAGTGGGGGCTTCATGTCAATCCCAGCACTTGGCATCTTTATGGACAGCTCCATGTTGTTTCCTTGGCAACTCTCCAGAGGTTGTTTGCTATTATTTTGGGAAATTTATTTTTTCTACTCCCCAGTCCAAAATTAAGAGAGTGACTGGTGCAAAGCCCCCCCCCAGCTGGCCTCTATGCCTAACTAGGCCTCCTTGCTCTCAGCCCATCATTTATCACACTGGATCTCTTACTTGGGAATAGTTTTCATTTAGCACTTATTCCTGCGTAATTATGCAGTGGACTTCATGGTGAGGCTTCAGATAAATTGCTAAGCACATTGATTTGTGCTTTAAATTGTAAGCCGCCCTGAGTCTATGGAGAAGGGTGGGATATAAATGGGATTAAAAAAAAATAGTTCCACTGAGTACATTCCACTGAATTCCATGGAGAGCATGTTTCTGTGTGTGAGTGTGTGTGTTTGTGTGTGTGTCTGTCTTTCTGTTTGTGGACATGAAACTATCTGAAAAATATTTATATATTGTATTTAGGGATGAAATTGTCTCCCCCTCCCCCATTTTCCTCAATTAGTTTACATAGCCCAGAGGTCTTCAAATTCGGCCCTTTTATGACTCATGGACTTCTGGGAGTTGAAGTCCATGAGTCATAAAAGGGCCAAGTTTGAAGACCCCTGACATAGCCTAACCCACCCATCTCCAGCTGTTTTAGGACAATTGATCAGTGGAGCAGCTTTTGCCTTCAGAAGTTGTAGGTGCTTCATCAATGGAGGTTTTTAAGAAAAGACTGGACAACCACCTGAAATGATACAGGGTCTCCTGCTTGAGTAGGGAGTTGGACTAGAAGACCTCCAAAGTCCCTTCCAACTCTATGCTGATTGATTGTACAAAACACCCAATTCAGCTATATTCAATAAACCACAGTTCAACCATACCTTCCTACTACACATGAATCCAGCCAATATTTGATAGCACTAAGATTGGTCCTGCAGTACTTAGTACTTGAATTAGAAGCTATTAGTAAATATCAGGGCTATGCACTGGTCTTGGATGTAGACATTCAAAAGGCAAGGAGAAGCTAATTCTTTACTGTTGCCAAGAATGTTACCTGGATGTGATCATGGGAACTGAACTTGGATCAAATGAATTTTGTCTTCCTAACAGGGAGCAGCAGTCAGAATTTCACATTCTCAGTCACCTGACATGTAAATCAAATCAGACAAGTTTTATTTATTCAGCCAAAAAATACAATCCCTTGAGAACTATTTTTAAAAAATTGCTTACAGCAGGGGTGTTAAACTGCTGGCCCGTGGGCCAGATGCATCATAGTGAAACCGCGCCCACCCCTTTGCCTGCAATAGCAAAAAAGTCGCAATACGTTGCAACAAGTCACGTTACGTTGCGAGTTTGACAACCATGGCTTACAGTAACTAATAACTTTGGTTCATTCTTGAAGAAAGTTAAACTAGCTTAGACATCTGGTTAGTATACAGAGATATCAATGAAAACACCAAAAGTGAAAGTGAACTGGATGAAGGCTTTACTTTTATGTCAAAACCTGTTCTGAAATTTATCTCGAATTTGATATACATATCAAATTTGAACTTTTAAAAAAAACAACTTTAAAGCTCTCAGAAATCTAATGGTTGCAATTTCATTCCATTTCAGTTCTGAACTGCATCGATCTGCAGAAACTATTCTGAGTGAAAAACTGAGTTTTGTCACTTGTGTGCTGCTTCTTACTCAAGTAACACAGCTGGCTGGCATCACTCAAAGGATCAGCCATACTAAAAAGGCATCAATCTATTTTTAATTAATTAATCTGATGAAGAAAACTACATGGCAGCTCCAGTCCTTAGGCAGGGAATGAGCAGTTTTTTTTTCAAGCAAACAGTGCAAAGTACAGACTTTTTGATGGGCATGTATGCCTTTATTCTTCTAAACATTAATCTGCTTAGAATTCTTCTCCTTTACTTTCTCACCGCACAATTTGGAAATTAAAATTTGTAATGGGCAGATTGTCAAGAACATATCTGGTATACGAGCAGAGTATGAGAGGAAAGAGGGAACTTTATTTGTCTGAGTTGCAATATGCAGCTTTCCACATTATGCAAAGGTGACTGATGATTGAACTGGTTTATGCAAGCAGTCTCCCAGACACATACCACAAAGTGAACCTCATAGTTCACTGCTGGAGTGTCTGCAGGTTGCAAGATTGGGATGGCGCAACAGCTAAGATCTTGTTTTCTTTGTTTCCCATTCCTTGAAGATTTTGGCTAAACAGCCTAGAATTGATATACATTACAGCAATTATTCCTAACCGTCCTGAATAATCCTTTCCCTTTGATACTGAATCAGCTTGTAAACAACTCAAACCACAGATCAGATATATAGTGTCTAGTACAGTGACTCTGACGGTAAGCCCCCTTAGACTTTCTAGGCAGCACAGCCACTCTATTAAATGAAGAAAAAAAAATCTACTGAATTGTCCAAAGACAGGCCCCCCTACATGGCTGCTGCCATGTGATTGCCATTTTGAATCCCTCCTTGTGCTGAAGAGCCATGTGATTAGCCATTAAGGTCCTAGACTGACTACTTTCACCCCCACAGTTATAGGATCTTTGTCTAGCCATCATGATAATGGCAAAAGAGGTCTACTCCATCTGTACAACAAGCCTTAGCTCATGGAACATTGTTATTATATTGGGCTATGGCTCTAACCCTAGTAGATGGTATGAAGTTGCTGGTCACAGCAGAGGCTAATCGGATCTCCTCTCCCCATTTTTTTTATTTAGGAATGCAAAATGCATCCCCGCTTGGAGATCTGAATTCAGCAGGAACCCTTTTAAAATGTGGATTTATGAAGATAAAGAGAGTACTGGAAGAATACTAAGAAGCTGAATGTCCCATTTAGAAAAAGGGCTCATAAAATATTTGTCACAATGCAGAGGGAATGCTAATAGGCATTCAATATATTTGAAATAAACATTAGACTTATTAATATATCTGAATTGAAAATCTTTTATATCTTGATAAAAAGGAAACATGGAGGAAATGGAAAGACAAAGGATCAGACAGTTCCTTTTCCTTTTTAAAATTAGAAGGGTGTTTATTCAACCATAGGCCAGCTGAGAAACAGATACAGGGAGAATGTCTGAAAACCTTTTCCTCAACTATCTCTGCTGTTTGCCCTAGTAGTCAAAATAGGTTCATGGGTGCAAAGAAATTATGCAGATTCCAACATCATTCTACCATGATACATCATCCCACTTTTGCTCTGTTTTAGTTGCCACATTCAAAACTCTTTTGAACATTCAATATTTCTGCTAAAATATAACCTAAACTACGATCTGTTCTCCATATAAGTCCTAAAACTAAACAAAGAGAAGCCATTGAAACAAATGAATCAAAGATATTTCCACTTGTTCACTTCTTTATTGAAGAAATGATCCAAACCCAAATGTTGTGTGTGGTAAAAGTAGCATAGCTTAGAAATGAGATCACGTTGGCAATCATGATTTTCCTGTGAATAGGAGATAACTAAGGATCCCTATTTACCGAGAACTCTACTCCATCTGTGCACTACATCAACCACCCTCCATAGCCACTATAATTTTCCTTCAACTGAGTTCTTCTAACGTTTGGGCTCCCATAAGCCATTACTATGGTTCATAGTGTCCGGAGCTGATGTAGGTCAAAACATGTAGTCATAACTCAGGGGCAGAACTCATGCATTTGCTCAGACGATTCTGTATTCCAACCTAGGATATATGCAAATAGGGGCAAACCACAAGCAAAGAAAAAAAGAAGAAAAACATAATGGCTCCAGAAACACAATATCTACAAATGAACAAAGGAATTACCCTGCTTGTACAGTTGTGCTCAGTGTATATCTGATTAGAAGTTATCCATGGAAAACATTACATTTAAAACATTAGATCATTTTAATAACATAACCAAGAATTTAATTCTCTGTGCTAAGTGCCTAAATCTCCATTATTTGTTCTTTTGAAATAACTGAAACTCTTTAAACAATGTGAGTTCAGCAACTTCTCACAGCAGGTGCTGTTAAAGTCCCTTTTTTTTTTTCTAAAACACATACTTTGAGGTCTGCCATAGAGCATCCTGGGAGGTTGGAATGCTCTGGAATTACTTAGTCCTTGTTTTGGAGAAGGATAAAGGAATCGTCTGGATTCCAGAATTTGTAATCAAACTGGTTCACTGTACATTTTTCTTATTTCTTATCTTAGTGCTTCTGAACTACAAGCAGTTTTGTCCCTGAATATTATTTATTTCTTCATTTGTCTCCCATCAATTCTGTTTGCCCCATTATTTGTTGTTATCTTATTATTAGACTACCAATAGTCTTGACTTTTATTATAAGCCAGGTTGAAAATTAAAATAAAATACTCAACCACAGACTGCCACTAAAGCATAATGTTCCTTGTTGAATTTTGGCTTTGCTTCTCATGGGCATCCACCTATTATGATTTTACAGTCATAGACTGTAGCGTAATATATTGTCTGAACCTAGCCTACTTCAGGACGTTAAGAAAAACAAGAATAGCTGAGACACCCTATGTAATGCCAACAACTCTCTCCAACAAATAAAGTATGCAGTTCATTAAGGGAAGGAGGAGACAGTTATTAATGAATGACAAGATTTCTGACATTGTGATGGATGCCTTGTTGTGAAAATAAGGGTTGCATTTGCAAAGGCACACACTGTGTGCTTCTTCCACCCAGAGAACCATTACTAAACTAGTGGCTGCTCCTTTATATGTTAGTGACCCCTTTCTTGAAAGAGAAATGTACGTGGCTTCCACAAGAAAAAGGAAAATTCTTGAAGACAGCTTTTAGGAACAAGGCTTTCAAAGGAAAGAAGGCAGAAAGGCGGGAAGGCAGGCAGGCAGGCAGGCAGGCAGGCAGGCAGGAAGGCAGGGAGGAAGGAAGGAAGGAAGGAAGGAAGGAAGGAAGGAAGGAAGGAAGGAAGGAAGGAAGGAAGGAAGGAAGGAAGGAAGGAAGGGTCCTTTAATGTTTGACTTTTCCAAATTATTTAAAAAAGGAAAATGTCCTACTGAGGAGATAAGTCATTTTAGTAAGAGAAATTCCTGTCCCAACAGGCAAGCCAGGCATGCCAAGGAAATGGCTTTTTTCTCCTCTAGTAATGAGGTCCACAACTTCCTGCTGAAGCTCCTTTTTGTACGAACATTCTGCACTAGGGAAGAGAGTTGTAGGTTCAAGTTTTACAGGTGTCAATCAATTTATAGGTCAAGATTGTCTTTCCCCTTTTGCTTTCTCTTTGATGTCAACTGATATGGTCCTTCCTTCCTTCCTTCCTTCCTTCCTTCCTTCCTTCCTTCCTTCCTCCCTCCCTCCCTCCCTCCCTCCCTCCCTCCCTTCCCTTTCTTCTCAGGCTGGGGTGAGGAAGAATATATTTTAAAAAAAAAACAAAAAACCCTGACCATATAATGACTTATTGACAGTGGCTAAACCCAATCCTTGTCTAAGCAGGAATCCTTTTCTAGCAATTATAATGTTGTCCACTCCCAACTTATTTACTTACTTACTTATTTATTTATTATTTATTTATTTATTTATTTATTTATTTATTTATTTATTTATTTATTTATTTATTTAATTTAATTTTTATACTGCCCTTCTCCCAAAGGACTCAGGGCGGTGTACAGGGCAATACAATAAAATACAATATATAAAAATTAAAAAATATTAAATACAATAGCCCAATTTAATAAATTGCAAAATGTTAAAATACCCCTAAACCCATCAGACCAGGCTGGCTTGTTCAAATAAATATGTTTTTAGGTCACGTCGGAAGGAGCGAAGGTCAGGAGCCGTCCGGAGCTCCACCAGTAAATGGTTCCAAAGGTCTGGCGCTCCCATAGAGAAGGACCTCCCCCCAGGGGTCGCCAGTCGACACTCTTTCACCAACGGCACCCTAAGGAGGCCCTCTCTGTGGGAGCGCACTGGACGAAGGGAAGTTGATGCCGGCAGCAGATGTTCCCGTAAGTAACCCGAACCCATGCCATTTAGGGCTTTATAGGTCATAACCAGCACCTTAAATCTTACCCGGAGGACAACTGGAAGCCAATGCAGCTCACGGAGTAGAGGTATTATATGGGTTACATACTTAGTGTATGGCAACTTCCAATGCAGAAGTGTGAGAAGAGGAATCTTATTTTCAGAAGTTCAAAATATGAGGTGGGAAGGTGAGTAACCTATGTGAGGTAGGCTGTGTAGAAATGTGATGAATGAATGAGTGAATGAAATCAAAGACAAACCTTTAAGGCCTAAGTTTGCTGTTTGTTGCTGTTTG
This sequence comes from Vipera ursinii, assembly GCF_947247035.1. Lineage (NCBI taxonomy): Eukaryota > Metazoa > Chordata > Lepidosauria > Squamata > Viperidae > Vipera > Vipera ursinii. The sequence continues at coordinate 153,130,064 of NC_139513.1, forward strand.
TTGGAATTGGGAAATGGGAGGTGAAAGAAGGCTGAAATGGAGGAAATTGGCTGGGTCATGCTAGGAAGCTGGACTCTTCGTGCTGTAATATTTGGTAGAGTTGCTATTCAAAATATTTTGATAGCATTGAAAATAGCACAAATTAACTTTTAGAAAGTACTCATTGATCCACATTTAGGGAACTATTGCCATCTGGAAATTCTTGGAATATATTGATTGGTGAGTATATCAGACAAAAAATGGTAGATTTTTGTGACCTGTGCACAATACTTTCTGATACGATGCATCAGTCAGGATGTTTCGTTATAGGCGTGAATGACTGGAAGTGCATTTGAGCTATTCTATGCTAAGTTGTGATATGGGGGGTGTTGGTTGGGGGTGCAGAATAGTAACAAGGAGAACTTGAGAATTTGTTTGATTTATATTTAAAATGTCAAGCCAACTTTGTCTTTTAACAGTTAATGGATCAGACCAGACCATCTGTCCATTAACTGTTAAAGACAAAGTTGGCTTTACATTTTAAATATAAATCAAACAAAAAAAGCAAAATATATTCTACTTGTATTTACAAGTCAAGGGGTGATTAATGATAAGAGCAGAATTACCACTGAGATTGTTTAGAAACTATTTGTTTCCTAACACAGAAGTGTTGGTTCCTTTCAACATGCTGCACGGCTGAAGGAGAAGAGAAACTGAAGATCTACTGAGAAACTAACTGCCTCAGGCTTTTGTTGAGTGTCGCCTGGCAGCAGCCATTACGCCATACTATCTGTGCTATTTTCATAAGAACTGATATCTTAGTGTGATTTCTTCCCCATCCCTTTTTCTTTTGTGCCAAGTCATTGAGCTGATAAGCCTGAGATCATGAGCCACCTCCCCACTGAAGTGGTTTCATCCTGGGAAAGGTTTAATGGACCCAGAGTTTTCCACTGTAAGCAGCAAGGTATCTGTTGTATTGCTGAAACATGTCCATGGCTCTCCAAGACTTATTTAAAATAAAATAATTAAAAAATGTGTAATTGGTTTTGTGCAATAGTGCAGCAGCTGAAGGATTGTCGTGCTCTGCACCCTATGGCTGATTTTTTTTTCTGTTTGGGGACCCTAAATGGGCCTAAACATGCCCTGGAGAGGCAACAAAGAAGGATGGGTGCCCTGCTGACCATAGAGAGATGGCGGTCAATCCCGTCATCCAGGGAACGCCCTCCAGAAACCATCAGAAGAAAGGCTAGCTTCACTTCAGAGCAGTGGTGGGATTCAGCCAGCTCGCACCAGTTCGGCAGAACTGGTAACTAATTTTTTGTTGTCCAGGCCCAGAATGGACTTCCAGAAATGGCATCTGTTTGGTTCAGGTAGACAATGACTCAGAGTGGTTCACAATGAAAGGAGTTTATTCAATACACATAAGTCAACTGACAACTGTCAAATGTTTCAAGCTTTTATAGTAGAACTGTTTAAACTGTAACCAATCATCAATCGCTATTTTCCCGCTTCTTGCTACTTTAACCAATGGTTGCACCAGAATCTCCCGCTTCAAGAACCTACTTTTGCAACCTGCTATTTTACATGTTTGCAACTATTTACAGACACAACACCCCTTACCCCCCAGTTGTTGTTATTTATTGACATAGTCTTTTAAATATTTGGGTGGCCTATGGACTCTTGAAGGATATCTATTGCATTGGATACCTAAGTCATTTCTATCAGATTGTCTGCTTGGCTGGCTTACTCTGGTGGACCTGGACTCTTGGCTAATTGGCTCAGATGCTTCTCTGCTAACAAGTTGTGGTTGTTGTTGTGTTTGATGTTCAGCTATTGCCGGCCTGCTCAAAGGGGGCAGCTCCCAGTCAAATTGACTGTGTTGTTGTTGGTTAGCTGTGGACGGGCTGGTTTGCATTTCTGCTTCCCCACTTACTGGCAGGTTGTTATCAATAAGCCCTGATGCAATGTTCCCCCCGTGTATACTTTGATCCCCCTCAACTGGCATACAACCAATAGTCCTCTTCCTTAGCTGATCTATATGTCTTTTGCTAACCCTGTTCCCTTCCCCCTCAATAGTGTAAGACAAGGGTCCCAATATCTCAGTGACCACCCCTGGGACCCATTTGTCCCCTTGTGCATAATTCCTGGCCCAGACTAGGTCCCCAATTTTGAATGATCTGTTTGGAATGTCCGGTTCCGCACTTGATGGTAGTCTGTCAGGATGTAACCTGTCCAGTTTGGTGGTTAATCTTTTCCCCCACCTCATTTCTGCTGGGCTTTTTCCGGTAGCCATGCACGGGGTCGTATGTTGGGTCAGCAAGAATTCTGCCAGTCTTTGGTGCCAATCGCCACGGATGATTCTCTTTAATGCATCTTTAGTGGTCCTCACATTTCGTTCAGCCAAGCCGTTGGTGGACGGGTGGAAGGGTGCTGATGTCGTGTGTTTAATCAAGTTGGCCCTGAGGAAATCCTGGAATTCAACAGAGGTGAATTGGGGCCCATTATCTGACACAATTACATCAGGTAACCCATGAGTGGCAAAGAGGCCCCTTAAAACTTGTATTGTTTTACCAGAAGTCATTGAACTGACGGGTACCACCTCTAGCCATCTAGAGAAACTGTCCACTACTACTAGAAAGGTTAACCCCTGGAAAGGTCCAGCAAAATCAATATGAATCCTGGACCAAGGATTCCTGGCTAACTCCCACTTATGAGTACGTGTGTGTTGCAGCTCAGGCCTAGAACGTTGACACAAATAGCAATTAGAAACACATTCTTCAATGTCCTTGTCAAGTCCTGGCCACCATAAGTGACTCCTAGCCAATGCCTTCATACGTACTATTCCAGGGTGCCCCTCGTGTAGTTCTAATAAAATTGTAGGTCTGTGGATTTCGGGAATGACAACACGGTTTCCCCACAGAACACATCCCAAATGGGATGACAGTTCATCCTTTCTTCTAAAATAAGGAATGTACTTGGCATCCGGGTTAGTACTTGGCCACCCACTAAGGACCCAGGCCATAATTCTTTTTAGGATATGGTCGTTATTTGTTGCCACAGCTATATCTTTAGCGGTTAAGGGCCACTCAGGAATGTCCTGTAAAGACATTATTTGTCCCACAGGGGCAGGGTCTTCCTCAGTTATATTTAATGGCAGTCTGCTAAGGGCGTCTGCATGTCCCATTTCCTTGCCCGGTCTGTGTTGAAGGGAGAATGAATATGCTGAGAGGAAAATTGACCACCTCAGCATTCTGGGCGACATTATTTGGGGTGTCTGTTTATCAGTGGTAAACAGTCCCAATAATGGTTTATGGTCAGTGAGTATGGTAAAGTTCCTACCATAAAGGTAATCATGGAACTTTTTTACTCCTGCCACGATTGCTAATGCTTCCCTATCAATCTGTGCATAATTCCGCTCTGCTTTAGTAAGCGTCCTGGAATAATATGCGATTGGCTTTTGAACACCATGACTGTCCAAGTGGCTGATAACAGCCCCCACACCGTAAGGTGAAGCATCGCAAGCTAAATAAATTGGTTTATTTTCAATAAAATGGGTTACTGTTGATTGGCTAGAAAGAATGTCTTTTAATGTTTGGAAACTAACTCTATGTTTGTTAAGCCACTGCCACGGGGTCTTTTTATCTAAAAGTCTATGAAGAGGTTCTGCTATGGCAGCTTTGTGTGGCACAAATGTGTGGTAAAAATTAACTAAGCCAAGGAAGGCTTGTAATTCAGCCTTGTTTTTTGGTTCTTGTGCCAATTTGATTGCCTTGATTTTATCAGGGGTAGGATGAATTCCATTTTTGTCTATCCTAAATCCTAGAAATTCAGTGGACTTAACCCCAATGCAACATTTTTCCTTTTTTAATTTCAGTCCAGCCCTCCTAAACCTTTCCAATACCTGTTCCAGACGCTCTGCTAATATTTCTTCATTTCTTCCAGCTATCAGGACATCATCAAAATAAGGGCATACACCAGGTATGCCCTTTAAGGTCCTCTCCATCACTTCTTGAAAGATGCCTGGAGCTGCTGCAATACCAAATTGCAGTCTGTGGACTCGGAACGCCCCCTTGTGGGTAACTATCGTCTGAGCTTCAGCAGCCTCTTCAGAAACAGTTAATTGCAAGTACGCCTGCGCCAAGTCTAACTTGGCAAATATGGCGCCGTCCTGTATCGTGGCGAGGACCTGCTTAATTTAATTTAATTTAATATTTGCATTTGTATACCGCCCTTTCCCTGAGGACTCAGGGCGGTTTACAGGGAATTAAAATCGAAACATACAAAAGTTAAAACCAATTAAAAAAGCATTAAATTCACCCTGTAGATTAAAACCCCAGTTAAAATTTTCTCCTCAGCCTGGGCCCGAGAGCTCAAAGAGCCAGGTCTTCAGGCCCCAGCGGAATGATCGGAGGTCGGGAGCAGTCCTCAGCTCTACTGGCAGCTGGTTCCAGAGGGCAGGCGCTCCCACCGAGAAGGCCCTATCCCTGGGTGTCACCCGCCGGCAATCTCTCACCGGCGGAACCCTGAGCAGCCCCTCCCTGTGGGAGCGCACTGGGCGAAGGGCGTTTGATGCCGGCAGCAGGTGTTCCCTCAAATAACCCGGACCCAGGCCATGTAGGGCTTTATAGGTGATAACCAGCACCTTGAATTTCACCCGGAGGGCAACCGGAAGCCAATGCAGCTCGCGGAGTAGAGGTGTTACATGGGAGTATCGGGAAACCCCCATTACAACTCGCGCGGCCGCATTCTGCACCAGTTGAAGCCTCCGAGTGGTCTTCACCGTCAGGACCGGGTAAGCGTGTTTTTTCATTCCAAGGTTCAGGGTGGCTTTGTAGTCAGCGCAGATCCTCACATCCCCGTTAGGTTTAAGGGGTGTGACGATCAGCGTTTCCCACAAACCACCCTCGACTGGTTCTACGACGCCTTGGCCTACAAGCTTATCGAGCTCGGCCTCGATTTTTTGCTTCAGGGCGAAAGGCACCCTTCGGGCCTTAAGCCTGATGGGTTTAACCAATGGGTCTAGATTAAATTTAATTGGGGGCCCTTTGTATTTACCTAAAGACCCATCGAATACGTCTGCGAATTCATTGCAGACTGATTCGAGGGTCTTATTTTTAATAACTGTGTTTATTCCCCCTATCCAAATGCCCAGGGCAGGAAACCAGTTAAGGCCAACTAGACTAGTCCTCTGGCCCTCAGTAACTATTAAATCTAAAGCTCCCTTAAACCCCTTAAATTTAATACTAAGGGTAATTTTCCCTTTTATTTTTATTGGGGGTTTTTGGAAGTCGGTCAAATGGATTTTGGTTGAACTAAGTGGAATTTTTCTGCCACTTATTTGTTCAATCATTTTCAGGGTTTCACTGGATATTATGGACACGGAGGCCCCTGAATCTATTTCCATTTTGCAAGGAACCCCTTGCAATTGGACTATGATTTTTAATTTTCCTTCCGGAAAATTAATTTTTCCCTTCCTACTATGATTGACTCGCGCCACCACCCCACGGTTCCAAAATTTAGCCCACGGTCTAGGGGTCTCTTTGCCACTATAGTAAGGGGTTACCTTACCTTCGGGCCAAACGTCGACTTCATGTAGGCGATTGTCGCGTGCACGACCCCTGCAGATGGCTTGGATGTGGCCGGTCTTCCCACACGATCTACATCTGGCGGTACGAAATCTGCAAGTTGCGCGGGGATGGTTGCCCCCGCAGCTGCCACACCGGTTGTCGTTGTCGCGCGGTCTCGTTGCGGTGTCTCTCCATTGTCGTTGGGTCATTGTCCCTTGTCATTGTGGTGTTGCGGTTTGTAATCGGCGGTTCGGTTCAGGCCCGTCACTTCGGGATGGTTTTGGCGCCATTTTCCCAAATCGTCTGGTGACCTCGGCGATGTCATCTTCCCATTGCTGGTCCACCTCCCCGCAGTCCACAAGGCCTTCTTGATTGATTTTGGCAGACGCAGCCATGCTACTGCGGGGGGGGGTCGCGATACCCGGTGGATTCGTACGTTAATAGTTCGTCCAGTACTTCTTGCAAATCGCCGGTGGGCTTGGCGATTATTCTATTTTGTAGATGCTCGTCTCGCAAGCCCAGTACTACTCGGTCCCGAATTCTGATTTCCAAGTTGTCATACTTGCATCGTACTGCGGCTTCTCTGACTGCAGCGACGAATTTTTGAATTGATTCGCCCGGCCTCTGGTTCCTTTTTTCGAAAATACGACGCCAAAAGAGTTCGGATCTCCTTGGCGTGAAATGTACTTTTAGTTTAGCTAACAGATCGGCATACGGAACACTTGAGACCGGCTGTGGTTGACAAAGTCCTACAGCGATCCGATATACTGGTGTGCCGCAAATTGTCAGTAACGCTGCCGCCTTTTTCCGGTCGTCCGTTATCCCGTTAACAAGCAGGAATCCTTTGACCTGTCCTACATATTCTTCCCAGTCCTCTGGGAAGCTTGGGTCGAATTCTTTTAAGGACCCGATTTGCGCCATTCGGAGGATCGTTGAATTCCGCCGCGGCCGCTTGTGGTTGACTGTGACTTATTTTCAAATTTTGCCGCCTTTGCGCAGCTGTTCCGTTGAACCTTCTCTGGTCTGCCGTCAATCCCACCTTCGTCGCCAGTTGTTTGGTTCAGGTAGACAATGACTCAGAGTGGTTCACAATGAAAGGAGTTTATTCAATACACATAAGTCAACTGACAACTGTCAAATGTTTCAAGCTTTTATAGTAGAACTGTTTAAACTGTAACCAATCATCAATCGCTATTTTCCCGCTTCTTGCTACTTTAACCAATGGTTGCACCAGAATCTCCCGCTTCAAGAACCTACTTTTGCAACCTGCTATTTTACATGTTTGCAACTATTTACAGACACAACAGCATCCACACAGAGAACTAGTTGTTCACATATTTGAATCCCACCATTGCTTCAGAGTCTAGCTCAAGCTATAAGCAGCTGAAGCCAAAAAGCACTAATTTAAGCTTGATCATAAACGTGTTTGGAATTGGGTAAGAATACTGATTCTCTCTCTTCTACATGATAACTGACTTCCTGGGGAAAAAAAACCAAAAGCAAAAATCCTCCGAAAGTGAGAAGGAGGGGGACTTTTGCTCCACCCTCCCACAGACGGAAGCAGCAAATTAAACTTTTATTGGGGACAGAAATACATTGAAATGAAATGAATATAAGACTTAAATCTATATAAGTTTGAAATTGGTGGAATTAGTTAAGATTTTCTTTTCAAAAGATTACTGATGAAACCAGAAGAAAGTAATTGCTTGTTTTGAAAACTGAAAAATGAACTGGTTCTGACTTCTAATGGTGGATGAAAATATACAATTGTAGTTGCTCTGATACAGGAATTGGCAGAAAGCCCAGAAAAAGATAGCCTGTTTTTGTGACCTTCAGGGTTTTAACTAAACAAAGAACCGCTGCAACAAAGAAAAGAAAACCTTTTGGGCTATCTACAAACGAAAAGCTATAAACCTTAGGGGGAAAAACTTGATCTTCCTGGATTATAAATATTTATTGAACTGTGACTCTAAAGCTGTTTGCAGAGAAAGGAAAACTTTGATTTTTGGCTATCATGGAACATCAGAGATCTACAGAAAGAACATATCAAGAAAAAACAAAACAAATACTTTCCAGGAGGAAATGTATGCTATGTTGCAACTAATACAAGTGACAATGACTTCAAACTACGAGGAAATTAAAAACAACTTTGAAAATATAAATGAATACATCTTCAATTTAACCTCACAACAAAAAAAATCTCAGAAAATAAAAAAGAGCGATCAAATAAAACAGACAACTGAACATAAACCAGAGGAAAGAGATTTAAAGATGGAACCCAACAATGGAAGGAATTATGACTTAACCCAGATGGAGAAAAACTTGCAGGAAATAGTGGACATGGAAAAGATAACCTACAGTTCAAGATTGCAAAATAAGTCTGAGGACAAGAAAAAAGATTCAACAAAATGGATTATAGAGCTGTCAGGAGAACTATGAGAACTTGAGAGACAAAACATGATAAGAGAAATTAAGAGAGAATGAAAGAAAAAGATTTTCAATGAATACAAAGGGGTGAAACATTCCTACAAAAACATCATATTTGACTTGTCTTTTGTACCTACAACAACATGTACAAGACTATGGGAAAACCTTCTGGTCCAGTGGAGCATACTGATTAGGAAAGATGTTTGGCAAAAAAAGGGTAAAGTTAGAAATTAAGAAATTAGATGATGGGATATATCAAATGGAATATCTAAAGATTAAATACTTGTTTGAATATGGTTAAAGAAATAGAAAAATTCTGGATATAAATGAATTTTAGTTTAAGATGGATGGGCATATAGTAATATAGTATTTTTTAATGATATGAGAAATATAAAAATGTTGGAATGGGTTATATGAGGGAAATGTTTTAGACGTTTAAGTGTAATTGATTTTGAGAAAATTTCAATCGATAAGAATGTTTTTAAAAGATTAGATGATTGGATGTATTAGATGGAAAATTTAAAGATTAAACATTTGTTGGAATATGGTTAAAAATAATAGAAAATTTTTGGATTTAAATGTATTTTAGCATAAGAGGGACATGTTTCTCAAGTAGTGTATTATTTCCTTCTTTTTTTCTTCTCTCTTTTTTGTTTTTGTTTTAAGAAATGAGAAATGTAAAATTGTTGGGATGGCTTGTATGTGGAAAAAGATTTAAATACTTAAATGTAATTAACTCTGAGAAAATCTCAACTGGTAAGAATGTTTTGAACACTGCAGGGAATACAAACGTAAATAAGAACGTTAAAAACAGGATTTTTGGTAAGGTAATTAAGATGATCAATTAGAAAAGAAGCTTTATATTGATGTGACTGTTACTTGTAGTAATACTAGAAAAATGTTTATATTCAATTGTTATCTATCAAAATACTAAGAAATGTACTAATTTAAAGTTGATAAAAGAGAATATTATTGGAAGAAGAGAAAATCAAGGAAAGCTACTGTGTGGATTATGGAATTATAGAAATTATTATTGACTGTTGTAAAATATAAACTCAGACAACACACTGTTTATCAAATATTAATAAAATATATTTAAAAAAATAATTTAAAAATGCAAAAGGCAGAAATTTCATGAGTTGGTCAAATCTCAAGAGACTTCAGGAATTTTGCAGGAAAGGGCTGGAATATAGCGAGAGCAGTCATATGATTTTATGGTTCTTGCATGAGATTATGAGATCTCGCAAAATGTGAATTTTTGAATGCAAAACCATATGATAACAGAACAGAATTTCAGAGAGCTCTGACTCCTGGACTAGAATTTGAAACATTGGAGGAATATGGTGGCTAATGAGATGTCTAAAAGGACTAGTATACATAGGACAGGTTAATCCTGCAACACTTCATTTACAGATTGCATTACATCTAGTTTCCTACTTCCGTGGTACCTTTCCTGTTCCTTGTGCACTTTTTTCTTGTTTGTTTGTTTGAAAGTTTGTATGGCCACCCATTTTAAAACACAACTTTAGGTGTTCTTACAGAAATAATAAAAGTGCAAACCATAAAACCATAAACACAAAACTAAAACCAAAATTAAGAAATAAAGCTGGCATCTCAGTCATCTTCTCCACATCACCCATAGGCCTCCATCAACCATACCACAGTGCCTGTGTGAACAGTCAAGTCTTAATGAACTTCTGAAAAGCTAAAAGTATGGGAAGGAACCAATTTGGTGTCATGATTAAGGCATCAGGTTAAAAACTAGCAAACTGTGAGTTCTGGTTTCATCTTAGGCACAAAACAACTGGGGACTTTGGGCCAGTCTCTCTCTTGGCCCTGAGAAGTCCAGGAAGCAGGCGAGGGCAAACCACTTCCAAAATCTTGCCAAGGAAACTGGAGGGACTTGTTCAGACAGCCACCAGGAGTCAAGACTGACTTAAAGATACCTAAAAAGGGTGTGTTTGTGTGATGGAGGTCTTCTGGATCACTGGGGGGGGAGGGTATTCCACAAGATAGAGACAGCTGTGGAAAAGGTACCGTTCCTAGGTCCCAATAAAAGCTAAAGGTAAACGTTCGCATGCACATGCATGCTAGTCGTTTCCAACTCTAGGGGCCGGTGCTCATGTCCGTTTCAAAGCCGAAGAGCCAGCGCTTGTCCGAGGACGTCTCCGTGGTCATGTGGCCAGCATGACTAGACGCCAAAGGCGCATGGAACGCTGTTACCTTCCCACCATAGCGGTCCCTATTTTTCTACTTGCATTTTTACGTGCTTTCAAACTGCTAGGTTGGCAGAAGCTGGGACGAGTAACAGGCGCTCACTCTGCTACGTGGCACTCGGGATTCGACCGCCAAACTGCCAACCTTCTGATCGACAAGCTCAGCATCCTAACCCACTGAACCACCACATCCCTTAGGTCCCAAAAGGTGGGAAATTTTCACCTACCCTATCCAATCTGCCTCAGAAAGGCAGTTCTACAAATAGCATCTGTTCTCCTCTACCAGCCAGCTTGGTGCAAGAGATGGGGGTGGAGGAAGACTTCAAGGCAGAGGGTATTTTGATTTTCTGTATAGGAGACGTAGGCTTGATTTTAATTTGTTTCACTGGGTGGGCTACTCAGATACCAAATGTTTTTGAGAGGTGACGGATGAACCACACACGCACACCCTGCCTCTTTTGACAGTTATATTTGCACTGCAGTGCCCCTACAATCAAAGTGGCTGAACAGGTTGAACAAAAAGGTATCTGCCCCTGCCAGATAGTCTGACACTGAAGGGATGGGGGACTTGATTGTGGGAGGTGACAACTGCATGATTGCCAAGTAAACAAAATGTTCAGGATTGCCTCATGAAAACGAGGGCTGAAGTAGGGGGAGGGAGATCCTGAATTTCCCTCCCTTTCTGCTGCCCCAGTTAAGAAGAGGAAGAAGTGAGGAGTTCTTTGAGGGTGGGGGAGTTTTAGAGGAATAAGAAATGGTGACAGAAGGAGAATCCTCTCTAACTGCACAAAAGCAAGAGGAAGGATTGCGTGGAGCATCTAACACTTCTGGTGGCACAGTGGTTAAAGTGCAGTATTCCAGGCCAAACTCTGTCCACAGCCTGGAGTTCGATCCTGGTGAGATTCAAGGTTAATTCAGCCTTCCATCCTTCCAAGGTCAGTAAAATGAGGACCCAGATTTTTGGGGACAATATGCACATAATGCTTACATTGTAAATAGCCCAGAGAGTACTATATAAAGCAGTAAAGGGTGGTATATAAGCCTAAATGCTATTGCTATTGCAATTCTACAGTCAGAGGGGGAGTGAAGAGGGAGAATAAAGAGAGGGGTGTATGAATTGAGATAGACAAGGCAGAAACCAAAAGCTCTCAGGTAACAGATGGCCACTATGTAAACATGTAGCAATTGCTCAATTTTGAGGCCACCAAGATATGCCACGCATCTGTTAATTTTGAAGAGTGGGAGGAAGAAGCTCTAAATCCATGAAGGTATAAATGCCACCTCCTATTGGCACTGGCTGTGGGCAGTCAATTGCTTTGCATGGCTTTATACTTGTCTAAAATAAAGATTTTTGTCTAGCCAAGATTATCAGGCAGTTTTCCCTCCTAGTCAAGCCGAGAAGCTGAGTTATGAAATGGTGGGAGAAGACATTTGTAACTTACTGCCAGGTCCTAGGTGGAGCAGCCTTATACTCCTAAACTTTCAAAGATAAAGTTACCTCATTACCAGATACTCCTGAAGGTGTAATGCCATTGTCATGCTGGAGAGTTACTAAAGGAAACACTAGTAACAAATTAAATTGGCTAAGTATTTTGCATTGAAACAATGCATTGGCTCACCACTGCTCTGGATGAATTTAAATGGCTCCATTATGGAATTGTATCATCAACAATCTATCATTCAGTCTTGCAGGTTAGATTCCTAAATATTTCTAAATAATCACAGGAATATTTAGACTCTTCAGCCCAGCTCATCTACTCCCTTTTGACTTATCCACGTTGCAACTGATGTTGATTTTTTTGAATGCTACTGTTCCGGGCTGTTAATGTATAACCTCTATGGTCAGTGAGCTTTGCCAAAAAGAAGCTTTGTCTGAAAAGTAAACCTACTTAGCATAATTTTGAAAATCTGCTCTGAAATTTGAAAGAGATTCCTTATGGTAGTGGGTTAGAATCTAAAGTCCGGAGCCTTTATCCATCTCATCAATCTCCTGAAGCTAGTTTGCTTGATGTTGGACATGCTAGATCAGGGGTGTCAAACTCAATTCCATTGAGGGCCGCATCAGTATTGTGGTTGTCCTTGGGGGGATGGGGGGCATGGCTAGTATGGGCGTGGCCTATTGTGTGGGCGTGGCTGGGGTGGGCATAGCCTACTGGGTGGCCATGGCCAGCTCGACATCACTCACGTAACAGGTGCCTAGGCAGGACTGGGGCGGATCTGAGGGTCTCCGGCAGAGGAGGCTGGGACCGGGGTGAGCTCTGGTCCACTGGAGGAGCCTCACCATCCCTCTCAGGCTGTCTAGGGGGTCCCCAGACTGTGACACGGGCTGCCCAGAGCCGTGGACAGTGGAGTTCAAGGGATTCCGCAGCCCAGCCTAGCCTAGCCCCCAAGGGGGCACCCAGCTGCACTTACCTCCTCCTTGAGGCTGCTGCTGCTGTGCTTGCTCTCCTTGGCCATGGTGTGTGCGGGAGACCCAGCGATAGGATGGGTGACCACCAGGAGAGGTCAGGAGGAGGGGACAAGGGATGGCAAAAGAGCAGCAGGGCTGCTCATGGCCAATTGCTAAGGCAGGACTTCCCTCAGACCCTTCCTCCCTCTCATTATAATCTATCTACCTTCCTTCCTTCTTTTTTTCTCTCCCTCCCTCCCTTCCTCTGTACCTTCCTTTGTCTGTCCCTTTTTCCATTCCTTCCTCCCTCCATTCCTCCCTCCCTTCCTTCCACCTTCTGTTGCTCCATTCCTTTCTTCCATAACCATCTGCTGATTTAGATTAGTTTTTTCTAATGGAAAATGTACTCCTAGATAGTATTGAAATGTTTCCAAGCAAACATTCAAGCTCAAAGAGCATCAACAATAGATCATATAAAAAACATTTCCTCATCTTTATGTCTTTATGTCTATAGCAGGTTTATAGCAACAATGTTCTTAAAAATCTTGAAGTCTTTGATGTGGAGAGTATAGAGGAAGTTTTATAATTAGGACTGCTCTGTGTGGGTACTGAGAATCAGACATGAAACTTGGTAAAGGTGTGTCCCATACTCCATTTTTTTTAATAATATTGTATTTCAAGGGAAATAGGGGTGGAGGCAAATACTTTCATTTCTCTTCCAAGAATCATTGTGTCTTGATAATAAGAGACTTGGATGAATGTTCAAAGAATGTTGTTTTTGTAATACAGAGGGTAGGTTTTAATTTATTTGGCCATGAAAAGATTCCCCACTCCCTCAAAACAAAGAACATCACAGAATGATGTACCAAAACAATGTTTTTGAAAATATTTTAAATGATTGTGTTCTTTCTTTCTTTCTTCTTTCTTTCTTTCTTTCTTTCTTTCTTTCTTTCTTTCTTTCTTTCTTTCTTTCTTTCTTTCTTTCTTTCTTTTCCTTCCTTCCTTCCTTCCTTCCTTCCTTCCTTCCTTCCTTCCTTCCTCTTTCTTTCTTTCTTTCTTTCTTTCTTTCTTTCTTTCTTTCTTTCTTTCTTTCTTTCTTTCTTTCTTTCCCTCCCCCCCTCTCTTCCTTCACTTTGCTTCTCTTTCCTTTTTGTTATTTAGCAGTGATACTTGCCTCAATATTTCTTCTAGAAATATTTTGAAGCCAAACCAAATAATACTTAAACTCACTAAAACTTCAGAGCACAGAGGGCCTCCCTGTGGAATTCCTTGGAAAGTGACATTTTTCAGCCGTGTTTCTACAGTTTGGTAACCCTTGTTGCTGTTCTTTATACTTTTTAAAAAAGATTTCTGAGGACAGAATTAGACCCAAGGCACAACATATACTCTATTTATATGCAATATACAAATGTTTTATACATTCTTTTTATCACTGAGTTTGACAATAAAATATATTTTAAAATAGGCTCCCCTGTTAGCTTTTTGAGGTAGGCTAGGTGTCAAGTGCAAAAACATCAGGACCATACATTAATTGCAGTTAGAAAGATTTATTGCTCAAACATGTATACAAGAACCTTGTCAACTAACATTAAATACTAAATTGGCACCAGATAATGGTCAACAGAATTTAAGAAGGGTTGGACTTAGACCATTTGTGGGAATATAATGACTCTAGGCTAATAATTCACTTAACTCTGCCACCCAGCTCTGCCTGCTGTTTTCTTACAGCAGCTCAGGAAATAGATGCCACAAAAATACTAGATGTTCTATTTTATTGATATAGGTCAGTGATGGCAAACCTTTTGGACTTGGTGTCGGATATTAGGAAAATGCCTAATGATTCTGCTGGAGTATTACAACATGCTACCCCTCCCCCAACAAAAGATTAACACTTTTCTAGATTTGTTTCTCCCCCCACACACACACACAATCTAGCCTATCCTGAACAGTGGCACTCAGCAGCAACACTGAGGCTGAGACTAAAGTGGAGGCACAGGCCTCGACTTCAACCCTAAAACCCCCACTGCCACTCAAAAAGGCCAGCTCACACCAGTCCCCAAGGCACCTGAGACTTGGGGAACAGCACAATTACTTCCATGGCCCAGTGCTCCCCATGATCTGCCACGTGCCTTACCTTCAGCCGCCGTCCTCTTTTTGTTGACGGGCCCTACGGCTACCTGAGTCTGCCATGGGTTGCATGAGACCTTCATTCTTGAACCAGCTCTTTCATGGTCTTCCACAGTTTCCAAAAATTGTGTGAGAACAGAGCATGATTTCGAGAACAGTTGTCAGGTTTTGGTGAATGCTGGAGTGTCACCTAAAATGTCACGTGTGTCATAGGTTCACCATTACTGATATATAATAACAGGATCTTGAAAGCCTGGCAGTGCTTATACTAAAGGGAACAGGTGAGAACTCTCAGTTTCTTTTTTAGCACCTTCTTCCCTTCCCAGGCTTAATTAATGTTTTGCTAATGATCTCTGTATAGTTTCTCCAAAGTCATCTTGGTGGCTCTTCTATCCTTCTCCTCCTAATTAGAAGTGAGGATGAGACTCCATTTTTTTTTTACTTTCTTATGAGGAATTCACCATTTTTAACTTAGTGCAGTTTTACTTCTGTACTGGAAACATTGTCTAACAACAATTACTGAATTCATAGCTCTAAATTTAATCATTACTAGCCTCTTTTCTTCTCCAAAATTTTATCCTACTAAGTGTTATTGTTATAGGTTATAATAATATTCCTGATGAAGAGCCAAGATCTGAATATAAAACTAGCTAAATATCTGTTTTATAGGGCACCTTTACTACAATGCTGGTTTATAGCATTACAGTATTATCTGAAAAGAACTTTAATTCATTTTATTGATACTTATCCCCATATGTCTCAGGATGGAAAGTAAGAGGCCATACATAATGTTCTTCTCTAAGGGAAGCATTCTCTGTCCAGTGGACTTCAATTTCCAGAAATCTTAGCGATGGTAATGGAATTCTGGGAGCTGAAGCCCACACAGGTGGAGATTTCTCAGCTAGTAAAGGCAGAATATTTTTGATTCAGTCTCTGGAAATTATGGGTAGGGCGGGAAAAGTTTCCTTTGAAAGCCTTGGGAGCAATACTGGATCTGCCAAAATTCCAGCCAAATGTAAAGACGGCAGGGCTCCTGTACCCACGAACTGTTCTTGCTAAAATTATCTCTTCTACAAACCTAATAAAAGACACAATAGTTTTGTCTACTTTGCATCTCTTTGCCTGATACCTCTACTGTAGCCCCCTCTCACCCTAGTAATTACTTTACAGGACTGAGTGTTGCAATTAGACAAAGCATTTCAGATCAATTATAAAAAAGATATCCCATATTAATACCATATGTGCATGTCTACAAAACAGAAGGTTGATTAGTACCCAAAATAAAGGCAGGCCATTGACATTATACCATATAAATTAATCTTCACATTAATATTGTGGTTTTTTTCGTGTTTGACTTGCATGTTGGCAGGATCTGCTGGTAGTTAGATTGCACTCAGTAAAAAAGAATGAAGGTATCAGTGCATGATATGATGGCGTATAGGTTGGTATATGTATATGCATGTGTATATATCTATTAGTCATCTTGTCACTAGGAGTGGCTGGCCAAAAATCACCCTGCTGGCTTCCATTCTTATGGAAGGAGTCTAGAACCTACATCTCCACTTCTAATAAAGGTAAAGGTAAAGGTTCCCCCGCACATGCGTGCTAGTCGTTTCCGACTCTAGGGGCCGGTGCTCATCTCCGTTTCAAAGCCGAAGAGCCAGCGCTTGTCCGAGAACATCTCCGTGGTCATGTGGCCGGCATGACTAGACACCAAAGGCGCACGGAACGCTGTTACCTTCCCACCGGAGCGTTCCCCATTTTTCTACTTGCATTTTTACGTGCTTTCGAACTGCTAGGTTGGCAGAAGCTGGGACAAGTAACAGGCGCTCACTCTGTTACGCGGCACTCGGGATTCGACCCGCCAAACTGCCGAGCTTCTGATCGACAAGCTCAGCGTCCTAACCCACTGAGCCACCGCGTCCCCACTTCTAATACAGCACCTTAATTATTGTACCACATTGGCTTTCATTTCTTCATATCAGTGGAGATCTTAATACTGTTTCCTAGTTTTCACACAAGAAAAAACTAATCCTAATTCTATTCAACGGCCGTTCATACTGAAAATAGAGCCTTAAGGAGATATGCAGGAGACTAGAAAGGACAACATCCTAGGATAATAAGAGCATGATAGTTAAACAAGGAAAAATCGAGCAAGTGTAATTTTGTAGAATAAACCTACAGTGACAGAACCTGTGCGTAATCCCTCATAAGGTAAAGGTAAAGGTAAAGGTTCCCCCGCACATGCGTGCTAGTCGTTTCCGACTCTAGGGGCCGGTGCTCATCTCCGTTTCAAAGCCGAAGAGCCAGCGCTTGTCCGAGGACGTCTCCGTGGTCATGTGGCCGGCATGACTAGACGCCAAAGGCGCACGGAACGCTGTTACCTTCCCACCGTAGTGGTCCCTATTTTTCTACTTGCATTTTTACGTGCTTTCGAACTGCTAGGTTGGCAGAAGCTGGGACGAGTAACAGGCGCTCACTCTGTTACGCGGCACTCGGGATTCGACCCGCCAAATCCCTCATAATAGAAGCTATTAAAAGCACATCCTGTATTTTAAATAAAGAATTACTTAATTTTGCCATTGTCCTATTTAAGCACCCTTAAGTCATTCCCACAAATATAGTAACTCAAATACCTTCACAAGCACAGTAAAGATGGGAGCAGGGCATGTTTTGAAAACAATTTAGAAATGCTTCAGATCTCATATAAGCACAGCAGCTCTCAATTAAATTAGCCTGACTTTTTTCAGCTCGACTTTGTTCCTAGTGGACAATCACTTAAATGTGAGCCAGCAGCATACAACACCCATCAAAATACCAATGCAAGCCTAGGTTTCACTAACAGAGGGACAGAATCAAGATGTTGTGAAGTATTAGTACCACTTTATAGAGCCTTAGTAAGACCACGCTTAGAATACTGCTTACAGTTGAGACTCTGGAAAGAGTGCAGAAAAGAGCAACAAAGATGATTAAGGGGGCTGGAGGCTAAAAAATATATGAAAAATGATTGCAGGAATTGCATGTGTCTAGTCTAGTGAAAAGAAGAACTAGGGGTGACATCATAGCAGTATTCCAATATCTGAGGGGCTGCCCCAAAGAAGAGGGTGTCAACCTATTTTCCAAATAAGGCAAGAAAAAATAATGGATCAAAATTAATCAAGGAGAGAAGCAACCTAGAACTAAGGAGAAATTTCCTAACAGCGAGAACAATTAATCAATGGAAAAGCTTGCCTTCAGAAGTTGTGGGTGCTCCATCACTGGAGGCTTTTGAGACTGGAGAGCCACTTGTCTGGAATGGTATAGGCCAGGGGTAGGCAACCTCGGCTCTTTTATGACTCATGGACATCAACTCCTAGAATTCCTGAGCCAGCCAAGCTGGCTCAGGAATTCTGGGAATTGAAGTACGTGAGTCATAAAAGAGCTGAGGTTGCCTACCCCTGGTATAGGCCCTTCTGCTTGAGCAGAAGGTTGGACTAGAAGATCTCCAAGGTCCCTTTTAACTCTGTTATTCTGTTATTCAGACTTCCTTGGTATTTTGAAAAAAAAAGGCTTGCACCTTTAATGAATCCACCACTTCAAGAATCATTATCTTTTGTGAGGTTTGTGCCCTGAGAAAAGGATGAGTTCCTTAAGGAATAATAGAGAGGTACTCTGTTTGTCTGATACCTGTAGCACTCCTTTCAAATCACATTTCGCATGAGTGCATCCCCGTTAAGAATTTTGGGGGGAAAAACAAAAACCTTTTGAGTCAGAGATTTGGAAGGGGCAGAGATAATGAAGCTTACAGCACCATTCTGGAAGAAATTAGACTTTATTGCTTGCTATCTTTGGAATATAGGGTTGGCCCAAATCAGGTATACTAAAAGGGAAGGCTTGATTATTTTTAAAAGATAAATATGGTATGGAAATACCTCTAGCAGATCAGGAACTATCTTGATTTTCACGGGGGAAAAGATGACAAGAAAACAGCACATTCAAAAATTAAAATTGCTCTTTATTTATCATGCAGACTTGCATAGGATCAAGCATTACAATTCATACAATAGCAGCAGCAGTAACAATCACCTTTTCCAATATTGCTTTCACAGTAAAGAAAGGAAGAAAAGAGGTCTTGTGACAAAGAGAGAAAGAATGAGAACGAGTATTATAACTGTGTGTGGAAACATAACATTGCAAGGGAACAGATCATTTGTGTCTCAAAGCTAATTTACTGTAGAACAGTACATGGTTAAAATAGTTTGCAGCTTCATACTGACCCCATCTGAAAACCCAAAGAATATGCTCAACAAGAAGAAGAGTTCAGAAATGTTGTTTGGAATGAGACAAGTCCATGAGGTTTGCCAGTCTGGAAACCCTCATTATAACTTTTTTATAACACATTATATCAAAGAAACTAAGAAGGTGTTTAAAATTATTGGTTTTCTCCATGTTTTCTTCTCTGAAATCAATTTATTTTGCACATAATTGGGACTACAATAACTGGCAAACTGGAATGCCTCTTGCGCAAAATACAAATACTGAGGCAGTTGAACATGGCTAGGTTGCAGAAACAGGTTTTGTTAGAGAAATGTTTAGCACAAGATTTGCCCCCATTAGATTTCTACTGTTCATTGAATGGCTGATGCTCTAATTGTAGCAGTAATGTTCAAATGGTATACTATAGACGTTCTTTTTTATATATGCTCACCACCCACTCACTGATCTACAAAGAGACTCTCTTGATCTGAGACCCTTCTTTAAACGATTGTACCAACGGTTCACTTAATGTGGTTGCATTTCCTTCTATAAGCCATGACAGATCAAATTCCAATAGAGGAACAGATCAAGTGTGTTGGATTTGGATGCAAATATCCAGATTAATGTTAGAGCTAGACCTTTATGGAAAAGGTGAATGTGTCAGAGAGGAAAAGCGCATTTTTTCCCTTTGCATTATTTACACATCAGGCATGATGAGCATGGTCATGCAAATTGTCATTCAGGAGGAGGCCCGACTTTAATAGGCACTTTTCCTGCTTGTACTGGTTTTTGATACGATTTTTACACTGGAACCTCCTCCTCCCCCTGAGGAATGGCGACCTCCTCCAGTACTGAAACTGCTCCCACCTCCGCTGCTGAACCCTGAACCAAAGCCACTTCCTCCATAGTTGCTGCCAGAGCTAATGCCATAGCCGCCACCACCACCGATTCCAACTCCGAATCCTCCTCCGAGTCCGCCGGTGCTTCCTCCACCGAATCCTCCTCCCAAAGCAAGGCCACTTCCACTACCATATCCGCTGGTAGTAGTATTGCTGATTACAGCTGGAAAACAGGGGTGGGGGTGGGGGTGGGGAGAAAGTTAAGTTGCTTCTGTGATTTCTAAAGGGAAAACTCATGTCGGGGTCCCTTTAAAAAAAAAAGCACACACACAGACACACAAACGTATAAATGGCGATGATACTTACAATAGCTCACATTTCCAACGCCTTCTTGCAGCCTAAAAAGCAATATAATAATTGGAGTTAATGCTTCAACTTACA
Organism: Vipera ursinii; assembly: GCF_947247035.1. Lineage (NCBI taxonomy): Eukaryota > Metazoa > Chordata > Lepidosauria > Squamata > Viperidae > Vipera > Vipera ursinii. The sequence continues at coordinate 153,150,285 of NC_139513.1, forward strand.
GTAAGATGACTACATTTTAATATAAAAAGAAGTATTGCGATGACAGAAATATGAACTCAACATGTGTCTACAGGGTTAGGGGCAAGTGATGAAACATGCATCATAATATCACAGCACAAATGTCACAATTGACAGACTGCCGTCACATATTGGGGCAGAAGTGTAGCAAGGTGGAATTTGCACTGTGAGGTCATCACATATGTATCTTTTTTGTTTATGTCACTGTGGCTAGCCATGGATGATATGAAACTTTTAATGCATTTCCCAAAGGTGCTTTTTCCAAAAGGCAACTGGACTTTCTTGGTTTTTGTCTTTGAAATCATTTCGCTTCTCATCCGAGAAGCTTCTTCTGTTCTGAAGTGAACTGAATTGAACTGAAGAAACTTCTTGGATGGGAAGCAAAATGTTGTCAAGGAGAAAACAACAAGAGAGTCCAGTTGCCTTTTGGAAAAAGCCCCTTTGAGACAACCATGACTTGGATGATTGAGAATATTTGGCTATTTGGATGTTGGATACCTGAAAAGGATGGGCTCAAAAATGCCACCAGATTTGTGCTCTGTGGGCCTTGCAAATCAAATTTAAAAAATGAACCACAGCAATGTGTCTCTCTTTTGAAGAAAAAAAAATGATCTTAATATTATGGAAACATGCAGTTCCATCATCCTCCAATCAGTGAGACAAATGTAGAAAAACAGCATTCAGCTCAGATCAGTTTAATCTTTCTATTTACAAGCAAGATTTTTTTTTAACAAAAAGAAGACTTTTTTAAGGCCATCAGGAACTTTTAAAAAGGGCTTTTCCAGTTTCATTTCAAGGTGCAAGCTGTTCAGATGAAGTATCCATGGGAGTGCTCTTTTTTATTGGAAGAAAGTGAAAAGGAAGGTTAATGAAAAACGGGAGGCAAGCTATGGGTTTAGCAATTAGTTAAAAGCATTATGTTCGGTGGTGGGATTCAGCCAGTTTGCACCAGTTCGGCAGAACCGGTAGCTAATTTTTTGTTGCCCAGGCCCCAAATGGACTTCTGGAAGCAGCATCCACATAGAGAACCGGTTGTTCACATATTTGAATCCCACCACTGATTATATTTAGTGCTGCGATTTCCCTCCCCCCCCAACTGACCTGACTTCTTCTCCTTCTAGCAGCTTCCTGTAAGTGGCAATCTCAATGTCGAGGGCCAGCTTGACATTCATGAGCTCCTGATACTCCTTGAGTTGCCGGGCTAGTTCTTGTTTGGTTTTCTGTAAACATTCCTCAAGTTCATTCAGCTTTTGCTTAGCATCTTTGAGGGCAAGTTCACCACGATCTTCAGCCTCCGCAATGGCTGACTGAAGGTGGGCACACTGGGAATGGGTATAACAATTATTAGTGTTATTATTGGAGGCCATTCATGTGAAAACTGTTACAATGGATTCTCTTTGGATAATTCAGGAAGAATATCTCTCCCAGCCTGTAATCAGAGAAAACCTGAAAAATCTCTTCTTAAAGACAAAACATATTTCTGGGCAACGAAACAATTGTATACTACCAATATTAGTATATAAAATACATAGGTGCTGAGTACACATCTCCCTCTAAATCAAATGTTTGTGGGTCAATGAATCAAAGCTGCAATAATATTTCCATAAAAGGGGCTAAGTGACTCCATTAGCTCAGGTTTTCTCCAAGAATGGAAACAAGCTATTTATAAGGTTTTGTGAAAGCCAGACTTTGATTGTTCATTTTTGACTCAGTGTGTTGTGTAATCTAAAACCATTTTAGTTACAATCCGTTTATGCCTTAGCATAATGTGCACATTCAGACAATTACGGCTTAAAACTATAGTTAAACAATTATAGCAAAGAAGAATATACAAACTCAGCTATTGTGACAGCGGATCTGTCCCATGCAATGGAACTGAGAAGAATTCTATAAAGCTTCACTTGCAAATTAGTTAGCACTAATTCTCAACAACTGCATGATAATTTATATATTTATTTACAGAGTTTCTGTAATTTATCAGGCTCTGAGCAAAAGTATTTAATTCCTCCAGATAGACATAAATGGAATAATACCAAAAGAAACGGTTGAAACTGCTGATCTGTCATTGATTTTTTTATAGACTAATGATAAGAGAACAAAAATATTTTAATAATATGGAAAAGCTGGCTCACTGTAGTTGCTTGGTTACCTTCCTTTAGAACACATTAGGGTGTGGAACAATTTATATAATAACCTGCCTGTCTGCCTGCTTGTCTATGCTGTAGTAAGATGAAGGAGGTGATTCCTGATTTAATTTGCAATGCCTAAGAGCTATTGCAAAGCAACTAACCGCAACTTGTTCAACTTGTGGGGATATCTTGCAACATTTGTACAATGAGAGATGTACTATCTGTGGATTTACTAGCAAGATCCCACAGAGTAGAAGAAACACTAAAATGTGGTTATGATTAGAATAATGTAGTGTTTAAAAAGAAGAAATTTTGAGTGTGCTAGTCTTTGGTGTCCCAAGGGTACTTTTTCAAAAGGCAACTGGACTTGTTTTTTCCTTAAAAATGTTTCGCTTCTCTTCCAAGAAGCTTCTTCAGTTCATGAACTGAAAAAACTTCTTGGATGAGAAGTGAAACGTTTTCAAGGAATCTCCACAGACATAGTCTTTGCTGTGTATAGTGGCACCTCACATGCCTCCTATTTATTTCTGGTACTGCACAGTGTTTAACCACAGTCCATAATTTTTATTTATCTATTTCATTTGAATGCTGAATGACCATCATTTCTGGTTAGTGATAACTGGCATTCAAATCAATTAATTTCAGTTAATGGTAACAAGAAATGGCAACTGCTTGAATTTCAGATAATATATTTAACTGTTGCTAGTCTTAACAACTATCTCGTTTTTCAATGTTTGCCTTCTCTCCAATCTCCCTTACTTTATTCTTGCCCACCCTCCCTCCCTCCCTCCCTTCCTTTTTTTTGGGGGGGGGGAATATACTTCTTCAGGAGTGCTTCCTCATGAAAAAACTCACGATGTATCTTGAAAAATAATTCAAAGTAGTTTTCTCCCTAGTGCAGTGATGGCGAACCTTTTAGAGATTGAGTGCCCAAACTGCAACCCCAAACCCACTTATGTATCATTGGGTGCTGGGTGGGCATGGCCCATTGGGTGGGCATGGTGTTGGGTGGTCGTGGCTGCGGTGGTCATGGCAGACTGGGTGGGACTAAAAAGTTCAATCAATCAAATCCAACTTTGTGAGATCTTTTTTTCCCCGCTAGTTGAAATTTATTGATTGAATGCTTTGGGGTTTTTTTGCACACAGCGGTGGAGGCCTAAAGCGAAAAGGTTTTATAAAACCCAGCTGAAGGCCTAGGACTGGGGCAACAGTGCACGTGCCCACAGAGAGGGCTCTGCATGCCACCTGTGGCATGCGTGTTATAGGTTCATCACCACAGCCCTAGTGTATTTCTTTTCTGTATGCAAAGAATGTTTTAAATTAGTACTTGGAAGACTGTTGAGTCACCCCTTATAAACACATTTCAGTGGTAAAAATCTGCTCTGGCAAAGCAAAGGGCACCTATTCTTTAGTCCATTCTACAAGCTACACAACAAGATCCATTAAAATATCACCTGTTTCTTCAAGGCATCGATTTCACTTCGCAGTCTCTGGATCATCCGATTAAGCTCAGAAATTTCTGTCTTTGTGTTGCGAAGGTCATCACCATGGCGCCCAGCAGACACTTGTAGTTCTTCATACTGACATTCAGAAATAAATAAAGGTGTCATCAAAACAAAGGAGATGGAAAATGGCACCCAGCACAGAAGCTGGGGAAGACATTTAATTATGAGGGGGCAAAAGTTGTATCAAGGGACTCTTTGTAGGTTGAGGAAATGAAGCTACTAGGGTCAGCATCACAGGCTGAGGCCTGAAGCCTGCAGTTCGAGAACACATTCTTGGCCTTCCTCAGACCCCATCAGCCAGAGACGTTTGGCTAGCAAGGTGAAGGAGAAGAGTCTTCTCGGTCATGGATAATTGGGGTTTTAACTGGGGTTTTATATTTTTTCAGGGATTTAGTTTAATCTTTTTAAATTGTTCTTAATTTTTGTATTGATGTTTTATATACCCTGTAAACCGCCCTGAGTCCTACGGGAAAGGGCGGTATATAAATTCAATAAAATTCAAATTCAAAATTCCTGCACTCTTGACCATCTTCCCACCAGAGGTGAGATCTGTCTGCACCCTTCTGGCCTTCTTGGAAGGGCCTTAAAACCTGGCTCTGCCTGATGGCTTGAAGGCCCAATGGGGGCATACTATGCTAGAGGTAGCTGAGTGAATGAGAGACAAAAGAGCATGTCTGTACCATCCCTGTTCTTGGTTTTTAACCTTTTATTTAATTATTGTTAATTTTAACACTTTTATGCTTTTATATTTATGCATTTATGTTATTGTAAGCTGCCCAGAGTTACTCTAGATAGTGACATAGTTATAAATGATAAACACACACACACACACACACACATATCTATATATACACAGTATATATATATACACAGTATATATATATATATACAGTATATATATATATACAGTATATATATATTTGTTCAGGGACGGATATAATTTTTTAAACTGTTTTTAACTTTTGTATTCTTTGTTTTAATCACCCTGTAAACCACCCTGAGTCCTTCGGGAAAGGGCGGTATATAAATATAATAAAATAAAATAATAAATAATATATATATATATACAGTATATACAGTATATACAATATATGCAGTATATACAGTATATACAGTGTTAAATGCTTGTTAACTATTTAGATTACCTTGCTAGGTAAAACAACTGCCTAATGTGCAATCAGCCCAGGTTCGAATTTCAGAAGGGTATGGCTGACTGATGAAAACAAATAAGTTTGAAATGCATATCAGTCTCCCTTTAATTCTTTGTTAGCAATCTAAAAATTTACACATATATATACAGTATATGTGTGTGTGTGTGTGTGTGTGTTAAATGCTTGTTAAAAATATATATATATATATATATATATATATATATATATATATATATATATATATATATATATACATACATACATACATACACACACACACACACACACACACACACACACACACACACACACATATATATATATCAGAAAAGGAGCCAAAGTAATGGTAGGATTTTGCTTTGCCATTCTTTATGTCGAGAGTTCCCCCTCCCCCCAGTGTGTGTGTGTGTGTGTGTGTGTGTAAGAAAGAGAGAGAGAGAATACTAAACTTATGTCCAGTGTTAGCCTGATGGACAAGTCACAAAGACAGGATGAAGGAGGAGGGAGCAGACCTCTCACCTGCCTGCTGCTTTATCATATACTTGTCCTTCATATCTGTGACAGGTAAGCTGTGCAACAGATGGGGAAAAGCAGGGAGGCCAGGGGGAGTGTCTCTCCCTGCTCTACTTTTGGGACCCATCCTCTGCATCCAGCTCATAAGTCCCAGGCCCAAAAGAGAGATGGTGAAGAACTTTGGAGCATTGGAGCAAACAGCTCTCTCTATTTCACCCAGGTCTCTCCAGGCCTGCAACCTGCCAGTACAGTCATTTTTAGACAGAGTCTCCTCTCCTCTCCTCTTTTCCTGCATAAGGACTTGGGGAAAACAGAAATGGCCTATCCCAACTCACAGGTGTGTGCCTGTGACTTGTTCCTCAAGCAATTCAAAAGGGAACTAAAACCTTCACCTGAGGCACCTGCCTATGCTCACCTTATCCTGAGCCACCACATCTTTTGGAGGGTGATTGATGGCTGCTTCTCCCACCAGTAGGAAATCCCAGGACAGTGCATCACTGTCTTTCCTTCTCATTCCCCATTAAACCTGGAAGGACAGTGCCACTTGTTGGCCCTAAGGCCGAACAGGGCTTGGCACAATTGATACTGGCATAATTTGGTCAAGCATGGGAAGACAACACATATACAACCCGCTGCCCTCTAGTGCAGGAAATTCTGGGAACTATAGTCCAACCAATCTGGAAGTGGCCTGATTATGAAAAGTTGCTCTGGGCCTTTAATGAATTTATTATTCTAGCTCAGGGGTGTCAAACTCAATTTCATTGAGGGCCGCATCAGCATTGTGGTTGCCCTCGGGGAGCCGGGTGGGTATGGCCAGGGTGGACGTGGCCTACTGGGTAGGCGTGGCTAGAGTGCGTATGGCCTACTGGGTGGGCATGGCCAGCTCTACATCATTGGCATCAAGGGTGCCTATGGGTGCCAGGGCAGGAGTGGGACAGATCTGGGGGTCTCTGGCAGAAGGAGGGTCTCTGGGCCAGGGCCAAGGCAGTAGGGACCGTTCCCTCGCTGTTTCCAGGATGGCTTCGGGGGCCACATGAAACCACTTCGCGGGCCAGATCTGGCCCCCGGGCCTTGTGTTTGACATGTCTGTCATCTAGCTTCTCACCTTGCTTTGATACCATGATTCGGCCTCAGTCCGGCTTCTATTGGCAATATCTTCATACTGCGCCTTGACCTCAGCAATTATGCTGTTCAAATCCAGGCTTCTGTTGTTGTCCATGGACACTACGACAGAGGTATCTGATATTTGCTGCTGTAGTTGAGATAATTCCTGCAAAAAAAAATTAAAACAAAAACTGGGTCACCTGGACACCCGGGCAAAGGTAGTTTGGCCATACTGAAGCAGTTATAGAAAAATGGATTAGTATCTAACAGTGCTAGAGAAATTTCAGAAATCCTAATTCAATTCTGTTTGAAGCGTTTCAATTTATATTCCAATTGGTAGCAGCCCTTTCGTTTTCTTACTAATGCCTTTTGTCAGAGTTAGGAATTTTATTGAAAGAAGGTGTTATTCACAATAACTGGAATCCAAGCTCAGGCAAAATATGTTCCATAACTCATAAATGTTTCCAAATCAAAGTGATTAATTTCACTTGGAAAAGCTGCCAAGGAAGTGGGTGGATATTTTTCCATAGCTTGCTAGCATCAAGTCCAGACTAGACCGCCCTGCAGTGTGGAGGTTACTTATTTAAATATACTTCTGTCTTGATCCAGTAATAGCTGGAGGAAATTGAGTCTATATTGCAAAAAAATGTGATAATTGATGTCGTTAAGTCTCTGCTTGCCTAAACATTTAGTCAGCTCTTCAAACACATAACCATGCAGGTGGAAACTGGTGAAGGGAAGATACCTTCGGAAATATATCCTCTCCAAAGGAAAAAAAATGATCTAATATTTCCTGCAGAGGAACGTTAGGAAACATACACAACAAGCTTTGACAAATCAGTCTGCTATAATCATCTTAGGGATTCCAATTCCTCATTCTTTTAGCATTGCTAAAAAATAGTACTATATAGTTTCCCCCTCCTTATTTTTTTTCTTAAGGACAAGATTTTGCTTTTTTATACTGATATCTTTCTGCTGCATTAAGTTGATGTGCTAATAAATAACTATTTTCACTGGGTAAGTTGAGGTGGTCAGGGGTAGAAAAGTCCATAATGAGAGATTTCAAATTGGAGAATTTAAAAAGTAAATTTTTTTAATACATTCAGTTTGGTCTAGTGGTTAAGATATCAAGCTAGAAACCAAGTGTTCTAATCCCATTTTAGGCATCAAAAACGGCTGGATGACTTTGGGTCTTTCACTCTCTCACAGCTCAACCCACTTCACAGGAATGTTGTGAGGAAAATAGGAGAAGAAGGGTTATTAGGTATGCACGCCACCTTGAGTTTCTTATAAAAAGAATAAGGCAGGAATAAAAATATTTTTAAAAATATTGTTTATTGGTACAGAAAGGGAGCAGGTATTTCTGTTAATAAAAATAACATGGTTTTTTTGTTGTTTTCAATAGCATTTTTTAAATTCTTCTTTCAAATATTTATAGCCCACTTAATGGCAAATAGAAATATAAGAGAATTAATTAAAGGGATGATAGATAATATAGCCCATGATCTCTGCCGGTACCATAGTTCATGCCTTACGCATATTAAATGCTACATTCAATTCCAAATGCTTCCAATTAATAGATCTTGGAAAGATTCTGTCTTTAGCCAGATGTAGATGATTTAGATCTAGATTTAGATTTAGATTTAGATTTACTTAGGCTTTTTCTTAGGTTTAAGCTTAGGTTTACATTAAGAACTAAATTCTCTAGTGCTCTGACTGAATATAGACCTAGAACTCATTTTAACTTTACATTTAGAATATTTGATCATTAAGGAAACTTACCAATTCAAACAGTGCTTTCAAGAACTCAATTTCATCATTCAGTGAGTCTGATTTGCTACCAAGTTCAATCTTGTTCATGTAGGCACCATCCACATCCTGCACAAAATATAAGAAAAGTCTGCTACATTTTCAGCAGAAAGCAAACTTGCTCAGTTTTACACATTCAAACATTCTTTCTCATTGAGAAACCAATACTGCAGACAAATCAATTACCTTCTTGAGCACTACGAATTCATTTTCTGCACTTGTTCGTTTGTTAATTTCGTCTTCGTATCTATTAGACAAGATGAATGAATTATATTAGCAATATGCATAGGTTGCAATATGAGAACTGAGCATTACTTCAGACAGATTATATATGAGACAGCTAAATTCACCTCTTATAAGTGGATTCTAGAAATCTTCATAGTCTATAGCAACTGGCAAATGAATTATTCCCTTGAAAGGGAACCCATTTTCTTCTGGGAATATCAATCCTTGGAATTCATCCAGCTGCTTCATGTGTGATATAGTTTTCAGAAGCATAATTTTCATAGGCTAGCACAAAGAATTTCAGATATATATTTTTTCCCATCATAGTTAGTGAGAGAAGCACATCACTTCAAAAAGCACATCACTGACCCATTAATTTGGCACAGTCTTTAATTTCGATGTAGTTTTAAAACACAAGGGCAATTTTAAAACACCATCTTTGACTTGAAATTGAATACCACATTTAAAGGTCAAGTCTTCACTGCAGCTTTTAATTGTTTTAACATTCCTTCTTCCAATGGGAACCCTAAAATGTAGTTTGGTGGACAGATTTGGAAAAATATCAATATGTAACCTACACCAGAGGTCCCCAACTTTTTGAGCACCAGGGACCGATTCTTTAGAAAGGGGTTTTTCCACAGACCAGAGGGTGCATGGTTTTGTGTGCTGCCTGCATCCTGCGGATGGGGCTTTGCTTGTTTGTGTGGACTGGTTGCTGGCATGGCGTGGCCTGGTATTGGTCCGTGGACCGGGGCTTGGGGACCTCTGACGTACACTACAATTCCAAGCATTTTATAGATAGAATCATATTTACTATGGCTACTCTAATATTGAGACACAGTGGTAGTGTAGTTTGCCCTTAAGCATTCAATTGCTTGCCCCAGTTTTGATGCTTATGGCTTGGCTCAGTAATTTTGGTGGTTTGAAGCAATATGTTGCGAATGCTTTTCTGATAGTGTACTTGATATAGGTTCACATATTTGGGTGATCGGCAGTTTGGCGGGTCGAATCCCGAATGCCGCGTAACAGAGTGTGCGCCTGTTACTCGTCCCAGCTTCTGCCAACCTAGCAGTTCGAAAGCACATAAAAATGCAAGTAGAAAAATAGGGACCACTACGGTGGGAAGGTAACAGCGTTCCGTGCGCCTTTGGTGTCTAGTCATGCCGGCCACATGACCACGGAGACGTCCTTGGACAAGCGCTGGCTCTTCGGCTTTGAAACGGAGATGAGCACCGGCCCCTAGAGTTGGAAACGACTAGCATGCATGTGTGGGGGGGAACCTTTACCTTTTATATATATATATATATATATATATATATATATATATATATATATATATATATATACACATACACATACACATACACATACACATACACATACACATACACACACACACACACACACACACACACACACACACACACACATATATATATATATATATATATATATATATATATATATATATATATATATATATAATGTCACACTTAATTGACTTAATTTGACTTAATTTCAAAAAAGAACAGCTGACATGAATTTAAAACCCACAAGTTTGGAGGGGAAATACGTCATATTCAACATTCTCATCAGATAGGCTGAATTTCCTCGCTGAATATTCACCCCAGTTAGCTAGTTGGCACATAGTTTGTAGAATGACCTTAAAGGCCATAAAAAAGACTGTTATAAAGACATACAACAATTATGCAAAAGTCTAAATGAAGAATCTAATTCATAGCGGTGCATACTTTAATTTGCAATTCTTTTGTGAGGATTTGGCAAGATAAGCGTGCACATTGCAGGCATCCCTTTGTGAAACATAATAAGATAAGGTCAAATCAAACTATGCAGGGGGAAAGGTGGGGCTGGAATGAACAAAAAGAAGGATGGGAGGGTTTTGCAATTAGCAAATTAATTCTGAACTGTTTGGTGCCAGACCATAGCCCTAATCTGTTTTGCCTTTGAGCATGTGGCTTTCCAAAGCTAAATTAATTTGAACTACACAGAAAAGAAGGCTGGGTGATTAAGTGGGTGTATGGAGAAATTAAGATTTGGTATAGGATTGCAAACTACTGAGCAGAATCTATTTTGTCATTTTTCTACTTCTGTTAGCTATTTAGAACACTAATGCATCCTTGTGAAGTAGTTAGTGTTTTTTGACCTCATTCTGACTTAATGTTCACTAATGTTCACAGCCAAAATTTAGTCCTTCAAAGCTTTCCTAGATTTTTAAGAACATAAATAATTTGGTTAGGCGTGAAGTTCATGGATAAGATTTACAGCTCCATGTAAGGATTTATCAATCTGAATAAATATGTTAATAATGTGGATTGGGAAAGCACCTGCCTTGGAACATGTATTTGGTTCAAATCAGGCAGGTGAAACAAAATTCTCAAATCTTTTAGAAAAGGAAAGGATGAGTGTTGTTTGCCATCTGGCTATCTGATTTCATTTCAGTTCATTATTTTATTAAAAAAAAGATGCCATACATCTTAAACCCAAACTCCAGGTTTTATGATAGGAATACAGTGCAAATGCATAGGATTCTTCCCAGTAGAATAAGTTCATACTGCTCGTTGGATGGTTTGAGGTGAACAAAGAATACTTATTATTCTATGCAGTCAGATAATTAGTATCAGATCTAAGCAATTTTCTTTGCATTTACTGTATCTGGCGGTAAGGTCTTTTGGAATGAATTGTATGGGATGGGGCTGTATATTCAGCAAGAAATATCAATCTTTTATGTACACGTAAGCTAAAACTTCACACCAGATACTGCAATAAGTCTTGGACCTCCAGACAATCAGGAATTTTGCTTTCAGTGGAAACTTTGCAAATATGCTACATAAACTGCTTTACCTAGAAATCAGACAGAACATAGAAACCAAAGTCTGCTTTAGACCTGTTGTTTTAGTCCTGCTTTTTTGAGTCAATGGAATTTTGGCCATTGTTTCCCAGGCCTTGAGAAATGGAGATTCTGCTCAGTGATTACATAACGGTTCAGTCTAGTCCACAGGTCTGCAACCTGCGGCTCCGGAGCCGCATGCGGCTCTTTCAGCTGTCTCCTAGTCCTCTGCCATGTGCAGTCCAAAAAAAAAAGTGGGACTAAAAATGTTCAACCAATCAATTCAAATATGCAGGGTAGGTGCATATCTCGCCTTGGCTCCACTCTTCAGTCAAACCCTGTTCTGCGCATGCGCACATGTATGCGCATGCGCACACTTTTTTTGTGGCTCCCAGTTTTTTCTTTTGCGAGGGAACTGGTTCTGAGTGGCTCTTTTACTGTTTCAGGTTGCTGACCCCTGGTCTAGTCTAAGCAGCTCTGGTCCCCACCTGGCCAGTTTCAACCCTTTCAATATGTTAGACAGAATGGAATAGAATTGGAAGCTACTTACTTGTTCTTGAAGTCCTCCACCATGTCTTGCATATTCCTCAGTTCCATGTCCAGTCTTCCCCGTTCATTTACTAGATAGTCAAGCCTTTTCCGGAGGTTGGCAACATAGTTCTCAAAAAGAGGCTCAAGGTTGCGTTGCTGAACTTGAGTCCCCTGCCGTTGTAAGAGCTCCCATTTGGTCTCAAGGACTTTGTTTTGCTGCTCCAAGAATCGGACCTGCAAGACGGAACAGACAAGGAGATGAAAATGAGGCATGTAAGGAAAGTAATACTTCAGTGGGGAGAACTCCTCCAGAAAACAGATGAATGGATACACCCTCCATTTGTTTCTGAAAGTCTTTTGGTTGACATTTTGGCCCTTGCTCCAGTTAAAACAAAACCCGAATGGCTTCTCCTCCCCTCTCCACCCGCTTATTCTCTCTCTTGTCCCTTCTCGCTAGGTAGGTTGGAAGCACCTTGGAGCAGAAAACCATTACGTCTCTTATGTAGCCCTGCAAAGTTCTGCATCTCTAGATGGTGTCAACCATGTACAGAACAAATCAAAGAAGAGAACAAATCGAAGACAGCAACTCAGGAGAGACAAAGAATAGCAATGGAGGCTGAAAAAGAGAAAAAAAATGGGGGCCAAAGAGGGGACTGTGAAAGCTAGCAGGAAACGGAGCTGCTGTTCCAAGTGACACGAAAAATATATACTTTTCAAAATGATCATTTAGCAATTATATTTTCATTCTCCATAACCTAGTCTCCAGCTTCAGTGAAATCACACACACTCTATAGTGTGCGGAGAGCCCCCAATATGTATAAAGAGATTGCAACACCCAAAGCAATGATAGGATGTTACATGTTGTCATGCTCCTCTCCTAAACAATGCCAATCTGGATTAATAACGGTATTATAATTGGGTTATGAATTACTTGTGTTATCTGCAGTGAATATATGAAGCATCCTTTCTTGGCCTCAGTGCTTACCATATCTGTATCACCTATTTTTAAAAGATTTTTTTTTATAAATTGGCCTCAGTCAGGGTTAGTATTTGTGGACTCTATAAAGGATACAAACTAAGTACACAAATCCAGAAAAACAGAGGAAATAACTGCTTTATTCTTACAACTGTAATATTTAAGAATGGCATTACTGAAACTAAGAAGTTTAAACTGTCTATAACTGGGGCCTTACTTTTGCAGCAGATCTTGGGCTAGAACCATTCAGTTATTTTACATGACCATTCATCCTCAGAATAAAAAAGTTAACTGAACAATATAATGGTTGCAATGACTTTGGACAATATTAGAAATAATTGTCTGTTGTTTGCTCATTTGCTTATATCAGATGTGACCTTATAAGAGAACACCTAAAGATAACTGATAAACAGCCATTGGATTGGTGACTTAAGTTTAAGAAGGATTGCTTCAAATTTAGAGGTCCCAAAGGTCAAGTAAAATCACCCCCTCTTACCTTGTCAATAAAGGAGGCAAATTTGTTGTTGAGTGTCTTGATCTGTTCTCGTTCATGAGAACGCACTCGCTGAATCTCTGGGTCAATCTCAAGGTTGAGAGGTTGCAAGAGGTGCTGGTTGATGGTCACTTCTTGGATGCCACCAGGGGGGCAAACTGGACCACCTCTTACAAAACCTGGTCCACCTACCAGAAAACCCCCAGGGCCTCCACCCATGCCATAGCCAGCTCCACCTGCACCCATACCATAACCAAAACCAGCTCCTCCACCCATGCCATATCCTCCACCATAACCAGATCTTAGACCTCCAGAAACGGTACTATAGGCAATTCGTTTGCTTCCACCCATGTTGTGCAGGCTTCGGCTGCCAAATCCACCAAGTCCATAGCTGCTACCCCCTCCACCTCTTGCTCCTCCAACTCGAGAGACAGAGTAGGAGCTGAAACCAGTTCTCCCACCACCACCACCAACAATTGCAGAGCCGGAGGTAAAGCCTCTGCTAGCTCCTCCAGAAGATGCTCGATAGGAAACACGACTCATGTTGGTTTGCTTGGAGAGAGAAGATGAAGAAAGTTTTGGATGATAAGCAGCACTGCAGAGAAAGCAGAGAAAGAAGAAGGCAGAACCTCTCTGATATAAAGGAGCAGGAAACCTCCCCTTTTATCTGTTTGGGAAAGAACCGGGCACAGAATTTGAGACAATTGGATACTCAAATGCTTGATGTGCCTTGCAGCAACTTGTCTTCTGTGACACGCCTACTCCAGTCAACACAACACTTCACTACTGGTGTAAGAGCTTGTGGGTGAGAGAGAAAGATCTTGAAGGGATCAACATTTTTCCCTTTTTTAATGTTTAGGCAACTGTTTCATTAGCAAAAAAGCAAATAAAAGGAGAGCATAATAATAATCACAAGTCTGCATATTTTCACTCTGGCTACTCAATTGTCTTAGTCAGATGTAAGGAAAGCAGCTCTAATTCTGATCATTACAAAAAATATGTCATATATGTATATATATATTTTCAATCTGTCAGGAGCTGTCTAGGGTCTTTAGTGTGTTGGGAGTTGTGAGCAAACTTGTGAGGTGGACCAGACAGCCTACAGTAAATTAACTTTACTTGGATCCATATGTGGGTCCTTTGTGAGCTGCACCAGGTCCCTGGAGCTAAAGTCTTTGTTGTGCACATTCAGTGGATTGGACCACAGACAATCTGCATACAGTGCGTATGTTTTGACACTGAGGGTGGTCAATAGTAAGGAATTTCATAGTTAAGCAGGTCGCAGCTCAGTTCTTTATTCCCTGAAGCCCCATTTACTAGATTGCATTTCATTTTATAGGGATTTTTGGGGGTGGGTGGCATTACCCCCCTATGTGCTTTTTCAGGACTACAGTCTTAAAGCCTGCATCTGCTCCTCTAATAGCATACTTTAGGCACATCGCTAGTGACCTTTGCACAATACTTCATGTGTATCCTTTGTTGGTGGCCCTAGGTGCCTGAGCTACATGATAAAGATCTTCTGAACCCAGTAGAACAAGCAAGTCCCGAAGTTACTTTTCTTTGGGAATGCTGCAATTTAGGGTAAGAAAAGCCTTTAGATCAGCTTGTGGTCTGCATATGCTGCAGATTAAAATATTCCATAAAAGCTACAAATGGTACACATATCTGTTACGATTTAGCCGAATGTTTTGAGATTTTCCAAAAGACGATTGCTATTGGGCTATGGGTTTGGCTGCTTTGGGGAATTAAGAATTCTCCTTTGTGGAAAGTACTTAAGCAGAAGCTACACCACTAACTCTCCGGGAAGCTCTAATTGCAATGCTGAGCAAGTACAGATGGACAAGATTATGTCTACCGGCTATGAAATTCTACACTTTTATCTGTGATCTTCCACTCCTGTGAAAAGGAGGAAAAAAAGATTCTGCTGCACCATCCTTACATATTAATTTGGTTTAAATATGAAGGGGTTTTTTTTTTAAAAAGAAGCGTAACTTAAAAAATTGATTAGGCCACTAACGTCAACATTTTCCCATTTTGGCTCATGCAGTTGGCTTTTTATTTAAATGAAGAAATACATTTTATTAGAAAAAATCCTTAGATAATAATTTGAATGAAAAAACAATAATTTGAATGAAAAAACCTGATATTGAATCAACCCCCTCCAACACCATTATCCACAAATGTTTAGGGGGAAACTGTCTATTAAATAAATGTAGTATTTATTATTAATACATTTACTTTTGGCAAGACAATGCCTGTTTTATTTCTATAATAATTAAAGGAATATTCTCAGAGCTGATTCCTAGTTTTTATATATCATCCTTTGTCTCTCTCTGGTCATACATGCAGGTACATGCACCTTAAAAATGTTAAATCATTTATTCTGAAATAGTCTCTGTGGAATTACTCCAGAATCAAAGACTATAAAATTAAAAGGAAGTCATGAATAGCATATTTTGACAGTGAGAGGTAATTTTTTGTTCTCCTTTCCCATAATGAATTGTGGCCTTAAGAGAACCATTGCTTTTAGGAAAAATTGTGTGCACAAGAAGTTTTCTTTTGAATATTCTGGTAACTGATCAATT
The DNA here is from genome assembly GCF_947247035.1 of Vipera ursinii. Lineage (NCBI taxonomy): Eukaryota > Metazoa > Chordata > Lepidosauria > Squamata > Viperidae > Vipera > Vipera ursinii. The sequence goes on from NC_139513.1 coordinate 153,166,172, forward strand.
CAAAATCTGAAATCTGTTGAGGCTAGATGCTTATTTTTGACTGTGCAAATGGATCACACATCATGGCTTCTTGACCCCAAAGATGTTTGAAGGCCCTGTGAGGCTAAATGAGTCTTATCTGGATCCAAAACCACCAGGAAGCCTTAAAGAAGCCACTTGGTGCTACCCCAGTAGCTGACATATGCAATTTTATTGCATTTACATACAGAGAAGAGAGCAGTGTAGTAAGACTAGTAGAATGGGCAGATCCATCCCAGAAGAATTAGAATTTGCATAATACCTGTGAGATGCAAGCCTATCCAAACTTGAATGGCTGCAGGGCATCTGCATTGTCCCATCATTTTGAAGTCTTTCCAAGATTTGGGTGATGATATGAATTGTTACTGATTTTTTTCGCCCTCCTTGGTCTATTGAGAAGCTTGACAGAACCTGAATCGAAGTGCTGATTGCTTTCCTCATAGCATTCTGAGCAGTCTTTTGCTTCGTTTCCAAGAATTCCTGTCGCTATGTGCTGCCAGTAATTTGAGTCATTCACACTGGAGGCACATCTAAGTATCTCTGATTGTATATGAGGATTATTTAAAAGGAAACCTCAACTGCAAGAGAAACTTATGCTGTAGCAAGGGGGTGCTGTCACCTTGGAAGTGAAGGAGTCGACTGCACCTTAATTCTTGTGTGATTTGTACAAACATTTATCCCTCCCAGCTATTCCTTGGTCCCTTAGGCAGAAGTCAATTCAAAAGTTGAAATGAAAAGGCATTTGGGGTGGAATTTAGGGCTGAACAATCAATGCACGCACACACTGTACATTTCAATAAGTGCCTTTTATACATTAAGAACCTAAAAGAGGTGCCATCATTCAATACTACAATGCGTGCTCTGTATTGATCAAAGCCAATCACAAATGTGAATATTTCAACTAAAGAAGAAGTTGAGGTGGAATAGCTATGGCACCAATCAAGAGACCAAAAGTTAGGTTACTGGTTGTATAGAATAATTTCCTTTAATAAAATGAACTTCTTCCTATCACTGCTGTAAATTCAGATAAAGAGCCTTATAAAGATTGATCTGAATACCCAAGATCCAGAAAGTACCTGTGATTTTCCCAATTTGATTTGCAATGGAAAGTTGCAATGCTATTCTGTTGCACTGGAGAGAGAAAGAAAAAACGGTGGAAGAAAGCACTTGAGAATAAATCTAATCATGCATTCTCTGCAATCTTTGTAAGAGATTACTGAAACTTGGAACACAAAAAAGAATGGGAAAAAAATTGGGGTACTTTGAAGCCTCTGCTCATTAGACAGCAGACTCCCCAACTTAATTGTTTTTCAGAAGAGACAAGTAGACACATGAACTTGTATATTCTCTAAACTACATTTAAAAAAACAAAACTGGAAAGGGATGAGGAAACCCTGGGTACTTATTCAGAGTTCTACACAGTACTTGCATCAGACACCAGAGATATTCCAGCTGGATCGTTTTTCACAAGAGGTAGGCAGATAGTCTCTATTGGCTCCCTTTATTGCTCTGAGAAAAAGATTGGTTTTTTTTTTCATCCTCTGTTCCTCTATTACTTTAGAGCAGGGGTGTAAAACTGGTGGCCCGTGGGCTAGATGTGTCATGTGCAGGCCACACCCACCCCGGCTCTGCAAAGGCAAAAAACGTTGCAATACATCACATGACGCGATCAAGTTTGATACCCATGCTCTAGGGCAGGGGTCTTCAAACTTGGCCCTTTTATGACTTGTGGACTTCAACTCCCAGAATTCCTCAGCCAGCATGCCTGGCTGAGGAATTCTGGGAATTGAAGTCTACAAGTTATAAAAGGGCCAAGTTTGAAGACCCCTGCTCTACAGGAAAAAAAACCCCAACCCACTGGAACCATTGTTGAAAAGCTTCAGTTTTACTGTTTCAAAGTGTAATTTGTATTTCTTTTTAAAAAATGTATTACAGGGTGACCTCGACTTGCAAACATTCATTTAGTGACCATTTGAAGTAAATATGTGACTTACAATAGGTCCTCCATCTTACAAACGTCACAGCATTCCCCCCAGTTAAGTAATCAAAATTCAAATGCTTGGCAATCGGTTTGTATTTATGACAGTTGCAGGATGCCAGTGTCATGGGATTGTCACTGGCAACCTTCTCAGCTGGCTTACAATAAGCAAAGTCAAGGTGGGGAGCTGGATTCACTTAACAAACATGTGATTCACTTAACAACCATTGCAAAGATAGTTGTAAAATTTGGCACAAGTCTCTCTCTTTCTCTCTCTCTCTCTTTACTAAACTTTAAAATAATTTCTGATGGATAGAGAATCTGCAAGTTACTGTGATATAAATAAAAAAAATATTTTCTATCAGGGTACTTATACCTTCTTCTAGAATCATCCAGGCATCATTGTGCCAAGATACAGTAATGCAGACAGGCTTTGCATCACCTCAGTAAAAGCTGGATGGTCTAACTCATTGGTGAGGAAATGAACAAGGATCCTTATCTTCCATTCCCAAATTCCAATATTTGCATCAGGTTTAGTCCTTTTAGATTGTTTTTAAAATAATTTAGTGTAATTACTGTTATGTATTGGGCTTGTGGTATTACACCACATGCGTTGCTGGAGGAGCTAACGGCTCTTCAGCAACCCAGACAGGCCGTCTCCAGTCCTGCAATTGGTCAGCCCCAGGTGGCAAGCATGGGTTCAAACTTATTGGCTGCCACCTAGGGACTAGGCTATATATTGTGGCTGGGTGCGGCCCAAGCCCCAGTACAGTTCCAGCAAGAATAAAAGAATGAGTTTTCCTGTACTCAGTCTTGTGTCATCATTCCTGCTCACTAGAGCCCACGACTTAACAGTGGCGACGAGGGTGGGATCTTTCTTTGCCGTTTAAAAGGGTTGAAGTCAATGAGGGGTCGGCAGTACATGCTGGACGGAAGAGGCATTTCTGCCCTCCCTCTAGGCTGGATAGTAAAGCCACACTAGCGGCCGCGTGCTCAGTGGACGCATTCCCTGAGCCTAAGAAGCAGGATCCAGGAACGCAGGAATCTAAGGAAGATGCTGAAGGTCGGCAAACTTAGAGAGTTTGATGTGAAGCATCCAGAAGAATGGCCGTCTTACTTCTTGCAAGTAGAGAACTATCTATGAGCAAATCAAATTGCAGAGGAAGGCCTAAAGGCCACCACGTTGCTGTGCATGTGTGGACCAGCAACTTTCGACCTAGCAGAGAATCTTTTCGCGTGGACACCCATCGAAGCAGTATCATATGCAGACCTTAAGAAGAAGCTGACCGGGCACTTCCAGCCCAAGATATCGGAGATGGCGTGGCATTTTAAATTCAACCAAAGAGTGCAGCTACCCGGAGAGACAGCTTCAGAGTTTATCACGGGCCTAAGGCAGGCCACATGCCTTTGCAAGTTCTTGATCTTAGAAGAACTACTAAGAGACCGGCTCCTCTGTGGCCTTTGAGACAGAACCCTCCAGCAGAGAGTTGTTTGCTAGACTGTTTGCTAGACCCAATCTCACATTCTCCAAGGCACAGGATGAGGTCATGGCCAACGAAGCTGCCAGGTGTGCAGTGTAGACAGTACAGCCCACCAACCCTTCAAAGGTTGAAGATTCCGTCCATCTTGAGGTCGCCAATTGCATTGGAGAATCATCAGAAGATGAAGAACCTGAAATCAACAAGCTCCAAAGGCAACCAAATGTGCAAAACCATGGCAAACACCAATGAGAGAACGATTACAAGGCAGTTCTCTTACCTAGAAGTAAGGGGTGCGGAGGCAACCATCTTCACGCCAGTTGCAGATTTTGCTTGGCCATGTGTAGAGCTTGCGGAAGGACCGGCCACATCGCGGTGGGTTGCAGAGCCCACCAGAGAGACAGGCCACCCAAAAACCAGTCGGAGGAACCGACTAGGAGAGGTACTGGGGCCCAGGGTCCAGTTAGTGTGGGGTTCTTCAGAAGCTGGAGAAGTGTTTGCCACACCGGGGCTGATCACCCCCTCAAGCCTAAACTCAAGCTCTTGGTAGAGCTACAAGGAGTTCCATGTAAGGACTTCCGGGTGGAAAGGCTCCGTTGCCGGCAGCCATTTAGGCTGTCAGCCCCATCGTTCTGGAGAACCGCCGAAAACAGCGCCGATCAGCTGTTTTGGCAGCTCGGAAGCCTGTTCCTCGGGAGAAGAGGAAGGGGTGAGCGCCCAGGCAGGGGTAGAGCTCTCCCAGACCGCCAGAGTTGAAACTCTGGTGGTTGAAGGATTGAGCCCCCCCGAAGCCTGAGTTTGCTCTGGACCTCGGGATGCCTCTGCTCCAGGGCTTTGGAGCAGAGCAGGATGCAGCAACCATCCCTGCCAGTTAGAGTGAACTTTGGATTACTTGGATGCAGGCAGAGCTGTAAAGGAGAATCATGTCAGAGCAAGTATATGATCTTTAACTCAGTGGATTTCGTGGAGATTTTTAAAAAGTGAAAGTGCGCAACAGAATTGAGTGGGTGAAAATGGCTGCCAAATCATCTAAAGTTCCTAGAAGCACGGGGGCTTCCCTGGTGCAGCAATCCTCGTTACAGGCTTTAATGCCCCCTCCCCCTGCACCTGCACCTGCACCAGCTTTGACAGTAAAAGATTTGCAGGATGTTTTGCAAGAGGCTATGAAAAAACAATCCCAACAATTAGTTGAACTTATGGATGAGAAGCTTACAGAACTTATGGATGAAAAGCTTACAGAAATGAGGGCAGACATCTTACTTGCATTTCAAGGCATGGCCATTTGCAATGAATGTCTGGACGAGAGAGTGGAAGAACTTAGTCAAAATAATATCAGATTAGATGCTAAAATGATGGATGCTGAAACTGTGATGGATAAGATTGATGACGATTTAACCATGGTGCAGTACCATGAGATGGAGTTTGCTGTGAGAATTAGGGGCTTAAAAGAGGATTCTAAGGAAAATTTGAAAAAAGTAGTTTCAGAAGCCCTGGAAGGCGTTTTGGGGCCTTCAGCAGAAGATATTATGGTGGATATAGACAAAATATTTCGTGTTAATTCATGGATTGCAAGACAAAGGAAATTACCTAGAAATGTGGTGGTTTATTTTACAAAGAGAGCAATTAGAAATGATTATTCAAGCTTTTTATAATAGTAAATTTGCAATTGCAGAGCAAGAAGTTTTGATTTTAAAAGAGATCCCTCCAAAAATTTTAAGAAGAAGAAAGGAGTTTGCTTTTTTGGCAGAAGAATTAAGAAGATGGGATATCCAGTTCAGATGGGAGATTCCAGTGGGTATGGTGGTGATGTATGCAGGCACGAGACATCGTCTTCTTACAGTGTTACAGGCACGTGACTTCTACGCCAATGTTTTAAAGGCAGTCCCTATACCACTTTTGGAATCTAAAAAGAAGAATGGTGAGGGAGAGCGTCAATCACAAAGTAAGAATGCACAAGGTGCTGAAGGAGTTATGCAGTTGAAAGATGGAGAATCCCAGAAAGTTACAGGAGTGGATCAAATTTCAGTATCATCGGAGGAGGTTAGAGACCAAAGAATGACACGTGCTGCTGCTAGACGAATGAGACAAGAGCAAGAACAGCAGAGAGTTATGACGGTGCCTCAAAAACTTACTTACAGTGAAGCAGTGGGAGGAGCACGACCAAAGAGAGTGCAGGTGATTTTGGAAAAGGCGCTCCAAAAGCTTCAGGTCGCAAAAGATGGCGACAAAGCTTCTAACCTGGAATGTTAATGGTCTAAATTCACCACATAAGAGAAAGAAAGTATTTCAATATTTAAAGCAATTTAAGAACGATGTTATTTGTCTACAAGAAACACATATTAGAGCTATGGATCAAAAGTATTTGTTAAACTCGAGGTTGGGTACACAGTTTATTGCTTCTGCGACTGATAAGAAAAATGGAGTGGTTATTTATGTTAAGAATACTTTGACAGTGACTTTAATTGAAGCAGATAAACAAGGAAGATATGTTATGATTGAACTATTAATAGAAGGCAAGAAAACACTTTTGGTTGGATTATATGCTCCTATTCAACAACAAGGAGATTTTTACAGTTTATTACATAGCAAGATCATCCAGTGGGATTATAAATCTTGTATTTTTATGGTAGATTGGAATGGTGTTTTGAATGTACAAATGGACAAGGGAGGTCTTTTTAAAAGCATCCCAAGTCATGCTAAACTGCCTAAATCTTTTTTTTTTTTGAAATTAAGGATGACCTGGAACTGAGAGATGTTTGGAGAGAAAGGAATTTGCAAGAAAAAGACTTTACTTTTTTTCTGATAGGCATCAATCTTTTTCTAGGATTGATTTTGTCTTAATTACTAATGATTTTTTTTCTAGGATTAAGAAGATCAAGATTTGTCCAAGAACTATAGCTGATCATAGCCCAGTATGGTTAGAGATAGAAAAAGATGATAGAGATAGACGGTCTTGGCGTTTAAATGAAAATTTGTTTAGATACCAGGAAAATGTGGAAGAATGTAAAAAAGAGATGAAGGAATTTTTTAAAATTAACATGCATAAAGGTACTTCTATTGAGATGGTTTGGGATGCAAGTAAAGCTTATATGAGAGGTGTATTAATATATTTGAACAATAAACATAGACGTAAATTGGAATTTAGGAGGAAAGAATTAGAGGATGAAATTAAGGAAAAAGAAAAGGCTTTAATTCTGAATCCATCTGATGGGAAGATTAAAGAGGTAATTACTTTATTAAGGGGTCAGTTTGATAAGTTAATAGCAGATCAAGTGGCAACTAATTTACGGTATGCTAGACATAATACTTTTTGTAATGCTAATAAACCAGGTAGATGGCTAGCTTATTTGTTAAGGAAGAAGCAAAGGGCTTCTAATATAGATAGAATAGAGTATAAGGGTAAAGTAGTGTACCAGCAGAGTCTTATTAAAAAGACTTTTGCTGATTTTTATTTTAAGTTGTATGCTAGAGATAAGATTAGAGATGTAGATATAGATGACTATTTGATAAAAGCTAAGATTCCTGTTCTTACGCAAGAACAAAAAGAAGGGATGAATCAATTGATAACTGATGAAGAAATTCTTTTAGCAATCAAACAATTAAATGTGGGTAAAGCCCCGGGTACTGACGGTTTGATTGCCGTGTATTATAAAAAATTACAGTTAGAAATGGTGAAACCTTTAAGGGAATTGTTTAAGACAATTCAAATGGGAGGAGGGGTACCTCCATCTTGGAAGACTGCTTTTATTTCATTGATTCCGAAGGAAGATCAGGATGCTACTCAAGCTAAAAATTATAGGCCAATATCGCTTTTGAATACTGATTACAAGATATTTGCAAAAATTTTAGCTAATAGATTAATGAGGGTATTACAACAAGTGATTCATGGTGATCAAACTGGATTTATAAGTGGTAGACAAATGAAGAATAACGTGAGACATATTGTAGATTTATTGGAATTTTTGGAAAGAAACAATCAGATCCCCACAGCTTTGATCTTTTTGGATGCTGAAAAAGCCTTTGATCAATTGGATTGGCAATTTTTGATCAAAGTACTAGAGAAAATGGAATTTGGGGACAAATTTCTACAACCAATTAGGGCAATATATCAAAAGCAAACAGCCCGTATAATAGTCAATAATAGTTTGACTGAACTATGTAATATTGAAAAGGGCACAAGGCAGGGGTGCCCGTTGTCACCTCTATTATTTGTTTTAACATTGGAAATATTACTGATTAAAATACGTGACTTGGGAAAAATTAGGGGAATTCAAATAAGAGATCAGGATTATAGATTGAGGGCGTTTGCAGATGATCTGGTTGTTACAGTAACTCAGCCGGATTATTCAGTTGTAGAACTGATGGAGATAATAATGCTATATGGGAAAGTTTCTGGATTTAAGATCAACATACAAAAGACTAAAATATTGTCTAAAAATATGACAGTATCACAAAAGGCTGTTTTAGAAGAGCTAACAGGATTTGAAATAGTTAAAAAGATTAAATATTTGGGGATATATTTGTCAGCCTCAAATGTGAAGTTATATAAAAATAATTATGAAATGTTATGGGGAAAATACAAAAAAAATTAAATACCGGTAGTTGGAAAAAATTACAATTATCCTTATTGGGAAGAATTGCAGCAGTGAAAATGAATGTTTTGCCAAAATTTCTATTTTTATTTCAAATGATACCTATACTCAAAAAGGACTTAAATCTGGAGGAATGGCCAAAAGGAATTAATAAATTTGTCTGGGCAGGGAAAAAGCCACGAGTTAAATTTAAGATAATGCAAGATATGCGTGAAAGAGGTGGTCTTAAAATGCCTAATTTTAAATTATATTATGAGGCTGCTGCTTTGTCAGCGATAAGTGACTGGTTTAATTTAACGCAAGGGAGATTATTAAATCTTGAGGGTCATGATTTGTTATTTGGTTGGCATGCATATTTATTGTATGATAAGAAGGTGGATAATGTGTTTAAGATACATATTTTAAGGTATGCTCTGTTGCGGGTTTGGAAAAAGCATAGACATAAGTTAAATTACAAGATACCCATTTGGGCAATACCTAAACATGCAATAAAAATATATATGTGGGATTTAAACATGATGTGACTACATATAAGGAAATTTTAAGTTTAGAGAGGAATGTATGGAAACTAAAGTCATATAAAATTTTAAAAGAAGAAAAAATTGTACAAACTTGGTTTCAGTATGGGCAATTACAGGCTAGATGGAAAGAGGACCAGAAAGTTGGTTTTTCGATGACTGATGAAAATTTGGTAAAACAAATTAGAGATCAAGGTCAAGCACATATAAAAAGGATACCGTAGATTCCTGCGTATAAGACTACTTTTTAACCCATGAAAATCTTCTCAAAAGTCAGGGGTCGTCTTATACTCCGGGTGCTGAAAATTTAGGGACAGGGCTGGCTGGAAAACCTGGAGTGGATCTTCCATTTAGTCTGCACAGGGAAAGCGGGACCAATTGGAGTAGAAGCTGCAGTCTGTGATTTTTTACAGGCTGGGGTCTGGGCTTATTTCCTTCTAAAGTTGAAGAGCAACTTGAAAGGCAGGTGGGGAATGCATAGCCAGAGCAGCAGCTTAGCTCTAAGGACACATTTGACTCAGGAACTGGGCGGGCTGGCTGGAAAACCTGGAGCGGATCTCCCATTTGGTCTTTTTTTTAAATCCCATTTATATCCCACCCTTCTCCAAAGACTCAGGGCGGCTTACAATTTAAAGCACAAATCAATGTGCTTAGCAATAGCCTTCATTCTATGTATATGCCTGCCTATTAGAGCTTTCACCCCCCCCCCCACAAGCAGCATTATTACAAAGTCAGCTTATTGCTCCCAACAATCTGAGTCCTCATTTTACCTACCTCGGAATGATGGAAGGCTGACTCAACCTTGAGCCTGGTGGGATGAGAACCTGCACTAATTGCAGGCAGCTGGGGTTACTTAAGGCTCTGCGCAGGGAAAGCTTTAGAGTGAATTAGGAAAAGTGAAAAAGTGAATTAGGAAAATAGGAAAAGGGTTGCTGGAATTGGGTACGTGTAGTTTAACGAAGAGAAGGGTGAGGGGTGACACGATAGCAGTGATCCAATATCTCAGGGGCTGCCACAAAGAAGAGGGAGCCAAGCTATTCTCCAAAGCACCTGAAAGCAGGACAAGAAGCAATGGATGGAAACTAGTCAAGGAGAGAAGCAACCTAGAACTAAGGAGAAACTTCCTGACAGTTAGAACAATTAACCAGTGGAACAACCTGCCTCCAGAAGTGATGAATGCTCCAACACTGGAAGTTTTTAAGAAGAGACTGGACAGCCATTTGTCTGAAATGGTATAGGGTTTCCCTGCCTTAGCAGGGGGTTGGACTAGATGACCTCCAAGGTCCCTTCCAACGTATTATTATTATTATTATTATTATTATTATTATTATTATTATTATTATTATTATTATTATTATTATTATTAAATTTAATCCACTTGCACTGTTTTATGTTTACATGTTTGATGACAAACAGCCTTATGTTTATAAGTGACAGTTTTCCTACTAAGTACCTGCATGTCATAAGCATTTGAATTAAAATATTAAAATCAAATCTGATGTTTTTTAATTTTTATTTGGTGTGCGTTGGAAGAGGGGTAATCTTATACGGCGAGTATAGCCCAAACCCTATAATTTAACAGGAAATGTATTTTTGTATTTAAAAATGTATTGTAAAACTTTTCAATAAAAAATAAAAATAAAAAAAGGCGTTCCATGTAAGATGGAGTTGGACTCCGGCTCGGCAGTATCAATCATTTTGCAAGACACATTTAACTTTGTGTGTAGGCGCAGTAACAATTGGGCTAAACTAAGAGCCTCAGATATCATTTTAATGGATTTTCAGAATGCTCACATTAAAGTTAAGGGTGAAGCCACATTATTGGTAAAATTTAAAGGGTTTTTGGGGCACCTGGATGTAATAGTAGTAGGGGGCCAAAGAACGAGTCTTATTGGACTTGATTGGTTTGATGCTTTAGGTCAGGGGTGTCAAACTCATTTTCATTGAGGGCCACATCAGCATTGTGGTTGCCCTCGGTGTGTGTGTGGGGGGGGGCTAGGATGGGTGTGGCCTACTGGGTAGGTGTGGCTAGGATGGGCGTGGCCTACTGGGTGGGCATGGCCAGCTGAACATCACTTGCTTCAGCGGTTCCTGGGTAGGACTGGGGCAGATCTGAGGGTCTCCGGCAGAGGAGGATGGGACCGGGGTGAGTGCCGGGACATCCCACCCTCTCTTCCTTCCATCCTCTGTTCTTTCCTTCCTCTGTCTCACCCTCCATTCCTTCCTCTGTTCCTTCCTTCTTCCCTCCCACTCTCCATTTCTCCCTCCCTTTTTCCCTCCCTCCCTTCCTTTGCCTTCTCATCTCTTTCCTTCCCCCACACTCAGGAAACAGTGATGGGAGGGGGAGGGATTGCCAGCACTAATATGCTGCTGCTGCTGGCCATTCCTATACTATGTGGGTGGGTGGGGGCTGAGAGACAAGCCAGGAAGGAGAGCGAGGTAGGAAGTTCATTCTCTGGAGAGAGAATAAAAAACCTTTTTGCCTTCCTACCTCACTCTCCCTCCTTCTGGCTTGTCTCTCCGGAAAAGGGAAACTAAAATCTTCTTCCCCCAGTCAATCTCCTCTTTCCCTTTAAAAATCCCTTCCCAAGAGCCCTGCCCCACCCCCAGCCACCATGGAGGCCTCTGGAACTCCTCATCTCTCTGCTGAATCCCCAGAGCTCTGGCAAAGCCTCCCAGCAAGCGCCGATCACCCCCCTCCAATTCCCCTCTCTGCTACACTTCCTTCCTTCCTTCCTTCTCTCCTTCTCATCTTTCCTTCCTCAATGCTCAGGAAGGGGTCATGGGAGAGGGAGAGATTGCCAGCACTGCCATGTTTCCGCTGGTCTTGTTATCCTGCATGGTGGTGGTGGGGTCTATCCCAGTGAAAGGAAAGCCTCATGGCTGCAAGGCTGGAAGTGCTGGTGGGGGTGGGGGTTAGCGCTGATCTACAACCTGGTTGCGTCCATCAAAGCCAGAATGCACTCAGCCTAAGATCCACTGGAATCAGCAAGGAGCTGCCTTGCCACCTCTGCCCCGCCTGAGTGTGCGCACAGCAGATGGCCAGTGCCGGTGTCCTGGGTGAAGTCAGCATGCATGACAAGACAGCCAGCAGGGTCACTGGACTCTGCTTGTGCACGCACGTAGGGGGCACGGCAAGGCTGCCCCATGGATTTAACGCTGAGTGCATTCTGGCTTTGATGGATGCAACTAGGTTGTAGATCAGCACCCGGTCAACCTGGGCCAGGCTAAGGTGCAGCAGGCCTGGGCTGGATGGAACCACATGTTGGGCTGCATCCAGCCTTCGGGCCTTGTGTTTGACGTGTATGCTTTAGGTATTCAGATTACTGGCATTAACCAGACACAAACTGCAGACCTCATGACTGTTTGTGAAGAATACGCAGATGTTTTTGATTCAACCCTGGGGACTTACACTGGCCCACCAATTTCTTTTAAGTTAGATCCTAATGTTGTTCCAATTAGGATTAAGCCTCGCAGGGTCCCCTTTGCCCTAAAGCACAAAATTGATTCCGAAATCGATAAGCTTGTAGAACAGGGTGTGTTACAGCCTGTTGATGGGGGGGGGAGTGGGAAACTCCTATTGTCACCTCACTGAAGTCCAACGGGGAAGTTCGCATTTGCACTGATTATAAATGCACATTAAATAAGGCCCTCAAACAACATGCTTACCCGGTTCTTGTAGTCAACCATATTTTAGCCTCCTTGCAAGGGGGAACCATTTTTGCTAAACTTCATTTAGTGCAGGCGTATCAGCAATTGCTGGTTGATGAGGCCACAGCCGCGGCTCAAACAATAATAACTCACAGAGGGGCATTCAAAGTCAAATGCTTACGGTTTGGAGTCAGTGCTGCACCAGGTATTTTGCAAGGAATTATGGAATGCACACTTAAGGGTATTCAGGGTGTCTGCCCTTATTTTGATGATGTTCTAATTGCCGGGGAATCCCCAGAAGTGTTGGCCAGAAGGCTCAGGGCTGTTTTGCAGAGGCTTCGCAATGCGGGCCTCAAATTGAAGAACAAATGTAGTATTGGGGTCTCATCAATGGAATTCTTGGGGTTCTGCATCGATGCTAATGGTATTCACCCTGCTGATTCTAAAGTGAAGGCCATCAAAATGGCCCCAAGGCCAAAATCAAAAGGAGAGCTGCAAGCATTTTTGGGCCTCCTAAATTTTTATCACACATTCCTACCGCATAAAGCAGCAATAGCAGAGCCCCTCCACAGACTGCTTGATAAAAAAGCCCCTTGGAAATGGACTAACTTACACGAAAAAAGCTTCCAGGATTTGAAAGCTCTTCTATCAAAAAAGTCTACTGTAACTCATTACATAGAGTCTAAACCTGTATGTCTTGCATGTGATGCATCTCCCTATGGGGTGGGGGCATTCTTAAGCCACATAGAAAAAAATGGGAAACAGGTTCCTATTGCATGTTATTCTAGGACCTTATCTTCTGCTGAGCGCAACTATGCACAGATTGATAAAGAAGCCTTGGCCATAGTGGCTGGAGTTAAGAAATTTCACGAGTATTTATATGGCAGGGATTTCACTGTCTACACAGACCACAAACCTCTTTTGGCATTGTTCACAACAGACAAACAACCCCACCACATACTATCTCCAAGAATGTTGAGGGTTTTTTGTCTATTTTTTTGTCTGCATACAATTTTAAGTTAGTTCATAAATCAGGGAAGGAAATGGGCCATGTGGATGGCCTCAGCAGACTACCACTGCCACTAATGGATCCTGATCCAGCTCCTGCTGCTAGAATATTGTCCATACAGGACTTACCTGAGTTTCCCCTCCACGCAGGGGATATTGCTGCTGAAACTGCTACAGGTAAAATTCTGAGCAGAGTGTTGTCATGGGTATACACAGGCTGTTTGGAAAAAAGTCCAGGTTCTGAATTTCAAAGTTATTTTGTCAGGAGACATGAGTTGTCTGCACACAAGGGCTGCATTTTATGGGCAACAGAGTCATAATTCCCACTTCATTAAGGGACAGAGTCTTACACTCCTTACATGAAGGCCATCCAGGCATTGTCAGAATGAAAGCTTTAGCTAGAAGCTACCTTTGGTGGCCTGGCCTTGATAAGGTTGACTCAGCCTTCCATCCTTCCGAGGTAGGTAAAATGACCCAGATTGTTGGGGGCAATAAGCTGACTTTGTAATAATGCCGCTTGGGGTGTGTGTGAAAGCCCTAACAAGCAGGCATATACATAGAATGAAGGCTACTGCTAAGCTTGTAAGCCGCCCTGAGTCTTCGGAGAAGGGCGGGATATAAATGTAATAAAATAAATAAATAAATAAATAAATAAAATAAATAAGGCTGTAGAGGATCAAGTTCATGGTTGCTATACATGCCAGCAATCTAGGCCTGAAATGCCTCAGGCCCCAGTTCACAGGTGGGAGGAAACGCATACCACCTGGTCTAGGATTCACATAGACTACGCTGGGCCTTTTCAGGGGCAGCTTTTCCTGATAGTAGTGGATAGCCACTCAAAATGGCTGGAAGTAATTCCAGTTCCTAACATGACTACTGCTAGGACCATCCAGGTGCTGAGAAAACTCTTTGCAACACATGGGTTGCCTGACATTTTAATTTCTGATAATGGGGCCCAATTCACTGCTGCTGAGTTTCAGGCTTTTCTTAGAGCTAACCTCATCAGACATGCTATGTCTGCAACGTTTCATCCTTCTTTGAATGGACAAGCCGAATGCATGGTGAGGACAACAAAGGAGGCACTCAAGCGTATTGTCACAGGTGACTGGCATCACAGATTGGCAGATTTTTTGCTCTGCCAGCATTCTACGCCCTGCACTGCTACAGGTAAAAATCCTGCTGAGCTATGTTGGGGAAGGAGTTTAATTACTAAACTGGACAGGTTGCATCCAGAGAGAGTGGCATCAGAAGCCTCTCGACCAAAACCCCTGAGGGGGCTGCACATGGGCAATTGGGTTTGGGCCAGAAACTATGGGCCAGGGAATTTATGGGTTCCTGGTCAAGTAACCAAGGCATCCAGACCCCTATCTTATGAAGTGGGATTGGAGGGAGGATGACTGGTCAGAAGACACATCGACCAACTCAGAAAAGTTTTCCAGAACAGACACTAAGTGAGGACTGTGGCATAAGTCCCTCCCAAGGTCCTCAAACTGGTAGCCAATCCAGCCCACACTGGAATCACCAGGGTTTCTCCTTCTCAGCAGAAGTAGAGTCTGAGGAAGAACCAGGAAGCTCGGAAGTGCAACATGGAACCCCTGACCAGGTGAACCAGCCGAATCTCAGCAACTGCTGTGCCTACCCTGTTGTGATTCAGGGTCAGCCTGTGGGTTCGGCAGTTGGGTCAGACGATTCAGAGGAGGAGGAAGAGGGGGGTGTTGGAGATCCTGCAGAGGACAGTCCTGAGGCTTTGCAGAGCCCTCAGCCAGGCCCCTCTCATCTGGTTACTACGCAGACCCAGCTGTGTGAGCTTGACAGCGTGGATGAAGATGACCCACAGCTGGCCCTGTTCAAGGACACTCGATGTAGGAGGCAGTCAATCAGGAGTAAACAGAGGAAGGCAATGGGGCACCTCGGAAGGAGGCAGAGAGAAGCCATGCCTTGAACTGTTTAAAAGGGGAACGTGTGGGAGGGCTGGTTTGCTGAAGGCAACCGTTTGAATAGCTCCTGTTTCATGGTTCGTGTTTTTGTTTTGCTCTGTTTGCTCTGTTTTGTGTCAATAAATTTGGCAGGCTTAGTTCCAGCCTCTTGCCTTTTTGTAAAGGGGTTGTCCCTGCCTTTTCTGCAGGGCCAGTAGTAGGCTGGAACAGAACATACCCTGCAGAACAGACTGACTCTGGGGTGGGCCAACCTGGTGAGGTCAGCCAGAGCATTTCCATCCCCCTGGACACTGGAGCACAAGGGGACATGGGTCTACCCAGCCCACTGGGTAAGCTGGTAGACCACAAAGTGAGGGTAATTCCAAGGTGTTCCTCTAGGCCACACAAGCCTCCTGCGTATCTCACAGACTATATTGTAAAATAAAGTGATGTATAGTGTTGTGAAACTTGTGCCACTACCTACAGAAACTGGGGCATTTTGAAACTGCCAGTACTGCTTTGTAAGCATGTTCATGAAACGTTGTTTAATCTCATTGTAGTCCTTACTGCATTGGTAAGCCGTTCAGACGTTGTTTAATCTCATTGTAGTCCTTACTGCATTGGTAAGCCTGCAGATGTTGTTTAATGTCATTGTAGCCACCACGAATCTATAAGTATTATTATTTATTATTTTTGTTATTATTTCATTACGGTTGCTGGGAGTGATTCATAAGTCTTGACTGTTGTTAAAACTATTTGTTGGGTATTATAGTCTGATCTTAGGAGGGAGGGGTGTTATATATTGGGTTTGTGGTATTACACCACGTGCGTTGCTGGAGGAGCTAATGGCTCTTCAGCAACCCAGACAGGCCGTCTCTGTTCCTGCAATTGGTCAGCCCCAGGCAGCAAGCATGGGTTCAAACCTGTTGGCTGCCACCTAGGGGCTAGGCTATATATTGTGGCTGGGTGTGGCCCAAGCCCCAGTACAGTTCCAGCAAGAATAAAAGAATGAGTTTTCCTGTACTCAGTCTTGTATCATCATTCCTGCTCACCAGAGCCCACGACGTAACAATTACATTCTTTCCCACTATGGGAAATAAGGTTTAAAAGGTTTATTTAGTGCTGCATGATATTCCTAACAATGAGTGATGAAAACCAGGGTATTACAGTTAAATGTTCAACAAAGCTGTGAAAATGGTATCACTTGTAGATAATAGTAATAAAATAACATATATTTTATTATTATATAAAATAATAATAATAAAAACATAATAATAAAAAACCCTTTGAATCAAAGTACTGTATTGCTCTGTTGCATATTAGGAGACAATATTGTGATAATTACACATTTTAATAATAATAATAATAATAATAATAATAATAATAATAATAATAATAATAATAATAATAATAATAATAATAATAATAATTTGAAAGGGACCTTGGAGGTCATCTAGTCCAACTCCCTGCTCAAGCAGGAAACCCTATACCATTTCAGACAAATGGCTGT
Organism: Vipera ursinii; assembly: GCF_947247035.1. Taxonomy (NCBI): domain Eukaryota; kingdom Metazoa; phylum Chordata; class Lepidosauria; order Squamata; family Viperidae; genus Vipera; species Vipera ursinii. The sequence goes on from NC_139513.1 coordinate 153,182,841, forward strand.
CCAGTCTCTTCTTCAAAACTTCCAGTGTTGGAGCATTCACCACTTCTGGAGGCAGGTTGTTCCACTGGTTAGTTGTTCTAACTGTCAGGAAGTTTCTCCTTAGTTCTAGGTTGCTTTTCTCCTTGATTAGTTTCCATCCACTGCTTCTTGTCCTGCCTTGAGGTGCTTTGGAGAATAGCTTGACTCCCTCTTCTTTGTGGCAGCCCCTGAGATATTGTAAGACTGCTATCATGTCCCCCCTCGTCCTTCTCTTCATTAAACTAGACATACCCAATCCCAGCAACTGTTCCTTATATGTTTTAGCCTCCAGTCCCCTAATCATCTTTGTTGCTCTGTACTCTTAGAGTCTCAACATCTTGCAGTATTCCAAGTCTGGCCTTTCCAAGGCCTTGCAAAATATTAATACTTCATGTGATCTTGCTTCTATCCCTCTGTTAATGCAGCCTAACACTGTGTTGGCTTTTTTGGCAGCTGCAGCACACTGCTGGCTCATATCAAAGTGATTGTCCACTAGGATTCCGAGATCCCTCTCACAGTTGCTACTATTGAGCACGGTACCACCTATACTATACCTGTATATTTGGTTTTTCTTGCCTAAATGTAGAACCTTACTTTTTTCACCACTGAATTTCATTTTGTTAGATAGTGCCCATGTTCAAGTCTGTCCAGATCCTCCTGTAATGAGGTTCATAGTTTCCCCAATTTCTATTTGTATCCTTTGAATCATCAGCTTAAGGTATTTGGTAATTGTCTTGCATTGCTTTCATGCAAATCCTCATCATGCTTACCTGCAATGGCTTGGAACTTTTCAAATTGCAAAAACAGAGTGGAAAGGCCAGAAATGCACAGAGCTGCTCAGCAAGTCATATTTGTGAGTTAGCTTATGCATTATACCATACCTACTGATATAGTAGGACTGGAAATGGAGACATTAATTGCACAATATGCTATGCCTTTTTTTTTGCTTGTCCTCCTAGTATATATTTCTTCAAGACCTAAAGGCATAGATTGAACAAAACAAAATATTGCTAAGTGAGACTGAAGCAAGGTTGGCAGTTATGGTGACAGTCATTTCTAATCTGTAAAGCGACAGTCTTCTCTAATCTGCAATCACAAAGTATTTTTAATAATGAGTGAGAACTAATGGGCCATCAGCTGAATATTTTGAAGGCCACTTACCACAACTGGTCCAAAATGCAGCATTCCTGCTGTGAAAAGGGATTGTATATTTGGAGGCTATGAGTACCGTGATAGAACAGAGGAGGTAAACACTATTTGTTTTCCCGTCACTTGAACTCATACATATAATCTGTCCTTGTGGTGTCCTAGAGACTGGGAAAGAGTAGAGAGAAAACTACATAAGATTTCGCATATGCACAGAGTTTCTCATGGGGATGAAAGTTGAAGTAGCAGGAAGTTAATAGTGATCGAGTTGGGCTCTGAGCAAAATGAGCAAATGAACGGAATTGGGTAGTCACGGTCTGCTGAAGAAATGCAAGTTCTAGACTGATTCCCAATCAGTGTGAGGCAGAATAAGAGAATGTTGTAGTATGGGTTGGGTGAACTTTGCAGATATCCAGAGGGAAAAAAGATTCCAAAGACACAAGAAAGAAGATCATGATTTTGTTAACCAGCAAGAGCAATAGCACTTATATGCCACTTCATAGTGTTTTACAGCCCTCTCAAAGTGGTTTATAGAGTCAGCATATTGCCCCCAACAATCTGGGTCCTCATTTTACCAACCTCAGAAAGATAGAAGGTTGAGTCAATCTTGAGCTGGTCAGGCTCAAACTTCAGGTAGTGGGCAGAGTTAGCCTGCAATACTGCATTTTAACCTTCTGACCATTGTGCCATCACAGAGGTTGCCAGCTACATTTTACTGAGACCTGTTGATATTAATGCTTTGAAGAATATAATAGCAGCTACTTTTTGGATAGGCATAACAGCATTTTAGTAGAAACAGTACACTGCTGATAGAGAGAGAGAGCTAACGTCTAAAGCATAAAGCAGTTAGGTAGTCCAATAATTTACTATATTCAACATCTTCAAAAGCATACACAAAAGGGAAGGGATAGCTCTAGGTCTTTTTGAATGTGTTAACCAAATTTCACTTCCTTAGGTTATGACAGAAAACATCTTTGTAGTCTTCTTAGGCTAAAAATAATAATAATAAATAAATAAATCAGGAGGGATCACAAGAAAGACCTTGTGTGGTGCATTTTGTTTGATTGACCTAGAACTCACAACAAGCACACTTGGAGAAACAAGAGAAAAATCACCCTTGACCATGCTAGCAGGAGCTGTTGTGAGTTTAGATCACAATATCTGGAAGACTACGCTTTCCTTTAGGATTTTTGGGAGTTGCTACTTTGCAAAATTAATGCTATAATATTTCAAATGAAACTGTAGGAAATGACCAAACTGAGCCCAAGAAAGGGGTCAAATATCTCATCACAATATCTCACCCTTCACGCCCACAATAAACCTATATATTCATTTGAACTGCCTGGACTCCTGATTTTCTGCACTTGGCAGAAACGTCTCTATGGGCACATCACTGTTAATGTTTCCATGTTCCTCCAAGGTCATATGAAATCACCCTGCAATCATCTTGCCAAATTGAACATATTGAGGAGATACAGAAATCGCTATGAGCTGATCAGGGCCTTCCTCCAATTACTATTGTTCAATCTCTTCTCTGTCTCCTCAGTTATCACAGATCTGGAGTAATAGAAAATCCTCTCAAATGTTTATGATAGCAAGTCAGTAATTGTGTGCATAGCCAGAAAAATAGTGTTATTTTCTATCTTCTTTTTTATTTTGTCTCCAATAATTGCTTCAGGATCAAATTCTCATCAGCCACCTTCACTTATATCCAAATTAAGTAGGTGAAACAATTGTGGCCTTTTCAAAAGGGTATGGCATTGGGTAAGATGACTGTTGCAGCAGATTCCGGAAGACATTTTGAGGCAGTGCCGACATTATAATCTACCACACCTTAAATTTTGAAAATTTTTCCAGACTGCCCTGTGTACACTTGCTGTAGCCTTTTGAAACTAGTCCAGCATTCCAGAAATTGCTGAAACAGTCTATTTTGCTTTGGTTACACCACAACTAAAATTAAGGGTTGGATGATTTAATCTTGAGTCAGTAGCCAATTTCTACTGTTCCCTTCGCTTACTAATACTTTGTTCTATAAAATGTGTACATTAAGAATAATCATCATGGCATTAATTTTATTTTCATCCAGATTGATGTGGTTCAGAATGATTGTTTATTTTCATAGCACAAAGGTTTTTTTAAGAAATGTGTTGATATTACAGTCTAGCTGGAGCATAACAACTTTATGGAAAGAAGTAAGTAGAGATCTCTTCAATTGCCCAACGTATTTTTCAGAATTTCAGATATCATTCTAGCTACCATTAAAGAAAGAACCATTAGTACTAGTAAATGATTTTATATCTTAAAAGTCCAAGAAAATCATTATTTCCTTAAGATGCTGTTAATGTTACTGTGCAGCGTAAGAAGGCTCACCACTGATCTGTATCATCTTTTTGCTATAAATTAGTATGAAGTTAATTTTCCAATCTTATTCCACATATAGGATGTATGTTGTTGTTTTTTTAACTCCAATCATTTCCTCTAGAACATGGTTTATGTAACACTACATGAACGATCTGTGGAACCTACATTTAATTATAATTAAATTTAACTAGACTAAATATTAACTAAATTTAATTATAGCTGTTGCATTTCCACTTTTCTCCTCGTACAAGCCCTAGATCTTCCCCATGGAATGGAAAGAGAGAGAAAAAATTCACAGCTCTTAGATTTTCACTAACCTGGTTTTAGAGCATTCCATAAGGTTCTATCTGTTTTTCAGATTCTTATCCAGTTGCCATCTCTTCTTGATTAAGTTGCTCAACTGATTCCAGCTGTGACTGATGTTATCTTCAAAAGGCAAATAAAACCTAAGCTGATTGTTGCTGTAAGCCTTGGTCCTGAAACACTTTCCATTTGGATTCCAAAACCTTATCCTGTTGTTCCATAAAACAAATCTGGAATGCATAAACCCAGACAACGGATTGCTTCTTCATCGGCCCCATCAATTGTTTCTCCGTCCAGTCCTGTTCAACTGAAAATGATTCTTCTCAAGCAGAGATCTCTCCTAATTATTATTATGCTCTAATTCCTAACTGCAGATGATACCACTCTAATGGCAGAAAGTGAAGAAGAACTAAAGAGCCTCTTGTTGCGGGTGAAGAAGGAGAGTGCAAAACTTGGGTTGAAACTAAACATTAAAAAAACCAAGATCATGGCATCCGGCCCTCTCAATTCCTGGCAAATAGATGGGGAAGAAATGGAGGTAGTGACAGATTTTATTTTCCTGGGCTCCAAGATCACTGCAGATGGGGACTGTAGCCAAGAAATTAAAAGACGCTTGCTCCTTGGGAGGAAAGCCATGGCAAATCTAGACAGCACACTAAAAAGCAGAGACATCACCCTGTCAACAAAAGTGTGTATAGTCAAGGCTATGGTCTTCCCAGTTGCAATGTATGGCAGTGAAAGCTGGACCATAAGAAAGGCTGAGCGCCAAAGAATTGAAGCCTTTGAACTATGGTGCTGGAGAAGACTCCTGCGAGTCCCTTGGACTGCAAGGCGATCAAACCGGTCAGTCCTAGAGGAGATCAACCCTGACTGCTCTTTAGAAGGCCAGATCCTGAAGCTAAAACTCAAATACTTTGGCCACCTAATGAGAAGGAAGGACTCACTGGAGAAGAGCCTCATGCTGGGAAAGATGGAGGGCAAGAGAAGAAGGGGACGACAGAGAATGAGGTGGCTGGATGAAGTCACTGAAGCAGTAGGCGTGAGCTTAGATGGACTCCAGAAGATGGTAGAGGACAGGAAGGTCTGGAGGAACATTGTCCATAGGGTCGCGATGGGTCGGACATGACTTCGCAACTAACAACAACAACAACAACAATTCCTAACTAGGAATGAATAATTCTATCCATTTTGTTTTCAGTAACTCATTTCACTTATTCATTGAAAATTTCTGTTTAGTATGAATCTGGCAGGAGGTTCATTTGCCTGGGATTTTAATATATACTTTTGTACACAAGTGGTGATGTACATGTTTCTATAACACTTTCCTAGTTCAAGCACAGCATCGTAGCCAGCATCATCTAATGTACTGTATACGTTGTGGTGGGTGTTTATTTTGCCTAGCCAGGAAAATTACAGAATTCTGAAAAACAGAGACCTTCTGAAAAGCCATGCCCACCCCATTGCTGACAATGGGAAAAAGTCACGACACGTCGCGGCCCATCATGTGACGTGGGGAGTTTGACACCCCTGGTCTAAGGGATAGCAAAAGTAAAAGAGAGCAGATATTTCAGCTGTAGGAAAATGCTTCTTTTAGTACTTCAAATTCTCATGACCCCTCCTCTAGTCTACCTGTGTTGGGGGGAATGCAATTCAGGATGGGAAAAGCCAATTCCAGAATAACAAAGAGTAAGACAGATTGCAAGGATCATTTTCAGTGGGGGGGGGGAAGCATGATGGTAATTTTTATTGAATTCCATGCTTCCGGCCAATTGAGCTCCATGCAAGAAAGGGCAACTTCATTGGTATATTAGGAAAGGGCTGAAGTGGGAAGGAGTGGGCAATCATTTGGAAGTCTGGGACTACTATGTCTTTCCCCACCCCCAGTTATTTTCAAGAATTTGCAGGAATCTTTTTTTTCGCCATGTAAATATATACATTTGAACTAGCCTGTAATGTTTCTCTGTGTCATTTGTGTGTGTAGGGTGGGTATATGCATAATGGTATTTTTTGAGAGCTGAACACAATGAAATTTAATTTTAATGTATGCTGATTAGTATACATTTAAAGTGACCTATTCTATTCTATTCTATTCTATTCTATTCTATTCTATTCTATTCTATTCTATTCTATTCTATTCTATTCTATTCTATTCTATTCTATTCTATTCTATTCTATTCTATTCCATTCCATTCCATTCCATTCCATTCCATTCCATTCCATTCCATTCCATTCCAATACAGTGTCACACAGAATGACTGATTTCTCTCAACTTGAAGTATGAGCAAGTCAGCCTTTGTTCAATTTCAGCTCAAAAGATCCAGTGTGCCTGCACCTTTTTTTTTTTTTTTTTGCTTTTCAGATTAAAAGGTTTGGCTTGCAAAATTCCCGTTTCGGTACTTACTAGCCACTACTGTGGTTTTTGATACTGAGTTCTTAAAAGAAATGCTGAATAAAAAAATATGTGATCTATTTTCTGTCCATATTTCTGTGCAATTCTTTTCCCTTTAAATAGTCAGGGAGCAACAGAACCTCGACAGTGAATGCAATGGAGAATGTTTTTTTCCCCTCACTATAGCAGGACAGAAGCTTTTTCACCAAATTAAAAAAATGTCATGAGTAAACTAGCAGAGGGCGTGGCCAAACTGGAAGTCAATGCAATGGCCTTCACCTTGGAATGAACCAATTTTAAAATTTCCGTGACAATATCATTATGCAGGTGATGAGAACCCCCAGGGTTGAGTACTCTTCAATGTACACATATGAACAACCTCTCCCTATTAGTCATGACACCTTCCCCCCCCATTCAAAGTACAGAATAGATATTTTTCATGCTGTTTGCAAAGTAAGATACAGTTCCTATTTCCCTAGTATTTTTAACTTGCGTACATGTTCTTTTATCTAACAGTTTATTAAGTAAGCTTATTATCCTTTTGTTTGTTTCAATGTCAACTCTTCTTTAAAAAAGTAAAGCCGTTTCCAAACTTTGGGGAGATGCAGTTGCAATAAGAAAAGAACACAGTGTACTTTGTGTGCATTTAGTTTACTACCTATGAGACAGAAAAGTACAGCAAAGAGCCAAACAAGTAGATATAGTGTCATGAACAGATCATTGTCAAAATGCCCCCAAATTTAACTTTTGATCCTTAAGACCCAACCCTTTGGGTCTCATCCTAAAAGAAGGCACCTCCCTATAGTCAGACTGCTCCAGAAACAGCCCTGCTGAACAAACTATATTCTTCCTGATCAGCTATATGGTGGAGAAAGGATGTGGAGTCTGTATTCAGATCTTTTGCTCTCCTTTTCAGAGAAATAGTTGGCTGGAGCTTGCATCTGCTTATCAAGTTAATTAGAACACATAGTCTCATTTTCTGGATCCATTTTCTCATTTCTCATTTCTTTTCTGTTCAACTACAACTGTATAGAAGTCTCCGTGTTGCATATTGTACCGCAATGCTCTGATAAGTCAAGTGTTAGTTATCTTGGTACAAGGCTGGTCTTGCTAAAACCGGCACTACTCTGTAGCTTGTTTCAAAGTGAGTTTTTAAAGCAAGCACCTTTCTTTGAATTGTATCTATTTTGTTACTGTGATTATTACCCTACACCAGTGATGGCAAACCTTTTAGAGACTGAGTGCCCAAACTGCAACCCAAAACCCACTTATGTATCATCAGGTGCTGGGTGGGTGTGCCCATTGGGAGGGCGTAGCTGCGGTGGGCCTGGCTGCGGTGGTAACAGCAGACTGGGTGGGACTAAAAAGTTCAATCAATCAATTCCAACTTTGCGACATCTTTTTTTTCCTGTGAGAAATTGAAATTGATTGACTGAACCTTTTTTTTTTTTGCATACGGTAGCGGAGGCCTAAAGCGAAAAAGTTTTATAAAACCCAGCTGAAGGCCTAGGACTGGGGCGATGGCACACATGCCCACATAGAGGGCTCTGCGTGCCACCTGTGGCATGCGTGCCATAGATTCGCCACCACGGCCCTACAGCTTAGAAGCTCCCCCTTTATTTATTTGTTTGTTCTGGAGAAAAAATACATTCATACCTGAAAGCAGAAATAGACAGAATCAGTCAGCTCTGCACTGAAAGAAAATACTTCAGGCACATGGGCCTTTTCCAAAGGAATATTCTGCTTGGGATTCTGGAAAACTCAATTTCATTGTGTTTTCATGTTTCACCCTTTGTGTTATTGGGCATTGCACTGGACACCATGTGGCCAAAGGCATATATATTTCACAAGCAGTATTGTCATCCCTCATTGGGTAAGATTTATAAACGAAGGTTCTGCATATACAGAGTGAAATATAGGTAGTCCTCAACTTACAACAGTTCATTTAGTGACCATTTGAAGTTACAATAACACTGAAAAAAGTGACTTACAACCATTGCAGCATCCCCATGGTCATGTGATCTAAATGCAGATGCTCAGCTACTGATTCATATTTATGACGGTTCCAGTGTCCCAGGCTGACACAATCACCTTTTGTGACCTTCTGACAAGCAAAGTCAATGGGGAAGCCAGATTCACTTAACAATGGTATTACTAACTTAACAACTGCAGTGATTCACTTAACAACTGTGGCATGAAAGGTCATAAAGTGGGGCAAAACTCACTTAGCAAATGTCTCAACTTAATTCCAAGATTGGAGCAATGCAGAATTGTGAGCTATGGTTACAGTCATTAAAAGCAGAAAGAGAAATTTCTAAATTTTTCCTCCCAGATGTTCAGCAGAAGAGAACGTGAAAAATGGAAACTTACAGATCTGGGGAGAGTTCATTTTCATGTCAATGAGAATCATCGTTCACTAAGCTACCAAAGGGTGACATGACTTTGATTCCTTTAGCTAGCTTTACCCATATCTGTAGGAATCTAGCTAACACCAAGATTAACATCAGACCAACAATCAAGAAGCAAGCAATACTCCAATCAAAAGACCACTCCCACCAGCCCTGACAGCGCAAGTCACTAGAATATAAAATGAGAGCAGACCCCACTCCCTACTAACACTGAAGATGTAACCTAATTTGGGTAATGAAAGATCTTCAAAAAAGCAACCAATATTGGAGAACACCAAGAACTCCTCATTTCAACCCTGAGCTACAAATATTCTCCTCTATCAAATCTAGATAAATTGTTCCTTTCCATCGTTTGTGAAAGTTCTGTCTACTTCCCTTTCTACAATTTTACTTTCTATTACTGGACCATTTGCAGACCGTAGAGGACTTTTCACTTTGACACTTGGTTTTACTGTCAGAGGAAATGGATATTTTAGCTCCTGCTGGTTTGCATTGACAGGACCCTCCAGCCTTCTCACTGCATTCCTTTCCTTGTTTTGCTGCACTTGGAGAACTGCATGGGGAGTTGGTCACAGCTGGAAAGAAAACACACTGAATGGTTATTCCTGAAACACCTTTTTGGGGAAAAATAACAAACAGGCATCTTAGTACTTACAGATACTGACGGAACTTGAAGAATCTCTGGATATCCTGTGTAGAGAAAAAAAACACTCACTTTTTTGTGTGTTGATCTTCCAGGCTTGCCTTAACACTGTTTTAAGTTTATCATCTTCATTCTTTCCTCAAGAATGAATCCACAGCATTTATACCCATTTATGCAGAATACAAAAAACATTACTCAATGTTTCATCATCTCTTTTGAAAATACCTTTGTTTGAAAGGCTATTTGAAAGATTTTTAAATATGGCTGAATTGTACTGTTACATATATTTGGAAGTAACTGGACTTCGGGCAATGGTGGGATTCAAATACCTGAACATCTGGTTCTCTGCGTGGATGTAGGCCTGGGCCTTTGAGGCCTAGAATGAACTTCCAGAAGTGACATCAATGCATTTCCGGTCGGCCATTCTAGGCCTGGGAGGCCTCCACCAGGCCTAGAACGGACTTCCGGAAGTGACATCCACACACTTCCGGTGGGCCGTTGTAGGCCTGGAAGACCTCCTCCAGGCCCCTGAGGGTTAGAATTGACTTCCAGAGGCAGCAAGGGTTCAGCCAGTTCTCCGAACTCAACAAAATTTAGCTACCAGCTCTACTGAACCGGTGTGAACCGGCTGAATCCCACCACTGAGTTCAGAGCATATAATGCTTGGTGACAGGAATCCTATAAAGCTTTATCTAGAATAAATAAAATAAATTGACATAGGAGACTCACCTCTCTTCTTCTCCCTCCAACAAACACTTGTAAGCTGCAATCTCAATATCAAGAACTATCTTTACATTCAGAAGTTCCTGGTAGTCACGTACTAGGCTGGCCAGTTCATCCTTGCCATTTTGAAGGGCCTTCACCAGTTCACCATATTTCTGTTGACCTTCTTTGGAGGCTTGTTCACCTCCTTTGGTTGCCTCACAAACTGTCTTCTTGAGCTCTTCGTTCTGTAAAAAGGGATACGATTGGACATGTTATCACCTGCCTCTTAATGCCACACAACCAGAGTGCAGGCTTTCAACAAAAGTATCTGGAAATGTAGGGCTCATATTCTTCAAAAACATGGGTTAGAATCTTTACTTTATTCATTCAATGAAAGAAGAATGAAATCCATTATTCAAGTTGCCATTACACCTAATCATTCAGACTTTGTCCTTCTACGTGTTATCTTCTTTTTTTCCCCAGGAAACCCAATAGACAAAATATAACTTTTGGGGAAACCTGGCCAATCTTGTCCTAGACCTGGAAGTTAATCAGCATTGAATATTCCAGAAGGAAGACGATTAGGGAAACTCATAAGTTTAAGATTGTAGACCATAGACTCGACTGGGAAACTGAAAACCATCCAGCGAAAAAAATCATGGCAAACCCATCGTGTGATCTTGCCAAGCAAACCGTAGGACTGAGCTCCGGATTGAGAGCATCTTTATCAGAAAAACAGATGTTGGTAATTTGGGCTAATGCATGTCTTGCATATGTTACTGTACAATTTCCTTCAATACCCAGAAACAACAGACAAACCTCACCATACTTTTAGCATATAGATACCACTACCTTTATACCAACTGCACACTGGAAACAGGAATGCAGATATGTTGTAATCAGGGTATTGGGGAGTATTATACCCTTGGAGCATAAATATCCTATGGCATGTAAAAATATGTTTGTACAGAATATTAAATGCATATTCAAACAAAAAAAGTTCTATTTTTCACTTTAAAAGTCAATTTTTAAAAATGATTTAAATTGGTTAACATTTTCTTAGTTCTGTTTGCAAAAAGAAGAGATTCAAGTTCTTCTAACCTGGCTTTATGTCTTCTTAATGTTTCACAAGTAATGTTTGTAAAGCCCTTGCCTCTTTACTAATTACACATAACTGATTTTGGAATTCAGATTTTGGAACTAAAAATAGTAAGCACAAATAAGCTTCTTTACACAAAGAGGCACCTTACATATACTCTATAGCAGTGATGACGAAACTTTTAGAGACTGAGTGACCAAACTGCAACCCAAAACCCACTTATGTATTGTCGGGTGCCAGGTGGGCATGGCCCATTGGGTGGGTGTGGCCCATTGGGTGGGTGTGGCTGCAGTGGTAATGGCAGACTGTGTGGGACTAAAAAGCTCAATCAGTCAATGCCAACTTCGCAAGATCTTTTTTTTCCCCGTGAGAAGTTGAAATTGATTGAAACTTTTTTTTTTGCACATGGTGGCGGAAGCCTAAAGCAAAAAGGTTTTATAAAACCCAGCTGAAGGCCTAGGACTGGGGTGATGGCGCGTGTGCCCACAGAGAGGGCTCTGCATGCCACCTGTATGGCACGCATGCTATAAGTTCACCACCATGGCTCTATAGTACTCATGCATGAATTGTACTATTGCTAATTTGAAATTTGAATTATTCTACCTCCCCCCACCCCCAAGTTGTCTAATTTGCATTGCACCAGTCTTACCTCCTTCTGCAGACTCTGAATTTCACACAGGACCTTTTCAATTTGTTTGGTAAGTTCTGAAATCTGTTGCTCTCGGTTCTTCAGATCCCATTTGCAACTAGAGGTTTTACTTTGAGCCTCTTCATACTAAAGGTGTCCATATAAGAGCTTTCTTTAAAATTATCACAATCATATGTTTACGTTACAGTTTTTCCATGCTAATCATATTCAAAGTGGCTCATGACACAGAAAATATTACAAGGCAATTTGCTTAACAAAGTAATTTTTGGAGGGGAAACCTTTATAAATGCAAAGTAAGATTACGCAACCTGCTGAAATTTATATTTTTAAAGAGATTTTTTTTTAAAAAATAGTACAAATCACTGCAAAAATAACTTATCTAAAATTAATAATTGTATGGTGGATTCTGACCATCTCAGGTTACCCTCATAAGCAGTCATTTTCAGCCAGTTGAAGATGAGACAGAGAGAAGAACAGGTGTCAGCTCTTGCAGGATTCAGTGTCTGAAACCTACTGTACATGGCTACAAGCAATGGAGTCCGACCATTTAGTGGTAGATTGTGGGCCACACTTCTGCTAAGTATCTCTTATTGTTTGCCTGGAATGTCTATCAGTGTTACCTAATCCATTTCTTCTGGTAAATTAGTGAGAAAGTATGGTAATAGGCAGAAGAGAAAGTCATTCAATGGAAGCCATAACTCAAGAATGCCTGGTACACATATATTCTTTGTGGTGGTTACAGGATTTTTGCTGACATTAGCGCTGTTCTACTGTAACATTTCTTTGAGCAAGGAGCAAGGAAGAGCCAGACAGAGCAGCAAGAAGATGTTGCAGATTGAGGAGGATATGCCACTGCTGTGCTTTACAACAGAGGATGCTCAACTGTCACTTACCGTATATCTGAGTAAGATTCTTCTGCTAGTTCAGGAGGCCTTTGTATATGAAATGAAAAGCAGCCCTGTTTCTTATGAGCAGTGTCCCATATATTAAGAAGGTAGATTGGTAATCAGTCAATAAGGATGCCACAAACATATACGGAGCTATGTTAAAAAGTTAGCAAAAGCAACAAGAGAAATAAACAGGGAACGTCTGTGGCATTTCACCAATCAAATATTGCGTTATTTTTTTTAATCAGTAGGTCTTTTAAAAAGAAGAACAAATAAAAATTACCAAGTGTTGCATTGATATGAAATACCTTGTTTTGGTAAAATTTATCTGCCTCTGCTTTACTTCTCTGCATAATTTCCTCATACTCTTTTTGGACTATGGCTATGATGTTGTCCATGTCAAAGTTTCTACTGTTGTCCATTTTCACGACCACATCCAAGTCTTGATCTTGTTTGTCAAGCTGTTCCTTCTCCTAGATGTTGGTTCAAATGCATTGTCAGTTCTGTAGCCAAGGGGTAGGCAACCTCGGCTCTTTTATGACTCGAGGACTTCAATTCTGGGAGTTGAAGTCCATGAGTCATAAAAAGAGCCGAGGTTGCCTAGGCCAAGTAGTGGCCGCGTGAAGGAGAGAGGGTCTCTTGAGTAGATCCCTCCCTACTTACCTTCTTATATACACATTTCAAGAACTTGATCTCTCGGTCCAGGAGACTGACTTTCCGCTCCAGCTCTGCATTATTTGAAAAGATGCAGTCTACATCCTAAACAGAACGACATTCTTGTATTATATTCTTTTTTATGGGAAGATTTCCAAAGAAAGGGGGGAAAATCAGAATTCACTTAAACTATTAGAGGGATCGAAAGTTATTTTAAAAATTGCAATAAATAACAACAAAAAATATCATGTCATGATTTTTAAACCCATTATTCCCAGGTTTCATGTCCCCATGCGCTGGCCCTTAAACTGAAGCTGAATATCTCCCTTTGTACCAAGGAATTTATTCTATTATTTGCAAAAGCATTAAGTATGTTTTTTTTTGTTCTTGAGTAAAAATACTGTGCTGTGGAGGGCCCCTTTTCATCTTTTCAGCTGTTTATTATAATTAAACATATCATATAAATATTTGGAAAAGGTGGGGCAAATGAAATATTTTTAAATACACACCTAAAGTAAGATCTTGGATACATGAAAGGGTGTGTCCATTTTAAAAAATTATTGCTATTTTCTTTTATATTTAATTTGTTTCTGTATTTATTTCTGCAGGGTTTTTTTTAGAAAAAAACATTTGGATATGTGCTTTTAATTATTGAGTTTTAAACCAGATTTTCATAACATTTCCTATCAAAATATAAAATACAACAACATTTGTAATTGTATTTCATAGTTTCTGTGTTTATATCTCATGCTAAATTTGTTTTATGCTTGATGTATAGAATTAAACCAATTACCTTGAACCATGAACTAAGGTATAAGTGGCTGGTAAAAAGTTTATACAGCATGTTGTGTCTCATAAATGTCTGACCAGGATAAATTAACCAAGCTTAATGGGTTGCATAAATGAAGCCATTTGTAATAAGAAATATTTTTTTTTAATTTGGGAGCCAATGTTTTGCATTCCCAAAACCCAACAAAAGAAAACAAAATGACAGGATCATATGGAATAATGAGAAGAATGTGAAATAAATGTACCATTAAATTGGATAGAAATAGTATTGCGTGAATAACCAAAAAAAATCCATACACTTTACATTTGCAAAATGATCCTACTTAGTATCTGAATACTGATTCAATGTATAATTTAGAAGGTTTTATGAATCAGCATAGCTGTTTATCTGTCATCTATTTTAAACATACTACTCCAAATTCACCATTGCAAGGATATCATTGCAAAACTATATTGCAATGCTATCATAGGATATATTATATTATCCAAAACATCTGGCTGATTATTGACTCTGAACATATTCTTTTTTTCATTCTTGTTAAAAATTGACAGATTGGATTAACAGAATCATATTGAAAAATAATGATGATAGTAACAATAACATCTGAGAACCATTAGTTTTTTTTTTCAAATGTAACATTTATCCCTTTACTCATTACCTTGATTTTTTTTAAAAAAATAGCTTCACTAAGGAGTTGCTCTGCTTACCTTCCTAAGTTCTATAATCTCTTTCTCTGCTGCAACATGCTGCTCGACTTTTTCTTCATATCTAGAAGGAAGGACCATCAAGAGTATAATAAGAGAGGGAGGTGAATCAAACAGTAAACACGGATGACATGAAATTATAGTCTTCCCAGTGAGGTAGTTATTATGGTGGCTCCAAATGTTCCTATATGTATCACTCCTAAAATATCTCTGGGAAAGAAGACTGGGAAAATGAGCCTTGTCTGACATATTGGCAAATTATGGGCAGAGTAGAATAGTAGTCTTAGAATAGAATAGAGCTGGAAGGGACCTTGGAGGTCTTCTAGTCCAGCCCCCTGCTCAAGCAGGAGAACATATACCATCTCAGACAAGTGACTGTCCTTAAAAACCTCCAGTGATGGAGCACCCATGATTTTTGAAGGCAAACCATTCCACTGTTTAATCGTCCTCACTGTCAGGAACTTTCTCCTTAATTCCAGGTTGCTTCTCTCTTTGATCAGTTTCCAACCATTGTTTCACATCCTTCCCTCTGGTGCTTTGATGAATAATGTGACCCCCCTCTTCTTTCTGGCAGTCCCTCAAATACTGGAATACTGCTATCATGTCACCCCTATTTCTTTTCTTTAAATTAGCCAAACCCAAGTCCTGCAGCCATTCTTCATATGTTTTAGTCTCCAGGCCTTGGATCATCCCATGTACGGAAAACTCAGTCTCACTTATTCCTAGTTAAAGGGAATATTGGCGGGTCAAATCCCGAGTGCCGCGTAGCAGAGTGAGTGCCTGTTACTCAACCCAGCTTCTGCCAATCTAGCAGTTTGAAAGCACGTAAAAATGCAAGTAGAGAAATAGGGACCACTACGGTGGGAAGGTAACAGCGTTCTGTGCGCCTTTGGCATCTAGTCATGCCGGCCACATGACCACGGAGATGTCCTCGGACAAGCGCTGGCTCTTCGGGTTTGAAACAGAGATGAGCACCGGCCCCTAGAGTTGGAAATGACTAGCATGCATGTGCGGGGGAACCTTTACCTTTTTATAACAGGTGATAGTAGATTGTTCTTCCTAAATATAAGGCTATTTGTTTGTTCTTTTAACAATAGTGGAATAAACAATTTAGTGCAATAAATCCCTGTTCCAAAATTCCCATACAATTGCCTCAGCTCTCTATATTATCCATCTTCACATCCACCCCAAGGCATGGTTGACTCTCGAAATACAAGCAGACACCATTATTTTTCCTCCATTGCTTAGTGTCAGGACTTTTGCTAAAAAATTCTTGAGCTACCTTGGGACCAAAGGAAAAGGGAGCAGTACAATATGACAAATCTGTTTGAAAAATTCATGTAGAAAAAACAATGATCTCCTCAGAAACTCACTTCATACATTTACTGCACTTGCTACATAGCCTGAATACATATAAAACAGGAATTAGACAGAGCAATCTTGTACAGGCCTACTCAATTGTAAGTCTCATTATTTTTGGTTGAAGCTTGCTTCCAAGTCAACCCCTTCAGCATCATAAGAGACTTGGTGCAGTTTTGTTAAGAAGCACAAAGTCTATGTCATTTTTTTTATCTTCTCTGCATAATTCAAGAGGAACTCACTTGTGCTTGGAATCTGCAGTTTGTGCCCTTGCACTTTCACTATCACTTTGCAGGTTCTCCTTCTCATATTGCAAATATTCCAACTCATTCTTCAGGGTTGCAATGTATTGTTCAAACAGAGACTCTAAGCTTTCAGTGGGTGGTTTTTTTTGCTGCTGCAGGAAGGCCCATTTAGTTTGTAGCAGCTGGTTCTTCTGTTCCAGGCACTGCACCTAAAATCCAAGGTGAAATCCATCCATGAATCCATCAAAGCATTCCATCGATCAAATCGGAAGTTCCGTTTCATAGGATGCTTTGCAATTCAAACACCATTTTAGCAGTCCAATCTAACAAAGATGCACAATGTACTATTGGGTTGATAGATGGCTAATCCAAATGGAAGCCAGAGCCAAAACAGGAGTAATTTAGAACAGGGGTCCCCAACCCCCAGGCCGTGCCCTGGTACATGGACGTGGCCCATTCAGGACTGGGTCATGCTAGTGGCAGGTGTGCATGTGCACGTGCAGCTCCATGTGTGCGAGTGGTCAGCGGGTATGTGGGTGCAAAGCTCCATCTGTGTGAGTGATGGGCATGCATGCCTGCTGCTCATGCAAATGGAGCTTTGCACATGCACTTGCTGCTTACACAAAACCATCCCCTCCTCCCCCTCCCCCCCGCCAGTCTGCCAAGCTGGAAAAGTTGGGGACCACTGGTCTAGAAGGTAGAATATGTATTCGAAAAGACTGAAAGGACAGAGTTTGCTCGATGTAAATTAAACTATGGCAGGGACAGCAGTTATTCTCAAGGCTTCAGACCTGAATATTAATTAGCCCATTAAAGTTACTGGCTCATAAACAAAATACTTAGTAGACTGCAATAATTCCTATAAGGTGGTTCAGCTTGTTAACATGTCTAGATTTGCTTCCATAGAAACAATATTTTCAACATGGACTTTTTAAAAATATATTTTAAAAGATGTCAGGAAAAGAGGAAGAATAAATATTCATTCCAATTTCAAAGTAGTTACAAGAGGTTATGTAAAGCCTGGATTTTAGCAGTTCACCTCAAGTGAGCACTATAATTGGGTGCAGAAGATAACCCAAAATGAGCAATGAGCATTACAGAACCATACTGGGACAAAAACAAGTACCGTGTGGGCAAAATAAGAATTCTTAGTGCAACAGTAATCTTGAAATGAAAACATAGGATCAGCCTAAAGAAAAAATATGCCAAATTTTACAAACAATCCTAGTTTTATCAGTAGCCCAACAGAATAAGGAACCTTAAACCTTTAGATTTGAAAGTCTCACCTTATCAATGAAACCAGCAAATTTGCTATTAAGGGACTTCATCTGCTCCATCTCTTTGCATTTCACTTTCTGGATCTCGGGGGAGATACCAACATGGAAAGGTTCCAACAGCTTTGGATCAACATGTACTCCCTGGATGCTGTATCTCCTGGTTACTCGCTGGATTCCACTTCCACAGGCGCCACTCTTGTGATCTCCACACAGCGATAAAGCTGTCCTTCCTCTAAAGTTAGACATTGTCCTGCTGCTCCTGGAGCCAGAATGGAAGCAGGAGCTTGAGCTGCTTGTGCTATACTGGTTAAAAGGGCTTTGAGCATTTCGTTGGCTGCCTGCTGAAATCTGACGACTCATGTTGCCTTGCTCCGATGAAAGGGGCTGCAGAGAAGAAGGGTGAAGTTCTGGATATGAGACACCTCCAATGGAGACTTTTGAGTTGGCCTGCCTTTTATGCGTTTGAGAATCTAGGCTTGGTTGCATGAGAACATGAGGATTCATGTGGTTGGAATGCCTGGCAGCCAAATGGGATCTTCAAGAAGCTAGGCTGCTGGTAAAAAATAAATAAAGGTTCAAATAAAAAAATTGCATGACTTGCAAAGAAAGATGAGAAGATATTGCTTAATTAATTTCCTTTCTAACACTAATTGGAGTCTAATCCAAACCATTCTACCCCAAAAGACCTTCATAGAACGATGATAATATCTGTGGCTCTTTTTATATTATGATGGGAGAGGACACTTCTGTGTATGATCCTGTTAGATCAAAGGTATGGATCAAACTGTTGACAAACTAAAAATAATCCATGAAAACAATCTAGGCCAAATTGGATGTCCACAGCAAAACAATAATTATCCAGTAGCACTCAGTAATTTTAAGATTTGTCAGGCTCTTGTACCAAAAACCTTCTCTTGTCATGTCTTCCATCCACTCTCTAAAGTGCATTGTGAGTCCACCATTCTAGCTCCTTCAGACAACCATGGGAAGAATGAAACTTTCTGTGTGGAAACACCAAAATGTTAAATACACCTGTGAGATAATGTAGAAGCTATACTCTTGCACTGCTATCAACCTATAACAACAAACATTAATAGGAAAAATGGACAGGTACAGCTAAGGATGAGGTAGTGTAATAATAGTTACACAGAGACCAAGGACATTCTACTGTAGACTCTAATATTGTACAGGACCAAAATATTAATCTTAACCCATAATTCTCACTTATTTTCAGAATTTCCTTCCTCCATCACCCCATTAGTTCAAATCCATGATGGCTGACAGGCTCTTGAGTTTACTCTCAAGGCTTAGAGAAGTTAAGTCTGGTCCAACTTTTAGGAAAGTGACCCCCTCAACCAGTGAGGATTCTTACAAAGAATCACACAAGATTTATCAGCAGCAACAAACATGATAAAATAATTAGCAATAAAAAACAAATTTTGAACAAAAACATTCCCTGGTAATGAATCTTATCAGTCTGATTCTTATGAAATATGTCATTATATTGTATGATCTATACCAGGGATGTCAAACTCGCAACGTCACATAATGTGTCGTGACATATCGCAACTTTTTCTCCATTGCTGGCAAGGGGTGGGTGCGGTTTCAGCATGACGCATCCAGCCCGCGGGCCGGCAGTTTGACACCCCTGACCTATACAGTAAATAGTCTTTACTGAAGACATACAGTAGCAAATCTGCTAAGCATCTTCACAGAAAGACCCTATAGTTAGCAAGTGAGGATGAGAGAGAAATTCCTATGCGTTCAGTTCACGCTGTTTGCTTTTTTAGGTCTGCCAATAAAATCTACTATTACTACTAATATAATAATAATAATAAAAATAAAAAAATAATGTTGGAAGGGACCTTGGAGGTCATCTAGTCCAACCCCCTGCACAGGTAGGAAACCCTATACCATTTCAGACAAATGGCTGTCCAGTCTCTTCTTAAAAATTTCCAGTGTTGGAGTATTCACAACTTCTAAAAGCAGGTTGTTAGTTGGAGGAAGTACTTAATTTCAAGTTTATTAAAAGGATGGCTTGTCTGAATAGCTTCTGGTCCCCTGTTTAAGATTAGCTGAGAGGTAAGCAGCTGGTTGCAGAGGGAAGACTGCACCAGTTTACCTTTTCATTGGTACCCTTCAAATTCCCTGGTTCACTTGATTGACTTTTAAGATATTAAAAAACAAGCAATCAAAAAGAAAGCAATTACAGTTACTTGGACTGCTGCAAAACAAAGCATTAGCTTCTTGCATCATTTTGGGCTCCATATAGATTTTGTTTAGAGCCATTCTTACTAAATGAGTGGGTGTGATCAGTGCTTTGTCTGGAGATGTAACTACCTATATTGACCAAAAGAAAAGTACAAATGTTTTTTATTGTACATATAATTATGTTCGCTATGGCACCCTGATATTGCTCTTTGCCGCATGCTTTGGATTGGGAAAATAAACTGATTTTTCTTAATATTTTCCAGGCAAGGCCTTGAAGCTCTATTTTCTTCCGCATAATCCATAACAACTCTAATGTCTTGAACTTTTTCATCTGTTCCAAGCCCCATCCAAATTTTGCTATATTGGTTTTAAGCTCTATAAAATTACTATTGCGTCTTACATAGTTTCCCAGCTTGGCACATCCAGAGTTACGCATTTCGCATCCAATCCTACAAAATAAATTGAATTGAATTAAATCTTACTATATTAATATTGGATAATTGACTCATTAGTTCCTTTATGATCTAATCCTGCAAATTACTTTTTTAAAAATAATATATGTAGTGTGGTGGTCTTGGGAAAGCTGTCATACTAGCATGCAAATACTTTGATTTAAAGTATTCCTTTGATTTAAATCCAAAGAGATTCTTTGAGATGTCTTTAAACAGTTTTCTGAATCATGATTAATTTTCACCATCATCGGTCATTTTCCTTAGTTCCAGCAACTTAGACATGAATGAACCAGCTGTATTAGAATTTACAGCAATAGCATAGCAATCTTCTACAGGTAGTTGACAGTTACTCAATTGTTCAAAGTTATGATGGCAGAAAAAATAGTTTTGTAGCCCATTCTCACATTTATAACTACCACAGCATCCCATAGCTATGTGACCATCTTTCATGTGCTTTGCAACTGGCTTGCAACAAGCAGAGTTAAATACAGAAGGTGGGGGTTAGATCGTAAGCCGCAGTCACGTGATGTTTCACTCAACAACCAAATGGGAAGGTCGTAAGTCCATTGTGGTCACATGATTTTCCACTTGGTGACCACAGCACTTAATGATGCAGTAGCAGATCCCAGTTGTGACTGCTAAGCAAGAGCTACCTATATTTTATGAGTATAGCAGCATAGCCAACCTTAAATGCCCAGAGGGAGTCACATGACCTTTAAAAGCCAATAAAGGAAAAGAAGGGGGTTCTGTGAGATGTTGGGCGGGATGAGTTTTGAGGGTTCTTTGTGAGAGTCGGGTGGACTCCTGGAGGGAGGAGGTCATCTCAGCCTGGAATGGGATAGCTCGCCATGGCCATTTCTTCACAGTCAACTAACCACGGCCAACGCACTGCAGCCAACTCACCACAGAACAACTTGCCAGGGCCCTATCATCACCAGGACAACTTGCTGTGGGATAATTCAACATTTCAATGTAATTATTTTAAAATATTTTAAAAATATTTTAGTTTTTGTCATTCACATGTCATTTTGTCCTCTTTCATTAATGATTCTATTTGACAATTTCTTTGATATTAGTGCCACACCTGCCCCGCAGCAAGTTGGCTGTGGCAAATTGGCTGGGAGGAGTTGACCATGGTGAGTTGGCTGCGGCAAGTTGGCTGGGGTCAATTGTCATAGACTCTCTCAGACAAGGTTGAAAATGGAGTTACTTAGCTATCGTTGTACCAATAGAGGAGAATATTTGTAGTTCTGTGTTGAAATGAAGGGTTCTTTGCTGCTCTCTGAGCCTGCTTGTTTACTTGCAGACCTTTCATTACTCAAACTGAGTAACATCATCAGTGCTCGTGCACCAAGGACCTCTAATTAGCTATAGTTGGAATTACATTATGAATTTAAATGCTGTCTTATATGCATGGAACCTTGTTTTCTTTCAGCACATTTAATATGTTTGTTTTTTGCTTAAATCCTGAAGTTAACCAATGACCTCTTACCACCTGCTTCAGTTTGGCCGGGCTGTCGAGTCCCCCAAATTTTTGTCTAGTTTCATTTCCTATAATTTAGTCAGACCCAGGTGGGATGAGGACTATAGCTTTTGGTTCCCCAGAGGGCTGATAGAGAAGGGAGAAAGTGGTTCACAGTGAAGGTGTTGACAATTTTCCAGTCACTCCTAGAAGGGGGATTACCTCAGCACTAAAGTACCTTAAAAAGACACCTTTTCCCTTATTACAGTTCGATTTGTATCCTGCTTTTCTTTCAGAAGCTCAAAGCTCCATATATTGCATTTCCTCTCCCAATTTCATCCGCCCCCACCTGCAATACCCCTGTGAAGTATGTGAGGTTGAAAAAGTGTACTGGCCCTCAGTGATCCAATAAGCTCCCATGGCTGAGGCTGAATTTGAACCTGGATCTACCTGCCCCTTGTGCCTTTACCCCCTCTCCACACTGCCTCTTAAAGCACTTACTTACTTACCATTTATTTATTTGTTTGTTTCTTTTACAGATAACTCAAGGCAGCAAACATATCCAACATGTCTTCCTCCTCCTATTTCCCCCCACAACAACAACCCTGTGAGGTGAGTTGGGTTGAGAAGGACTGACCCAAAAATCACCAAGCTAGCTTTCACGGCTAAGGCAGGACTTAAACTCACAGTCTCCTTTTAGCCTGGTGCCTTAACCCCTAAACCAAACTAGCTTCAGATGTCATGGTTATCGCCACATGACATTTGAAGACCACATCTGAAACCACTCCCTGGCCCCTCCCTCAAAAGTCCCCAATTCAAAATGCCAAGAAATTCTTAAAATAGCCCTGCCTTTCAGTCCTTTTCTATTTGCAATGGGGGGAAATGTGGGAGCAGCCAGGGTCAGTGTAGATCCACTGCTTCAGTTTTTTAAGGACTCACATGTATGACATTGTATACATATATGAATTTCATATGGCCTCTACTGTCTCAGAAGTTAGGATAATGGAAAGATTTTAATTGTAAGGCAGGCTGCGACTGAGGCAACATACACCTTGATAAATAAAGCAAGCAAACTTTTTTTTGTATCTGTATTTATTAGCTATGAGTGCCCATGTGAGAAGAAAGTCAATGAGTGTGAATGAGACTGGATTGGAAGAAACAGAATGACCTGCTCAGCTAGAGGCATCTTGCAGGGAGAGTCAAACATGACAACCACACTGTGATTCAAGCCCTGTTTTCCTTTTTTGAACACAGGGTTCTCATTACATAGTTGCAGCCATGACTTTTTGCTAATGTCCCTGCTGCTTGTTCTGCCCTTAGCTGAGTCAGATCAGCATGCTGAATGCAGTTGATTTCCTTGTAGGCATGGGTGTCTTCAGTGAGGGGCCAAAAAAGTCAGGATGGCAACCACAATGGGATCCAAGCCCTGCTCCCCTTTTGCATGCAGGGTTCTCATCCTAGAGTTGGAACCACTGTCTTGACTTTTGGATGATACTGCAAAAAAGAAGTCTTTTTTTTAATCATTCCCTGCAGTTGGCAGGATTTAGCAAAGCTTCCACTTTGCTTTTAGAAGATAACTAGACAACCCTGTGACCCATCGGGTCATCTTTTGAGAGAAAGGTAGAGTAGTCTGATGTGACAAGAATACGTATTAAATTTTGGGTTGACCACATTTTTTTTAACCCCAATGCTAGGCGGTTCCATGATCACCTAAGAAGAATATATATTAGAAATAGAAAAATAATTGTAGTGGCAAACAAGTTTCAACTATAAGTCATTATTTACCAAAAGTGGTAGGCAGAATGACCATGGCAAGGTAAAAAACGGGGTGCAGTGACTTCTACCAGCTTCCCCATTGACTTTGCTTGTGGGAAGATAGCAGGGAGCATCAGAAATCACAATCACATGTGGGCAGGGATGCTGCAAGAGCCATAACTTTGTGAATAAAACTGAGGTGTGTGGAAATTTCATCACCACAGAAGTAATGAGTGCCAGGTTATTTATTTATTTGTTTGTTTGTTTGTTTGTTTGTTTGTTTATCTTTAAATTTGTGGATTTTAGGTACCTCAGTTCCAAAAACTGGTTCAGCATAATACACCATTTGGGCTAACTTGAGAGTACAAGCAGGCAAACAGATGAACTCAATGAGAATTTTAGTGGCCTGTATATAAACCCCATGAAAACATGATGGAAAAATCACAATCAAAATGTCTCTCACTATGGACATCTGTTAGCACCAATCAGCTGGTTAAAACTAAGGCTGGGTAAAATGTAATCTTGTACAGTATTGCCAAAGATTTTATAGTTGATAATGAAGTGAAAACGAAACAATTCCTTTAAAAACATTTAAAGGAAAGAGGAAAGATACACATTTGTGTGAATTTCAGAAAGATTTGGTGTTTGATTTCCACGTTGGAGCAGATGGTTTTTTTTTTTTTACATAGCTATCATCTGTATTCAAAATTTTATACTCTCTTTGGTGTTTCTTTTGTCCCAAGCTTTTTAGGTAGTTTCTTTTTTGCATGCCAGACCACGTTAGCAGAATATCTCACCAATGATGACCAGTAACTAGCAAGCTTTTCAAAGAATGTATTTAGTGCTAAGAAACATTAAGTAAAACAAACAGTTCTTGCTTCACTATTTATAGTTTTCACCGGCATTGGGGAGAGATATTGCAATCTATGCATTGTCACTTAATGATCTATCTAGGATGGTGTGCAAACCTTCATTTGGAATCAAAGGATGATAGCTGAGGGAATGGCAGATAGAATCCAATGCAAGTTTAATGATAATAATATTTAGTAATCAAGGGATGAACCAATTGATAACTGATGAAGATTTTTTTTTAGCAACTAAACAATTAAAAGTGGGTAAAGCGCCGGGAACTGACGGTTTGACCGCCGTTTACTATAAAAATTTACAGTTAGAAATGGTGGAACCTTTAAGGGAACTGTTTAAGACAATTCAATTGGGAGGAGGGGTATCTCCATTGTGGAAAACTGCTTTTATTTCGTTGATCCCGAAGGAAGATCAGGATGCCACCCAAGCCAAAAATTACAGACCAATATCGCTTTTAAATACTGATTATAAGATATTTGCAAAAATCTTAGCTAACAGATTAATGAAGGTAATGCAACAAGTGATTCATAGTGATCAAACTGGATTTATAAGCAGTAGACAAATGAAGAATAATGTGAGACACATTGTAGATCTATTGGAATTTTTGGAAAGAAATAATCAGATCCCGGCAGCGCTGATCTTTTTGGATGCTGAAAAAGCCTTTGATCAATTGGATTGGCAATTTTTGATGAAAGTATTAGAGAAAATGGAATTTGGGGAAAACTTTTACAACCCATTAGGGCAATATATCAAAAGCAAACAGCCCATATAATAGTAAATAACAGTTTGACAGAACCATGTAATATTGAAAAGGGTACAAGGCAGGGGTGTCCGCTGTCACCTTTATTATTTGTTTTAACATTGGAAATATTACTGATTAAAATATGAGATTCAAATAAAATCAAGAAAATCCAAATAAGAGATCGGGATTATAGATTGAGGGCGTTTGCGGACGACCTGGTTATTACAGTAACTCAGCCGGATTATTCAGTTGTAGAATTGATGGAGATAATAATGTTATATGGGAAAGTTTCTGGATTTAAGATAAATATACAAAAAACTAAAATATTTCTCTAAGAATATGACTGTATCACAAAAGGCTGTTTTAGAAGAGCTAACAGGATTTGAAATAGTTAAAAAGATTAAATATTTGGGGATATATCTGTCAGCCTCAAATGTGAAGTTATATAAAAATAATTATGAAATGTTATGGGGAAAAATACAAAAAGAATTAGATAGTTGGAAAAAATTACAATTATCTTTATTGGGAAGAATTGCAGCAGTGAAAATGAATGTTTTGCCAAAAATTTTATTTTTATTTCAAATGATAAAGGTAAAGGTTCCCCCACACATGTATGCTAGTCGTTTCCGACTCTAGGGGCCGGTGCTCATCTCCGTTTCAAAGCCGAAGAGCCAGCGCTTGTCCGAGGACGTCTCCGTGGTCATGTGGCCGGCATGACTAGACGCCAAAGGCGCACGGAACGCTGTTACCTTCCCACCGCAGTGGTCCCTATTTTTCTACTTGCATTTTTACGTGCTTTCGAACTGCTAGGTTGGCAGAAGCTGGGACGAGTAACAGGCGCTCACTCTGCTACACGGCACTTGGGATTTGACCCGCCAAACTGCCGACCTTCCGATCGACAAGCTCAGCGTCCTAACCCACTGAGCCACCGCGTCCCTTATTTCAAATGATACTGTTAGAATATGTTGTTGAAGAAAAAAAATGGTTTGTTTAACAGAGTATTATTAATACACAGTGGAAGTTGTACTGGGACTTTTAGGCAAACAGTAATGCACTAACACGAGTTTTATAACTTATTTTTACTCAGACAACAAAAAGAAACACAGTAAGAAATAGTCCAAGTATCAATCCAGTATCATGCACATAAAAGTCAATCCATAAAAAACATAGTATCAAAATACAAAGGCTGCTTACCAATATCAAAAACAATATACACTGTAGCAAGCAGTTGATTCTTGAGAGAATAAATATCAAGTTAACAAACAAGAGAACAAGAGGTATCCAAACACTAACATCAAACACATATACAAGAGCAACTACGTGTAACATCTAACTCTCTTTTATGTGGAATAATTACAGCCACACCCTTAGGCCGTTTAACTCCTTAAAGGTGCTTTTACTCCATTATATAATATTGTCACCCAAATCAAGTTTAATCTCTAACAATCTCCCCTTTTGGGTGGCATATTATACATATATTTTTACAATCTCAAATTACACATATCACAAACAGATTTATGCTTTATAGCACCCTGAGCTTTAGTAAACTGGTCAGCAATATTATCTTCAGTTGCACAATATTCCAGTTTAATCAAATTGTCTTTAACACATTGTCTGACATTTAGATACCGTAGATCCGTATGTTTTGATCTAGTTTTCACTGCAGCATTAGTTGCTAATTTTATAGCTGCTTGATTGTCTTCATACACTTTTATTGGTTCATTACAATTTAAACCCATATCAAACAATAATTGTTTCCATACCAATAGCTCAGTACATAATAAAGATAAACAAGAAAATTCAGATTCAGTTGTTGATAAGCTTATATGCTTCTGTCTGTTAGACCTCCATCCTACTAAAGCGTTTCCCAATAATACAACCAATCCTGAAGTGGATTTCCTGGTTACAGTATCAGATGCAAAACTAGCATCTGCAAATGCTTTTAGTTCCAATTCCTTTGTTGGCTCTAGATATAGAGAATAATGTATGGTGTGCTTCAAATATCTTAAAACTCTTTTCGCACCTTGCCAACATTTGGTTGTAGGATTCTCACAATATCTAGCTAAATGATTAACTGTAAATGCTATGTCAGGTCTTGACCAGTTACATAAATACATCAAGCTGCCTATTAATGATTGATATATCTTTTTATCAAAGACATTGCTGTTATCTGCTGAACTCTCAAAACCTTGAACCATAGGTGTTTTTACTGGTTTACAGTTTTCCATATTATAACGTTTCAGCAAACCATTAATTTTCTTAGCTTGAGACAGTTTAAATCCTTTACTAGTCCTGATAATATCCAGCCCTAGATAATGACTAATAGCTCCTAGATCTTTTACTCTAAATTTTCTTTTTAACCCTGAAATTATTCTTTCAGTTTCTGTTTCATCTTTTGCTATAATAGCAATATCATCAGTGAATAATAATAACAATGATAATTCACTATTTTGCTGTTTTATAAATAAACAAGGATCTGCAATACTAGCTTTAAATCCCAAACTATTTAACTCTTTTACTAAACATCTATTCCACTCATAACCTGACTGTTTTAAACCATACAAACTCTTATTCAGTTTCCAACAGTACCCTACCTTACTTTCTATTCCTGATGGAACTTTCATATATATATCATGGTTTAATGTTGCATGCAAATAAGCAGTTTCAATATCTACATGTTTTATACTATAATTCTTATTTGCTGCCCAAACTAAAGCAGCCCTAAGAGTGGAAGCTCTTAACGTTGGAGAAAATACTTCATCATAATCACTATTATTCTGTTCAAATCCTTGAGCAACTAATCTTGCTTTATGTATTACCTCTCCTGTAACACTTTCTTTCAGTTTAAAAACCCATTTACATCCAATTAACTTTTCTGTTTTAGGTATTTTAACCTCTTGATAAACATTAAGATCTTGCAAAGACTTTATTTCTTTATCCATAGCTACTTTCCAATTCTTTCTTTCATTCTCAGGATACATTTTTATTTCTTCAACATTAGAAGGTTCAATGTCTATTTGACAAATTAAACCTGCCTCGAAACGATCAGGCTGTCGTCTTTCCCTGTTAGACCTTCTGAGAATTATTGGACTTATAGGTACATTTACATTATTATCTTCTTCCTCTCCTGTCTCCACTATCAGTGGTTCTTGTTTGATCTCTCTAGCAGGTTCCTCCTCTTCTTTATCACTTTCATTTGAGGAGTTAGTAAAATCTTGTTGAGGAATATATACAATATCTTCTACCCTTTCCCAGCCTGACTGTTCTTGAAAAACAGCGCTAGAACTACAATAAATGTTTTTAGTACCTTTCTCCCAGAACCGATAAGACTTATGGTTTAACTCATAGCCAACAAAAAATAATTGTTTAGCTCTATGTTCTCCTTTATTTCTTATTGAACTTGGAATATGTACCCAAGCAGGTGTCCCAAATGTGTGAATATAACTAAGATTTGGTTTTCTCTTATACCATAAGGTATAAGGAATTTTACCTGTAGCTGAACTAACCACATTGTTTAAAATATGATTAGCACATTTTGCTGCTTCTCCCCATAAGCTATCAGGTAAACCAGAATCTTCAATCATAGATCTAATCATAGCTTGCAATGTTTGGCCCCTCCGTTCAACAAATGCATTATGCTGAGGTCTATAAGGAGCTGTACGTCTATGCTCTATTCCCTCTGAAACTAACAGCTCATTGAACTGTTTATTAACAAACTCAGTTCCATTGTCTGTTATTATGGTTTTTACATTTAACTGAGTTTTCCTTTGTACAAACTTGAGCCAATTAGATATTGTTTGTATAGTTTCAGTTTTTGACGTAAGTAGATAACAGAACCCATATCTGCTATAATGGTCTAGAATATTTAATATGTAGCAAGCACCCCCTAAACTGGGTTTCATAGGACCTATCAAATCCATAAATACCAGTTCTAATGGAGTTGTGGTTTTAAATCCATCTAACCTATTAGCTGGTGCTGCCCTGCTCTTTTCTCTACCACATACGATACACTGCAGATATTTCTTACAAGCCTTTAACTTAAACCCATTAGACAAAGCTACAGTTCTTTTTAGTGTATTAAAATTCACATGACCCAATCTTCTATGTAATAAATGAATACATTCATCATGTGGTTTTTGATTTGTACAAGTAGTAGCCATTATAATAGGATCATTGCTAATTACAAGCAAACCGTCTTTCATATTAGCTATTAAGTTCACTTCATTCTTTTGAATAAGACATTCCTCCCCTTGGAAAGTAACTTTAAAACCTGCTTCCAATAATGCCTTAACTGATAATAGATTATAATCACATCTGGGAACATATAGGATTTCCAAATTTTGTTTTAAAAATGAACAGTAAACCTTACCCTCTCCAGAGACCTTGACTCTCCAGCCATTAGCCATAGAAATATATTTTCTACTAGACCTTATATTCTCAAAATCCCTTTTTATTTTTGAAATACAATGTGTAGCTCCACTATCTACCACCCACCAATTGTGGTTATTAGTAGTTCTATTAGCTACAGCTACATTAATCAGCTTTTTATTCTTTCTATGGCTTTCCTTTCTCTGACAATTACTATTCTGACAAAACTTAGCAATATGTCCCTTTAACCCACAATTAAAGCATTTCCTTAAAATATAAGCAGATTCAGTCTTCTTTATTTCTTGTTGCAATGGCTCTCTCAACTGTTTTCTCTCCATACGACATCTTGATTCTTCCAACAACCTTCCAGTTATTGAAGAAACAGTTAGGTCTTCTTTGGACAAAACCTCCAAGGACGATACAAAGGCATCGTAGCTCTCATCCAATGATGATAAAATGATGTAAACCTGGTGAAGCTCTGAGAAAATAAGTTCTTTTTCTTGCAGTTCCAACAAAGTTGCTTTTATAAAGTTAAGGTGAGCTAACATATCGCCATTCTTTTCCAGTCTAGCTCTAAATAGCTTTCTGGTAAGATTTATATGAGCACCAACACTGTCCCGAACAAAAATCTTTTTCAACTTAGCCCAACATTTAGCAGCAATTCTTCTCCACGCACATGGACTAGCTGTTGGTCTCCTAATGTTAGCCCAATGATAGATAAAGCCTTATCATTGTCTTTATTGAAGTCTACAATCTTCTTGTTATCTTCTTCATTAGTTGGATCCCAGGCAGTAACATCAGGAGGATTATGGACTATTTTCCAAAGACCTTGATTTTGTAATAGCAAACTACATTGTGTAGACCAGGATACGTAGTTTGACCCATTAAGCCGGGTAATGCAGAATGGATTGAATAATCCTTGTGCCATTGTCTGAATTAGAAAACTCAGTTAGGAAATATAAATACAATACTGTGCCTGTCCTCAGCACCACACTGGATCTGGGCCCATAACCATTGATAGAATATGTTGTTGAAGAAAAAAAAATGGTTTGTTTAACAGAGTATTATTAATACACAGTGGAAGTTGTACTGGGACTTTTAGGCAAACAGTAATGCACTAACACGAGTTTTATAACTTATTTTTACTCAGACAACAAAAAGAAACACAGTAAGAAATAGTCCAAGTATCAATCCAGTATCATGCACATAAAAGTCAATCCATAAAAAACATAGTATCAAAATACAAAGGCTGCTTACCAATATCAAAAACAATATACACTGTAGCAAGCAGTTGATTCTTGAGAGAATAAATATCAAGTTAACAAACAAGAGAACAAGAGGTATCCAAACACTAACATCAAACACATATACAAGAGCAACTACGTGTAACATCTAACTCTCTTTTATGTGGAATAATTACAGCCACACCCTTAGGCCGTTTAACTCCTTAAAGGTGCTTTTACTCCATTATATAATATTGTCACCCAAATCAAGTTTAATCTCTAACAGATACCTATACTTAAAAAGGATTTAAATTTGGAGGAATGGCAAAAAGGAATTAATAAATTTGTTTGGGCAGGGAAAAAGCCACAAGTTAAATTTAAGATAATGCAAGATATGCGTGAAAGAGGCGGTCTTAAAATGCCTAATTTTAAATTATATTATGAGGCTGCTGCTTTGTCATCGATAAGTGACTGGTTTAATTTAACACAAGGGAGATTATTAAATCTTGAGGGTCATGATTTGTTATTTGGTTGGCATGCATATTTATTGTATGATAAGAAGGTGGATAATGTGTTTAAGATACATATTTTATTGTATGCTCTGTTGCGAGTTTGGAAAAAGTATAGACATAAGTTAAATTATAAGATACCAATTTGGGCAATACCTAAACATGCAATAGAAAATATAAATGTGGGATTTAAACATGATGAGACTACATATAAGGAAATCTTAAGTTTAGAAAGGAATGTATGGCAATTAAAGCCATATAATATTTTAAAAGAAGAAAAGATTGTACAAACTTGGTTCCAGTATGGGCAATTACAGGCAAGATGGAAAGAGGACCAGAAAGTTGGCTTTTCGATGACTGATGAAAATTTGGTAAAACAAATTAGAGATCAAGGTCAAGCACATATAAAAAGGATATATAATTCATTGATAGAAATTGACTCAGAAACGGAACTTGTTAAAGATTGTATGATAAAGTGGGCCCAGAATTTTCAAGAAGTTATAACACTGGATACTTGGGAAAGGATTTGGGTTAGAAATGTAAAATTTACACAGGCCCAAAATTTAAGAGAGAATTTTTAAAAAATGTTTTATAGGTGGCACTTAGATCCTAAAAAATTAGCAAGTATGTATCCGAATTGCCAGCCCAAATGTTGGAGGTGTGGCTGTGAGGATGCAACGTATTTTCATATATGGTGGACTTGTAAAAAGGTTAAAGCTTTTTGGATTAAAATTTGGTGGAATATGCAAAAGATATTTAAGAAAAGGATAAAGTTTTCTCCGCAATTGTTTTTATTGGGTATTATTACAGATACTACTGTTATAGATATAAAGTTGATGTTGAATTTAATTACGGCAGCAAGACTTTTAGTAGCACAATATTGGAAGAAGGGAGAACTGCCGACTATAGAAGAGTGGATTTGAAAGTTTCTAATTTGGTGGAAATGGCAAAGATTTCAGCATATTTGAAAGATCAATCCCAACAAAGATACATTGTGGAATGGAGAAGATGGATTGAATATATTCAGAGTAAATATGGGACTAAAAAGTATCATTTAGCATTTGAATAAGTAGCGGACTTTTATGATGTATTATTAGTTAGTAGTTATTTTATTAATATTTTGAATATGGAGAGTTAAAGTGTGATAGAATTTAATGTTTTATTATTGTTGTTAGCATATTTTAGATTATGCTTGTTTGTATTATTATACCCTGTATTCAGCTCTGGGAAGTCAGGGAAGGGGGAGGGTAGGGTGGGGTGGGGGTTGGGGAGAGGGGAGGGGGAGGAGGGTTTTTTTTGTATTCATAAATGTATTATAAAACTTTTCAATAAAAAATAATATTTAGTAATCAGAATATTATTTATCATTACTTGCCTTTTATCCTATAACAACCCTCACCCCAGTTTCTAACAATCCAAAAATAAAGTATGAGCAATCAAAAACTGATTAAAAACAACTGTGATTATCAATGGTAAAGGGAATGGTATTTTTGACACATAAAATGCTGTGTGTATTTTTATATGTACCACTCTCCCTCCTTTTACAGTTTCCTTAATGTACCAATTTTTATAACCTATTGTTGACCCAAAAATACTTTAAGATTTATGCTATGAATTAAGTGCTCATTTGTTTTTAACCCTTTTCTTACTCCAGTATGTGGAATATTCTGACAACATGGATTAGTTGAGGGTCTAATTATTTCACCATTATTATTCAGATTGAATTGAGCAAAACACACTATAAACAATTAAGATTGCAACAACTGGTTGAGAGAGCAGAGAGATGTTTAATAGCTACCACAATCCATTTGACACCTAGCTGGTTAGATAAAACCCTTTCCATAATTTCAGAATATAAGCTTATTTAACCAAGGCATGAGGTTTATTGTTTACCATTCACAGTGAATATATTGTTGCAGTTTGATAAATTTAAGATGAAACAACTTTGTTTCTCAAGTTAATGTGTGCTATTGATAACACTGTAGGTATTATCTATACAGTACACAAAAGGAAATTTAGACATACCAAATGTTCTAGTTCCAAAATGATCTAGTTCAAAAGAACTCTTGAACTATATAACTAGTATCTCCATGCCCTTACTATGGCTAAAAGACTGATATTGCAACACTGAAAAGATAAGTGTATGGCTTTACATTTCACTCAGTGGATTGAAGACCTGATTACACTTGCTATCTGTGAGCCGGAAGATTTTGTGTGGAGAAGAATAATGAAATATGGAACTAATTGAAACAAAATATGGCTGGTGAAAAAAGAAAAATATATAGAGATGTATTAGAACATAATATGTGTAGCTGAATAACATTTGCAATAGATAAGTAGATATAGAATTATAACTGTTAATTGCTATGATGATATACTTTGTTCCTTTCTTTTTCTGTCATTTTTTCACTTTTAAAGCACATTTAATGCATAGCTTTTTTATATATTTGCATTATAATTATCTTTGCATTTTGGTTTTTCTTTTTTTGTAATTTTTTTAAAAGCAATAAATATAAATAAAAAAGCAAAGTGTTTAAGAAAAAAAATCAGTCTCTTGCTATATCCCGATGCTGCACAGAATGAATGTACTGACCAAGGGCTTTTATTTTAGGTTAGGCTTGGTTGTTTGTGGAAAAACAGTTTGGATTCAATTGTTGATATAGAAAAACACAGAGGTAAAACAAGTGATGTGGAAGAAGGCCATGATTCTCCCTAGACCAGGGGTCTTCAAACTTGGCCCTTTTATGACTTGTGGACTTCAACTCCCAGAATTCTTGAATTCTGGAAGTTGAAGTCCACAAGTCATAAAAGGGCCAAATTTGAAGACCCCTGCCCTAGATGGATAAGAGAAGGTAAGATTTGTCCTGGTAGGAAAATTTGCCAGTATTTTAGGTACAATAAGCCACCAGTTAGGATGGAGATGGGAAATCTATAGACCTCCTTAGTTTGCTTTATCATAATCCCCTGTCAGCATAGTTAATTCTGAAAGCCAGTGAGAATTGGGAACTAGCAACATCTGGAGGATCACAGGATCAGCATTCCTGATTTAATGCAATGCTTATAAAATTGATAGTTGACTTCACTAACTGGCCTTTATAAAAACACATTGCTTTATTTTTTCCCCAAATCATTGGACCGTTCAAAATAAATTATGTTAAAGACTCAGAACTTTGCTGTTCCATCCATCAGCAGACAATACTATTTTCCCAGAAATGGGGGTGGGGCAAAAAGCCAGCAAAAGAAATGTCAGGTTTGAAAATAGTCACATCAAGCTAAACATTTCAGAGGAAACAAATCCAGAAAAAAATTATCCTAGTACAGTGATGGCGAACCTTTTAGAGACCAAGTGCCCAAACTGCAACCCAAAACCCACTTATGTATCATTGGGTGCCGGGTGGGCGTGGCCCATTGGCTGGACGTGGCCGCGGTGGTGACGGCAGACTGGGTGGGACTAAAAAGTTCAATCAATCAATTCCAACTTTGCGAGATCTTTTTTTTCCCCGCGAGAAGTTGAAATTGATTGATTGATTGAACTTTTTTTTTGTTTTTTGCACATGGCGTTGGAGGTCTAAAGCTAAAAGGTTTTATAAAACCCAGCCAAAGGCCTAGGACTGGGGCGACAGTGTGTGTGCCCACAGAGAGGGCTCTGCGTGCCACTTGTGGCACATGCCTGCCTGCAATTAGTGCAGGTTCGCATCCCACCAGGCTCAAGGTTGACTCAGCCTTCCATCCTTCCGAGGTAGGTAAAATGAGGACCCAGATTGTTGGGGGCAATTAAGCTGACTTTGTAATAATGCCGCTTGGGGTGTGTGTGAAAGCCCTAATAAGCAGGCATATACATAGAATGAAGGCTACTGCTAAGCTTGTAAGCCGCCCTGAGTCTTTGGAGAAGGGTGGGATATAAATGGAATTAAAATAAAAAAATAAAATAAAATGTGCCATAGGTTCGCCACCACGGTCCTAGTACATCCCTATGAGAAAGGACAGAGCTTCTGTAATGGCATTGGAAAGATTTAGAGAACCTATGCTCTGCTGCCTTTCTTTTCTTTGTTAAAAAAATGAATATATAATACTTAATTCGGACAGTATTTTTAACATATGACTCTGTTCTAATTAACCTGGATATGCATCATCCAGGGGATGCGTTCTATTTCAGCCCCTGATATTATTTACTGAATCATATGTAGAAAAACCCTGTGACAGCTGTCCCCGCCCCAATTTGTTTTTCTGGTTAACCTGTGGGAAATTTCATTCATTCATTCAAAGGTAGCCAGAAATATGTTACTTTTGCCATTGACAATTAAGCCAAGTATACGTGGCAGAACAGCTCAGTACACAGATTTACGCTTGACCATAATGAGATGTCTGTGGTTTATAATGCCAGTTGTTCAGCTTCCTGAATAAGCAGATCCAAGATAATGGGTTATTACAAATGCCCCCGGTTCATACGAATGTGGAAATTTGAGGCACTCTACCTTTGTAGAAATACATCCTCTTTTTCCCAAGATTAAAATAATTGCCTACATGCTGCCTTATTCATGGGCTCATGGTGCAGTTATCTTTGTTTCTCCCTTTCTATGTCTCTTACAGTGTCATTTCCAGTTGAATATAGAAAATACAATTTATTTAGGCCCTTACAAGTTACACAAGTGGAGCCTTTTTCTTTGGCTTTTTGAGGTATTTTTTTTAAGTACAACCTGGAGCAGAACTTTAAGCTGCCATTGGTGGTGCAGGTGCATAAACTGTAGAAATAGAATGGAAATACAGAAGTATGGACTTATTAACACAAGTGTCTAATACAACACTGGATCTCTTTCTAAAACAAGAAGTGGTCATCTGCCATCTGTGTTCTGTCCACTTATGCAAAGCAAAATCTAGGTGGTGATCCACGAACCTGTCAGGATTATCAGGAAGCTGTGGTCCTCCCCTGTCCTAGATCTAATAATTAGTATACATTCTACTAGTTCCTAAATGAACTGGCCTTCTATAATAGCAGCACACAAAAAAGCTATAAGGCACTGCAATTCCATGCTGAGCAAACAGGGCTTTCCCTATTAATTTAAATAATCTCCCACCCTTTCTTGCTTCCTCTCTCTTTTTTTGTCAGGACAAAAAATATATATATCCAGGTCCATGGCTTTAAAACACCAACCTTTAAGAAAAGTCTTTTCACATCACCCTTTTTATATTATTGCTGACTGAAAAGGATTCAATCATTAGGACAACTAGGCAAGAGACAAATGGAGTGATGAGTTAGTTAAGTGTTTTCAAATGTCTTCTTTGTCATTCATCAATCTCAATCAGGAGGACAAGGGTATGTCTCTCTGTGTGTGTGGGGGGGGGAGAGATCACCATACAAATGATGAATCCCACACAGAAATAATAATGGGCAATGGCTTTGTTTCAAGAAAATAGGTTGGTTTGCACAACCAAGTCTCTAGAAGTCCAACTTTTATATGCATCCTGGCACTGCATAGGGCAACAAATGATGCAGTTAGCTTCTTCCTGTTGGCCCATCACTGTCCAAGCAGATCACAACCTTGCCCCAGAAGGCTGCACTGTATTGGCGAATATTAATTTAGAGCTCTGTTAGCCTACTAACAACCCATTTTTTAAGGACACGTCTACTTTGCAGATAAAGCCTACAGAGGAACATAATGTGTAAATTTAAAATTCATAGGAATGACAGTGAAAACAAACCAGCTTTATAAACAGTAGTTTAAATGTGTCAGTTTTGAGCCAACCATAGTTAACTATAGTTTGTCTCTGTTGCCATTCATAAAAAGTGGAGGTCAATGCTTCTAATCAGTGGAGGAGACAAGATTAACAGAATAACAGAAGAATAGAAGGAGACAAGATTAACAGAATAACAGAAGAATTGGAAGGGACCTTGGAGGTCTTCTTGTCCAACCACCTGCTCAAGCAGGAGACCCTCTACCATTCCAGATAAATGGCTGTCCAATCTCTTATTAAAAAACCTCCAGTGATGAAACATCCACAACTTCTGAAGGCAAGCCATTCCACTGGTTCATCATTCTCACTGTCAGCAAATTTTTTTCCTTAGGTCTAAGTTGGATTTCTCCTTAATAAGTTTCCATCTGTTACTTCCTGTCCTGCCTTCAGGTGCTTTGGAGAATATATTGATCCCCCTCTTCTTTGTGACAGCCCCTCAAATATTGGAAGACTGCTATCATGTCACCCCTAATCCTTCTCTTCACTGCAACCATTCTTCATAAATTTTACCCACCAGTCCCCTAATCATCGTTGTCTCTCTTCTCTGCACTTTTTCTGGAGTCTCAATATCAGTTCCTTATGGTGACGAAAACTGGATGCAGTTGAAAGGGATACTTGAGCTTGAAAGGAGGCTAAGCTCATTGTTGTTACAATAAATGGTGGCTTATCGTGACATTCAAATAAAACCATTGTTTCATGTGATCAATTTATAGGGAAGCCCCATTTCCTTTTTGTATTAATTTGCATAGCTACCCAGGTTCTACAAATTCTCTAGCAGCCAGCTGATTAGGTGCAACTTCTTCACTGGAGTTTCATATGGGCAGCAGTCAAATTCCATATACGTATTCAGTGATTGGTTTTGCTTCATTCTAATGATTCATGTTATGGAGTGGATAGGTAGCTTTTGTGACTGCTGTAAAAGAATTACATGATTCAGTGAGTGATTCTTAAGACATTTCCTGGGACTTATACTGAATGAAATTAAATGTTTGGGGAAAGGATTATAAGAAAGTTCAGATTCCTTACCCATCCTCACAGTTCCTCCTGTGCGTATTCTGTTAAAAGAAAGGGAAGGAAAAAACAGATACTTCTTAAATTGCATAGCCTTGGTTGCTCTGATATTTTGAAGATCTGTGTAATACAGGCATGAATTTTTCAGATTAGTTTTGACATTTCTACCAATGAGAAAATTCTTTAATAACTGAATGGATGATTTTTTTAAAAAAATGTGCTTTTTAAAAAAAAATATAAAATCTCACAGACACAAACAGACGGAGAGATGCAAAGATGCTTTATAACAAAGAGCAAATGTCACATATCTGAACAATAAAACAAAACTGTTGACTTCCATATATGACTTGAAACTACAGCCACTGGCCAGCTTGGCTAAGCATTCAGAGAATTCTACTCTGGCTTCATCCAGAGGGCAGGAGCTTTATGTGAAGAAGAGCATTCTGCCTTTAGCTACAATGAACTAGTACATACTTGTCCTTACATCATTTCACATCATCCCACTGAGCCTTTTATTATTGTTGTTGTTGCTGTTGTTACCATTTCCATGCTGCAAGAGGCAAGGACGAAGGCAATGAGTAGCTAAAGACCACATAACTGGCTGAAAGTTAAGGTCAGGGTTAAGACAAAAACCTAAATTCTAGGAACACACGTGCTGGATTGGATCAATGACCCATCTAAACCAGGATCCTGCTTGCACCAGAGCCAACCCGGCCCCTCTTGAATACTTAGGAACAAGAGGGCAGCTGAGAAGCAGATTCTATCTGTTCCCTAGTAGCTGTCAGACACATGCAGCTTCTCATCTTGAAGAAAATGCAGGTATCTTTGATCTGATGCCTTTTACTGCAAAATGGTATGTTACACAACTGATAGCTGTCCTGGATACTGATGGATTGATTACAGTCTCACCTTTATTACTTTACAAATTATTCAAGGTGGCGAACATAGCTAATACGCCTTCCTCCTTCCTTTTCTCCCACATTATGAACCCTGTGAGGTGGTTTGGGGTGAGAGTGAGTGACTGATCCCAAGTCACCTTGCTGGCTTTCATGTCTAGGACAGAAACAGGACTCAGAGTCTCCTGGTTTCTAGACCAGCACCTTCACCACTACACCAAGCTACACCAAACTATTCTTTTCCTCTTAAACCAACCAGCCAACTTGGTTGGTTTAATCAACCAAGATAACTAAGGACGACTTAAGCCTTTCTCACTTATAGAATGAGATGAAGACAACCTAAGAGAAACTGGGCCCCTCCTCCTCCTCCCCCCAATACATTGTCTGGACATATTTGTGCAAGGACTGCTGCAAGTGGGGACATATGGATACTTCCTCCTATCTCATTTCCCTGAATAAACAGACATGTTATCAGAACTATAGTGGCTGAACCCATTTTATGATGAAGAATAACCTTCTAATGTCACTCAGCCCTGTTGTTGAGGCAACTCAAAGCCACTCCTCATTTAGTAATTGTGGCACAACAACAGTTGGGTGAGAGTCTGTTGCATTGCACGACGAGCTCCACTCATTTGGACATGTGTGTGATATCGAGGCACAAAGGAGCAGGCTTTGTCTGACCATAGCAATAGCAATAGCACTTAGACTTACTGTATATACTTCTTCACAGTGCTCTACATCCCAAGGGCATACTGCTGCTTTTGTCAGACTGAACTATTTAACATTTACCATTTAACACACACCCCGCCAACATGGTGGCCGCTGCTACTGAGGGTAGTGCAGTAGTAAAGAAAACAATCCATCCTATTTTGAGATTATATTTGAGTATTACCTGTTCTCTTCTCCTACCAGCATTGTGTTGTATGTTGCAATCTCAATATCCAGGGCCAATTTGGTATTCATGAGGTCCTGGTAATCCCGTAAGATGACAGCCAATTGATCCTTGGAATTCTGTATGCGATTCTGAAGCTCTGTTTGCTTTGCTCGGGCATCTTTTAGTGCACGGTCTCCTTTGTGTTCAATATCCCCAATGGCTATTTGCAAAGCAGCTGTCTGCAAAAAATAAAATAAAAATAATTCCATCTTCTATTCACAAAACAGCACAAATTATTTTATGGTCTCTGCCTTATTTCCAGTTGATTCTAAAGCCTCCTTTTCATATCCTTCCAGCTCACCCCCTCCCATCCCTCTGCTATTATACCTGGCAGCAATAACAAGAATGAGCCCCGTTAAATTCTCACACCTCATGGGTGGGTTCTGGACGGGAACATTTGAAAACAGGCAGGGAAGAGGAAAGATTTGATTGCTTGGTGGATGGATGGTGGAAGGAATTGAATTTTTTCCCCTCCAGTCCAGATTAAAATCTAATCCATTGAAGAAGACTTTTTTTGTGGAAGATAGATATCTTCGCTGGTGCAACAGAAGAGTGAGCTTTGTGCTTTTCATTGCAGCTACAGTATCAAAGAGGTACAACTCTCCTTTTTGTAAGTAAATACTATGTTGTCTTTGTACCAATGAACTTTGAAATTTATTTTGATTCCATTTATATCCCACCCTTCTCCGAAGACTCAGGGCGGCTTACAAGCTTAGCAGTAGCCTTCATTCTATGTATATGCCTGCTTATTAGGGCTTTCAGGCCCCCCAAGCTGCATTATTACAAAGTCAGCTTATTGCCCCCAACAATCTGGGTCCTCATTTTACCTACCTCGGAAGGATGGAAGGCTGAGTCAACCTTGAGCCTGGTGGGACTCGAACCTGCACTAATTGCAGGCAGCTGGTGTTACTTAAGGAGGCATTAGCCCACTGCTCCACCAAGAAATCCCACTATAACTCTCATTAGTGGCCATGCTAATAAGGATCACTGTGAATTGCTGTTTACTAGCATCTACTGCCTACCTCAGTTTGACATAATTCTTGAGCCCCATGTTATTAGCACTTGACCCCATGGCAGTAAAAACAAAAAACAAAAACCCACCATCTATATGGTATGTTATATATCGTAAGGCCAATGTATTTACATTTTGATCTTTAAAAAGGCGCCTCAGGGAACAAAAGGATTTTTCTGACCTTTTTCTTCTCAGTATCTAATTTGCTCTGCATCAAATGGACAAGCCGGTTCAACTCAGTAATTTCATCACTGTTTTTTTGCAGACTTTCATGGCACTGGCATTTTTTGTTCTGAAGATCCTCAATCTAATAGCCAGAGAAAAGACAAAAGAGCAAGGGAACTATGATCTAGAAGCATTAATGTTGCCACTTTATTGGCTGTCAAACTTCAGCGTCTTTAAATACAAGGCCATGGGTTCCCTTGGGCAAAAGTCCTTTTGGGAACCAGCAGCTCCATCCTCACCTGTAAACATTCTTGAATCATCTGCCACTGTACAATTATCCAACTATTCAGATTTCATCTGAAGGGATTAGCTGAGTCACAAAGTTGCAAAGTGACATATTTCTGAGATCTTCTCTAAGAGAGTATCACAGAATGTTTAAAACAAAAAGAGGATTTATTCAAAACAAGCCACAAGAGCTAAATAATTAAGTGATTCCTTCCTTTCACTAATATATCCAAATATAGGCAGTTCAAAACTGTTCAGTTTCTCCACCCCCACCCCAACCCTTGTTATAAGCACTTCTTAATAAATGGCCTTCTCAAAGCTATTCTAAATGATAAACCTGAAATAAATACAATTTGGGGATGGGGTGATGATGAGGTTTGGGTTTGTTTGCTAAATATCCTGCTAGATAGAATCTAATCCACTTTGATCCAGTGGTTGAGGCGCCAGGCTAGAAGCCAGGAGAGCATGAGATCTAGTCCCTCTTTAGGCATGAAAGCTGGCTGGGTGACTTTGGGCCAGCCTCTGTCTCTCACCCCAACCCACCCCAAAGAAAACTGAGATTCATTTGGTCCTACTATTTAGAATAATTTGTTGCGCTTAGACCCAGGTTGCAAACATTAAACACCAAATGTTGAGTCTTAGAGTTGTTTTTAAAAAACAAACAAACAAACAAACAAAACCCACACAAACACATATTGCAAATATAGTACCTGCCTACTCCACCATGACATCTTAGTATACTGGGCGAGAAATATGAGTTTTTACATTATATGCTAGAGCTAGATCATTACTTGGATGGCTAGTACCCCCATCTATTTTGATTCATTAGCGAGGTCTTAGTTTATTACTAGGATTTTTAGAAATACTCTAAGCCATCCTAGTAATGATCTAGCATATA
Organism: Vipera ursinii; assembly: GCF_947247035.1. NCBI lineage: Eukaryota > Metazoa > Chordata > Lepidosauria > Squamata > Viperidae > Vipera > Vipera ursinii. The sequence continues at coordinate 153,224,998 of NC_139513.1, forward strand.
ATGTAATATGCAATAAAATAAACATTACAATGTCTGCAGTATTAAGCTGGACTGATACCACACATGAAAATGATGTCACTTTATTTCACACCCCTGTGACTACCAGTGCTGATATTTACAGGAATAGCAAAGGCTCAGTCATTGAGGAAAAGGTTAGTGAAATGATATGAAAATTGTTTCATCATATCCACTGATTTGGGTATTTTAATTGGTCCACTTTGACTATGTTATTATGATATTACTATTCTTATAATTACCTACTAGGCTGAATAATACATTTGATTAACTTACAATTAATCAATCTTTAGCTTTGCATGTCTTTTGGGGTGGGCAGCTGCCAACAGTGCCAAGAATAGCCTTGTTAGAAGAGCATTGACAGTATTGTGCTGATTTGGAGAAAAGGCTGATGGAGCATCCTTGCTAATATGAAACCTACAAACTAATTGTTGGCTAACAAGAAGATGCAAATCAGAAATTGAGACATGATAAGTTCTGGTTTTCTTTATTTTCTGATTACCTAGTTGAACACTTAAAAAAAATGGGAAGAGTCAGCCACCCATACTTGTTTTCATACCTGGTTTTGATAAAAGAGGTTAGCTTCTTCCTTGCTTCTTTGGGCAATGTTATGATACCAACTATCAATGTTCTTGATGAGGACATCCATGTCCAAATCTCTGCTGTTGTCCATATTGAGCATTACCGATGTGTCAGAGGGATGGCAATTCAATATGGAACGTTCCTGGAAGTACACAGAATCTGCTTGAGATCATAACTCAGCAATGGAAGTGACATTAACAGTCTCTCTAGAAAATTAATGGACCAAAGTTACTTGCACATCTAATTTCTGAGCAATTGATGGCATCGATACATCATTTTAATGAAGATCACTTCTGGCATGCACCTGATGTGAAGCCTATCTTTCTTTTATGTCACACAAGTCTCATCAACACTTTCAAGCTCAACTAGCAAAACACTTCATATTTTTTTTAATTATACAGTAAACTCAAGGCAGTGAATATACCTAATACTCTTGCTTTCCATTTACCCCACAACAACAACTCTGTGAAATAGGCTGAGAAAGTAGGACTGACCCAAAGCCCCCCCCCCACAGGTGGCTTTCAGGCCTGAGGGAGGCCTAGAGTCCACCATCTCCTGATTTCGAGGCCAGCACTTTGACCACTACACCAAACTGGCTTCATAAAAATCATATACATTCTCATACAAATTGTACAAAAATTATTTGCAGGGTCACAATTACAGTAAATCCTAGAATCAAATTCCAAAAGTTCTTTTAAAAAGATTGGGGAATTGTCAGAGGAGTATGGGAAGCCCATCACTTTGCTCTGGAATTTTTCAGTAAGTAAGGGCACCAACAGACCTATTTTGCCTTTTAATTTAATTTTTTTAAGAATCAAAAATTAATAATGGTATTGCAGCATTTTGCTACTGAATGTGGGTGTTTTGATACACATTTCAGAACCAGAGGCTGCTGTTTGCTCAGCCCTAGTTAATTCAGCTATAGCTACCTGTCTAGATTTATTCTTCCTAGTTGTATTAAAGCCGACAAAAGGAGATCCAAGGAGCTTGTTACCAACTGGACCTCTTTGCCCTTCCTGTGCCTCCAGCATGGAAAAAGTAGAGGAGTGTGGCAATCTAAAAGACAGTTTATGTTGAAAAAAGACTGATCCCTGCGTGAAATTCCTTCATAAAATAATGGCAGTGGGATCAGTAAGATGGATGATGGATGGATGGATGGATGGATGGATGGGAGGGATATTGTTTTGTATATGGGACAAAATAGGAGGAAGAAGGAATATTAGATATGTTTACTGGCTTGAGTTATTAATAAAAATAATAAAGGTGGGATATCAGTAAAGTAAATAAATATTTGGCATTTCCAAAGTCCTTAGGCTATGGACCTAATCATTACTTTTTTTCAACAATAACTCTCCAGTAAATATACCTAAGCAATCAGTGATATGCAGTGAAAATTCTGGTACTAATGCCTTAAGAGTTGTTTCTCACATTGCAATTTGAGGATACAGACCTCTGTAAAAAAATACTTCAGGAATTCTTTATTCTCCATCAACAATTCCCTCTTCAGTTCCCGCTCCTTCTGTTCTTTAAATTCATTATCTACTTGCTGAAGGGAGGAAAAAGACACTGATAAAAAGATACGTAACTTCAAAATCAAAGCGAATACAGTAGCCATGAGAGGTTTGATTCCAACCTTTGGGAAGAACATTTAAAACAAAATGGAGTCTGAATCTTTGTATCACAGAACTTCTTTCAAAGTATTCAAAAATGGGCTGGGTAAGATAAATTTGGTAAAATGTATTTTGCTGCAATAGTAGATTCCTGAACTTGGCAGCGAGTAGAACAAGATAATCTCCAAAGACTCTTCTACTCCTTATATTCTGTGATTCTAACTTGCATTTTGAATTGTTACTTTGTTTTGTATTTGCTACCATAATTTTTATGTTGTGCAGTACACACTGGTCTGATTCACTTGTTATGCCTGCTCAGAGGCCTGTTCTTTAAGTACAAAATAAATGGGATGGGAGCACGTTCTCCTGTTGGGCATGTGCATCCATAACAATGCATCCCTGAGCATAAGAACCTGATATACAAAGCAGCAGACAACCAAATTACAGCTTTTATAGAGAATGACATTCACAGTCATAAACCCGTCTCTGTAAGAGCTTGCCCTTGAGGCCATAGGTGTCCCTACCTCAAGGATATTTTGTAAAATGGTAAAAACAGTCTTCTTCAAGAGAGCCCTGGCATCTGCCTGAAACAGCTGTTTGAGTAGCAGTATTTGTTGGTTTTAATGGTTTCATTTTAGGGATATGTTAAAGCAGTTTTGCCTGAGTGTAATCTGCCTGGAATGGTGATAGGAGAGATCATATATAAATCAATAAGGGAGCTTTTGTTCTCTGCCTTTTGAAAGCCAAGGACCTATACAGCAGGCTGTTCTGTGTTTTAATGCATGGACATGCCCAGAGTCAGCCACTCTCTGCGTGTTTGGTATGAACATGCAGACAAAACCACTTAGGAATGAATAGACCAATCTGTCAGTGGGATTATAGCTTGCAGAATTCCCAACCAGATCTATGGAGTTAATCGGGAAGATGGATTCAATGGGTACTGTACCTTTAAAAACTATGGAATGTCAATGAGAAATCAATGGGCATTGTATGCTCTGCCTATCGAAAGAAATAATGATGTAAGAGGATCTTTTCTACTAGAATCAAATCAGTATAGTCATTTCCCCTATTTATTCCTCTGTTTGTACTAACATATGTGGTTTTATTTTTTAAAAAAATGGGCAGATCACTTGACTTACTCACCTGCTTGAGCAGGACAAACTCATTCTCTAAGTGTTCTTTTCTATTATTCTCCTCTTTATATCTTGCAGAATATCAAAAAACAAAAGCAGGGCAGAAAAGAAAAGAAATCAGTTTAGTAATAGTTCCTTCTTTCATTTGTTTGGTTTATATTCTGCCTTTCTGCTAGACATTCAAGACACTGTACATATCATTCCTCCTCTAATTTTCCCATAACAACAAGCCTATAAAGTACTGAATAACTGGCCCAAAATCACCCAGGAAGTTTCCATGGCTAAGGGCAGCCTTCATTTTGGATTGTTTCAGTCCTAGGTCAGCACTTAAACCAATGTGCTCCACATTCTACAACAGGGCTTTTCAACGAGTGGTACGGGTACCACCTGTGGTACATTGGCACCTGGCAGGTGGTACGCGACCATCCTATAAAAGTGGTACCAGGGGAGGGGAATGAGCTCAACCAGTGGCAGCATCGCACAAGCCCGAGAGAGAGATGGCTGGAGCTGCAGGGCTGTCAGGGCTCAGCGGAAGCGCCAGGATCAGCGCTTCTTCGGGGCTGTCAGGGCTCAGTGGAAGCGCCTGGATCAGCGCCAGGCTCCAGATGGAACTCGGTGGTGATCCTGCTGCTTCTGCTGAGCTTAGAAGAAGCACCAATCACCTGGAATGTTGCAGCATCTCCAGGGTCTTGTGATTTACATTCAGATGCTTGGCAACTGATTCATATTTATGATGGTGACAGTGTCCCAGGGTCATGTAAAGTGACCAAAACCTGCTGCAACCACCCAGCAGATGGGGGGAATAAAAACCAAACATCCCCCCACCCCACCCCCGCTGCCAATCTTCAACAGAAATGCTCACAAAAATAAAAACCTCAGACAGGAGGAAGAGCACCGCTGGGCGGGCAGGCAGGTGTCTTGCTCGGCTGTGGCTTGGGGGGCACTTTTTCAGTGCCATTGTAACTTTGAACAGTCACTTTTTCCTTTTTGGGGGGGATCATCAAGTTTTTGACACCTTGCTAGGCGACTGGTGGTACTCGGATATTGCCATATCCTAAAAGTGGTACAATGGGTGAAAAGGTTGAAAAACCCTGTTCTACAATACAGTGCTAGTGATTCCCTTTCAGAGAAGAAAATGGTTGCTAAAGTTGTTTGGCATGAAGTGGTGAAACAATAAATCTGTACAATTTCAATTTCTATTCCCCCAATATTGTTTTTGAGCCTATAGGGACATAGACATAGCATCTGACTGCAATTCTTTACAAATATCCAGGATCAACAGTATAGTCGCTTTAAAGAATTGTGGACAGGAACATTTATATCTGAGGTAGTCTTCAACTTACAACATCCATTTATTGACTGTTCAAAGTTAGAATGGCATTCTAAAAAAAGTGATACTTAGAACCATCACAGCATCCCCAAGACACATGACTAGGTGCTTGGCAACCCATATGTGTTTATGACAGTTGCAGCATACAGGAGTGACGTGACCACCATTTTGTGGCCTTCCCAGCTGACTTCTAACAAGCAAAGTCAATAAGGGAAGCCAAATTTGTGTAAGGATTGCATCATTCACTTAATAATTTGCAATCATTTACTTAACAACTGTGGCAAAAAAGTCACAAAATCTGGGACAACTCTATTATCAACTGCCTTGTTTAGCAATAAAACCTGTGGTCCCAATTTTCATTGTAAATTGAGGACTACTTGTGCTTAAAATCATTTGAAGATGGAACCCAAAGTGCTGCCCAATCCTAACTGAAGCTAACTTTGCAATATCTTAAATTTGTCCCCCTTTTTTATCCTTAGCTTTTTTCCCCCCTCTCCTCTGAGAAGGAAAAGAAGCAATATCTGCAACCATGTTCTACAATTCTCTCTTCTGGGCGAAGAGTTTTCAGTGGACTAAGCATCCTTCAGCATCTGTTCACTGAAAAGAATAACCACAACGCGTGATCAACCTTCTTATGAGGTAGCTTACCTGCATTGGTACTCCTCAATCAGGTCCTGCATCATTCTCTGCTGGTTTTCTAATTTATTCTTTTCATTAAACATATAATCAATTTTTTTTCTCAAGTTAGTGATGTAGTTTTCAAACAGAGTGCTCAAGTCTTTCTTAACCATTGGCATCTTCTGGTTTTGCAGCAGTTCCCACTTGGTTATCAGTATCCTGTTTCTTTGCTCCAGGCTTCTGACCTAAAATGCAGAGAGAATAAAGTTTGGTGCATTGGTGATCAATTCCCGAGGCTTCGAGAAACAAACAGTTAATACGACATTTTAGACTTTGGCTAGGAAAGGGGCACCTTTGAAACTACAAGACTCACCTGTCCTATATTAAAGATATCCTAATTCAACATGCCAAATTTCTCCCAAACTAATGTAATTGTCAACCTTACTAGGTAGACTAGACAGGAACCATGGCAAAATGAGCTAATTCTACTTTATTGTAAAGCTGCATCACAACAGAAACTTACAAGTCTGAAAGTAGAATAGAATAGTAGCCACAGAACTTAGGGAAGCCTCTTGTTCTGCCCATTATGCAGCTGCATCCTATTGTCTCTCTAATTTGACCATTCTCCTAGGCAGCATCTCTTTGCCCAATGTCATTCTCTCATACCATTACATCAGCCCTTATTTATACCATTTTTCCCCTCTGCATTAAAAAAGCCCTCGGGGATCTCTCCCAAAGTCTTCTCTGCAGATACAAGATGGTGGAAAAGAGTGGGGATTTCAGAAACCGAAGGAGCTTCCTCAATGCCATCTAGTCAAGTAAAAAATTGGACATGTGGAGATTGAGCCCAGCCTCAATCTCCTTCTACCACTTTAGGGTCATACTTAATGCAGTAGTGGAAGACCCCCTCAGAGGTTGGAGGCCTTCTCTCCCCTAAGATTGAATGAGCCAAAAATGGCTCTGCTGAAGCAGAAGGTGCCCCCAAACAAAATAGATCTCAAGGCAGTGACTCAGGCACGATAACAATAAAGCCCCTTCTCTGTGGGTTTGTAGGAGGAGTCTTTGATTTGTTAATGAACTTGCTATTCTTACATGTGGCATGTTTGAGTGGCTCGGTGAATGTCAGTAATTCCCTGAGATAACTCAAGTAAATGTATTGATTGTATATGCTGAACATGAAGCAAAGAAGCTGATGGAATGGAAGCACCCTTGCTCAGTCTTCTTCACATCTGCTATCAAGAGTCAGGAATTCCTGGAAGCACAAGGGCTGTATCAAGGGAAGCTCTCAAGGATGGAGAGCCCTTCCAGTCTAACTGGCATAGGCTTCTAATGTCCATGGGCTGATTTTGCTTAGCAAAGATGGGTCACGAACGCAAACCTAGTGTGGTAATCTGGGTTTTAACTCCTAAAACAGCCAGAAGCTTGGATTAAATTGTTCCTCGAGGAAAGCCACACTCTGATTATACTTCTCACTAATCTAGTCAGGATGGAGAACATCAGGATGATAACCTAAGTTCAAACCTCTTTTCAAGGTGACTGAAAGACTTTGGGCCAACTCTCATCCCTTGAATCTAGCTTTTAGAGGATGTCTATATATATAAGCGGCTATGTTAAGTAGCTATATATATATAAGGTAAAGGTTCCCCCACACATGCGTGCTAGTCATTTCCAACTCTAGGGGCCAGTGCTCATCTCCGTTTCAAAGCCAAAGAGCCAGTGCTTGTCCGAGGACGTCTCCGTGGTCATGTGGCCAGCATGACTAGATGCCAAAGGTGCACGGAACGCTGTTACCTTCCCACCGTAGTGGTCCCTATTTTTCTACTTGCATTTTTACGTGCTTTCGAACTGCTAGGTTGGCAGAAGCTGGGACGAGTAACAGGCGCTCACTCTGTTATGCGGCACTCGGGATTCGACCTGCCAAACTGCTGACCTTCTGATTGACAAGCTCAGTGTCCTAACCCACTGAGCCACCGCGTCCCTTATATATACAGTATATATACTGAGCCATGCTTACATCCGGGTCACAGATATAAACAAACATATGTAGAAATGGCATGACTGAATTTAACTATGCTGAACAAATCAATTTTTATATCAAAAATATGTGGAAGTAGATTGCAGTATACTAAGAATTGGGAAATTTATGGTCCTCCAGGTATTTGTTCCCATCATCTTCTGTTTTGAAAGTGCCAGCTGGGCCTCCTGGCAGACTTTGTTCAGTAACATCTGGACCACTTGCTCTCCAGTCCTGTGTTGTAGGTTTGCCAGTTTAATTTGCTGGTGAGTGAGGTTTCATTTAAGGATGAGCACCATTAAGATGTAACCTTTGCTACAAATCACCCCCATTGCCTTGGAAACACTGAGCCTTACTAAATATTTTCCAGAGCTTTGAAAACATTCACCTCCTTCGATTGCTTCAGCTTTGATCTAAAGCCTGGAATTAAGAAGGAAGTCTGCAAACAAATGCTTGAAGGAAGTCCCTTGAAGTTCAGGAAGAAAGATTTGCATCTCTCCATATGGTGGAAATAATTGTGCATCTTACAGTGCCTTTCCTTGGGCTATTTCTTCTTTTTTCCTGTTATGAATTATAGGTGCAGGCAACTAACCTCAAACAGGGCTGCTAGTGCAGAATTGAATCTGAAGCTTCCGCAGAGGCACTGAAAAGTAGCTGAGAGTTCAATCAAGACCATTCAGTGGAAGAATGTGACACAAGTAATGCTCTTCCACCTCACCATGCTGCCAAAAAGCTGAGAACTTCTAAGGCCCTCTTCTTTATCTTCACAGCGCCTCTATGCAATGCATTAGGCTAAAGACAGTGAACGTCAAATCAGTTTAAACTCATGCAGCTTAACTCAGCTCAGCTAAAGAAACAATTCAAATTCACCTTCTTTGTTAGGTAAGATTGAATATTGTGTGTGTCTCTGCGGTTTCACTCTAACACTATGCTCTGATTGATTAGACAGATCAATCTGTCTAATAAGCGAGGGGAGGGAGGGAGAGGAGACCTGTTGCTTTTGAAAATGTGCTGTCTCCCTTGTCTGCTTTTACATAAAAAATAAAGTATAGCAAGAATACCAGACTTAGAATTCCAAGCATAGAATTCCCAAATAATACATAGTTTGGTCCTCAGTGTAATAATGGGATGTCATTGATGTAGCCCATTTCAAACATCTTCACATTCAACAACTCTGTTTCACTAACCTCTCCAAAACACTTTTTCTTTTTTTCCCCACTGGGTCAGTTTATCCTTTGCATGAATGCCTAGACCAGGGGTAGGCAACCTCGGCTCTTTTATGACTCATGGACTTCAACTCCCAGAATTCCTGAGTCAGCACAGCACAGGAAGGCCATGAATCATAAAAGAGCCGAGGTTGCCTACCCCTGGCCTAGACCATGCTAAATTCTAAACCTGTTAACAAAACACAGTTGCTCTGTGTGTGTAACATGCTTGATCCAAACAAATAATCAATATCACAGTTTTAGAACCTGGCTTGGCTCCCGCCATACGCTGAATCACAAAATAGATAGTTCTGTGTCAGCCTCCTTTAGAAACTATGAACCATTTGCTCACGATGTGCCACGCTGTTTGGCGAGACATGTTTAAACCCAGCCTTGGTGTCCCAAATCCTGATGCATAACATATTCAATACCTCCTGGAGTGAGATAACAAAACTAAGGAGATATTATGATTCTTGCCTTCAATCCCTGAATATTCAGCCATGTGTGTAGTTCCTTCTGCCTCAATTGGAGGCGGGGGGGGGGAGAGGAGGAAGGGAAGAATTAACTTACCTTGTCAATGAAGCTAGCAAACTGTGTGTTCAGGTCTTTCATTTGATCCTTCTCTTGGACTTTGACTTGATGATCGTGTGGATCAACTCCCAGATAGAGAGGTTCTAAGAGATGCTTGTTAATATTAACTTCCAATAACCCCTCATTTCTATAGCTTGGCTTGGGAATGTCTGTGTATCCGAGATTGCAGGCATTTGCAAAAAAGCCGTGGTCTGTGACGCTTCCCATATCTGAATGACTACCACTAAGGCTTTTTGGCTGGTGGCTCATGTAACAGGAGATCCTGTGATTTCTCCCAAAGCTATGGAAACTTTTGCTGCTGTTGCCTCTCTTGAAAGAACAGTTGGCTGAGTGGTTTTGCGTCCCATTGATCTGGATCTCATCATTGCAGTCAATGGAGGAGATTGAAGATCTTCGGAGGTTGGCTTGAGGAAAGGGCTGCTGGTCCATTGTGTCAAAAGAGTGCTTGGAGGACAATGGGAGCCACAGGAGGTGAATGAAGGAACTCCTTTCATGCAAGACTTGAAGCAACTCCTTTTATGCAGAAGGATAGACTGGCTGGCAATGTTAATTTCGGGTATTACTGGGTCTGCCTAGCCTAGCAGCGAAATCTTGATCTCAGAGGCTGTTGTAGGAAGTAAATGAAAAAGGCTGGGAAGAATAAAAAGGCTCAGGAAAGCTCTTCATTTAGAAAGGTTGCCAGTCAAGATTTCCCTTATAATTGCTTCCCTTTTATTAGTATTTTCAAGGTAGCTGGAAGGTCTTATGGTCAAAGCATTTTTGGAATGTGAAGTATTATCTCTTTCTTACCTTGTGTATTTTCCATGCCAAAGGTTAGGCTTTCTTCTCTGGTAGTGCCCTTAGTTTGGATGCACAGAGAGCATTCCATGTTCCTGCTATACAGTAAATAAATTGATAGCAATATATAAGTAGTCCTAGATTTATGACCCCATTGGGACCAGACATTTGGTCATAAGTTGAGACATCCACAGGACCCAACCAGCTCCCCAAATATGGTGATGTTACTGCAGGATAAAGGGGACAGCACAGTGGTGGGATTCAAATACGTGAACAACTGGTTCTCTGTGTGGATGCTGCTTCTGGAAGTCCGTTCTGGGCCTCGGCAACAAAAAATTAGCTACTGGTTGTGCTGAAGTGGTGCGAACCGGCTGAATCCCCGCCACTAGAACAGCACAATGTTTTACAGTGATGAATAATGCTTTATGGGCTCTAAAGCACCTTTTCTGAGGCTGTAGTAACTTTGAATTAAACAACCAGTTGTAAGTCAAAGTCCTTTTCTTCCCTCCCAACTGTGTGGCAAGTAGAAAGAAAGGTGTTCAGCATAAAGGCGAAACTGACAAATCCCCCCATCAGTTTCATCACCAAAAATATTTACTTTGTATTCTGCCTTTATTTTCTGTAGATTATATGCAGAAGGAGATTCTACATTCATAATATTCCCTCCCTATTTTTGCCATAATAACCCTGTGAGGCGGGTTGGGCTGAAAGAAATAATGAATGGCTCAAATCACCCAGCCAGTTTTCATGCCTCAGGTAGGACTAGAATTCACCATCCTCTGGATTCTAGTTCAGCACCTTAACCACTATGCCATACTGCCTTTAAAAATTAATTGCAGAGGTTCTGGGGGCGGGGGAATCAGTATCATTATCACTGTTTTCTTTTTCACTGACCAAACTTACTAAGATGTTCCAGAATGAACCATATCTGTTCTGAAGCTGACTGAAAGTTAACCAGTTTTGTATCCAGCTGCTATCCTGTCTCTCCCAAGAACAGGAACAATTAATTCTGATAAGAACTGAATAAATAGTCCCATTTCCTTGTTTTTACTGGGAAATTCCATCCTCATCAAATATGACACTTGACAGATGTGCTGCAGCATTTTTTTGTTTATTTATCCTTTAATTACATCTGTCCTATGCCCTAACATCTGGTCTTTAAAAATTGCATTATTCAGCATGTATTCTTCTCTAAGTACATGCAAAGAGGACAGAACAGAACAGCATTCTTTGTACAGTGTTGAAAACGTCAAAAATTGGGAACATGCCATACTTGCTTTTGGACAAATGGAAGGACTTCTTCTGACCTTTTCTTTTGAAGTTCCTCAGAAGAAAAGGGAATATTTATCGATTCTATTTTCTACCCCCTAACTGCACCTTCGGTGTAAATCTGGAGAATCCAGTTCCAGTGCATAAGACAGATCATTCCATTCAAGGAAAACCTAGAAGTAATTCAATTCTTAAAATGTTTTCCAACATTCTTGGTAATCGTTAGTTTGGAAAACCAAAACTGGAGAATACACAGCCATGGAAAAAATGACTGCATATATTCATAAGAGAGGTCTAACCAAATTCAAGGCGTAATGGCTCCCTTGTATACAAGATACCACACAGTGAGGCAATTCAAGACTTAGAATATGCTTTTTTTTAAAGGAGAAACTGTTAAAATAGTTAAAATGACCTAAACAGAAATGAGTAATAATTATAGAACTTGAAAGAATAGTAAAGTTACCTAAGAAAATGACTTAAATAGCAGTTAGCAGTTGGAGAAAGAAGAAAATAAAGGAGAGAAAAAAGGACAAAAGTGGAGAGCTATTTGAATGCTTTTCCTTATAGACAGTTTTTCATTCTTTTGCTTTTTCTTAATCGTTACATCATTTGAGTTCCCACTAATGTACAACCCTCACCTCAATGTAATTTTTATCCAGCAGCAACAATAATTATATACAATTAATTATTTTATATGTGCTGCAAACAGAATAGAGCTGGAAGAGACCTTGGAGGTCATCTAGTCCAACCCCCTGCTCACGCAGGAGACCCCATTTCAGACAAGTGGCTGTCCAGTCTTGTCTTACAAACCTCTAGTGATGAAGCACTTACAAACTCTGAAGGCAAAGCTGTTCCACTGGTTAACTGTCGTCACTGTTAGGAAGTTTCTCCTTAATTCCAGGCCAGTTCTCTCCTTGAGTAGTTTCCATCCATTCTTTCTTGTCTTGCCTTCCAGGGCTTTGGGAAATAAGTTGACCTCCTCTTCTTTGTGACAGCCCCTCAAATACTGGGATACTGTATCAGTCACCCCTAGTCCTTCTTTTCTCTAGATTGGTCGTATCCAATTCCTGCAACCGTTTCTTCATTTTTTTCTCCAGACCCTTAATCATCTTACTTGCTCTTCCCTGCACTTTTTCCAAAGTCTCAACATCTTTTTTGCAATGTGATGACCAAAACTGGATGCAGTATTCCGGGTGTGGTCTTCCTAAAGATTTATAAAGCAGTACTAATACTTTGTGTGATCTTGATTCTATGCCTCTGTTTATACAACTCAGGATTATATTAGCTTTTTTTCACTGCTGCCACACACACTGCTGGCTCATAGTTGAGTGATCATCCACTAGACTCCAAGGTCCCTCTCACAGTTACTGTTTTTCAGCCAGGTTTTTCAGCCAATCTGTACTAGTATCTTTGGTTTTTCCTGCCTAGGTGTAAAACTTTGCTTTCCCCCCCACATTAAATTTCATGTTGTTGAACAGAGCCCATTGTTCAAGTCAAGTCTTTTTGGATCCTGAGCTTGTCTTCTAGGGTGTTGGCTATTCCTGCCAGATTAGTGTCATCTGCAAATTTGATGACTTCCAATCTGGGTCAGTCACCAGAACCAGAGGTTTGTCTTCCAAGCTTTCAGACTGGTGCTGGAGCCGAACTTCAGGGAACCTCTCTCTAGCCTAGAGAGAAGTCCAAGTCCCCATGTCCCCCCAGATTGGATCCTGCAACATTATCATGGGACACCTATATTCACCTTCATTTGTTGATGAGTTCCCCTTCTATTCCCTTATCTAAGTAATTTATAAAGATATTGAAGAGTACTGGGCCTAAGACAGAACCTTGTGATACCCAACTGCTTACTTTCCCCCATGTAGATGTAGTATTAAGGACTAATTGTTGAGTATGGTTTGTCAGCCAGTTACAAATCCATTTGGTGATAATGCTGTCTATCCCACATTTTTCTAGTTTACCAAGAAGTAGTTTATGGTCTACTGTGTCGAATTCCTTGCTGAAGTCTAAGTATACTATGCCCACAGCATTTTGCTGGTCTACTAATTTAGTTACTTTGTCAAAGAATGAAATAAAATTGGTTTGGCATGATCTGTTTTTAACAAACCAGTGCTCGCTACAAGTTATAACTTTATTTATTTCTAGATGTTCACAGATCTGTTTTATTATTATTTTTTCTTCCTTCCCATCACTCCCTACTTCCTTGTTTGATTGGCTGTCTTGGGGTTTATGCTTAGGATTAGGTCCTAAAGATTACCCCCTCAGTTTTAGTTTAAAGCCCTTCAGATAAACTGAACCAGTCATTTTCCAAACACATTCTTCCTGATTGAGGGACCACCCATCCCTTGCCAGGATCCTTTCCTGTAAGTAATGTAGACCATGATCTAAGAATACATTCTCTTGGCAGCACCAGCTCTAATGCCAGTGGTTCATTTCTAAAACCTTTTGTTCCCTCATTGGATGTTGTCCTTTTGTTGGAAGTACAGATGAAAACACCACTTATGCTCCTAACTCCTTAACTTTCTTGCCAAGCTTCTTATAGTCTCTTGATATTGTTTTCAGGTTCATTGCCATGTTGTTCATCCCTACACAGAGAAAAAGAAAAGGATTGTACCCTGTGGATTTGATTATTTTAGCAAGGCTCATAGCTACATCTTTGATTTTTTCACTTCAGGGAGACAATACTTGCTTGATTTTCCAGTCTACAGTTCCCTGTTTTTTCCCCCATGAGAAGTGAATCTCCTATCACCAATATTTGCCTTTTTTTCCTGGGGAAATCTGGGCTAGTTTCTTCCTATCACAGGAACACTTGATGATATCCCTGTTCAAGGTGTTTGCATACTTTCTTCAAGGGGGAGACTATGAAATCAATTGCCCAACTCCAGTGGGCCTACACTGGACTGGGCTGAACTAGATAGCAGGGTAATTACTCTTGGTTGTTATTTTCTTCTATGAATGACATGCTTTCATCAGTTTTTCTCTAAAACTTCATATACAGGTTCATTTCTTTTGGTAATTGTTTGTTCCTTATTATGTTCAGCTTATATATAGTCTTCTTGTTTAGGTTGTTTTCTCATTTTGTAGGTTGAGTCCCAGAATGACTAGAATTGCCTCTAGACCAGGGGTGTCAACGAAAAACAAGAAAGTCCAGTTGCCTTGTGAAAAAGCACCTTTGGGATAACTATGACCTGAATGACTGAGAATCTCCACAGAAAGAGAAAACGGTATCTCAGCTGAAAATAAAAATGTACTCTCAGCTTGTAGTTAGTGTAAGAGTATTTAAAAGTCTGCACATCGATATTAACGGAAAAAGAGGGGGGAAAATTATGCAGTTTATTCTGAAAAGTTAAAAAGAGTACAATTGCTATAATACAAAGCAAGAGACAATAAACGCTGGGTTGCTGTGATTTGCCTTCTACTCAACAAAGAATGCTGAACAAGGGACCTGAGATTTGCAGCGGCATTTGTTTTTTTGCAGGAAACCTCTGGCTGCTTTTTAGGAAATGCTTTGCTCTTAGCCCTATACTCCCCTGCTTGACAATGTTTCCCTTTCCTCCCTGTCTTGAACTGGTTTTTGTACTTATCCCTTTCCTTCTTGCCCTTCAGTTGATTGGCCATTGCCAGGGTTTTCAGGTACAATGTGCTGCTCTGGGTCCTTGGGTCTGCTAACTGCAGCCACTGCTCCACTGCCACCCAGCTCCATTCCGCCTCCCGCTCAGCTTGCCTCTAGCTTCTCAGCTGGTCCACCGTGCTGCTCCCAGCTGCCCAACTGTTGCCACCCAGCTCTGTTCTGCCGTCTCTCATCTGGCCTCCGGTTGGACACACCTCCATTCTGCTGCCATTCAGCCCTGCTGCTCAGCTCGCCTCTGGCTGCCTCAACTGATTAATACTGACGCTGATGAGTTAGGGATTATATTACTATGTATATAATTATATTTATTATATTTATTGATAATTATATTTATACTTTTCTTTCTTTAGTTGCATTTTTCTGCTGCTTTTTACTTAACTATTTAAAATAAGGTGTTTTTTAAAAAACACAACCTTTTGCAATTACGTCAGATTTAACAATATACCTACCCCCTGCGTCAGCCATGTTTTTTCTGGCACAAAATGAATTGGAAGAAGTACATTAATAAAATTAATGATGACGCAGCTATGCAGACCAAAGTGGCAGTGCTTGATTTTGAATGAAGGTATGCTTACTGTTTTACCTTCTCTAAAAATGCCAGCATTATGAGGAGCACACTGTTATTCATACATATTGTTTTAATAATTACATAGCATAATTACAGATTGCACTTGCCAATTTATTCTTCCAAAATGTTAAACAAGTGCAAATTAATGTTTGTATTACTCCTTTAAAATATTTCAAACAGATACAGGTCATTTGGTGCTTGAGGGAAGAATCTGCATTTAATTAAAATGCTTTGGAGAAAAACACTATGATGCAGGAAGCACAGGCAAAATGCTCGCCTCTGTTATATCTGTTCTCAGTCCTCCCTCCCCACTGCCTTCCACTAGAATTAAGGGCCCCTCACAACCCATGAAGTGACAGAGACCTCAGCCATGATGTCTGCTGTTTAGCATCAGAGCAAATTGGCATGGTAAGAAGCAATAGGGAAGCAATAGGGAATCCAGACCTGATTTGTGTGTTTTTGTGTGTGTGTGTGTGTTCTTCCCTATTATATAATTATATAATTACAATATAGAAAAGATGCACCTGCTCTCTCGAACACCACACCACCCCATGTTCATTCATTCATTCATTCATTCATTCATTCATTCATTCATTCATTCATTCATTCATTCATTCCAGGTTCCCTTGTCTCATCTATGTATGATTGCCAGACTGCCCTGGTTCCTTACATAAACCTTGTTAATCTAGCTGACAGCCAAGTGTCAGAACTCTTCTAATTTGTGTCATTTTCATATTTGAGGTAGACAATGTAGTGTTAGGGGGGTGTCTTTGCCCAAGGACTCCTATTTGTAAGATAGGTATTAGCTGGATTTCAACTTCAGTCTCCTGTGTCAAAGATGATGCTCTAACTACAATGCTATCCAACCGCTCTTCAAATAGCCAATCAGTCCGATACCGTGATAATAGACAAGGAGTAGACGACAGTGATGGTGATAGATGTAGTGGTGCCAACGTCAGGAAGACGGAGTATTATGAGAATCTGGAAAAGTACCAGACTTGAAAGAAGAATCTAGAGATGATGTGGAAAGTAAAGGCCAAAGTAGTGCCAAGTGGGGGTAGGAGCACTTGAGGCTGTGATTCCTAAACTGGGAGAGTGGCTCCAACAGATCCTAGGAGCAACGACAAGGCTCTCTATCCAGAAGAGTGCAATGTAGGAACAGTGGAGATACTCTGCAGAACCATCAAACTTCCAGGACTTTGGTAGAAAATCTGAGACTGAGCAAGAC
This sequence comes from Vipera ursinii, assembly GCF_947247035.1. Taxonomy (NCBI): domain Eukaryota; kingdom Metazoa; phylum Chordata; class Lepidosauria; order Squamata; family Viperidae; genus Vipera; species Vipera ursinii. Next base: position 153,241,566 of record NC_139513.1, read on the forward strand.
ACAAACTACCCATAAGGGTAGAAGGGGATTTTTTATATAGGACCCATATAAATCAATAAAATTATAAATAATTTTGTAAGCAGGCATTTCCAGTTTTAGACATATACATAAAAAGATTTAGATACTTATCTAAAAGCCTGTTTGAAAATTAGCTCTGTGCCGTGGTTTGTTGAATAAACCAGAATTGGCTGGGTTGGCATAATGCACTTAGTCAACAGTTATGCTTTATAAGCACAATGGCTAGGTTCACACAACAAAGTCACCTATAGCCAAACAAAATCACATGGCTTGGCAATTTTTTTCAGTCTGGGTATCTTTCTCAGGCCTGGACTTCAGGGCTCTGAATCCCCCAGCCAGCATGGCCATCCTGGATAACCTGGGAAGTCACCCCGCTTGAAGAAGGTTGGCTTAATGGGAAGTGGGAACACACTCAGCATCACTGCACGTGCCAGACATGTTTTATTTATTTATTTGTAACATGGCTGCCTATCATATACAATAATCCTAGATGGCTCACATAAAAATCAATAGAACAACAACATAAAATGACTTTATTTCTCACCACACCATCATGATAAGCCACACCGATATTTAGTGGCTCATCCCAATCATAGTCCAGTGTTGGTGGAAGAGACAGGTCTTCAAGCCCTCTAGAAGGCTAAGAGGATGGAGAGGGCAGCTACATCTGAAGAGGAAAGCTGTTCCAAAGGGTTGAAGTGGCTAAGGAGAAGCCACACTTTCAAGATCCCAGCAGGTGACAGTATGAGGGAAGGGATCTGAAGCACACTCACTCTGTCTGACAAGATGGGCAGATACCCTCAAGAACAGACAGTCCTGCAAATAATCTTGTCCTATGCCATCTAGGGTTGTAAAGGCGATATCCAGCATTTGTACTGCATCTGGAATTCTATGGGGAGTAAGTGCAACGCATACAACAATAATCTAAGCTGGGTAAACTATGAGATGTCCATCGTTGCTCACATCACTGCATCGTGGACTAGAGAGAGGCTTCACTTTCTCAGGGTCTTGCGGAAGAACAGGGTAGAACAACAGCTAATGACCCTCTTTTACCGGTCTACTATAGAGAGCGTCCTCTTGTATGGTATTGTGGTTTGGTATGCTGGTCTGACAGCCGCGGACAGGAAGGTATTACAGAGGGTAGTGAGCACAGCACAAGACATTGTGGGTTGTTCCCTGACACCACTGGATGACATCGCCAGGGCTCGTTGCCTTGGAAGAGTGAGGAAGATTCTCAGGGATGACTCACACCCTGGACGGTATCTCTTTACTCTCCTACCATCCGGTAGGAGATATAGGAATATAGCCAGCCGTACCAACAGGCTGAAAAATAGCTTTTATCTGTGGGCTATTAGGCTTTTAAATGAGACATAATCTTATGCAGAATTGACTTGGGAGGCCGGTGTGTGGTGTAGTTGGTTCACATGGTGTGGTAGGATGGAGGGTTTGTTGTCACTGTGTGTTGGGGGGAGAGAGCATGGGGGGAGGCTCAGCTAATCTCAATGTACACATGTTGTACTTTGACAATAAAGGTTTATTATTATGTAGCTTCTGGTTGACCTTTCAAGGGCAGCTCCAAATAAATAATCCAAATGATAGCTGACTAAGGTGACTGTTACTATAAGCAAGTTTCCCCCCCACCACCACCACCCAGGCTAGGAATAGATGCAATTGGTGCAAAAATAAAATAAATTTGGGCAAAGGCTCCCCTGGCCATGGCTGCAATCTGCTTTTTAAGTGAATACAGGAGAACCCCCAGGTTGCACACCAACCCTGCCAGGAAAGTGTTATCCCTCCACAGTCAAAGAGGTCACCTTTCCAGACCCTTTGGGATCAAAGCCATTCTGTCTTTCTAGAACTGAGCAGCAGCTGGTTTGTCCCCATCCAAACCCTCACAGCCTTGAGGCACTGGGTAAGCACTTAAACAGCATCCACCTGCTCAGTATTTTTTATTATTTTAATCCCATTTATATCCCGCCCTTCTCCGAAGACTCAGGGTGGCTTACAATTTAAAGCACAAATCAAATGTGCTTAGCAATAGCCTTCATTCTATGTATACGCCTGCTTATTAGGGCTTTCACCACCACCCCAAGCGGCATTATTACAAAGTCAGCTTATTGCCCCCAACAATCTGGGTCCTCATTTTACCTACCTCGGAAGGATGGAAGGCTGAGTCAACCTTGAGCCTGGTGGGATGTGAACCTGCACTAATTGCAGGCAGCTGGTGTTACTTAAGGAGGCATTAGTATGAGGTGGAGATGCATAATTATTATCTGTATACCGATTATTCCACACCCCAGGATGTCAAATGCTGTCATCTAGTAGTGTTATGTAGATATTAAATTATATACATGTTGGTTGTGATACATTCTTGTAGTTGTGGCTTGGGTTTTAGATAGCACTTATATTCGTGTGTGCAAAATGGAGAAAAGGAAGATTCCATTGGAGGAAAACAGTACAAGTTTTAAAAGGAAAAGTTAGAGTAAAAATGTGATGCGATTGAAGAACATGAACATGGTCAAAGCAACCCTATGACAAGATGGAGTATCTGAATCTATAGTAAAAAAAATAGTTTTTACTTGTTTTTGATAAATATTAACCATAAATATAAATTAAAAGTATATTTTCCTTTCTTTTAATGTTTCCTTTATATACATATAAATTTATGTATAAAAATATCCATTACCTATTTCCATTCAGCTGGAAGCAGTTACCATATTTTCTGTAGAAATGTCTCTTGAATAGTGTAAATTTAAATAATGCAACCATTAACTACACTAATCAAGAACCTGTAACAGGCAATGGTATCAAAAGTTGATAAAAGATCCAGGAGAGCCAGTAAGGACATCACTACCATCCCAAGCCCATCAGAGTTGATCCACAAGCGCAACCAATGCCATCTCATAACTACAGCCTGGCATGACTCCAAGCTGAAAAGAGTCTAGATCAATGATGGTGAAACCTTTGGGCTTGTCATATCAAAAATTCAGAAAATGCCTCATTTGACTTTGCTGGCATGTCACCCCTTCCCTGAACAAAAAAGAAATGATTCTCTATACTCCTTTCATCTAGGCCCCTTTGAATAGTGGCATTCAGTAGCAATGCTGAGGCTGGGCCTTAAGTACGGGTCCAGGCCTTGACTTCAGTTCTAGCACCACAATTGCCACTCAAAAAGGCTGCCACATACCATTCTCCAGAGTGATTGCCCTCATGGTCACCCACTTTTCAGAAGGTGTTCTGTTGAAAGGCCCTGCAGCCTACTGAAGGCTGTTGTGGGTCACATGAGGCCTTTGTTCTTCAACTGGATTCTAAGAATGCTCTTCCATAACCTCTGCACCCTCTCAACAAGTTCCTTTTAAAAGGGAAAGTTGGAAACTAAACAGAAGCTACTCAAGACTTTCAGGTCTCCTGAAAGGAGGGTCTCTAGGATGGTGTCTTGAAAAAGGAGGTGATTATCTCCAAGGCAGGCAAAGCACCTCCTCCCACAAGGAGGCATAAACCACTGCTTGGACCCAGTTGCATGCAGTCTCCGAAAGAACCATGACTAACCAGGAGAGATCCAGACTATAGGCGGCAGAGCGGATTGGACCAAACATATTGCTCATTTCCTCAGTATTGACTTGCTCAAACTCCTCTCACATAATCAGGCTAGGCTAGGGCTATGCCTTGGTCACTTCCACAGGATCTGCGCAATTAGATTTGGACTCAGAGTGAAGTTGAGCAGCTTTGTCTGACAAATGGCTAAAATCGTCCTCCCAGAGGCTCTATAAGGGCTCATCCAGACTCCTTACCCATTAATTACTTACAGCACCAGAAATCCTTCCCTAATTGCTACAGTGAGCCCAAGTGGCAGGATGATCATTTCAGGCGTCAGTAAAGGAAGTTTACACTAATGAGGGTTAAATATCTAGTAAATTTCAGGCACCTTGCTGACACAAAAAAGGGAAATAATCAGGGCTTTTTTTCTCATAGAACTCTCAGAACGGAGTTCCAGCACCTTTTTTGGATGGAACCTTGTAGGGTAGACAAGGCAGGTTGTATGACATGTGTGAGTTCCAGCACCTTTTTCTTTTACAAAAAAAGCCCTGGAAATAATCAGCTAATTTATTAATTTTTATTTCAATGTTATTACTTGAAAGGCAACTCAAGCTAGCAAACATATATAATGCACAACATCAGGGAGGTAGGCTGGACTGAGAGAGAATGTCTGGCCTAAAATCACTCAGCCAGTTTTCATGCCTGAGGTGGGACTAGAACCACAGTGTCCTGGTTTCTAGGCCAGAATTTTAACTACTACCCCAAAGTGGCTCTCATTAGCATTAGACAGAAAGTTAGTTATTTCACTACTTGCTAGAGTAAATAGGAAGAGTTAGTTTGTCTAAGTAACCTCTCTTCCAGGTGTTAATTGAAAATGGGAGTCATTTACAGTCCAAGGAAGTAGGGCAAAATCAGTGGTTGACATAGAAACTGGTGGTTGCCTAATTTAGATAAGGCCTCTGCTTATACAATTTTTCCAGTGGTTAGAGGAATAAATGTTTGAAATACTGTTTACTTGGGAATTCCAGCATAACTCTTCTGCTACTTCTATTTTTGTATCCAGAAAATTTTTCTTAAACTGGATCTCATCTGAAGCACATAGGAAATTCAGGTTTAAAACTTGACATACAATGATCTTTTTTTCATAGATAAACCCTGATAATGGGCAGGTGTTTATTTAAAAAGACAAAACAAAAAGTACCTGTCCATTAAGAATAGGAGGGCTAGAAATGGAAAGCTCTGAAGTTGTGCCCCACAGGTATTTGCAAACTTTTAATTAGAACTCATTTTATTGCTGACCTGAATAATGATGAAAGTTACCTCTATAAATTATCAGACCTGACCACTGTGGGATCTGTTGTGACCAACAAATGCACTTCATTGTACTTGTGTCCTAAAATCTTTCTCTGTTCCTACAGTGATAGTCAGTGCTTTTTTTGTAAAAGAAAAATGTGCCGGAACTCACACATGTTATACAACCCGCCTTGCCTACCCTACAAGGTTCCATCCAAAAAAGGTGCCAGAACTCCGTTCTGAGCGTTCTATGACAAAAAAAGTCCTGGTGATAGTACAAAAAAATCAACCTGAAGAAGTCAGAATAGAAGCAGTAGAAATATACATCAAGAATCCAACTGATAATGATATAAATCATTAGAGGAGTTAAGACAAGAAAACATAAGTTACTCTTGGTTTCAATATACCCAATTGAAAGCTAGGTGGAAGTCAGATCAAAAGGTTGGCATCACAATTACAGATCAAAATTTAGTAAAACAAATTAGAGATTTAAATTGTGCACATATAAAGAGGATATATAATGCTTTAATTGAATTGGATTCGGAAACGGAACTGGTTAAAGACTGTATGATAAAGTGGTCACAAAATATTCAGGAACCAATTTCATTGGACACCTGGGAGATAATTTGGGTTAGAAATGTTAAATTTACTCAGGCTCAAAACTTAAGAGAAAATTTTTATAAAATGTTTTATAGATGGCATCTGGATCCCAAGAAGTTGCCCAACATGTATCCTAATTTACAGTCTAAATGTTGGAGATGTGGTAGTTTAGAAGCTACCTATTTTCACATGTGGTGAACTTGTAGAAATATAAAAGCTTTTTGGATCAAAATTTGGTGGAACATTCAAAAGATTTTTAAGAGAAAGATAAAGTTTTCTCCGCAATTGTTTTTATTGGGTATTGTTGTAGATTGTGATGTTAAAGAAACTAACTTGATGTTGAACATGATAACAGCAGCACGGTTACTGGTGGGACAATATTGGAAGAAGGATAGTTTGCCCACTATAGAAGAATGGGTGTTTAAAGTTTCGAATCTTGCAGAAATGTCTAAGATTTCTGCTTATTTGAAAGATCATTCACAGGAAAGATATATTTCAGTTTGGAGGAGATGGATAAATTATATTCAGAACAAATATGGGACTAAAAAGTTCCATTTAGCTTATGAGTAGATTTTAGTGGGATATTGTTATTGGTACTTTGTTTGTAGTTATGTTAAAGGGGAGTTAAAGCACATTATGAATTTGGTTAATTGTATATTATGCATAATTTTTATTTAGAATATGATTATTGTAACTATAATCCTGTAGTTAGCTCTGGGAAGTGGGGGGGGGGAGTGGGAGGGTTTGGGGTGGGAGGGATTTGGGGATATATTGTAAAATTTTGTTTTTGTAAAACTCTTTAATAAAAAAAAGAATCCAACTGACCACTAGCTGGCAATTCACATTCTATGAATTCTGTAAATATTTGAAATCTGGAAGATTGACCTCATTCAGCTGCTTGTAAGTTTAAATGTGTACCCCTTAATGCTGAATATTTGTGTATTTTTCTATATAACGTAGGAGGTAGGAGTTATGTTCCTAGAATTTTATTCTACTTTATAACTTAGCAAGATCCTTTGAATATTTTGGACTGTAATTTCCAAAAATTGTAATTAGCAAGTGCAATGAACACCTATATTTCTTGAGAATTTAGTAGTTGTAGACCAATTTTTCTGGAAGGCATCTGGTTGGGGAAAGTTGATCAAGTTGTATTCTCAACACATGGATGGCTGGTCCATAGATGTCCCCCCATCAACAAATGGCAGGTATACAAGATGATCCCTGAAAATATGGACAGTTTGTTAAATAGGATATTAAGCCATTGGCAACAGATGCACTTTTCCACTTTATATTCCTTAATTGTGTTACGTAATTAAATCCTCAAATATTGCACTTGGGATTTTTTTCTCTATAACTTTTATAATACTATCTTATCAAGATCTGCTAGTAAAAATCCAGATTTTTACTGGATTATTTGCTGTCACCTTGCAGTTTTTTGCATCTACAAACATGTTGATAATGTAGCCTTCCGTACATCAGACATCATATGCCCGAGGTTCCTCCTTAGATGTATTTTGATTAAACATCATTCTTCCCAGGGCTAATGTTTTATATGAAGACATCCTGAATTGTTTGCTTCAATGTATTCTTAACAGTGTTGACCTTGTAGCTTTAATGAGCTGTAAATTGTGCCATGTGTCCTAACTCTTTCTCTCCTTTCTTACCTAGCTTTAAAAAAATTATTGATGGAAATTAGCTATTGTGGTTTGACTTCTCTGATTAACTCTGACTGCCAATAAGAGTTTCATTCTACCTTGTCTTTTCTGCTTTTTCAAAATAATAAAAGCAGGTGGCTCAATAGTTGAAAAAAACTTGGAATCCATTCCACCTGGTACAACTGATCCAGCTGCCTTTCTCTAGCCAAATAGCATGCTATTATCTGTGGAAAATCACCTTGAATTAGGAAGAACTTCATGCTTCCACTTTTCTGGTTGCAAATCTGCTCACTTTGTTTGGATCTTTACATGCTTCAAAGAAAATGCATTCAATAAAATCCTCTCCTTTAATATTATTTTGAGCTGTAATTTAAATCCAGAATGAGATGTTGTCTCCTATCCACCTGGATTATTTTTGTTCTTGTGGCTTGTAATTAATGGTGTCTGCAGGCTGTCCAGAGCCACTTTGCATGAGTTGGTCAGGTAAATAAATTTGATTAATAAATAAACCTCTAATTCAGTGGGTTAATTACAAGCAGGATCTAAACTCATCAGGAAAAATGAATAATTACTTTCTGAGTGGGGATGTGTAGACCCTCTGCACCTGTAGGTGGGTCCTTAATGAAGCTGGATCTTTTTGGAGACTTGCACGGTAGCTGTTCGATCCCAGGAAGATACAATTTTGAGGAAAAATGTACTAGTAATTTCTTAAACATTAATTTTGTATGCCTCTTATTTATTAATTTCATTATTATTTATTGTATGGCATATACATGGACAACAGTATATATATATTAACATTTCACGTGGATAGTAAAGCACAATAAAATATAAATGTTAAAAAGATCTATGTTCAGATACCTAGGCTGTTGAACCATTGAAGCACAGCATCATTTATATTTTAAAAAATCAGATTCTGGACTGGTATATTTATTTAGTGTATGACATCTACAGAGTTCATGCAATCACTGATATACAATACTAATAAAACCCATTATACATAGACACAAATATGTTCAAATAAATTATCAGCAAATATATATCTCTATATAAAGTATGTGGACAATACAATGTACAAGGTATGCCCCTACTTTCAATGATTCTGGTCAACTGACCAATGTCAAAGGAATTACAATAAAATCCATAAAAGATAAAAAATAAAACAAAAGGCCTTGGTAAAGAGTCATGTTTTCACAGCTCTTCTAAAAAGCAGCAAAGTGTGTCCCCAAAGTGCATTGACTTGAAAGGTGACATATAAGATTTAAATTTTGTGTCCTTCATTCAGTGTCCATCAGAGAGCCACAATGACATCAAAATGATGATATGGGTTGATGATGTCATAATATTTTTATCCCCTATGTCATGGATGTCCAACTCGCCATGTCATGTGACGTCTTGTGACATCTCGCAACTTTTTTGTGCATTGCTGGAGCTGGGGTGGGCGTGGCTACGGTATGATGCAACTGGCCTGCGGACTGGCAATTTGACACCCCTGCCCTATGTACATGAAGGAAGTCCCATCCAGTATGGCTTTACCAGGAACCCTGTCTATTGTATTTTTTAAATCAATTTATATGGCTACCCACTTGCCAAAGGGAATCTGGACAACATAGCAATATATTAAAAACAACATAATCAACAACAAAATAAATATGCAATCCTGAAATTAAATCATTACATGCAGGACTTTATAAGTGATACTCATTACTTTGAATTTTACTCAGAAATCTATTGAGAACCAGTGCAGTTCTTGAAGTACAGCAGTAGTGCCATATTAATGTAGTCTGTTTGCCTGTAATTACCCATGCCACTGCATTCTGGACCAGAATAACAGAGTTTTAAGGGACCTTGGAGGTCTTCTAGTCCAACCCCCTGCTCAGGCAGGAAACCCTACCTCATTTCAGACAAATGGCTGTCCAATATCTTCTTAAAAACTTTCAGTATTGGAACACCCACAACTTCTGGAGACAAGTTATTCCACTGATTAATTGTTCTAACTGTCAGGAAATTTCTCCTTAGTTCTAGGTTGCTTTTCTCTTTGATTAGTTTCCATCCATTTCTTCTTGTCCTGCCTTAAGGCACTTTGGAGAATAGCTTGACTCCCTCTTCTTTGTGGCAACCTCTGAGATAGTGGAACACTGCTACCATGTCTCCCCTTGTCCTTCTCTCAATTAAAATAGACTTACCCAATTCCAGCAGCTGTTCCTTATATGTTTTAGCCTCCAGTTCCCCAATTATCTTTGTTGCTCTTCTCTGTACTCTTTCTAGAGTCTCAAACATCTTTTTGGCAGTCAAAACTGGATGCAGTATTCCAAGTTTGATCTTACCAAGGCATTATAATAGATGGTTTTGCAGTAAACCAACTGGTAAGTAATTAAAGGATGCATAATCCTGATCAGAGCCTCCTAGTCTAGAAATGGGTATAATTGATATCCCAGTTGAAATTGTGCACATCTGCCACCTGCTTCCTGAGCAGAAGTTGTGAGTCCAAGAGGACTCCCCCACCCACCCTGCATTTGCTCCTGCTAAGTTGTCATTTGTTAAGTAATTAAGTTCCATTTTGTGTGTGCTCTTTATACAATTTGATTGATACATGAAGCTCTTTTCTTTCACATCCAATACCTTGTATTCTTTCAGATATTACTCTTCACTTAAGGAAACCAGTAAATCAAAGAAATTAAAGCGAATAGTGGCAAACTAGTTTATTTTCAAGAACTGTAATGGATTTTTTGTTAACCTTTTAGAGGCTAAGGTGGGATATGGGGATTTTTATTTATCTTTATTTATTTTCTTTCCTCCTTTACTATTTTATTAGATAAATCAAAGTGGCAATCATATCGAATACCCCTTTCTCCTCCTGTTTTCCCAGCAACAGATCTATAAGTTGAATTGGACTGAGACAGAATGATTGACCCCAAGTCACCCAGCAGACTTTCATGTTTAAGAAGGGACTAGAATAAAAGTCTTCTGGTTTCTAGTCTAGTGCTTTAACCACTACACAAAACTGTCTCTATCAACAAAGATGATTAGGGGACTGGAGGCTAAAACATCTAAGGAATGGTTGCTGGAATAGACCGTGTCTAGTTTAATGAAGAGAAGGATGAGGTGGGGATGTTAAGTCGTGGGCTCTGGTGAGCAGGAATGAAGACACAAGGCGGAGTACAGAGAAACTCATTCTTTTATTCTTGCTGGAACTGTACTTGAGCTTGGGCCGCACCCAGCCACAATATATAGCCTAGCCCTAAGGTAGCAGCCAATAGGTTTGAACCCGTGCTTGCCCCCTGGGGCTGACCAATTGCAGGACTGGAGACAGCCTGTCTGGGTTGCTGGAGAGCCATTAACTCTCCAGCAACGCATGTGGTGTAGTATCACAAGCCCAATACATACAGGGGATAGCAGTGTTCCACTATCTCAGGGGCTGCCACAAAGAGGAGGGACTCAAGCTATTCTCCAAAGTGCCCAAAGCCAGGACTAGAAGCAATGGATGGAATTGGGTATGTCTAGTTTAATGAAGAGACGGACGAGGGGGGACATGATAGCAGTCTTCCAATATCTCAGGGGCTGCTATTAGTCAAGCTATTTTCCAAAGCGCCCAAAGGCAGGACAAGAACCAACGGATGGAAACTAACCAAAGAGAGAAGCAACCTAGAACTAAGGAGAAACTTCCTGACAGTTAGAACAATTAACCAGTGGAACAACCTGCCTCCAGAAGCAGTGAATGCTCCAACACTGGAAGTTTTTAAGAAGAGACTGGGCAGCCATTTGTCTGAAATGGTATAGGGTTTCCTGCCTGAGCAGGGGGTTGGACTAGATGACCTCCAAGGTCCTTTCCAACTTTATTGTTATTGTTTATTGTTATTATCTTTCTTCTGTGAACTACATGTAATGTCTGCAGCCATTGGTTCTGATATCCAAACAGCTGAGGACCTGTATGCAGTAGGAGCATTTTGGTCAACAAATACGTTAGCGATTTTCTAAATGCACTTTCTGGGGAAAACATTCATTCATATCATCCCCACAATCTGAAGTTACTAAAAAATCAACCGTAACAAAGCGATAAAACCTCTTATGATAGAAAACTATGTTTTCTCCTCAAGTTTTAGTAAAGTTTGCATTGAGGGCTTGCTTTAAAAAAAATGGTGGAAGCACATTCTCTGAAGCTAAGCTTAGAAAAAAATTACCTGCAAAGCAACATGTCACAAGCTATCTAAATCAATATTTCTCAACCTTGGTGTGCTGGTTGGGGAATTTTGGGAATTAAAATCCATGCATGGTTGCCATGTTTGAAAAACATTGGCCTAAATGATCTGTCAATGCTCTCAGTGGAGAATGTGTGTGTCAGAAAATGGATTTTTTATTGTATTTGTATATTCTATTTAAAAACTCTATCCTCATAGAGCGATCCTCTACATAGAAGGTATAGGCGTAAACAAGAGATAGGATACAGTGGCATACTAGAGAGCTCAGTATGTTTGCTTATCCTCAACTTGCTTACAAATCCTCCCATATTCAAGTTAACATCTGAACGAGTTCACTTCCTTGCCAATTGTTTTGCCTCTCTAAAGCACTCTTGCTGGAAATCTTATGTAGCAAAATTAAATGGTTTCCTTACTGAGGATTTCTAATCTGTTCCTAATCTCCACATTAGGCAAAGATGCCCATGATGTGGTGGAGAAGTGACAAAATGTATATATATCATAATGTCATGTCACAAACTTCATTCCATGTATCTGATGCAGCATCACAGTGCAAATCTATAAGGACAGAGCTTGAGTTGTAGCATCATGACACACACATCAGTATTTTGGCATCATCTGGTTTAGGAACAGATGGTTATGAGAGCAAGTTTTATGTGCTTGATTTGTTGACTTGGTGAGGTTCTGTGTGTTTAGAAATGTGAAACTCTGTCTAAACTGACTGATTTGACACCTACATTTAAGAATTTAGGTTTCATCAGTTTTGCTGCAGAAATCCAGTATCTATTATATTTTCTTCTAATTTATACATGTTCCCTACTGAATATATATAAAATATACTCATTTGTATACCTGTTGCTCTGTAATGTATAGCTTTTTATAAACAGCATTCCCATTGGTATACCTTTGCATAGGGTTTCTGAGCTTAAGAAATATTCCAGAACAGAATGTCTAGTTGTATCTTAATTGATTCCATTTTGGTGGGTCACACAATTTTTTTCTTGGAGAAGCAGAGGCAGCAGGAAACCTCCATCTCATCACAGTGAATAGGTTCACAGGAATATTGCCACAGCTTTTAATTTCTATCAGAAATGTACAGGAAATCTACAGAACTAAATGAGACCCTTCAGATCAAACGCTGGATGAAGTCCAAAAGGCATTCGGTTTTGTTCCTCAGTGTGATATGGCATTGTTCTTTGGAGATAAAAGTAAAGGGGAAATCAGTGTGGATCAATTTATGGGTAGAAGCAATTCAGATGAGCTTCTGCACAGTCTCACAATGTGCAGCTGTGTAACTTCAAAGTGTAGAGGTCCTTCACACAAGGGGTACTTGGAAAGTATTCCTGATCTTCAGTGGAGAAGCTCAACATGAATAAATTCACATGTGCCTTTTTTCATGTGCATGGCTGATGCTTAATACAACCCCAAGTATGTCAAAGATCCTATTCCCATTCAAAGTGCAGAACTTTTCTTAAGCAAATCTGCAATAAATGGTATATGCTTGTATCGATTTCTCCAAATATATTGCTTTCATGCATTCTAAATGTAAATGATATACTTTAATGTGTTAGTATTACTATGGAGAATTTAATATACTTTTCTACTCATGGAAGTACACTGCAAAGTTGAGAGAAATGCAGATCTGAAAAGCTCATTTTTTATTTTTATTTAGCTCCGAAAATGAGATGCCAAGTAAGCTTGAATTCTAATGTAAAGTAAATGAATTTTGCCTCTGTGTCTACTTGACAGAGGGAGCTGGGCCAGCATGTATATGTTTACTTCCAGTTTACAGAGAAAAATTTAGAGACAGAAGGAAGCAAGAAACAAAAACACTAAAGTGAAGCAGAAGCCAAATGCATGCATGCAATTTATTGAAAATATAGAAGGAAGCTTGGAGAGCTTAATAAGGAGCAAAATATAGCAACAACGTAGATATTAAAGATATATGTCCTTTGCAACTAATCCTTAATCAGAATAGTAATGCATGCATTGAACTATGTATGGCAAAGCACACTTAATTAAAAAGATGCAACAGAATTTCACGCTACGATGAGGAAACTTTCTAAAGTGTTATTTGGATTCAAATTTCTACTAATCTTTTTTGACAGAAACTTGGCTTTTACCAGTGACATCTGAATACAGAAGCAGAGAATCTGCCCGCATCATTCTCTTCATCCCAAGATTTCATAATTTCAATTCTGAATTCAGAATACATATTTTTAAATAAAGGCGTTTTAACAATACGGGACAATGAATGTGATCCCCACCCCCAATCTAATGGCAAGTCTAGCTGTAACAGGGGAAAAAAAAAATCAAAGGAGGTATTCCCCTGTGAAAATGGGCGCAAAGAAGTCAAGAGAAGAGATCAGTGTTAAAATGTGTATATGGTAAATCTCATCCTTGACATGGGGGAAGGGAGGGGCAAGGGAAAGAAATGTTATTTGCAATCCCATCTTGGACAGTTAATATGTGGCTTCCCTTTCTGAAATGCTTTGCTAGGCACCAAGGGCAAAAAGGAAATCAAAAACTAAAATAAAATCCCTAATTCAAAAACAGGAAAAAATAAAAATAAAATATTCCCAGTGTAAACTGGGGAAAAAGGAGCATACATGGTTGGAGACTGCTTGAAGAGTCTTAAAGACAGAAAACCCCGGCCATTACATGCTGAAGCAATCTACAGTAAGCTATCTCAAGTAAATATAAGGTCCTGCTATTTCTTTCCCATGGGGTGGGCAATCCAGAGGCCCTGTGAAGCCCCCAGATGCCTAGGCATGCCCCCCTCAGAGCCTATTCATCATTTTTCAGCTCTTTTCAGCCATTCAGCTGATTAATCGAGCAATTGATCAAGACTGGTTCTGGGGAAGGAAAGGAATGGCAGAAATGGAGGGGTTCTCAATTTTCCCTTTGAGAGGATTGATTCTGAATCTGCTCTGCATCAGCCCCACCCATTCATTTGCCATGGCCATACCCAATTCCTGAGGCTGGCTCCTGGCACACCCCAAACCCTCAATATGGTCTTAGTCTAGAGCATGGCTGTTCTCAGCCATGCATTTAATGATTCATGCATCTGTCTCCACATGAAGTTCCTTCTTCCCAGCCCCTGGGATTTAGTACATAAATTTTCTGACTGACGAACTGACTGATGTGACTTGGACATTTCTAAGCCCAGAGCTGCTCTCACCACGGGAAGCCCCAAACACAGCTCCCGAGATGCCTCCAGCCCCAGAACTATGCCCTCCCTTGCCAGACCCTCCAGAAAGATAGGTGGCTCCTACACTGTGGTGTATTCCACTATGGTGACTATCTGCAGAAAGGCCTGAGTTATGTCCGCCACCTCCAGAGGTCATTACATGCTTGGTGGAAACATTGGCTGTGTAGCCACCACTGCTGGCACTAACCCCTCCTGCAGTTCCCAACCCAGCCCCATGTACCATCCCATGATTGACTCCAGCTGCCATGCCTCCTGAGCCTCCTGCAGTCCTGGGGCCCATAGTGTGGATACAAGGTGCACTCCCAGTAGTAAAGCCTTCTCCTGTGCCATTAAAGTTCCCATGATTGTGTTCCATGCCTCTTCCTGCAGCAGCACCGTAGGCCACTCCGGCTCCCATTCCAGGGGGACCCTCACCCACTGGGTAGCCTCCACTAAACATTGCTGTAAAGGTGGCAAACAAGAGAGGTTCTGTTACTTTGATGGCAGGCTTGAAAATATCAAGCACACAATATTTGGTCACGCATTTTTAAGTGGGGGGGAGGAATGTTCAATATACTCACCAACACTGACAGGGTTGCCTGTGTAAATCCTGTTAGGATGAGAAAAGTGAAAATTAGAAGCATAAGTGCAGGGTGGCTATACAAGACCATATTCTTAAAAGACCCCATATTTCAAAAGCAAACATTTTGCATTCTTCGTCTATAGACAGTACTATATTCACTGTCATAATGGTCAGCACCACTGTTTAAATAGGATGTTCTGGCTTGTGGCTAGCACATCTGGACTGCAGAAATCCTTGTGGTCCTTAAATGGAAGCAAAGTCACATTTTTCTGCCATCTCATGTTGCCTGGATTTTGGTATCTCAGTCCTGATGATGCACAGAAAGGTGGGTGAAGGGATCCTAAGTGTCATGGCTCCTTCGGATTCCAGTTTGGAGGAGGAGGAGGAGGAGTTGGAACCAGGAGCATCCAATGGGGATGGCATGTCTACCCTGGAATGACTGGAGGGGCCAGGGGCTAAGGATTATGCTGTCCCAGGACCCTCCGGCATTGGGGGAGGTGGTTGACCAGATGGAGATCTGCCTGCCCTCACAAATGCAGAGGAGGATCAGCTGTAGACAGGCAATGGTGAAGAGAGGCAACAGATCAGCTGCCTCCTCCACCTGATCCAAGGGCACAGAGAGTGGAGCAGAGGCAAGCTCAAAGGAGGTTTGTGAGGCTGCTGGTTAGCAGGCCACCCCACCCCTCCTTACAAAAAACACCTGGGTTGAGCTGATTTAATTAGAGGCTGGGGGAGGATGTCTTTGTCAGGAACAATTGTTTGCTTTGCACGCACTTCCCCAACCATTGTAAACCTTGATTTTGGATCGTGTTTCTGCCCTGTGGACTTTGAACCTTGTTTGTGGACTCCGGACTTTGCCCTGCGGACTTTGAAACCTTGTTTATGAACTACAGACTTCCTTCCTGCCTTGTGAATCTGCTCTGATGAATATTGCATTTAGTTTGTGGGACTGTGTGGCATTGACTGTGGGTGGCTGCCTTCGGGAAAGTTTGGGGTGGAATGTAATATGTAAGAATATGTAAGAAATGAATGAAATGGGACAGGAGAGTTATTTCCAGTTGCCTCACAACCTACTTATCCAACTGTCCATGTGTTGGGAGAACATTTATTGATCAGCCTTCCCGAGCCTGATTACCTCTAGAACAGATAGTCTGCAGCTTCCCAAGCTCTCAACAAAAAAAAATGTGGTCTCTCTGGTAGAGAATTATGGAATTGTAATCTAAAACACCGAGAAGTTATGAAGAAGAGTCTATCCTATGTACATAGACTCTACCTCCATCCTTATGCAGAAACATGCACAAATATTGAGCATTATGTAAAATAATTATATTAATAATGAAAACATCTGCACACTACTTGAACACCATTAGCATTGAAAAAAAATCACTGTCAGTCAATTGCAAAAGGCAGCTTTACTTGGAACAAGTTACACCTTGCTACAATAACTTTAACACCCTCAAACAACATCTGCCTACCCCAGGTCCTTGGGAAAGACTCAATAGGTGGATAAAAATGCCAAATCCAATCTAAAACATCTGGCTGCATGTGCAACCGACATAATAAAGCTTATGAAAAACTGAAGGAGGTGAATCAGTCTTCCCAGGGTTTCAAAAATCTAAAGAACTCTTTGCTGCCATCTAGTAGCTCAGTAGATTCTTGTGCTACATATCTGATTTCCGTACAGAAAAAGTAGAATATAGTGTCCAGGTGTTGCAAAGAATAACACCTTTCAGAAATCACGTCTTCCTGCTGATTCTGGAAAGAGGTCTCCCAGTAAAAACTAACTTATATTCTGAGGATGGGTATGTAAGGGCACTTTTTTCCAATATTCAATTCTTTATTTTAGAATTATACAGTACATTATTCCCAACCTCACCCAATCTATCAAACCACCAACACTGGTGATTCATTGGATATCTTTCCTTCCATAAATATAGTATATTGCCAATCTGATGCCTTCCTTTTTAGTCTAGCATTCAAAATGCCAGTTTCCCACATTTAGCATCTTTTATAACAGAAATGTATAACATAACAATCTAAGGTTTGGGTGTTTAGCTTTCCAATTTTTCTTTTTTTTTATTGAAAAGTTTTACAGTACATTTTATCTTTAACAATCCCCCTCCCTCCACCCCTACCTAACCCTCCCTATCCCTCCCCCCCATTCACCCCCCCGACTTCCCAGAGCTAAGTACAAGGTATAAAAACAAAGAACAATCATAAACATCCATATGCTAAAAACAATAAACTATTAACTCTATCGCCCTCTAGCTTATATAAAATGACTACAAGCAATACTAATGTTACATATAAAAAGAAAAAAAAAGAAAAAAGAAAAGGAAACTTATGCCTTCCAATTTTTCTTGACTATTGACCATATTGATTAGGATGAATGGCAACCCAACAATATCTAGAAAACCACAGATTGTTACCTCTTACGATAGCTGGGCATTGCAAATATGTGTTTTTATATTTTTCTAAATATATTTAAAAGTGCACCTCACCTGCTCTCTTCTCCTTCCAGCAGTGCCTTATAGGTAGCAATTTCAATATCTAGAGCCAGCTTAGTGTTTAGCAGGTCTTGGTAATCACGGAGCAGGCTTGCCAGTTTATCTTTTGACTGCTGGTAGGCTGTCTGCAGCTCAACATGCTTAGCTCGAGCATCTTTTAGGGCAATGTCGCCACGTTGCTCAGAGTCACAAATGGCTGACTGAAGACTGGCAACCTAGGATCAGGAGAAGAAAAGCTTAAGGATACGTAGTGTCAACTGATTAAGGCAGTGTGAAACAGAGTTATGTTGAATCTGATCCATGATGGCTGTCTGTAGTGTTGAAGAAATTATCTAAAGGAGCCATTTTCTTTCCTCTCAGCTAATTAAATTGGTCAGGGATGTTGGTAGAATCAAAAGCAGATAGAGAAGACACATGGAACAAGTAGGGAAGTTACTTGGACTCTGAGAAATAAGAGAAACCACACATTGAACATGTGAGAATCCACCATGTTATCTGCTCTATGATACTTCCTCTATGATACCTGTGCCCCAAAGTCACAATATTGTACATTCTCTCTACCCACCCTACTTCCATCGCTACTCAGTCTGCTGTCCAGTAACTCCTTATGTAATGAAAAAGACATCTTGACACAGGAAAGTAAATGGGATGAGGACCTAACAGGGCAAATGATGGCAAAGAATGAAGTAACTAAGATACAGAGTCCACCAGCAATATCAGAATCTTTGTTCTCTTGCTATAAGTTTTATTACCATAATAAATGATAATAAATAGAATATATATCCTATTTTCACTCATTGAGGGCTATTTCTAGAAAAAGGAATATACTGGTAGGTATCATTTCCGATTGAATATTTCAATCAGCATGTCATGACATAATATCCTTGCCAACCAGGTGGCAAAGTAATTGTGCTATTTTTAATACAGGCCTTGCTTTAACTTGCCCTTTAGATTTCTTCCCCACTTCCAGATTGCATTAGCAGACTTCATTTTATTTCATTTAGATTTTTTCTTTTACAGGGTACTATGCATTATCTAGAGGGACGTGGTGGCTCAGTGGGTTAGGACACTGAGCTTGCCGATCAGAAGGTCGGCAGTTTGTCGGGTTGAATCCTGAGTGCCGCGTAGCACAGTTACTCGTCCCAGCTTCTGCCAACCTAGCAGTTCGAAAGCACGTAAAAATGCAAGTAGAAAAATAGGGACCACTACGGTGGGAAGGTAATAGCGTTCCATGCACCTTTGGCATCTAGTCATGCCAGCCACATGACCACGGAGACGTCCTCGGACAAGCGCTGGCTCTTCGGCTTTGAAACGGAGATGAGCACCGGCCCCTAGAGTTGGAAACAACTAGCACGCATGTGCAGGGGAACCTTTATCTTTACCTTACCTATGTATTATCTATGAAAACCCATATATTTCTAATACATTTTAGTTTTGCTGTGAAATGGAGGCTGATCATGTTTTCTTGAGCAGAAATCTAATAACAACTTTGCAATATTTATGCCTAAGCTTCCAATCTTATTTCCTAATCTGGGCATTGTTTTCTAAAATTTCTTTTCTCAATTTAGTTCCATTCCGTATCTAATATTCCCAACTCTTTATATATTATCTGATTCTTTATATTACGAGAATTTGATCATCTGAAATCACTGCCATTAACGTTTGATTTCCAAATGTTGTATTTCGTTCCAGTGGTTGTTTTCAACCCTTGAAACAAACATACATAGCTAATATGTGGGTGGCCTTTCACTATGGATCAGATTCTTTGCAGAGATAGTACATCTTTTAATGTAGCCATGTATGGTATAATATATGCAAGCCTTGGACAGCTTCTATTTGTTTCTAGCCACAGCAGGTGGCAGCATCCCATTGACCTTGGCTGATCTGAAAAAAAAAACTAATCCAATTCTAACATGGTTAGGATTTGGAAGATTATCAGGAAATCCCACAGTTAGATCAGGATACTGAAAAGAAAAGAAGAAAAAAAGACCCAGAAGCCAAACACAATTCAAGAGATGTTTTCTTATTTGTTTTTATGGTAAGCTAACTCTATCCTTCAGATATTTTCCTCCTTAGAAAACAAATGTACATTTGTGGAGAGAACGGGGATTATTCTATTTGGGGGGGTTTTTTTTGGGGGGAGGGGGAGAACAAGACCCCGATAGCCCATAGGTTCCCTTATAGTTTTCCACTGTGGTATTTCCAAAATGAGGCTGAAAGGACACATTGCAATCTAGTGGGCATTCCAGAATAGCACCTGAGAGGAATCTTCCAAGAAAACCACAGTAGTTTTATTTTTCTTTACACCGAGTGTCTTTGAAAGGATCGATCAAATCTGGAGATTCCAGAGAATGTGTTTACCTGCTATTGTAGGAAAACAAGACCATTCAAGATGAAGCAATAAAATGAGATTGATTCCCCTACCTGCTTCTTTGCATTATCAGTATCCACTTGCAGCCTCTGGACCACCCTGTTGAGCTCTGCAATCTCGTGGTGGTTGTTTTTCAGTTCTTCATTGAATTTGCCTCGATTGCTCTGAATCTCTGCAATCTAATAAATGAAAAACAAAAGAATTCAGCTTCATTCTTGCTGTCATTTGAGCAGTTGATGACATATCAACATTAAAAAAATCAACATTTGCTGTGTTTTGTGGTATAGGGCACACCAGCATGGGATATAATTGTATGTTATAATAGCTGTGATTTGTAGGTATAAAGTGGACAGGAAGATCTGAAGAAGGCAGTAAGATTTGGGGGATGAGGACACTATTACTTTTCCTAGTGGTCAAGTGCTTTGTTTAAGCATCTCTCCTGACAGTCCGTGCCAAAGTTTGCTTCCAAACCCCCAACTCATGGATGAGTTTACTAAAAAAAAGAGCTTAATTGTTGCATCTTGATCTGCTTGATTTTGCAAGCAAGGTCCCTAAGACTATCAAACTAATGCTCACCTTGCTATGGTAAAAAGCTTCAGCTTCTTGCTTGCTGGTGTGAGCAATATTCTGATACCAGGCTTCTACGTTCTTAAGGATGAGGTCCATATCCAGGTCACGCGTGTTGTCCATTTTCAGAACCACAGAAGTGTCACAGATTTGGTGGTTGAACTGAGTTAATTCCTGTAGAGCATATGATTCCAAAATAAGTTCCCACATCCTTGTAGGGATATATAAAAGATTACATGTACAGACTGTGGCATGCAAAAAAACAGTTACTTTCGGGTGCGCCATTCCCGATGCAAGGCATGCCGGTTTCTGAGGTTTGGGTCCAAACATAGAACAAATAAGGGACTGTTTTGTTCTGTGCACAGAATGATTAGGTCGGTCTTGGCAGAAGTCGCTTAGGGTGAAGGTGGGAGATATGGCACATAAGCCAAATACATTGGGGATTGAAGGGAGGGAGGGAAGAGTCTGAGAAGATGAGTGGGTGAACAGGACAGTGGGATGTACCATGCTAGAAATTGGTGAGAGCAGTAATAGCAGCTGAAGAGGGAGAGGGATGGGAAGGTACTGGGAAAATGGGATGAATGGGCAGGATGGAGGAATGTACCATGGTGGAAACTATTGACAAGAAGAGCTGTCAGAGGGAATAACATGCATTGTCTTGCCCTACAGGCCTATCTGGATTATGTTTCATCTGAAACCTGGAACAGCCAATGTCTTCTGGGTTCCAGTTCTGACCCCAAATGGTTCCAGAACCTCAGGAACCTGATAGTTTGCTCCAAATTTTAAACCAAACATTTCCCCTGCATCTTCGTCCAGTGCGCCCTTCGTCCAGTGCACTCCCACAGGGAGGGTCTTCTCAGGGTGCCGCCGATAAAAGATTGCCGGCGGACAACACCCAGGGGAAGGGCCTTCTCTGTGGGTGTGCCTGCCCTCTGGAACCAGCTGCCCGTGGAGCTTAGGACTGCCCCCGACCTCCGCACATTTCGCCGGGACCTGAAAACCTGGCTCTTCGAGCTTTCCGGTCCAGGCTGAGAATTTTTAACTGGGGTTTTTAATTCTAGGGATGATTTAATCTTTTTTAAATTTGTTTTTAACTTTTGTATTGGTTGTTTTAAATGCCTTGTAAACCGCCCTGAGTCTTTCGGGAAAGGGCGGTATATAAATTTAATAAAATAAAATAATAAATAAATAACTAATCTTGTACACCCCTACATTATTGCCTTCTACTGCTTAACAATTAAAGTATGTTGGTCCTGTTTTAGGGCCCCTAGAAGTAAATGCCATTAAAAGTGTGCATATTGTACAAAGCTATTAGGGCAGTGGTGAATGAGGACCACAAACCCACAATTGTATGAGGTTCCTAAAAGAAAGTTGTTGTTGTTGTTCTCTATGGATACGTTACCAATAGGTTTCATAAGAACTAGATACTCACCTCTGCAAAGATACACCTTAGAACTTCCAATTCTTGTGCTAAAACATCAACTTTAGATTCCAGCTCTTCTTTAGTGAGGAAGACACAATCAACATCCTACGTAGAGAGGAAATTGTATATTTTTTTTAAAAAAGGAAGTTTCATACAAAATAAAAAAGTCATTTTATGGGGTAGAGGGAACTGTATATTCATTATGATGGTGTAATAAGGAAAACATGTTTGAATATCATCTCATATACAAGATGGATCATACACAATTTTTAATCATAATTAAAAGTGAGTGACATGAAGTGCCAGGGAGCTGATTATTAAGCAGACATTCCTAAGTTGCAGCATTTACTGTAAAATCTTATAAATCCATCCAAGAATGCTGATGGAGCGGGTATACAATGTAAACCTGGAACAGGGTTAAGGATAGATATTAGAGTCTATTCATCCCAAAAAAAATCAAACTTTTTTAGTCTTTCCTCTATGTGCATGGATTTGTTGCCATCATTTAATGTATCTACAGAGGTCTAGCTAGATTAAAGAACCTCCAGGTGCAAAGTTTCACGTATTTTTGTTTTATGCTTAAAAATTACCTTTTTGAGCACCACAAAGTCATTCTCTGCTGTTGTACGCCTATTAACCTCATCTTCATATCTGCATTAGAGAAAAAGAAAGTCTGGTTCTTAATGTCAGAAAAATTTAAATTAAAAGCAGGTCTCGCTGGTATGTTTTCATCAGATAATTCTGCCACCTTTTCATCCATTTAGTTAAAAGACCTCTAGGTTCTCTTCAAGACCAACAGATTCACCCCAGGTGGCTTACATAAACCAAATATAAGTAAAAAAACCACAACAGCAGCCCACGGGCCAGATGTGTCACACACAGGCCACGTCCACCCCGGCTCTGCAAAGGCAAAAAAAGTCACGATACATCGCGATACATCATGTGACGCGATCGAGTTTGACGCCCGTGAGTTAATGTATCCCTCTGAATAATGAACTACCTAAGCAACAATTTGAAACTCAAGCAAAGCCCTAGATATTTGTTGGAAAACTGATTTTTTAAAAAGCTTTCAAAAAAAAATACTCAGATAAGCAAGGTGTTCCATAAACTGGAACAATCAAGAGAAGAAACATCCCTTGTTTTTACACTGTAATTACTAGCCTATAGCTATCATATCATGTAGAGAGCTGGTTGGGTCTTAGTGGTTAAAGCACCAACCTAGAAACCAGGAGGCTGAGTTCTCATCCTCCCTTAGTCATGAAAGCCTCTGGGTGATTTTGCGCCAGGCACTGTCTCTCTGCCCTATAATGTCAGACTCTAGTGACAAGCCAGTCGGCCAATTGCTGTCACAAGAAATGGTTTAACACTGATAAACACGGATGGATTAAAACTGATCTGATAAAAGCAGGCCCTGCACATTATGGAAAAAACACTAGGAATTTTTTAAAAAGGCTACCATGAACTCAGTGGTAATGTCAATGCAACTTAGAGCAGCCTTTCTCAATCTGAGTTTCACTGGGATTGCAGCTCTCAAAATTGTCAGGGCTACTGGCTGGACTTGCAATCCCAGCACATCTGGAGAATGGCAGATGAGATAAATACAGATAGTCCTCAATTTATAACAGATCATTTAGTGACCCTTCGAAGTTACAATGGAAAAAGGGACGTATGACCATTTTTCAGACTTATGACCATTGCAGCATCCTGATGGTCATGTGATCAAAATTCAGATGGTTGGTAACTGACTCATATTTATGATGCTTGCAGTGTCCTGGGTGTGTGTGTGTCACGTGATCCCCTTTTGTGACCTTCTGACAAGCAAAGTCAACGGGGAAGCCAAATTCAGTTAACAACCTTGTTACTAACGTAACAACCGCAGTGATTCACCTAACAATTGTGGCAAGAAAGGTTGTAAAGTAGGGCAAAACTCACTCAACAAATGTCTCGCTTAGCAACATAAATTTTGAGCTTAATTGTGGACGTAAGTTGAGGACTACCTGTATTTCGATCCTGCCTAGATCCTGGTAGACTTTATCTTGAAATGCAGCTGATCAGATTCTTATCTGGGGAGGGGATTTCAGTATATTGCCAAGCTTCGATCTTCCAAATACGTTGACTCACCTAGACCTATATTCCTCAACTAGTTCCTGCATGTTCTTCTGTTCATGTTCCAGTTTTTCTCTTTCATTTAGGACACATTCCAGTTGTTTCTTAAGCGAGGCGATGAAATTCTCATAGTAGGCTTCAAGGTTCTTCCGGGTAGGTTGAACATATTGATTCAGTAGTTCCCACTTAGTAGAAAGAACTTTGTTTTGCTGCTCCAGGGATCGAACCTGAAAGAAACAATCTCTCCAGTAAGTCTTCCAACAAAACCAGTTTCTCATAGTGGATTAGTTGAGGGTGGCCTTATACCAAATAATCAAGGGACTCCCACCTCTTTAATGGTGAGATAGCTTCAGGGGGCTTCAGGAGGTGTCACTTGCTTCTATATTATTATTAAAAGTATAGTAATTCCACCTTCACTGATATCTGATAATCTAATGGAAAAGCATAAATTATGTGTGACCTAGATTGTGCATCCTCCCTAAGAAAACACTTGAAATTGGTATGAATCAAACACAATTGTAGTCTTTTGTTTATTTTAAGCTGAAGGCCATTTCACAGATGCAACGATAGCCTGTGTTTGCTATCGTGGATTCAGGAAAGAACCACACCTACTTGTTGCTCTCTGCAATTATGACTATGCTTGGCAAACTATTTTTCTCACAGTTCCCCAGGCTCTGTGCCCTGGAGTACCAGCTGGCTGTCAAACAAGGAACAGTTCTTTTCACCTGCTCACTTGGCCAGTTGAGCAGATGGAAAGGGAGATGGGGCCGATGGGGAGAATTTGGGAAGGGAGCTAATTAGAGCTTGGCTTGGGGAAAAATATGCAGTGGGTGGGGTGGGGGAACTGATCATTATTCAAAACTCCCCAATCAATCTAGCAATCTATCTATCTCCAGGATCTATGATCTGCTTCAATCAGGTCCAAGTTTGTCTCTTGGAGATGTGCTGGGATTACGGTTCCTCAGACTTTCCAGCCTCAGGACTATTGGCCCACTTTCTTGGGAACCCTAAGAATTCTAGACCCAAAATGTGTGGAGGAAGCCAAATGGAGAATGCTGAACTATACAAAATAATCTGATGGAGTGAAGATCTGTGAGCTCTTCTGCTTCCAAAACTGGAGGTGACACAGGCCAATATTTCAAAATTTCTCAAAATACTTCATCTTGTGTACTTCAGCCCTGTCTCGCTGATATGTAAAAGTTTATAGTCAACTTTTGTCTTGTTTGTGCAAATATAATAGTTCCCAGAAGTCTTGCTGTTGATTACCATAAAGTGGGACTTTTCTGTGGCTGGTCATTTGTGCTGGACGGCCCAACTGTGATGTGTTTGAAGCAAATCATTGCCCAGGCCTTCCTTTTCTGAGAGTTTGGTGCTTAATTAACATGACTTGTCATGGATTTGCTTTAAATTATTTTTCTCTTTCTCTTGAGTGTTTGACAAAACATTTAAATATTTTATTACCATCATGTTTGGCATTCTACTCCATACTACTGTTGTAGACAAAAATCTCTCTTACAGCAATAGCTTTATACAGTTTAGACATAGATCTAAGATGGTTGAGAACAGGCTGAAACAATTTACAAATATATTTTTTTCTAGTCATTTAATTGATGGGCTGAATGGACAATATGAATTTATAGCCCTGTTGCTGCTGAATTAACCAAACATAGACCACAAAGCATAAACCTACAAACCACAGCACAAAGCATACAGCTAAAAAGAAAAACTAAAAAGAATTTCAGTTCTGAATGGTTAACTTGATGGGGAAAAAGCATTTTTTTGCTTTTTTGCTGGGTTTTTTGTTTAGAGTATGAGGAATGTGGGGTGATCCTGTCTAGGCTGGAAGCTAAGCAGGGTCAGAACTGGTTAGTATTTGGATGGATTACTTCTACTGAATGTCAAAGTTGTCACCTAGACTTGAAACCTGAAAAACTACTCTAGAAGAAGAGTATGGCAATCTGTATTGTTACCAACAATATCCATGTAATGGACAATGAAGTATATATCTCTGTAATCTCCAGCAGCTGAGCTCAGCTTAAAAGAAACTACAAGAAACAAGTAAATTTCTTGGCAAGATTTTTCACAAGTGGTTTGCCATTGCCTCCTTTCTAGGGTTGACAGAACATGACTGGCCCAAGATAACTCAGCTGGCTTCATGTCCAAAGTGAGACTAGAACTCACAGGCTCTCAGTTTCTAACCTGATGTCTTAACCACTACACCAAACTGACTCTCAAGCTCCAGGTATTCTAACTCATTTTGGTGCGTGAATTTTTGCAATGGCGAAATGCTTCATGTACACAGATGACCTCATTGAATTAAATGAGTGACTGATCATGAAATGATTTTGTGGCTCTGATTTATCATTAGATTGGAGCGCATATATTTAAAATATGGAGAAAATAAAAGGGAAATGGAAGAAACGGCTTCTAATTTCTACTGCTTCCTTCAATTTTCAGTTCAATTGCAGTGAATCGGGATTTCAACCATTGCTTCCTTTTCAGGTATCTTATTCTCAGTAAACGGATCTATATAGATCCAAGTAATAACTTGCTTAAACAATTACATTTATGAATGTCTTCTCTGCCTGGCTTTCTGGCCAAATCAATCACATCCTTCCCCTGTTATAATTTCATCTCAGATTTTATAGGTTTTTCTATATGGCAAATATAAGGTTAGATAAATGCTATTACTTATAAAAATGATAACATTAATCCCAATGTTAATTGAAGTTGGAACGAGGCTAGGATTAGGGTTAGAAAAGCCAAGTAGTTTTGATTAACATATGATGGACCATAACATGGGAAGAGTAGAATAGTATACATTTGCAGTAGGTCTGAAGAGTAAAGCAGAAAGATGGATATGGAAGGAACAGAAGCTATTGCCATTCAGTGAAGGAAATCTCAGCTATAAAATCCCTGGTTCAAATGTTCCCCCTTAGGGGGGAAAAACTTCTCCCCACCCTCCTGTGTGGTGAAAGCATAATGCTGATCTCTGTCTGAGGGTTTTTACCATATTTACTAAGATAACAGAGCTGGCAATCTGAAACCTAACTATATTCCCAGTCTGTCTTGATGCACACAAACAAACAGGCAAGTCTCTCTTACAAAATGTTATAATTCAGGAAAGATTTCTTATAATTAGTTCCTAGCCTGCCAAGAAGGATGCAACAGGGGGCAGTTAGATGTTTGTTCTAGAATGAGGGAGCACTGTAGCAAAAGACGAAGAAAAGGGGAATAGATGGATTATCCCAAATTATTCTTAAACATTTAAAAACTGAGAGTTGAGAGAGAGAGAGAGAGAGAGAGAGAGAGAGAGAGAGAGAAGGATGGACAAACTCCTACCTTATCGATGAAGCAAGCAAACTGGTTGTTCAAGGTTTTCATCTCTTCTTTCTCGTGTGTCCGTGCTTTATGCTCCTCAGGATCAACTCCAAGAGAAAGAGGCTTCAAGAGGCGCTCATCAATAGAGATCCCCCGGATCCCTTCACTTCTGGTGCTAGTCATGCTGTTCATTCTACCGTACCCTCCATATCCACCCTGGCACTCAGCGCCCCCGTAACCTCCACCAAACCCTCCACTATAAGCAAGACCCCCCATTCCCATCGCCTGCCCTCCCATCCCTATGCGCTGTCCACCAGCTCCCGCATAGATTTGTCCTCCATAGCCTTGACTGTAAGATATTCTTTGGCTTCCACCAAAATTATTCAGGCTCATGCTGGAGTAGCCACCAGCCCCACATGGTCTTCCATATGGCTGGCATGGAGGAGCAGAGCTTCGGCCACCCACCATAGAAGCAGAAGAAAATCGCCTTGATCCACCTAAGCATCGAGACCCGACAGATATGTTCATGGTTAGGATTGGTGTTTCTGGATTTTTGAAAAGAGTTGAACAACCTATGAGTGAAGAAGTGGGATGAGGGAAAAGCAAAAGAGCGAAGGCAAGAGAGTCCCTTTGATTTGCAAGCAGGGCTTCTCTCTTTTATATGGCTCAAGAGGTGCACGGGATGCAAAAAAAACACACAACAACCTGGGTTTGGTTTGCCCAGCAGCTAGAATCTATGCTCCCGAGCAAAAAAATCTTTGTCATATGGGAAATAGTGTGAAATTAAAAAAATGCTAGGCTTGCAAGCTTCCCTCGCTGTCTCTTATGTCTGGCTTTAATTAATCTGCTTCCTCAATGTATAATTATCATCCACCAAAATACTTCAAGTGGCTTATTTACAGGGCAGTTTCACTTGCAGCTTCATCTCTTTTTATGTTTAATTATCTGGATGGAATGCACCATTCTTGATAAGGAACAATGGTTTGGATTTGTTTATTTATTTGCTCTCCTGCATGGAGACATAGAGCAAGAAGAGGCCACCAAAATCTGACTCAGAACAAAAATTCAAAGCAAACGTAGACTTACTCACCTAACTAAAAACCTTAAAGCAATCTTCCCCCCTCCCCACTTTGAAATAATAATATTAGTCAAACGTCTTGAGGGGAGAGTTGATCAAGCTTAGATCCCCAAATTGGTACCCACAGATATTAAGATATTACTCAGTGCAGGAATCCAAAATTTGCTGATGATCAGAGCTGAGGTTTCAAGTGTCAGAAGTGCAAAGTAGGGTTTCCATGGAGCCCTGTGAAGGAAGGAGAGAATGGCACAAAGTTTAAACATAAACAGCTTCATTTTGTAAGAGGGGAATTGCTTGTCTGAGGAGGCTGCTTATATTCTGGATATCCTTTTATACAGTAGAATGAAGGCTGTATACTGTCGCCTTGCCTATTGAACTTATATGCAGAGCACATCATGAGAAAGGCAGGGCTAGATGAATCAAAAGTTGGAATTAGATTGCCGGAAGAAATATCAACAACCTAAGATATGCAGATGATACCACTCTAATGGCAGAAAGTGAAGAAGAACTAAAGAGCCTCTTGTTGCGGGTGAAGAAGGAGAGTGCAAAAGTTGTGTTGAAAGTTAACATTAAGAAAACCAAGATCATGGCATCTGGCCCTCTCAATTCCTGGCAAATAGATGTGGAAGAAATGGAGGTGGTGACAGATTTTATTTTCCTGGGCTCCAAGATCACCGCAGATGGGGACTGTAGCCAAGAAATTAAAAGATGTTTGCTCCTCGGGAGGAAAGCCATGGCAACTCTAGACAGCACACTAAAAAGTAGAGACATCACCCTGTCAACAAAAGTGCCTATAGTCAAGGCTATGGTCTTCCCAGTTGCAATGTATGGCAGTGAAAGTTGGAGCATAAAAAAGGCTGAGCGCCAAAGAATTGAAGCCTTTGAACTATGGTGCTGGAGAAGACTGCTGCGAGTTCCTTGGACTGCAAGGCGATCAAACTGGTCAGTCCTAGAGGAGGTCAACTCTGACTGCTCTTTAGAAGGCCAGATCCTGAAGCTAAAACTCAAATACTTTGGCCACCTAATGAGAAGGAAGGACTCACTGGAGAAGAACCTAAATCTGGGAAAGATTGAGGGCAAGAGAAGAAGGGGACAACAGAGAATGAGGTGGCTGGATGGAGTCACTTAAGCAGTAGGCATGAGCTTAAATGGACTCCAGAAGATAGTAGAGGACAGGAAGGCCTGGAGGAACGTTGTCCATAGGGTCACGATGGGTCGGACATGACTGTGCAGCTAACAACAACAACAAAGGCATTTGACAAAGTAGATTACAACTTACTTCTTGGTAAGAAAGGACAATGTAGGATAAATAGTAGCAGCACCACCTGAATTTGTAGTTGGCTGACCATCTGCACTTAGCATGTAGTCCTTAATGGAACTACATCTACATGGAGGGAAGCATGCACTGGTCTACCTCAATGTTCTGTCTTGGGCCCGCTACTCCTCAACATCTTCATAAGTCATCTAGATGAGGGACAGAAGGGGAACTCATCAAATATCCAGATGACATCAAACTGGAGAGAATTGCTAACACTTTGGAAGATTGGCTCAGGATTCAGAAGGATTTTGACAGATCTAAGCATTGGGCACTTTCAACAAGATGCAGTTCAATAGTGAGAAAAGTACAGTCCTCCACTAAGGGAGGAAAAAACAAATGCATATGTACAGAATAGGTGGTACCTGGTTCAACAGTAGTGACTGACTGTGAGAGAGATCTGGGGGTCCTAATAGATCACCACTTAAGTATGAGTCAGCAATGTGCCACAGCTGCCAAAAAAACCCCAACCCAGTCTTGGGCTGCATCAACAGAGGGATAGCATCAAGTCACAAGAAGTGATAATACCACTTTATACCATACTAGTGAGGCCAATATTTGGAATACTGTATATAGTTCTGGTCACCAAAGATGCTAATACCCTAGAAAGAGTGCAGAGAAGAACAACAAAGGTGATAAGAGGTCTGGAGAGGCTAAATTATAGGATGAATGGTTAAAGGAACTAGATATGTCTAGCCTAAGGAAGAGAAAGGTTAGAGGGGACATGATACCTGTTTTCCAGTACTTAACCGACTAACAGAATAACAGAGCTGGAGGGGACCTTAGAGGTCTTCTAGTTCAACCTCCTGTTCAGGCATTTCAGATGAATAGTTATCCAATATCTTCTTAAAATCTTCCAGTGTTGGAGCGCTCACAACTTCTGGAGGCAGGTTGTTCCACTGATGAATTGTTCTGTCAGGAAATTTCTCCTTAGTTCTAGGTTGCTTCTCTCTGATTACTTTCCATCTGTTGCTTCTTGTCCTGCTTTCAGGTGCTTTGGAAAATAGCTTGACTCCCTCTTCTTTTTGGTAGCCCCTGAGATATTGAAACACTGCTGTCATGTCATCCCTAGTCCTTCTTTTCATTAAACTAGACATACCCAATTCCAACAACCATTCTTCATATATTTTAGCCTCCAGTCCCCTAATCATCTTCTCTGTACTCTTTCTAGAGTCTCAACCTCTTTTTTACATCGTGGTGACCAAAACTGGATGCAATATTCCAAGTGTGGTGTTGGTATTATAAACCTGTATTAACACTTCATATGGTCTTGATTCTATCCCTCTGTTAATGCAGCCTAGCACTGTGTTGGCTTTTTTAGCAGCTGTAGCACACTGCTGGATCATACTTAAGTGATTGTCCACTGGAACTCCAAGATCCCTCTCACAGTTACTACTATTGAGCGAGGTACTGCGTATACTGTACCTGTGCATTTGGTTTTTCTTGCCTAAATGTAGAACCTTACTTTTCTTACCATTGAATTTCATTTTGTTAGATAGTGCCCAATGTTCAAGTCTGTCCAGATCCTCCTGTATCTTAAGTCTATCATCTGGAGTGTTGGCTCTTCCTGCCAGCTTGGTGTCATGTGCAAATTTGATGAGTTCCCCATCTATCCCCTCATCTAAATCATTGATGAAGATGTTTAAGGATCTAAAACAGAGCCTTGGGGTACCCCAGTGCATACTTCTCTCCATGTAGATGAAGTTCCATTGAAGACTATACACTCAGTGTGGTTGGTCACCCAACTGCATTTGGTAGTGATGCTGTCTAACTCACATTTTTCTACTTGATAGGCTGTCACAAAGAAGAGGGGATTGAAAGGTGCAAGACAAGAAATAATAGTGGAAACTTGTTAAGGAAAGACCCAACCTTGAAGTAAGGAAAAAAAATTCTGACAGTGAAAACAATTAATCAGTGGAATAGCTTGCCTACAAGAATTGTGAGTGCTCCATCACTGGAGGTTTTCAAAAATAGACTGGACAACAGTTTGATCAGGATGATTAAGTTGAGAGGAGGTTAGTCTAGAAGACATCTGAGGTCCCTTCCAATCCTATGATTCTATGTTCTTGAGTAGTTAGGCTGAGTTGAGTATCTGAATCTGTCAGATTGGAGTACCTCCTTAGGTGCCCATCAAGCTACATCTTCCCATCTGTTTTTTATTTATACTTTTTTTTTAATACTGGGGACTGCAGCTCAGGGATTTTTTTGGAAGTGTGCCCACTAAATGAGCTTAGGTGCTGAAGGGTGTTTACTGAAGCAGCTTCCCCAGACTGCTTCCTGATAAGTGAACATCCATGCTCACCACAACAATGATTAGAGAGAAAGTGATCAATGCATAGTTTTAAATTTCAAAATGAGCACATTAGCCCAAAGAAAGGATGAAGAACCCTGACCTCAATTGTAATTAGATTTTGTCTAAAGCAGGGGGTCCAAATTTCTTTGGCCACCACCCTCTCTTTAATGTAATCCTAAAGTATACAGCTCCCCTAAAACTCCAAACATCAAAATGAACACAAATGAACAAGAGAAACAATACAGTAAAATTTCAAGAAAGGTGAATTTATTGTAACAATGTACAAATAAAAGGTTCTTCACATCTCCCATGGACTCTGTCTGCACCTCACAATTTGGGGAAGCCGGGTCTAAAGCAAATTTGGACTCTTCCTGAAGTGAGACATCCGGGCTGAAAGATTTGACAAGACGTTACCCAGATTTGACAAGACACCCAGGCGCAGTATCTAGATCAGCTTGATGGATCTTCAAAGTTAAACAGAGGCAAACTAGATTATTACTTGGGTGGGAGATGATGCCGGGGAGAGTCTATCACAACTCGCCATGCCCATCTCGTCATGGGACAAGAGTTACATTAATATTGAAGAAATAGTGGAACAGAATAATTAAAAAAGGGATGCCAAAAAAGAGACAAAATGAAATGTGAAGGACAAATATTAAAATATTTTTTAAATTATTTTAAATAATTAAACTGAATTATTGAATTGTCCTGTAGCAAGATGTCCCATGGTGAGTTGTCCTGCAGTGAGTTGGACGTGGAGAGTTGACCATGGCAAGTTGGCTGTGGCGAGTTGTCCCATTCCGTACCAGGAATGAAGACTACATTGACAAGTAGGAGAGGGAAATCCATTCTAGAAACTCCTGTACTGTGACCAAGAAAAGTATGTGAAAACTCATAAAGTTCTATTTAATAAAGTGGATCCAATAGGAAAAAAGAACATTCAGAAAAAATAGAACAACTTCTGTTGCGATGAGCGACCGGTCAGGGTTCTGGCCTCAACTCTTAGAGCCCCGTGACAGGGGTGAGAATTTGGAGGGACCCTCGCAAGGGTGGGCACCTTGAATAAGGGAGGATCTTTGCCCTTTACCACCGACCCAGTATGCCGGAAGTTCCAACGGTCATACTTGGGAACTGCGATGATTAGGCAGAGTTAGAGACAGAGTAAGACAAACTGAGGCACCAATACAAGAAGGTGAGGGAGCATGGAGTGCTCGGGGTGGATGGTGTGCCCCCCCCTTAACAGCTCCACAAACCCTCCTTTTATTATGCTGTTTCATTTGGGAGGGGTGAAGTACACATGAGGAATTAACACAAAGGAAAAACATAACTCATTGCATACATCTGCTAATGAACATATGTGAGGTCAAAGGAAACAATAAAACATAGTTTATGCTAACAGAGAACTGATAATGAAGAGGGTAAAGGTCATTACAGGAAACAATAAAGCATAGCTTATTATATTACAGAGAATACAAGGGTTGTCATAACTTGAAACATAACTTGAAACATAACTTGAAACATAGACAATTATAAAAGACAAGTCTTTGTTATAAATGAAGCAAGGAGCAAAGGTTTATCACAGGAAGGCAGAGGCCCTATCTTGAAGCAAGGACAACTTCAGGAAAACTATATACTGGGCAATTTAAATGAAACAAGTCTTTGTTGTATACACATGTGAATCAGAGACAGGAATGTGGTTGTAAATAAGAAAAGAGTTATATCACCAGAGGCAGAGATGGAATGTAGGAATGTGGCCTTACAATTGCAGATTTGGAGAAAAGGCAGAAGTGTTAAACTGAATGCAGGAATGTAACTTTGCAAATGGGGGGGAAGGCAGAAGTGTTAAACTTTTTCTTTTGCAGGCAGAGGAAAGCAGATTAATATAGGAATTAAAAAAGGTCTTTTGGGATATAGGAATCAAAAAGGTCTTTTGGGAGTCTGGGATTTACAACCTTCTGGCAGTGGGTGATATCTGTGAACATATCTCTCTCACATTGGCCAATTATATTCAGCAGTTATTTATTTCCCATAACAAAAGTGTATCTATGAATACCAGTTGCTGGCAAATCCATTGCTTTCTTTGGCACTTTGTAATAACTTGCAATAGAGATCTAAGAGCTATACTCATAAATTATCTATGCAAACTGTGAAATGCTTTTTGTGATTCCCACAGACACATGATTGTCCATGGTGAGATCAAACATGTAGGCTAGATGGCCTTTTGGTTCTTATCAAATCTGACTCAACTTTCTCTTCTCCTGAAATAACAGATTTTTATTTTATTTTTTACAAAAAAATATTCATAATATGGAGAAAGCCATATTATGAAATTGAGTTAGTGGCAGTAGTAGTAATTTACGGTACTAAATTATTTCCTTGAACAGTTTGCAGTTAGTTTATGGAGCTCATTGCCCAGAATGTAGTTATGGCCACAAGCTTACATGGTTTCACCTTAGATACATTTGTGGATAGCGGATCTATTAAACCAG
The DNA here is from genome assembly GCF_947247035.1 of Vipera ursinii. Classification (NCBI taxonomy): domain Eukaryota; kingdom Metazoa; phylum Chordata; class Lepidosauria; order Squamata; family Viperidae; genus Vipera; species Vipera ursinii. The sequence goes on from NC_139513.1 coordinate 153,276,108, forward strand.
GTTGGCAATTCATGCCTCTAATGAAGTGTGCTGTGAGCCACAAAAGTCTTTTGCAAAATTGGATCACACTTGCCAGTTGGCTCTGTACCTCAGAGTTACAGTTAGAGTGGTGATGCAGTGGAGTAATTGGACATATAGGTGGCTTCCTGTGGAAGTATCTAGCTGACGAATCATCAGAAACCTTTTATGTCCATAAAGCCATTTGCTTAATTGATCAATGTTAGGAAAGCATTAGAGAATAGTAACTAAAACTGCAGTCATGGTGACCTTGAATGGACATCCCAGAAATCAAAAGTCTTTTCAGAATTCATCTTTCAACTTGGAGGAGTAAAGGTGAGCCATACAAGAAAGACCAGACTGAGGAAACAATGCCATATTGGTTACTATTATAACAGCTATAGTAACAGAATCTTGCAAGTCTAAAAGTGATTCCTCCTACTAGCATTTTATCTTCATGTGAACTAGGGAGGGGCTTATCTCAGACATTTTCTTCAATTATTGTCATGGCTGGGGTTCAAGGCCTGCTCATTTGACCATTTGGGAGCAGCTTTTCCTTCTGTCCCTCAAGGGTCTTCTCTGTTTCTTCTATAGTAGAGGCAATAACAGAAACAGATTCTCATTCCCCATATCTTCCAAAGCCTATTCTTCCTAACATCAAATATTAGGAAAGACCAAGAGGAGATATATCAGATGTAGGGTGTGCTGTAACCAGATGCCTTCCTACTCACTCCTCTAATAAATGTCCCAAACCCATACTTTATCATTGTCGGCTCTGGACTGGGTAAAACTACATTCAAAATTGTATAATTAAAAAGAGATCCCACTTTTATTTTTTTTACAAAATTTGGGAATTAAAAAAAATGAGATGCTAGCTACAACATCTCCTTCATTCATTCTTAATGAACCAGGCCAAGGGTAGGCAACCTCGGCTCTTTTATGACTCATGGACTTCAACTCCCAGAATTCCTGAGTCAGCTATGCTCAGAATTTTCAAGAAGTTATTACAATGGATATTTGGGAAAAGATCTGGGTGAGAAATGTAAAATTTACACAGGCCCAAAACTTAAGAGAGAACTTTTATAAAATGTTTTATAGGTGGCACTTAGATCCTAAAAAATTAGCAAGTATGTATCCGAACTGCCAGCCCAAATGTTGGAGGTGTGGTTGTGAGGATGCAAAGTATTTTCATATATGGTGGACTTGTAAAAGGGTTAAAGCTTTTTGGATTCAAATTTGGTGGAATATGCAAAAAATATTCAAGAAAAGGATAAAGTTTTGTCCACAACTGTTTTTATTGGGTATTATCACAGATACTACCATTGTGGACACTACGTTGATGTAGAATTTAATTACGGCAGCGAGACTTTTAGTAGCGCAATATTAGAAGAAGGAAGAACTGCCGACTATAGAAGAATGGACTTTAAAAGTTTCCAATTTGGCGGAAATGGCAAAGATTTCAGCGTATTTGAAAGACCAATCGCAACAGAGATATATTGTGGAGTGGAGAAGATGGATTGATTATATCCAGAATAAATATGGGACTAAAAAGTTTCACTTAGCATTTGAATAAGTAGTGGATTTATATGATGTATAACTAGCTTGTAGTTATTTTATTAAGAGTTAAAGTGCGATAGAATTTAATATTTTATTGTTGTTTGCATATTTTAGATTATGTTTGTTTGTATTTTTATACCCTGTATTTAGCTCTGGGAAATCGGGGAGGGGGGAGGGGAGGGGAGAGTTGGGGAGGTTTGGGGAGAGGGGAGGGGGATGGGAGGGGTTTTGTATTCAAAAATGTACTGTAAAACTTTTCAATAAAAAAAACTGAGGTGTCAGCATTGATGTTATTATTTTGATGCCCCATATTTCTATGTATGACAGCACTTTAGGGTTCTGAGTACTCACCCCAAAAAAATTTGTTTTATCTCAAAAAAGTCCATAGTAAAACTACATTTTACCTAGTGTAGTTATTATGTATGCTGAGACTGTTGTCCTTGAGGCAGTAGCAGAAGGAAAGTGCAAATCACACCAAAGAAGTAAAATTGAAAAGGAGGAGAACACAAAGCCTTCCTCATTTACTTTGTTCTCCAGCCTATGTACAGTAGCCTTCCACATTTGGGATGTAAATGTAGTTTTGGAAACTTATCTGGAGGAGAGGTTTTCAGAGTAATAACAGTGACAGGAAAATCATCAGGTGCTCATTCTGTCTTAATTCTACTGGACTTGTATTAAGCCCTTTACAGTTTTGAATGCAAGATTCCCACAAGTTCTAGAACAGGGGTGTCAAACTCGCAATGTCACGCGACGTGTCACGATGTATCGCGACTTTTTTACCATTGCTGGCAATGGGGTGGGCGCAGTTTCGCAGGCTGGCAGTTTGACACCCCTGATGTAGAATGCAAGTTTCCCATAGATCCAGAGAAGGCAGACGTATCTCAATAAGGGAGGGGCCAAGTTACAGAAACTTGGAAATTGGCTCTGCGTATCTTGCGTATCTTATTAGGGAGCTCTTAAAGTGGGGCCTCTCTCTTCCTTGTCATCTTTCTAAACCAATCTTGGTTTAATGGGGAAGTTTCTAATCTTTTATTTGACATGACAAAAATATTCATCTTTTCTTGTTCTACGATGTTTTGAAAACACCCCTTCCCCCACCCACCCCAGTATTTCATTACACGTTGGATAGGAAATTTGTCTCGTCAGAATTTTAAAACGAGCTAGACAACCTGCGGCACGTTGGGTTATCCTTTCAGAGATAGTTCCTTTACCAGATTCCACAATGCCTTCAACAATGACAGAGTTTCTATTGTACTGCCTTTACTAGAAGAGTTGGATTGCATTCAGAGCTGTATTTGCCTTGAAAATAACCCATGATGAACTAACTGTACAGTACAGTCAAACATCGACAAAGGGAACATTTTATGACATTTTGTATTATGCCATAAACTATTTTATGATCATGTTTATGTTATAAAAGATTTTATAAAATTTGCCAAATTTCAGTTCCATAGGAGTTATGGGTGCTGGATTTTTTATTTTTTTTGATACATTCTAGACGATTTGAGGTATCTTGGTTCAAAATATAATGTAAGAGTTAAAATTTATGGGAATGAGAGTTTTAGTAGTATATAGATATATTAGTGAACAAAGAGAGAAGCAACCTGGAGTTAAGGAGAAAGTTCCTAACAGTGAGGACAATCAACCAGTGGAACAGCTTGGCGTCAGAAATCATGGGCACTCCATCACTGGAGGTTTTTAAGAAGAGACTGGACAGTCACTAGTCTGAGATGGTATAGGTTCTCCTGCTTGAGTGGGGGCTGGACTAGAAGACCTCCAAGGTCCCTTCCAGCTCTATTCTATTTTAGTTTGACCCCCCCCCCCCAAGATATGTATCTTAAATAGGTGCCAGAATTGTGATAACCTAGTTCTGGCTGAACTTGAAAAATCAAGCAGATTCTGACCCGATTAGTCCATGGATGATAGTCTACCCTGGAATTCCCTATGGAATAGGCTAGAAAAGTCAGAGAAAATCTTGCTTAAAGACAATGAGAATCCCCTTCTGTCCTATGGCCATGAAACCCTACATATACAGTACATGAAGTTACTAGGAGACTAGCTCAACTCCAAGGGAACTTTACTTTTTAAATAAGTACAGAAGGCCAAAATACTCATTGCTTGTTGAAATATGTATTTTTCAGAATGTCGGAACTTATTTTACAACACAAAAGATACAACTGTTTATGTTCGAAGAAAAATGTGTGCAAGAACATATTTAAGCATGGAAGGAAAGCTCTTAAAAGTGTGCATATTGAGGGAAATGCATACAAAAACACCAAAAGAGAAATGTAACATTGATGTGTAGACTGAATTTCATATGGAACCATCTTGCCAAACTCACAAGCTACAGAGCTGAACAGGCCCTCTGGTTAATAAGATGGATAATCCATTGCAAATGAAATCAACACCTTTATCTATTTACAGAGGACAAGTCTTCATTTTTTAATCACATTAAATAACTAGGATGAAGAACCTAATTCCGTTTGGTTGTTTATCATTTAGATTTCTCCCTCAAGTCAACATACCAAAGGAAGAGTAGATAAGAGTGATCATACAAAACATCTAATGGGCACCAGATTGCTTTTTCTTCTAGTTTCGAAGTTCATAGGAAGCATCTGGCATTAAACTGCATTGGGTCCTATTTTATGGTACAATCCCAAAAGAAATGATGCAAGTCAAGGAGGTCCGCAAAAAGACAGCTGCATTTTTAATGGTAAGTGTGCAAAGGGATTGTGAAGGGATTGTTAAGGAAGGGAAAAATAAGATGGAAAAAGCCACAGGAAAAGAAAGGAAGATATCATATGGGAAACAACATCATCTGACTTCACTTCCCCATCCTGCCAGTAAACACAAATCTATGAACGAAGGAGGAAGGCTGAATAATGAAAGACACATCTGGAAGCATCTGCACTAAATTGCATAGAGTTGCTCTGTGAGTGAGATGGGTGGTCTTTAAATTTGATAGGTAAATAAATAAATCTGCAATGGATGGCTTGGAGAAAAGAAATCCCCCAATATACTATGGTCATATATGTAGCAATTACAGCACTTAAGTTGGGTTTTTTGATATATTAAAAAAAATCTACATTTTGGATTTCTAGCATGAATACAGCAATTCTCCCCAAACAATCGTTTCTGTGGGAAGAGTGAGCCCTGAATCAAATAAAACTAGTTCACACACCCTGCATTTGGATAAATGGCCACTTTTCATCTGAGCTGGAACCTGTTCTTTTCTTACGATCTAATTGCTCAGAGATGACACATCCATCTATGCAACTTATTTGTTCTTCCTTTGATCTGCAAATGTTATGTTTGACCACAACTAAGCTCATCCATTTGGAAACCAATTGACCTAGAGCTGTTTCCACAATCCGGTTTTCTAGAAAAAGCAAGTCGGAGGCTTCTGCCTGCTGTGAATTTATTCATGCTTAAAGCTTTCTCCCATGTAGGTGGAAACACCCAGATAGTCATGGAGCATATATAATACCTCAGACAACCCAGATGTTTAGATGTTGTGGAGAAGCAGGTCTCATACCCGAATGCATCTAAAAATCTCCTTATGTGTAAGAAATTATCACGACATAAGGAAAGTTTGCAAAACTCTTAACTTCTTAATCCTGCTTTCTAGGGGAGTTTTTGATATGGGCAATTTTGATATGGACATCAGGCTGAAGCCATTTTCCCTTCGTTTTTGGTTGCCACAGAACTGGGAGGGGGGATGAGTGTTTTTTAGTTAGTCAAAACAATGAATTGTTCTGTGGGAACCAAGGTCATTGCTGATTGCATTTTATTTATTTATTATTTATTTATTAATTTAATTTGTATACCGCCCTTCTCCCGAAGGACTCAGGGCGGTGAACAGGGCTTAAGCTTTTGGCGGGCTAAAGCTTCTGTTAGAAAGCCCACACAAATAGTTAATTGGGGAATGTGATTCATGACACTTTACTAGGGTGGGAAGTTCAACTTTGCAATCTGGGAGGGGATTTCAGTCTTGGGTTCACTTCTGATCATGCCAATACTATGTAGCCAAATAAATATGTTCTTTAAGGAAACTTTTTTGCCTTGGAGTTCTTTTTTTTACTGATCTCATCTATCGGAAACTTGACACGGGCTTTCTCTGATCTGGGCTTTATCAGACTTTCTTTGAGGTGCAGCCACTTGGGAAGGCAAGAAAAAAGTCACAGGGAGTTTATTCTAGTCCTTTATTAATATGGCTCATTCTGGAAAGCATATTCTGGGAACAGGGATCTCCTTAGGCTCCAGGTTGGATTTTGGTGAAGAAATCCAGGGTTCTTCTCAGCAGAATGAATGGGTGCAAGGACTCCGAAGTGCAGCATGTCTGCTTGGCATATGGCATTTTGATGTAAATGAAGTAAAACTCATCTAAAAGCAGGGGGTAGCTGTAAGGCCATGCTGTGCAAAAGTTTTAGCTTTCCAGATTATACTTGAGAAGTCTCACAACTCTTTTGAATTTACTTCTGGTTGATTGAAATCCCCTTCAAATTTCCTTTTGTGTCAAATGTCAGCGCTATTTCTGCCCACCAAGACACATGAGTGTGTAATTTGCAACCTAGCTATCAGAATCCATTCTTCACTGCATCTTTTAAGGCTCATTCAAGTTTCTGCTGAACCTCCTTTTCATTTATAAATTCTGCATCTAGTAATGTCCCCCTGCACTGCGCCTTTTGGCCAAGAAAGTACTTGAGCGGGGGCTCTTCTCAGAACCCCCCCCCAGATAATAGGTGAAACACCATCAGGTACACTCACATGATAGCAAAAGTACCAATATGATGGGACCTTGCTCTCCATGAAGCAACCTTTTTTGTGATGCTTAGCCCAGGTTGGAAGATAATATCATCAATCCCCTTGAAGAATTGACTTGAAAATCTTCTAGACTATCATCCGACTGCTAACAAACAGAACTATTCCTGGTAAATTACAAGGAGTTAGTTTTAGAAAGATACTTAATTAACATGGGGTTGTTTTCCAAGTTGGGGTGTAAAAGGCAGGAAAAAAACCAGCATGCCTATGGAATGAATGTGGGGGAAGCAAATTTCAAACAGCTCATCCTTCCTGTGTTTAATTAACAGACAGTCCAATAGAATTAAACTCTATCTGAAATGAAATATAGTTATGCATATTCTCTGAATAAACATGGGCAGAATACAGGTAGTCCTCGACCTAACAACAGTTCATTTAGTGACCACTTGAAATTATACTGAAAAAAGTGACCTAAGACTGTTGCAGCATCCCCATGGTCACATGATCAAAATTCAGACGCTTGGCAACTGGTTCACATTTATGACGGTTGCAGTGTCCCGGGCTCATGTGGTCACCTTTTGCAAACTTCGTACAAGCAAATTCAATGGGGAAGCCGGATTCATTTAACAACCGTGTTGCTAGATTAACAACTGCAGTGACTCACTTAACAACTGTGGCAAGAAAGGTCATAAAATGGGGCAAAACCCGCTTAGCAAACTGATCTGCTTAGCAACAGAAATGTTGGGCTCAATTGTGGTTGTAAGTTGAGGACTACCTGTATTCATACAGAGGGGAAGACAGTAAAAAAAATGACATTCATAAAGAGAGTTTGGTGGAAATTGTAAGATGAAAGCGAATGGGCTGAGGCCTTTTGCCCACAGCTCACAAATGATGTGAGTTCCAAATCTCTAAGCAAGAGGCCTCTCTTGGGCCTGTTGGATCCCCAGCCATGTTTGGCTCTGTTCTGTACCAGCCTACTACCAGCCCTGCAGATTAGGCAGGGACAACCCCTTTACAAGAAGGCAAGAGGCTGGAACTAAGCCTGCCAAATTTATGGACACAAAAGCAAACAGAGCAAAAACAAGACACAAACCATGAAACAGGAGCTATTCAAACGGTTGCCTTCAGCAAACCAGCCCTCCCACGCATTCCCCTTTTAAACAGTTCAGGGCGTGGCTTCTCTCTGCCTCCTTCCGAGGTGCCCCATTGCCTTCCTCTGTTTACTCCTGATTGACTGCCTCCTGCATCGGGCGTCCTTGAACAGGGCCAGCTGTGGGTCATCTTCATCCACGCTGTCAGGCTCACACAGCTGGGTCTGCGTCGTGACCAGGTGGGAGGGGCCTGGCTGAGGGCTCTCATCAGCAAGCTCTCCAACACCCTCAGCAACCTCTCCAACACCCCCCTCCTCCTCCTCTGAATCGTCCAACCCAACTGCCGAACCCACAGGCTGACCCTGAATCACAACAGGCTCTGATTTCATTTGTTTCCATTCTACCTGTTGTGCACTGGCCACCAATTTATGATATCTGTGGGAAGCAACACTCTATGATCTAACATTTAAAAAAAATTTTTTTGACACGTTCCAAATTTTTATTTCGTTTCTTCACATTTGCCTGGAGGCGGTTCGGGTCTGGATGGGGAGGAACAGACTTCAACTCAACCCCGACAAGACTGAGTGGCTTTGCATACCTGCATCCCGGGTTATTCCGGATATTCCATCTCTCTCTATGGGGGGTCGCGATCTAAAGACATTCTTATTTGAACAAGCCGGCCTGGCCTGATGGGGGATTGGTGGGGTTTTTTATTGTTATTTTAATATTTGTATTTACTGTTTTTAGTGGGCATATATTTAATCCTTTTTTAACTTTTGTAACTCTGTATTTTTTATTCTTGCCCTGTTCACCGCCCTGAGTCCTTCGGGAGAAGGGCGGTATATAAATAAAATTATTATTATTATTATTATTATTATTATTATTATTATTATTATTATTATTATTATTATTATTATTATTATTATTATTATTATTATTATTATTTTGGCTTGGATCAAAGGACAGGAAAAGGCCACTTTGCCACTTCACTGAAACCTCTGAATTCTCTCAATATTTTCCCCCAAATTCAGGTGAAATGTCCTGAACTGTGTGGAATATACGGCCAGGGTGGACAACCTGTGTCTCATAGGTATCCCCCAGCCTCTAATTCTTGACCACAGGACTCCCTGTTAAGATTTGGCAGCCAAAACTGTTGTTGGTGTATGGGCACAGAGGCATGAGAGAGAAGGGGGATTAGTTATTGAAAAGGTACATAGGAGCCTCTAGAAGGGTCAGGCGTATATGCCTTTGATTGATTCAAAAGTGTATATGCCTTTGATTGATTCAACCCTTCCCTCCCCAAGGGAAGGACTCACAGCCTTCAGCCCTGCCCTCTGTGTTGTCACTCTTTTGACAGAAATACCCTCCTGTCAATTTTTTTAATTTTAAAAAAGAAAGAGCAGCCCCCCCCCCCCCAGACTGTAAAAAGCTTCTGCCTGAGAGGGAAAGGAGATCACTCAGAAATTAGCTTAATCACCTTAAATTCTACTCAAATATTTGTCTTAATTTTTTTTAGTCTCTCACACTATAGCCCAGACTGGTTTGATCCTGACACTATTTAGGACTACTTTGATCTTTGGGAAGGTCAAAGGGCTCAAAAGCTTTTAGGGATGGGAAAGTGATCTTCACCTCACCTTCTGTAAGGCCTTCTCTAGAGCCAAACCTTTCCATGGAGAATTTCAAGCCGAGAGTTCACTTTTTTTAGCCTGAAAATCACATTTTAACTATTAAGTCAGAAGGCTAGGCTATTAGTCATTATATACAGATAAGAATTTTTTAAAAAAAATAAATAAATAAAAATCCAATTCTATTTTGGGGTAACGTGTAGATATTTATCTTTCATAATGAAAGGATACTTTTGAAAAAAAACTAATTTCATCATTCGTGTTAATCAAAATTAGGTTCAGGGTATTACTTACAATTCCTAAGTTTTAGAATTATGTTCATTTGGAGGAATGTAATTTCTAGCTGTCTTCATCATAGTGTAGACTTAGCCACCAAGATCCTAGTCAGCTAGGCTTTTAGCCAAAGTACTGTTCTTACTTTCATCTGATCCTACTTTTGCATTTCCTCATTACTGGTTCAGCATTTTCAGTCCTCCTCTCCACATCAACCAATATTTCTAGGCTCTTATCATGGCTTTGTAAAAAACTGAGCAAGAAAAAATACTCAAGGGAAAACCACAGTGTTTTGATCTGATGTATTTAAATTAAAAATCTATGCAGAATAAAGCAAATGACTGCCTTGCCATAACAAACTGTTGAGTTATCTCAAATATTTGATGTGTTTGCACAACTCCTTCACAAAACAGAGCTGGGCAGGGAGAGAGAGAAAACAATCAAGGTAGCAATCAGAGCCCTTCCTTTTTGTTTAATGTGTGTCATATTTTGAACATTTTTAACTTGCCTTGCAGGTGTCCCGCCTACCAAAATTTAAAGGTTAAGTGCACTAAAATATTCAGCTCCACTTATTTAAGTGATGTCAAATTGTTCTGTGAAGCAGGGGGAAAAAATAAAAAGGAAAATATAGCTTCGTTGAAAACTGTTACTTCCCCCCTGTTCTAAAGGGGTACCTCATAATTCAGCCAATATTTATATTTTAACCAAAATACTTGACATAGTTTCAAAACAATTTTCCAATTCAGCCATTATTATGAATACTATGCATAGAATAATAGAGAACGAAAACTTGTCTAGATGTCTGAATAAACATGAGTATGTATCTCTATAGCAGGGGTGGGGAACAATGGCCCCCTTTATGATTGTGGACTTCAACTCCCAGAATTCCTGAGCCAACATAGCTGGCTCAGGAATTCTGGGAGTTGAAGTCCACAAGCCATAAAAGGCCACTCATCCCATCCCTGCTCTATAGGAATGGGTTTGTGCGCAGACATGAATATGTAGAGGGAAGAGGGAATAGCCTTGAAGGACACAGAAAGAGCTGCTAGCAAGATAATGGCCAGATAAAAGGGACTTGTACCTGTGCCAGGAAAGTAACATGAGCAGGGCTTTTTTTCCCATAGAACACTCCGGCACCGTTTTTTGCACATACAAAAAAAAAAACAACTTTTGCACAAGCTGTGCTACTCCCTCTATTGGCTTTCGAAAGCCTATTGGCTTTCAAAAGCCAATAGGAATTGCTGCTGAGCATGCCAAAAGACCCAGCTGGCAAACGTTGCACCGGCAAGTTGTCTGCAGCGAAGGCAAGTTGGCAGGAACTTTGCACCCCTCTCTGCTGCCCAACTACACCATCTCAACTAGGTAAGTAAGAGAGGACAAGGAGTGGGAAGTGGGTTCTGCGGAGTCCATGTGCACTCCTTCCTTGTGCTCACCCGTGTCAGCCAGGCTGGTGGCCTACCTGGTGCTGGACCTGCGCCACCGTCACCTCGCCCTGCGCGCCTAAGTGCCTGCCCTGCAGCGCCTGGCCCACACCGCCTCCACTGCCCGCCCCATGCAGCCCTGCCCTGTAGAGCAGGCCCTGCTGCTCCCATAGCACCAGCCGCGCTGGCTTTGGCCCTTTTGCCTACGTCTACCGTAGAATTTTACAGCCACAAAAATAATTTATTAGATGATTAGGGATGCCATATTGGAGAGACTTAAGCCAGCTTGAGGGATGTGTGTGAAGGAGATGAGAAAAGCTTCCAAAACACCAAAGGAAATGTTTGGCATGTGGGAAGGAAGGTCAGTTAATGCACGCAGATGTGCAGGTATATCACATGTCTACAGTTGTTAAGTCGTGATGTTGGCAATTGCCAGGAATTTTTTCACTTGAAATTGGCTGCTATAGATTGACAAATGTGGCACTGTACAAGATTTTTTAATCAAGTTTATAAAGCATTCTGTCTATTTGAGTCCTTTTGGGGAGTCACATTCAGAGTTACGTCTATGGAGATTCTCAATCGTCCAGGACATGGTTGTCCCAAAGGTGCTTTTCTAAAAGGCAACTGGGCTTCCTTGGGTTTTTCTTTGAAAACGTTTTTCTTCTCATCCAAGAAGCTTTTTCAGTTCAATTCAGTTCACTTCAAAACCTAAGAAGCTTTTTGGATGAGAAGCAAAACGTTTGCAAGGGGAGGAAAAATCAAAAAGCTCCAGTTGCTTTTTTGGAAAAGCACCTTTGGAATTCAGAGTCATCTTTGCCTTTCTTTATTTATTACACTTGTTTGCCACCCAGTTCACTGCAAGGCGACTTTTATTTGGAGGAGAAAGCATTTCTGAAAAACGTTTCCCTACATCAGTAGTAAAGAGGAAAAGAATGCCCAGCAACAAAGCCAGATGCCGAAAGACTTATTTTCTTTCTGCCTTGAGTTCCACTGGCACAAAGAATAAACTCTCAACTATCACTGAGGAGACATATTAATAAATAGGTTTCTGTTGCTGCTTCATCTTATCTGGCCAAATCTTGGGGTACAAACTCACCATACAGAAAAAAGCTTTTGAAATTTGAATTTCATTCAGAACTGAACACCACCGTCTGTTACAATAACAGCCAGCTTAAGAAATAATAATTTTTAATCATTTTTAATTATTGTCATGTATTACTCTAATTATTACTTTGGAATAATAGATAATAGAATATAGACAACAAACCAAAAATGAATATGCCCTCAGAGTATGTCTGTCTCTATTGAGAAATGACAGTGGATTCTTAACTGTTGGGAGTTTACACTAGAGATGATGCTACGGGCAGTTTATCCTTTCCAAAATCAGCCCTCCACTTCTATAAAAAAAAGGTAGAAAGAGAAGGAAATGTATGTGTCACCAAGTATCATTCTAGGGGGAACTCTACTTTATTAATCTCTGCAAGGAAGGGGAAGTGAGGTGGTGTCATAACAACCTTCCCCAAATGATGAGAATTATACACTTGAATCACATGTAATTTGTGTTATTTTCACAATGGTGCCATGATGCATCATTTTGACAACATCATTGCTTAAGAAACCCTGTATAGCATATGCTTTAAAATATGTCCAGCTTTGAACTATAGATCCATAGGGGAAATAATTTTCTTTTATAACTATGAAGAGAAGGGTGAGGGGTGACATGATAGCAGTGTTCCAATATCTCAGGGGCTGCCACAAAGAAGAGGGAGTCAAGCTATTCTCCAAAGCACCTGAAGGCAGGACAAGAAGCAACGGATGGAAACTAGTCAAGGGGAGAAGCAACCTAGAACTAAGGAGAAACTTCCTGACAGAACAATTAACCAGTGGAACAACCTGCCTCCAGAAGCAGTGAATGCTCCAACACTGGAAGTTTTTAAGAAGAGACTGGCCAGCCACTTGTCTGAAATGGTATAGGGTTTCCTGCCTGAGCAGGGGGTTGGACTAGATGACCTCCAAGGTCCCTTCCAACTTCTTCTTCTTCTTCTTCTTCTTCTTCTTCTTCTTCTTCTTCTTCTTCTTCTTCTTCTTCTTCTTCTTATTATTATTATTATTATTATTATTATTATTATTATTATTATTATTATTATTATTATTATTATTGATCATCCTGTCTCTCTCAGCCAAAACAATAATCATGGCTCATCATTATATGGTGCTAATTGTTAAGTGAATCCATTTATCTTTATATACATCAGTAAATACCTAAGAAATAGTCAAGAACCCTGAGCTACATTTATTCTCTTCTAATGTCTTTCTGAAAAACAACTCCTGATTATATTAAGCTTCATTCTTTTAGTAGCATAACTGAGAGGAAACAAGAAAATGCTCCAGTCTTGTGTTATATCTTCCCTTTAGAATTTAGGACTTGCTTCATCCCTTCTAGTGCTGTGGAAACTATTAAAGATAGAATGCTGTACTTCCATGGATCATTTGATTAAACAGTTGGTCCTTGCCATCTCTGTTTAAAATCCCTTTAACTTTAGTTAACTTTTTTTGTATCTGCTTTTGTTACGAGTTTATTTTTCTCTGCTTCTCCTTATTACCGTTATCACAAGTTTTGCATTTTTGATGTTGGATTCATACTTGTTTATTTCTATTTCTATTAGGAAAAAAAATACAAAGAATCGAATATTCTTTAATGACATTTGACATGATAAATTATTCTATGATATCTTAATTGCTTATGGATGTTTGCTTATGAGCTGTATTATAAACCTCCAGGAAACTATATTGATTCAGCAATAGAAAGAAAGAAAGAAGTAAATAAATAATCAATCAATCAATCACATGTAAATGTAACTGGAAAGTGTTTTAATTTTTTATTGATTTGCTGGAGAGAACAATGCATGCTTTTTGACAACATGCAGTCCCTAATGCAATACTATAAAAAGATTATGCATCATGGCAAGATAGCCAACATCCCCAAACACTTCAATGGTAGAAAGCAGAAGATTTGAGAATCCAACTCCATAAAGAAGAACTTCTACAATCTAATTCTAAACAGTGGTTTTAAATATATATATATATATATATATATATATATATATATATATATATATATATATATATATATATATATATATATATGTTTAAGTATTTGTCAAGGCTTTTTGAATATATATATATGGGAATGGATTTTTGTTCTTTCGAAGTAGCTGTACTCATTAGAGTTTATCTGCCCAGATCAGATTTCTAAGACAAAAACTTGTATGGTTGACTCCTATTATAATGCTAGGGAACTTCAACAACTATGTAGTTGTTATTATGCCCAAGAAGTTGGGATTACTTAGGAAAACCACTAGTTATGATTTTCAAATGTTTTTTAAAAATATCCATGAAGGAGACAAGGAGTAGCATTCTCTTTATGGTCAGACATGTGCAATGGCGTAGCGTGGGGGGTGCAAAGGGCCCGGCCGCACCGGGTGCAACATCTGGGGGGGCGCTCGCACTCGCAGCTCTCTGCCCCTGCCTGGCTCACTCACTCTCTCTCACTGCAGTGCTGGCTGTGCGAATCCGATCCGAGCCGCCGGGTCGCAACCCACTGTGCGGGGGGGGTGCCAGGAGTGCGGTTAGGGGGCGCAAATTACTTGCCTTGCCCCGGGTGCTGACAACCCACGCTACGCCACTGGACATGTGGAAAACTTTATTCTACGTAACCAGACATGTGGAAGTCTTTATTATGTATATGAAGAGAGAAGAATATTAGTATAATATCTTTGAGAATCAAAAGGTTGAAATTCTCTTCTTCGTTTTGAAACTTTTCTTTCTGTCCTTCATTATATCTATTGATCTCTGACATCTCTGTTATCTACTTTTCATCATGACAGCCCTTCAATGAGAATAATTGTATGGTATGCACATTGTACTAGTTCAGGGGTCTTCAAACCTGGCCCTTTTATGACTTGCGGACCTCAACTCCCAGAATTCATCAGCCAGGCACGCTGGCTGAGGAATTCTGGGAGTTGAAGTCCGCAAGTCATAAAAGGGCCAAGTCTGAAGACCCCTGTACTAGTTTGTAGCACTAATCTGTCAGAAATATAAGTGGTTGCTCTTTTGGTTAATCCTGATTTCTGAAATTAAGTTTTCCTTGTAGCATTTTGCTTTCTACTTATGCTAGCATACTCCACTTATTAAACAGACTCATACAATCACCACAAGAAGTCTAAGCGGGAAAGCAATGTAATCTGAGCATCATAAGGGAAAAAATACTTCAGAATGTCAAATGTATGCTTGCATTAACTACATAGCAATAACAATAAAATAAATTTGGGGTGAAAAGTCAAATTAGTTTAAATAGCTTTTTCAAAAAATAGTGCAACCCCTCTCCTAAACCAATGCATTTGTTTTCCAGATAATACAAATATGTGAATAAAACATTAGTATACTGTAAAATGTTGGTAAGAGTATGTTTAAGAAAACAGTCAGGGCCAAAACTACATGGAGAAATGGCTGACCTGATAGAAGGAACATACAGTATATGATTCTGTGGCAAATGTCTTGCTTAAAGTAATAGATTCACCAAGATACAAATACAGAATGGGTAACTCATCATGAACATTGTTCCAAAGGGTTTAGGAGATGTTTTTGAATTTCTATTGTGCTGTCAGCCTTATAGTAGATTGATTACTGATTGTTAAAAATAAGACTGTCCCATTCTCTTTAAAAAAGTCTTACAGCTGTAGGGTAACACAGTCCTCCAGAGGTTCCTATTGGTCCAGCATAGCACACCCCTGAAGATGTTCCTGCTGGTGCAGCATAACACACCCCTGAAGATGTTCCTGCTGGTGCAGCATAGCACACCCCTGCAGAAGTTCCTAGTGGTCCAGAGTAACACACTCCTGCCGAACCTCCTGCTGCCCCACCTATTCCTACAGAGGCAGGGTTTCCTTGAGCTGCACCCCCCACTGGGACTCCTGCCTGAGAGTACCACCCTCCATCCCCAAATGGAGCAACCCCTGAGGGTTCATAACCTCCACGAGGGTAGTTTCCATCTGGGCAATTCCCTACCACAGTCATAGACCCATACCCCCTTCCTCCACCGCAAACTGATCCATTGGCAGCTCTTGAGCTAAATCCTGCACCTGGGCCATGGCCAGCTCCTCTACCAGCCTCTTCTGTTGAGAATTGGCGCATGCCTGCAGAAGGATGACTAGAACAGGAGTCATTCCTATAGCTACATCCTCTTCCTTGGTAGTACTCTGCATCTACTGATCCATTCCCAGTAGCTATATTTCTCCTTCCAGTATTTTGATCAAATCCAGCACTTCTGGAGCTGTAGTTCCTATTGCTTCTTCCCTGACTTCCCATTCCATACCATTTCCCAAATCCCATATCATATCCTCCACCATATCCTCCACCCAGAGGTCCATATCCACTTGAAAATGGGAATCCAACTGCATTTTCTATCCTGGGTTTGATCACATCTGCAAGAAAAAGTAGAAAAGTCAACTTGTGTGATCCAGAGGACAGATCCAGAGACCTATGGAAACCTATTTCCCACCTTATCTTCACAATACTATTGCTTTAACAATTTCAAGAATGTGTAATGAAAGTGATATATGACTCAGTTCTACGGCTTCTTCCAAAGTAAACTTAAAAAAAAATACAGGTTTCATGCAGAAAAACTTGGCCCACTGGAGAGAATCCTCACAAAAATGAGAATAAACTGATTATAAGAAATAAGAAGACAACCATTTGATCATACTAGCTAGAAAACCAATTCCTTGGAAATTGATAAAAATGCATCTCTCCTGTCGGGTCTTTTGCTGTTGATTTTGTTTTAGGTTTTTGCTATTTTTTTTAATCAGGATTTTTATTGTGCAAAGGTTATTTGGATTTATTTTTTTCTATTTTTACTGTTATGAGCCACCTTAACTAATAGCTGGATAGGAAGTAGTAATAAATAACTAAAAAGATGTGCAGTGGATGCACTGATTTAGATAATAACACAACTATTGCACCCTGGAGGAAAATTGTACACACATCAGCTGAACAACATGGACCAATTCAGACCCTATTTTTTTTTAATCCCATTTATATCCCGCCCTTCTCCGAAGACTCAGGGTGGCTTACAATCTAAAGCACATATCAATGTGCTTAGCAATAGCCTTCATTCTATGTATATGCCTGCTTATTAGGGCTTTCACCCCCCCCCCAAGTGGCATTATTACAAAGTCAGCTTATTGCCCCCAACAATCTGGGTCCTCATTTTACCTACCTCGGAAGGATGGAAGGCTGAGTCAACCTTGAGCCTGGTGGGACTCAAACCTGCACTAATTGCAGGCAGCTGGTGTTACTTAAGGAGGCATTAGCCCACTGCTCCACCAAGGCTAATGTTGATATTCCCAACGTAAGTGTTGCTTTTGTTTTGTGCTTTTGGGATAGTTTTTAATTCGTGGCAATTGCCTGGACAAGTCCCTGCAGTTTTCTTGGCAAGATTTCAGAAGTGGGTTGCCATTGCCTTCTTGCTTGCTAGGGCTGAGAGAGGGATGGGCCCAAGGTCACCATGCTGGCTTTCTGCCTAAGGTGGTTCTAGAACTCAAAATCTCCCCATTTCTAGTCTGCTGCCTTAACCATTACATCAGCTGGCTCAAACTGGCACTAGAGCATAAGCGCAGTCCCTAAAAAGAAGATCAAACATATAACTGATGACATAACATAACCTATTTTCATGTTTGTTTGTTTTTACTTACCTATACAGACAGGATTTCCCAAGTGTATCCTATGGGGAGGAAAAAAAAGATTCTATTGCAATCAGATTGCCTTAGGACTTATTTCAGACAGACACCCCAGATCCTTGTCCTGCCTATGGCTTTTTGTAATTAATAGGTAATTGGCCAATTTTTTTCCTCTGAGGTGAGCTTGGTTTATAAAGCTGTTGAAACACGTTGATGCTGAAAATCATAAATGCAAGGTATTTATACAAGATAGTCCTTGGTAAGTAGTCCTTGACTTAAAACTATTTGTTTAGTGACCATTTGAAGTTAGAATGGCTCTGAAGAAAAAGTGACTTATGATGGTTTTTCACACTTAACAACTATTGCAGCATCCCCAGGGTCACGTGATCAAAATTTGGCAACTGGTTCATATTTATGATAGTTGCAGTGTCCTGGGGTCATGTGATCACTTTTTGTGACCTCCTGACAAGCAAAGTTAATGGGGAAGAGAGAGTCGCTTAACAACCCTGTTAGTAATTTAACAACTGCAGTGATTCACTTAACAGCTGTGGCAAGAAAGGTCATAGCTTGGAGCAAAATTCACCTAGCAACCATCTCACTTAGCAACAAGAGTTTTGGGCTCAGTTGTCATCATAGGTTGAGGACTGTCTATATGCATTATTAAATCCTGGCACATCCACCAATTGCTTTGTGACCACCAATGACGGAAAAAGGAAAACTGCCTTAAACGGCAGCTTTTCCTGGCCATAGGAGGGAAGAATACAAACATATGGCCCTTCAGGCCTAGTCATAGACATGCCCAAGATCTGAACTGAAAGCCAAATCTAATTGCAGCTTAGAGATTTCAACCTTGGAAGAGCTGGAGAACATGAAGAAAAATATCTCAGAGAGACTTCCATACAAAATTTGCCCTGTGGCGAACGTTTATGTAGGAACCAATTCCTGATTCCGAGAAATAGTAGCTGACAAAGTTGTCTGAGTTGAAAGGAGGAGAAAAGAATAAGAAGGAGTTTTTAGTTGCTCACAGTCGATTTGGGATATATTGAATGCAATTCATAGTCACCTGGTCTCTTCTCCCTCCAGCAGGGTCTTATAGGTAGCAATTTCAATGTCAAGAGCAAGCTTGGTGTTCAGAAGCTCTTGGTAATCCCTTAGCAGCCTTGCTAAGTCGTCCTTGGCCTTCTGTACAGCAGTCTGCAGATCAATATGCTTATCCCGGGCATCTTTCAGAGCACAGTCTCCATGCTGCTCAATCTCATAAACGGATGTCTGGAAATCATTAACCTGTTCAGAACAAGCAATACTGAATAAATGAATGGGGAAATGGCCCTGGGGTGCATGCTGGTTTGTAATAATGCGAATAAAGAAAAAGCAATACATTTTTAACATGTCAGATGGTAGACTTGAAGGGAAGACCAATAATTAAAAAAAAACGTCAAGACTAAGAACTGAGTAGCATTTTGAGTTTTCAGTGTTGTTTTTTTAAAAAAAAATAATTTAGAATTGGGAGAAGGCAGCCGGTCAAAATGAAATAATAGTTGAGCTAAGTGGAAATTAACATTAGCTTGAAAATGTCTGAATGGGGAAATGAAAGCACCATCAACATTTTTTAAAAAAATGCAATTCAACTATGATTACCTTGAGAAAAAAAAAGAAAGAGAAGGAACCTTGGTGGAGCAGTGGGCTAATGCCTCCTTAAGTAACACCAGCTGCCTGCAATTAGTGCAGGTTCGAGTCCCACCAGGCTCAAGGTTGACTCAGTCTTCCATCCTTCCGAGGTAGGTAAAATGAGGACCCAGATTGTTGGGGGCAATTAAGCTGACTTTGTAATAATGCCGCTTGGGGTGTGTGTGAAAGCCCTAATAAGCAGGCATATACATAGAATGAAGGCTACTGCTAAGCTTGTAAGCCGCCCTGAGTCTTCGGAGAAGGGCGGGATATAAATGGAATTAAAATAAAAATAAAAAAAATAAAAGTACAATCCAAGAGGACCTGATAGGAAGAGAGAGAAAATGAAGCCACTACCATAGACAGAAAAGTTGGAATAGGATGTTAAAAATGAAAAACACAAAGAACTTGGCCACAGAATCCAGATTGTTCAAAGAGGCAAGAGGAATTCAGTATCCTACAGTAATAACAGTAAATATTAAAAAATATGGAAGCCCAGCTGAAACAAGAGTCATACAAACACCAGGGCTTCGTTTCATTCTTTTCTATTCATTTTCCTCTCTGTTTCTTGACTTTCATATTCTTGGCCCACAAGTCCTCCTCTTCCTAAAATAGCTCCTTTCTGTGACGCCTCACCTAGGCACTTTTCAGGCCTTAAGATATGGTTGGATCATGGGAATAGACTGGCAAATCATCCTTTGCCAGGAAAATGAGAAACGAATCCCAAATAAAGTAGACAAAAAAATAACATAGATTTGCCTAAAAGTCTTACTTATGTCTGATAGCTTCAGCGTCAATAAAAATGGACCACAATTCAATTTGGAGAAGAAAACTAACTAGGCAGAGTCTCTGCTTGCTAAGCCTGTTGCTCGGGTATTGACCATTGATGGACAACTTCAAGGGTCCTGTCTTGCCATCTTCCAGTCTCTCATCTTTAAATTTGACCTCAGTTGAAGATTCCTCAGAGAGAAGGGGCCTTAAATAGTATTACTGATTCAAATAGAGACATATCCTCTACTAAACAGGATGCGAATTGATTGGAGGAGGATTATAGGCTCACAATGGAATCAAGCAAGAACAACTGTGGAAAAGAGAATCTGTTAAAATCACCACTACCCTTATATCTGGGGGTGGGGGGGAAGGAATTTTATATTTACAGGAGTTTGATGAAATCCATGATTGACACCACACATGTCACAATGTCATCACACACAAATAACGCAAATCACACAATTCAGTTCAGTTGCATCTTGATATTATGGTGCAAATGTATGTGTGATATCACTCATCTTCCCATAGATGCCCAAGCTTGTTTTTATTCTTGTTCAAACTAGTCTACTCAAAGGAGGCCTGTTGTTTGACATAAAAAGTGGATATAAACATTCCTGTCATGTGTGAAGCTGCAGTGTCAGTACGATAATGCTGTCATGGAGGGCAGCTGAGATAAAAACAAAAACAAAAACAGCAATTTCAACAAATTGCCAATGTTTTCCTTAGTGCTGAACACAAACAGCATATTTCAACCCTAGTGGAAATGAAAAGTGTTCACAAGTTTGGATTCCATAATGAGGTTTCCAGAAATAATTTCAATAAGTATATTGAAACAAACAGCTCCTAGATGAGGAATAACACACCCAGGTTGCCCCTACCTGTTTTTTAACAATATCATATTCAGACTGCAGTTTATGAACCAGACGAGTCAGATCTGCAATCTCTTGCTGGTTAATCTTCAGAGTTTGAGAATATTTCCCTCTTTGTTGCTGAAGCTCCTGGAACTGATATCCAAGACGATTTTAAAAAAAACAAAAACAAAACACAAACACATGTTAATAATATTGCCATCACATTTACATTTGATAAATTCCTATTGGATTGTGAGGACAATCCAAAAGCCATATCAAAAGTTCTCAGTGGTGGTTCTAGACATCCCCAATTTCAGCCTGTTTTGACCTAAGGGCCATGCTAAAAAGAACGGGGTCAAGAAAAAATTTAGGTGGACAAAAATGGTGGGACAGAGAACAAGGAGAATGGATTAATCTTTCATAAATTAAGTATTGTTCCTTTGGAACTTGCCAAGTAGATGTTTTGGAGAATGTCAGGGAAAGGACATGAAAAATGGAATGAATTCCATAAGACCCATATAAATTTCCAAACAGATGCAAAGACCCCATGCCCTCATAACTTACTCGGTTTTCATAAAAAGCATTAACTTCTTCTTTGCTCCCTCGGGCAACATTTTGATACCATGCTTCCACACTTTTGATGATGCAGTCAATGTTCAAGTCTCGGCTGTTGTCCATTTGCAAGAGGATGTTAGTGTCATAAACATTGTTTCTGAGCTGTGCTAATTCCTGCAAGA
The DNA here is from genome assembly GCF_947247035.1 of Vipera ursinii. NCBI lineage: Eukaryota > Metazoa > Chordata > Lepidosauria > Squamata > Viperidae > Vipera > Vipera ursinii. The sequence continues at coordinate 153,297,597 of NC_139513.1, forward strand.
TCATAGAAAATCTATAGCTGAACCAGGTGGTAAAGGCTCTCACACCACCAGGGTTACATTAACATAAAACCATGACATATGACTTGACTGCAACAGCTGTTGCAAAGCTATTACATTAAATGAAATAGGTGAAAATATCCTGTTTGCTGATTTAGTGATGCATACAGTATTCTTCATCTTTTAATAAGAATGTTGCAACTACAACTGATTATTTTCCTGGTGAAACATCTGCGACTGTATATAATATATGTTCTTCTTGTCTTTTGAAATCAAGTGGGAATCCTTTCCACTGGGCTTGTACCAGGCCAGATTAACACCAACTGATGCCCTAAGCATTGCCCAATGATGGTATCCCTTGGCCCTTCCATTGCTTCCAATGTCAAAGTATTATAAGAGCCCTGGTGACGTAGTGGTTAGAATGCAGTATTGCAGGCAAACTCTGCCCACAGCCACTAGTTCAATCCTGACTAACTCAAAATTGACTCAGCCTTCCATCTTTCCCAGTTTGGTAAAACGAGGACCCAGTTTGTTGGGGATAATATGCTGACATTTATAAACTACTCAGAGAGGGCTGTAAAGCACTGTGAAGTGGTATATAAGTGTAAGTGCTAAGAAAATAAAGTTCTTTCATGCCATCCCTCAAGTTGAACCCCACAACTATATTAAATATAAATCTTTCTTTAAAAAATATTTTAACACAAAATAGTGGTAATTTGCAACATAAACAAATTATTTATAACTAGGGCAATAGAAAAAAATGCAGATTTTCAACATGTTTTCTGTATGTTTTAATGACATTGTTATAAGAAAAAAATTACCTACGGGAAAAATCTATGTAATGCCCCCTTTCCTTGATGGCCAAAGCACATAATTGTTTTACTTAATGGTAAAACGGTTGCAGCTTGGAGTGACAGATTTGTGTCAGCCTGGTGACTATTTTCCCTTCTCATGTTGCTCAAGGCTAGGGTTGTTTTGAGGCATGCCGGAAATAAAAATGGTGGTTATCATTGTATCAAAAAAATTAAGGATACCAAGAGGGACATTAGGTCCTAAAGAAGCTCAAACCATTTGAGGGAAAAATATTCTGAGATACTTCAACCCAACTCTAGGAGCATTGATTGGTTGAGCTCATTGGAAAGCTAATTTATTTATTCAATTTCTATAGCCAAGTGATTCTGAGTGGCTTACAATTTAAACCGTTTAGAAGACATTAAAGAGTAAAACAAAAAACATCCACAAAATAAGTAAGTATAAACTGCAGCTGTGATGATTGATCAACTAATAGTAAAGCCAAGTAAAGGGGCTTTTCACAAATTATTTTGACAGAGCTGGAGCCACTTCTAAGAGGTTTCATTTCTCCTTTCTTTGTATCTGGCCATTTCCTGTGCATCAATGGGCATTGCTTTTTTATAATGAATAAGCTATAAGCTAACTGGAACATGAAATAAATGCTCGTGAATCTAATTTTCACCCAGCTGCTTTTCTTTAGAAAATTACAGATCACCAAAAAAAGGATTCCTGTCCTTCCTGGTCCTTGTGTGGCTGGTGGCATAGGAAATCCAAATTAGCAAGAAAGCTTGTTTGGACTGGAGCACATGTTCACATTCTTTCCCCTATGGGTCAATTCTATCTAAGATAATCCCAGGGTTGTTCTTACCTCTGCATAGATACCTCTGCGAAATTCCAATTCTCTGCTCAGCAAATGTACTTTCCCCTCCAGTTCTGACTTGCTCAGAGAAATGGAGTCTACATCCTGAAGATGATAGAACAGTTAATTAAACATTTTTCAGTTTCAAAATATTCTATATCAGGGGTGTCAAACTCAATTTTATTGAGGGCCGCATCAGCATTGCGGTTGCCCTCAGGGGGCCGGGTGGGTGTGGCCTACTGTGTGGGCATGGCTAAAGTGCGTATGGCTTACTGGGTGGGCGTGGCCAGCTCTACATCGTTCGCATCAAGGGTGCCTATGGGGGCCTGGGCAGGAGTCGGACAGATCTGAGGGTCTCTGGCAGAAGGAGGGTCTCTGGGCCAGGGCCAAGGCAGTGAGGGCCGTTCCCTCACTGTTTCCAGGATGGCTTCGCGGGCCACATGAAACCACTTCGTGGGCCGGATCCGGCCCCCGGGCCTTGTGTTTGACATGTCTGTTCTATATGGTCCGGCAACCCTATCATTAGGCAGAGCAGGGTGGGTAGATCCTTGGGGTGTAGGGAGGAAAGTAGAGCCTCATACTTCCACTTAAAGACACAGCTGTCTATCCCAAAGGATCCAGCCCGTCTTGACATAACTAAATGCCCTCAATTCACAACAGTGGAGATGCTGCTGACTCAAGGGGAAAGGTAAACCAGTTTTAAAGCTGGTGCTCAAAATGGAGCAGAAATAATGAAAACAAGCAGAAAGAAAGTCTGATGAAATAGAAAAGGAAAGTAGGACAAATATCCCACACTACTTTCTCCGTTCAAGGATGGCACATAATTTGGGATATCTTCTTGGACTAGCAACTGTGTCCAGGAAGGGATTTGTATAGGTTCAACTAATGTGCCAGTTGCACTCTTTCCTGGATCAGAGGGCCTTTCAGACCTTCATTCAAGTCTTGGATGCCTCAGAGCATTCTTCACACCGTATGTGGTGCCACCCATAAAGGCTATCCATGTGAGATGGCCTCACAAGACCGATGGTTCGTTAAGGTGCTTCCAAGTAAAAAAGGCAGCACGCAGGGATGCAATCAGATAAAGCTTTATTTAATGATAGAGTAAAGAGAAAAAGTTCCCTGGCATGGAGGCATCCATGCCTGGATTAAGCTCATGGATCATTCCCACAAGAGAGCAACAAGAGAGAGCAAGCAAGCAGGCAGAGCGAGAGAGATAGAGCAGCCCCTGAGCAGAGGTTTATATGGGGGTCCTCAGCCCCTCCCTTACCTATTAACTCTCTCCAATGGGGCTGCAGGGGCCGGGGACCCCTGACCCACCAGTGGGAGCAAAGATGCCTCTTTGTTCCCATCTGATGACCTTTTTGGGGAACTGCCATGGCTGGCACAAAAACATCTAACAATCCAGAAGCTGCAGTCGGTCCAGAATGCAGCATCAAGGGCAATGGTGAGCTTGCTTTGGTATGCTCATGTAACCCCTCTGTGTTGCGAGTTGCACTAGTTGCCATTCGCTTCCCGATGTGATCCAAGTTGCTGATCATTACCTATAAAGCCCAACATAGCATCAGGCCTGGTTACTTGAGGGACTGCCTGTCTTCCTTAATAGCTGCTTAGCCAATCATATCTGGTAGAGTTGGCATGCTCTGTTCTTTTGATTAAACAATATCAACTATCAGGACCTGGAAGAGCACCTTCTCTATAGCAGTGCCTACCCTTTGGAACACCTTCATGGATTACTACCTTGTCATGGTGAAGGGGCTTGCATAATTCAATGAAGCTATGAGCTATGCCATGCAGGGCCACTCATTTCACATGCTAGAAAAGTTATGCTTAAAATCCTACAAGCTAGACTCCAGCAGTATGTGGATCAAGAACTACCAGAAGTACAGGCAGGATTTCGAAGAGGCAGAGCAACTAGAGATCAAATTGCCAACATACGCTGGATCATGGAGAAAGCTAGGGAGTTCCAGAAAAACAACTACTTTTGCTTCATTGACTATGCAAAAGCCTTTTATTGTGTGGATCACAACAAACTGTGGCAAGTTCTTAAAGAGATGGGAGTACCAGACCATCTTATTTGTCTCTTGAGAAACCTATATGCAGGTCAAGAAGCAACAGTGAGAACTGGACACGGAACCACCAATTGGTTCAAAATTGGGAAAGGAGTCCGGCAAGGCTGTATACTGTCACCCTGTCTATTTAACTTATATGCAGAGCACATCATGAGAAAGGTAGGGCTAGATGAATCAAAAGTTGGAATTAAGATTGCTGGGAGAAATATCAACAACCTAAGATATGCAGATGATACCACTCTAATGGCAGAAAGTGAAGAGGAACTAAAGAGCCTCTTGTTGCGGGTGAAGAAGGAGAGTGCAAAACTTGGGTTGAAACTTAACATTAAGAAAACCAAGATCATGGCATCCGGCCCTCTCAATTCCTGGCAAATAGATGGGGAAGAAATGGAGGTAGTGACAGATTTTATTTTCCTGGGCTCCAAGATCACTGCAGATGGGGACTGCAGCCAAGAAATTAAAAGATGTTTGCTCCTGGGGAGGAAAGCCATGGCAAATCTAGACAGCACACTAAAAAGCAGAGACATCACCCTGTCAACAAAAGTGCCTATAGTCAAGGCTATGGTCTTCCCAGTTGCAATGTATGGTAGTGAAAGTTGGACCATAAGAAAGGCTGAGCGCCAAAGAATTGAGGCATTTGAACTATGGTGCTGGAGAACACTCCTGCAAGTCCCTTGGACTGCAAGACGTTCAAAGCAGTCAGTCTTAGAGGAGATCAACCCTGACTGCTCTTTAGAAGGTCAGATCCTGAAGTTGAAACTCAAATACTTTGACCACCTAATGAGAAGGAAGGACTCACTGGAGAAGAGCCTAATGCTGGGAAAGATTGAGGGCAATAGAAGAAGGGGACGACAGAGAATGAGATGGCTGGATGGAGTCACTGAAGCAGTAGGCGTGAGCTTAAATGGACTCCAGAAGATGGTAGAGGACAGGAAGGCCTGGAGGAACATTGTCCATGGGGTTGCGATGGGTCGGACATGACTTTGCAACTAACAACAACAACAACCCTTTGGAATGAGGTTCCCCTGAAATTTGAACAGTCCCCTCACCTTACTGTGTCTTGAAGGACTTTCACCCAGGCCTTTAGCTGGCATGAGTAAAGCCCTCTTTAGTTTGTGTTTGATTTCCCTCCTCTGTGTTTGTTCCAGCTCTATTATACTTTTCCAAATGTGGGGATCTGAACTGTTCCCAGTGTTCTGGATACAGGCACACTGTTAGCAGATTTACTTTCTATAGAGTTTAAGACAAAAACAATCTACTTCGTGTTTTTCCTCTATGGTGAAAATGTGAGGATGCCTTTCATTTCCTGCTAAAAAAAAGAGAGTGGTCCATCTATCATAGGTAAAATGGCTCCTTGAGAATCACTCACTGGGAAATGTGGCAAGTGATCCCTTACAGCAATAGAAAATGAGGAAGGAAGGAAGGAAGGAAGGAAGGAAGGAAGGAAGGAAGGAAGGAAGGAAGGAAGGAAGGAAGGAAGGAAGGAAGGAAGGAAGGAAGGAAGGCCTTCTTTTGCAGTAGAAATTTAGTTAGTTTAAGGCATTAAATCCTAAAATCTTACCTTCTTGAGCAGCACAAATTCATTTTCTGCATCTGTCCGTCTTTTGAATTCCTGTTCATAGCTGTGGAAATATGGAATAAGACTGTGTACAATTCAAAGCAATCTCTGTGAGTCATAACAAGTCAGAAAAGGATAAAGACTACCTTTCCCATAAAATGATATGAAGTAAATTGCTTAGCCTGTTTACCTATTTTGAATGCCCTTGCTCATTAGTTTCCTTGTTCTTTACTGACCATTTTCTTTTTTTATGTAATGATTAAAATGGATAATATATATTGTATAATGTTAATAATATAGACATACTGTATACTATACTTAAAACAGCCAGTTTGGTTAAGGCACCAGTCTAGACACCAGGAGACAGTGAGTTCATGACACCTTAGGCATGAATACTGGCTGGGTGACTTTGGACTAGTCAGTTTCTCTCAATCATACCCACCTCACAGGATTGTTGTTGTAAGGAAAATAGGAGGAGAAAAGAGTATTAGATGTGATTATCACCTTGAATTATTTATAGAAATAATAAATAATAAAGAAATTGTCATTCTATTACTTTTGTAAAAGAATCCAAAGTATTTTATTCCATCCTGTGGGGCATTGCTCACTAGCTGGGTAATTTATCTCTCTTTGTGGTTATTTGATTGGCTTTCATGTTTCAAAAAAAATTATACAATTTTTTATGAGACGTGGAAAAACATTGAATATTCAAGCGCCCTTTAGGAATTCTTTAGCAGAAAGAACAACAAAGATGTATTTATTTAGTAAAAGCTGTTTCAGGGAAGTTTTCTTTGTACTGCAGTACAGTTGGAGGGAATTCGTGAAACTTCTAAATACTGATAATAATTCAACAACTATTTTCTATATTTTAATCAGTATCTAAATTGTGCTGGAAAGTTTTAAAAAGGCAATTCTGTTTGGACTGGAGAACAAAAAAAAATCTAAGAAGCATGTTTAAAAGTTTTTATAATCAAACAATAAAGAGGCATTGTAGAAGATGAGAGAACTGAGGACTATGGAAAACATATTTTTTAGCTTATTCAAATTTTTAAACATTTTTAGGAATACATTGTAGGAAATTATCTTCTGTAGGTTACATTACATCAATTCCACCTGGCTTTAACTCTCTTTTAAAATCTTTTAAATGTTATATCTTTCCAGCTCCTAAAGAAAGAAAGTAAAAAAAACAAAAAAAAACCTTATTTCTATTTTTTATTATTTATTTATTTATTTATTTATTTATTTATTTATCATTTAAATTTATATACCGCCCTATTCCCGTAGGACTCAGGGCAGTTTACAGGGAAAATTAAAATACATAGTATACAAAATTAAAATTGATTAAATTACAGTCCCTGAAATTAAACTAAAACCCAATTAAATTAATTAAATTAAAACCCCTCAGTCTGGGCCAAACAGCTCGAAGAACCAGGTTTTCAAGTCCCGGCGAAATGACCATATCTGGTCTTCTCTTTTTAATTAAGACAATTGCTACATGCTTTGAAAGTATTGAATAAAATGAGTTATCTAGTCCCATGTCAGTGCCAATGGGTATCCCAGCTGAGAATGCTAAAGAATCTGCGAAATTCAGATTCTGTCTTTTTCCCACACTATTTTCTTTTTCCTCCTCCTCCCCCTCCTCCTGATCACCCTCACATTACTTGCACTTGAAGTCCTCCACCAGCTGTTCAATGCCATCATTTTCATGCCTTAGATGCTCTTGGGTATTTAATAGACACTCCAGTTGCTTTTTCATGTTGCTGATGAAGTTCTCATAATACGGTTCAAGGCTTTTCTTGGCTGGAATGACCTGTTCTTGCAAAAGGTTCCATTTGGTCTCAAGGACTTTGTTCTGTAGCTCTAGGTTTCGGACCTATGTCATAAACCAGAACCCAACAATATCATAAATTAGATAACAATTTAAGACTTAACTTTATTTCTGAAACAAAATTTATTTTGGCCTGCTTTCATTCTATATAAATTTCATTAAAATTAAATATAGCTAATTATGGATATGATTCCTCTCTAATCATGTCCTTACTGATTTCTTACTTCTGTCATAGTACACATTACAATTTCTTAACCTTTAGAGATCTCTGGGACCAGAGCTCAATCTTTTGAAACTCTGGAGCTTTAGGATATGTTCTTCCAAGACAAACAATGAGGCATATTGGGCATCTGCAGAGAAGAAAAGGGGGACCCAAATACACATGTGGCCAAAGTCACCATCATGTATTGTGATTCCAAAAAGACTTTGGAGTACAAAGACTTAATGGTGGCATCTGAATGACTTCATCATCCCTCATGCAACATCAGTTTGACATCACAGTCATTTGCTTGGTTGTTGCTGGAACCCTTATCTCTTTGAGTAAGCTGAGTTACAAACTTTATTAGTATTGAGTGGTATTAAAATGATATTTTAAACAGCATAAACATTTACAGCAAAATATGTATTAAGCACATACAACAATGCACATTATAAACATATTTTTGCTAGCAAAGTAAATCTTGTATGAACAGCTCTAGCAAAAATGAGTCTCTGGGCATCTGCCTGTAAAATGTTTAACAAAGGCTTGTAGGTAAGTCAGAATTTTCATTATTGAATTTTTCCATATTAATTTTCCTAAGCTTGGAGGACAGGAGAGTAATTGAGCCCACACCATTGATGAAAGATGTTTTTATGAGCCACTTTTTACTAATTGGTTGGGAAAAATATTTTTTATATATATTGTGTTTATATTGTATTTTAATTCTTATTAGCTTCCCAGAGCTGCACTGCTGAGATGGCCATTTGTAGAAATAGGTATAAATAAAATATAAATAAATATCGATAATTGGAACACATTCTATTGTGGTTCATAGCAAGCATGGTGGGCTGAGAGCTGAAATCCAATACATCTGGCATATATCATACTAGGCAAAAGTGCATTTTGTAGTACTATGAAACATAATAACCCAAAGCATGTTAAAAGAGCACATATTCTGCATTCTTGATTTGCTTTTCCAGGCAACATCACTGTACAGAACACTAAAAGTAGCTTCATTTGTAAAGTATGAATCCTTTCCAAAAGGCAAGTCCTTTCAGTACACTCATCTGGGAAAGTAAATTAAAATTCCAAGTAGAAAAAGAAAGAATACAGAGCCAAATGAAAAGTATAAAGGATCAGATGAAAATAGCAATGCCAGAGAAAGTAACCATCTTGTTTCCTCTAGCTTAGCAACCTAAATGAAATCCATTGCTACACAAGTAGACATATGTCAAGAGTCTGCTAATATCTGACATATTTCTGACTCAAAAAATACATGTTATATTTGGAGAAACTGTGTACATGATAGATAGATAGATAGATAGATAGATAGATAGATAGATAGATAGATAGATAGATAGATAGATGAAAGAGAGACATGATAGATAAATAGATTGATAGATGGTTGATATATAGATACGCATACATAAGAAAGTTGCACACAGAATTGCATAGTAAGAAAATCTGGGCACAAAACAAATAGATATTTGAAGGGTGATTTTTTTAAAAAAAATTAAATGATGGGATGATGTAGAATTTGAAATGACAAACTAATGATTCAATACATGGGGGACTGATAATCAGTGAGCACAAGATTTATGCAGAAGATTCACATTTCAAAAGAAGCATTTAGTCTTTCAATATCAATCTTTATTGAATTAAGCCAATACTATTAGTTGCCAACTTTGAAAATTAAACACTTACACTTTAGTTCTATATTGCATTCTCCCCTTAGAGTCAAATAGAAGCCCAAAGATGATGTATTTGAGTAACAGTTGGAATTTTTCCCACCAGTAGCCCTCAAAAGCTTGCAATAGTGTAAATCAAATGGGCACAGTAGCTTGGTTTGTGTGTTTCACAGACGGTCAAGCTCATCAGGACTCCACACCCTCACTTCCTGATACTTCCTCCAACGGAACAAGAAATTGTTCCAATGTTATAGGTGGCATATTGAATGGCTTCTTAAGTAAACCAATATGAAAGGAGAAAGAATATCCCCAGCACCAAACTTTTGTATTCTGGCTAACACAGACCAAGATTCCTTTGGAAGCAACAGAAGCTCTGGTATAGATCTCTCCATTTTAGAACTGCTCTCTGATTTAAGTAATAGAATGATCAACATATTAAATTCTGAGTTACGTAAATTGTATTCCTTTAATTTGATGGCTAAACAATCTAGTAAAAATGGACATTAGAGAAAACATGGAAATTCAGACATTTTTAAAGAATGTACAGTATATTAAGAGATAAGATAATGTACGCCAAAAGCTCAAACATCTGGTGAAACAGTTAGCATATCTCATGGAACTTTATGCCATTTTTTTAAAAAAAACTTCAAGTCAAAGAGAAACCAATTTTCTCACCTTATCAATGAAGGAGGCAAACTGGTTGTTGAGGTTCTTCATTTCTTCCCTTTCATGATCACGTACAATATGTTCTTGAGGGTCAACTCCCACATGCAATGGCTTCAGAAGCTTCTCATTGATTCTGACTCCATGGATGCCATCCCCCCTGCCATTTGAGTGTCCACTGAAAATCCCACAGCTTCCAACTGAATCATAAACTCTAGGGCCATAATGACCCACTGGGCCAACGAAGACAGGGCTACCATGATTTGCACAAGTATAATATCCAAGTCCATAACCACCATGCGCAACTCTTCCTCTTCCACCCATGTTAGAAAGACTTTGACTGCTGAAACCTCTGCCAACGGGATGGCACACAGAGGCGACATAGGTCCTGTGTCCACCAAGTCCACCAAGAGCAGAGAAAGAGCTGAACCCCCTTCCCCTTAGGAAGGTATTCCTGGTTGCTGACACCTGGTGAGTCATTGGGACAAGACGGGAAGGTTGATCCAAGGGAACAGGTGCTACAGAAGCAAAGCAGAGAGTGCAGCCTTCTAGCAGAAGACTTCAAAGCAAATGCTTATATACACTTGTGGAGGTGTCCTTGATTGGTTTAGCATTTAATTTAGGAACTTTCGCGGGTTTGGCTTGCCTCAGGGACAGAAGTGCTTTCAAAGTGCAGATAGGAATTGCTTTGTTTGCAAGCTTTGTTCAGAACATACGATGTCTGAAAATTGTTTCCCTCACATTATTACAGGCTACAAAGAAAGTGAAGGAAGTTTTTTCTTCCTTTACTGACCACATTCAGTAAACCGAGAGTATGGATGTTCTGCAACACTGCAGCTCAGCTCTGTCTTGTTAAGATGCTATTTTACTAGTGTCAAATAATTTATGGTAGTATCAGTTAAAACATGCATAACAAAAAAACCCCTGTGATGTAATCAGTACATATAGTCATACCAAGAAGGAGGAAAATTAGTAGAAATCTTATTTATAATTTTAAAAATATAGTTTTTAGGGCCAATTGAATTCACAAAACAGAACAATATTAAAACAGAAGCATTTATTGTCCTATCTCTTAGGAATCCTATTCTTACACTTCATAGCTAACACAGAAGTTAAGGTTCTTTCTCCCAAGACCCACAAACTGAAACCAACAGACACACAGATAAAATTCCCATAAAGAATAATTTTATGAAACCCACTTCACAAAATATTGCTCTGCTTTTTCAGTCATAGTAAACCTGACTCTGGCACATAAGTCATTATAAATTTGACAGAAAGGGAAATTTAAACATAAAACGCTTTTATCCTTGGTTTACTTATAAGAGTGTGGAGTTGGATTAAAACTGGGAACAGAGGTGGAAAATGGGAAAATCCAGCCTTTCTGTTAATACTAAACTCTTATAAACATGTACTGTCACTATATTTAGGACACATGTAGCTTATTTAGGATGCATGTAGCTTATTCAGGACACCGTGGCACAAATTATTATTTGATGATGGGATTTTAGAGTTGAAGCAAAACTCATTCGTCTTATTCTTCCCATATAAGCAGTAGTTAAAATGTAAGTATTCTCCCAACACTAAGCACTCCTAGCATTCAAATTAAGTACAGACTAATTTTTAATATTATGGAGCCAGACTCTTAATAGAGTTTTAAAAAAGGTAAAGGTAAAGGTTCCCCCGCACATGCGTGCTAGTCGTTTCCAACTCTAGGGGCTCATCTCCATTTCAAAGCCGAAGAACAAGCACTTGTCTGAGGACGTCTCCCCAAGTAATTTCTTTGTGGTGTAATCTCTTTTACATTCATTTGAGTTTATTTTGTAGGTCCCTGTTTCAATGTTTCCATATTTAAGACTCACATCCAATTTTTGATCAGTTTTCAAGAGAACACAGAGCTCATATACGCCCCGCACACTGTAATAACAGCACAACAGTATTTCAAACTGAGCCAGCTCAACAGAAGTATATATTGTCTGGGAAGTCAATTTACGATTACAATTGGGACTGAAATTTCTGTTGCTAACCAGGTCAGATGTGAAGCAAGTTACACCCAGTTTTATTACATTTCTGCTACAGGTGTTAAGCAAAACACTGCAGTTGTTAAGTGAATCATGTGGTTGCTAAATAAATCTGGTTTCCCCCACTTGACTTTGCTTGTCAAAAGCCAGCTGGGAGAGTCACAAATGGTGGTCATGTGAACCCCAGGATGCTGCAAATATCATAAATACTTGCCAAGGCCAAGTGTTTGAATTTTGATCACCAGATTGTGGGGAGGCGGTTGTCTTAGCGGATGCTTAAAAAAACATCCTAAGCCTAAAACTGTGGAGAATCTGTAGCAGATTGAGGAAAGTCTGCTTGGGTCCGGGGTATTTGAGGGAACACCTGCTGCCAGCATCAAGTGCCCTTCGTCCAGTGCGCTCCCACAGGGAGGGTCTGCTCAGGGTCCCACCGGTAAGAGATTGCCGGCGGGTAACACCCAGGGATAGGGCGGTATATAAATGTAATAAAATAAATAAATAAATAAATACAGCCCAGGGGCCTCTTCCAAAGGAGGCTGGGGATGCAGTTGTCATAAGTGCAAGGACCAGTCATAAGTCACTGTTTTTTGTATCACTGTAATTTCAAACGGTTGCCAAAGAAACAGTTGTAAATCAAGGACTAGCTGTAATCCCCATGCCATTTCTAGTTAACATCACTGCAGCTGTATGGGTAGAAATACGTCTCTCACCACACACCCCAATGTGAGTATTGTTAAACATTTTAATCTTGGTAAGGCTATCCCAATGGCCACTTCCCTATCAATAACAGTTGTCTCTGGGACAAAGATGAAACCTGTAACCTGAATACCACGATGGATCATCAAGATTCCTAGATTTGCATCAGACACAGGGATTTAAGCAGGGCAGGGTTTTTGTCATGATGTTGTGCATCATTTTGACACTGCTGTGGACACCCATGCCTCTGGGTGGACTCTCTTTTCTTCTGCCATACCTCCCAGAGCTGGGAAAAACAATTAAGACTGTCTACTTAATTACATTAACAGAGCTATTATAATGATGTGGAATGGTCTTGAATATAGTCTTCCAATAGCTGAGGGAATGGGTAGAATGTAAAAAAAAAGGTAGGGATGTTCACAAACTGTTCAACTAGAGTGAACTAACATGTCTGAAAAAAATTAATTTTAATTCAACAGCTTTGGTACATTTGGAATGGATAAAAAGATTCAGCATATCCTCCCAAATCTAATAGCTCAGATTTTAAACTGGTTTTAGTTAAAACTGTTCAATTTCATTATGAGGAAGGAAACAGGAGGATATACTTTTATTTAACATATAACAGGAATTGAAATATGACCATTTTATAATATTTGAATTATGATGCTCTGACATTTTTATTTATTTATTTATTTATTTATTTATTTATTTATTTATTTATTTATTGCCTTTATTTTGTTCCTAGTACATGAAATGGAGCCTTAGGTCTCCTGTAATTGCCCTTAATCTTGAGGTACTATTTTCCTTCTTAAACCAACAGCATCCAACAACATCTGCTATGATTACTCATTCCTTGATTACCTCCTTTGTGGACTATTAAAGATTTACATCTAGTGAAATACTGGAGCAGAATGGGACAGCTTGCCACAGCCAAGTCGCCACAGGGCAATTCAACAAATACAAAAGTTAAACTAATTTCCATGGAAGCATGGCTAACAATAACAAAGACAATCCAGAAATTCCAAAGTTACAATAATTTCAATGAAAACAATGAAAAGTACCTGGAGACGAGCCATTTCTGACATGGCACCTGGTCTGTAGAACGTCACCCTCTCCAAGGTGAGATTGGCCCTTTCCCTTTCATCCTTCCGGAAATCCTCAAAACCTGACTGTGTCATCAGGCATCAGGGTCTGAAAGAAACAGTGATCTCTTGAGGTGGCTCCACTGTTCATAACATTGAAAGCTTTCATTTAACCTAATAATGCCAGTGTATTTAATGGCATTCTGATTTAATATTGCTATTTTATAGATTCGTTGTACATCACCCAGAGTAACATTCAGTGAGATGGTTGGACTAGAAGACCTCCAAGGTCCCTTCCAGCTTTATTCTGATTGATTGATTGATTGATTGATTGATTGATTGATTGCTGCCATCTCACCTAAGGTTCCTAACTAGCCTTATCTGCTGCCACTCAGCTTTTCTCTCTCTAAAGAGCTGGGTCCAGAAGTGCTGTACCATTGATGTCTCAGAACTGCACAGTGTCACTGGGCTGTTCAGCTGCCATGATACAAATGTTTTAACCCACTAGCCCTTCCTGATTTAGCCCAAGTCTCAGATTGTGAAACAGTGAAATGACAGCACCAATTATTCTGCTGGCCTTCTAAAGAGCAGTCAGGGTTGATCTCCTCTAGGACTGAGCGGTTTGATCGCCTTGCAGTCCAAGGGACTCGCAGGAGTCTTCTCCAGCACCATAGTTCAAAGGCTTCAATTCTTTGGCGCTCAGCCTTTCTTATGGTTTCACTGCCATACATTGCAACTGGGAAGACCACAGCCTTGACTATACGCACTTTTGTTGACAGGGTGATGTCTCTGCTTTTTAGTGTGCTGTCTAGATTTGCCATGGCTTTCCTCCCAAGGAGCAAGCGTCTTTTAATTTCTTGGCTACAGTCCCCATCTGCAGTGATCTTGGAGCCCAGGAAAATAAAATCTGTCACTACCTCCATTTCTTCCCCATTTATTTGCCAGGAATTGAGAGGGCTGGATGCCATGATCTTGGTTTTCTTAATGTTTAGTTTCAACCCAAGTTTTGCACTCTCCTTCTTCACTCGCAACAAGATTATTCTGCTGTTACTACCCAAAAGGGAAACTGGAAGTTATTTGTTGTTTAAATGAAAGGAAGAGGAGAAAGTGCCTACTTGTGACTCTCCTCCCATCATGATTCCAATCTGTCTTACTTGGGTTAGGACTGAACGGGTTTACAGGAGGTAGTAGTCCAAAGAAGGCTCACCCACTGGTTTTATTCACTCATACTTCAATCCTTGGTGCCTGCACTTAAGACGTCGCTGGAGGAGAGCTTTTCTCAACAGCCTCCCTTGAGTTCACTATTAGGGTTTCCTTAATCTTTTGGTGGTGCTTGAGATTTGGCCACCAAAGGGATGTTATTGCCACCAGGAAGGACAGATTAGAAGGCTAATTTGATCTATAGTGATGAGCTCTAGAGCCAGAGAAGTCTCAACCACCACTGATCAAGATTAGAAGAAAGGGGCCGTCCACATAGCCTGTTTCCCTAACTCTAAAATGGTATGCTTATTGGTCATGGAGGACAAATACTCACAACTGCCTCCATCTGTCTACCATCCTGCTGTTGAAGCAGACTGAAGCCAGGTCAAATTGGGAAACCCAGCAGAACTTCCTGGGCAAACATCCTGACTCACCTGGAATGAAGCCTAAAGGAATCTGATGACCTGCAAGGCTCTAATTGGTCCCTCCCATCGGCTATAGAGCTCTGACTTCTCCCTACCCCCTTTCCAGAATACCAACCTCATGAAAGATATTCCATTACCTGGTTGCACTGCTAATTTTTATGTAATTCTTATGATAATTTTTGTTTGCCTATGTATCTATAATTTATAACGTTTGTTCTTATGATCTTAATTATTGTAATGTTATTTGCTGCCCTGAGTCAATTGGATTGAAATTTATTTATTTATTTATTATTTAAATTTATATACCGCCCTATTCCCGTAGGACTCAGGGCGGTTTACAGGGAAAATTAAAAAATTAAAATACATCACATGCAAAATTAAAATCAATTAAAACTAAGATTAAATTAAATCCCTGAATTTAGACTAAAACCCCATTAATTAAATAATTAAAACCCCTCAGTCTGGGCCAG
The DNA here is from genome assembly GCF_947247035.1 of Vipera ursinii. Taxonomy (NCBI): domain Eukaryota; kingdom Metazoa; phylum Chordata; class Lepidosauria; order Squamata; family Viperidae; genus Vipera; species Vipera ursinii. The sequence goes on from NC_139513.1 coordinate 153,313,141, forward strand.
ACAGCTCGAAAAACCAGGTTTTCAAGTCTCTGCGAAATGAGCGAAGGTCGGGGGCAGTCCTAAGCTCCGTGGGAAGTTGGTTCCAAAGGGCCGGTGCGCCCACAGAGAACGCCCTTCCCCTGGGAATAACCCGCCGGCATTCCTTAAATGGCGGTACCCTAAGAAGGCCCTCCCTGTGGGAGCGCACAGGACGATGGGAAGTTGATGCCGGCAGCAGGTGTTCCCTTAGATAAGTAGCTATAGAAATTGAATAAATAATAAAATAATAAAATAAAATAAAATAAAATAAAATAATAAAATAAATAAAATAAAATAAAATAAAATAAAATAAAATAAAATAAAATAAAATAAAATAAAATAAAATAAAATAATAAAATAAAATAAAATAAAATAAAATAAAATAAAATAAAATAAAATAAAATAATAAAATAAAATAAAATAAAATAAATAAAATAATAAAATAAAATAAAATAAAATAAAATAAAATAAAATAAAATAATAAATAAAATAATAAAATAAATAAATAAATAAATATAATAAAATAAAATAATAAAATAAAATAAAATAAAATAAAATAAAATAAAATAAAATAATAAAATAAAATAAAATAAAATAATAAAATAAAATAAAATAAAATAAAATAAAATAAAATAATAAAATAAAATAATAAAATTAAAATAAAATAAAATAAAATAAAATAAAATAAATAAAATAAAATAAAATAAAATAAAATAAAATAAAATAAAATAAAATAAAATAAAATAAAATAAAATAAAATAAAATAAAATAATAAAATAAAATAATAAAATATTAAAACTGATATTCCTACCAACATTTTCCTCCATCTCTATAACTTGATGTCGGGAAAGCAAAAACCAGGATATGGGATGCATTCCATTCTCTACCGCCTCCTGTCTCCACCACTTCCTCAAGCACAAATCTTTCACTGCCCCCCACAATAGTAGTGCCTGGGGGCCTAGGACAATTTACTGTGGCTAACTGACAGCAGCCGAATCACCCCGGCCGACTTGCCCTGACCAACTAACTATGGGACAACTTGCTGTGGGACAACTCAACAAGGAATAACTCAAGGGACAAGCGAATAGCATTGGGCCTTGTCTTGCTTTAGGTTTGAACCTTCTCAGGTTAGAAGGCCTTGAGGCTGGGCTAAGCCAGAGTGTGGAGTTACTTGTCCCTCCTGTCCCCCTCTGGAGTTATCCCGCACTGAATTGTCCTGTGGCAAGTTGTCCCATGGCAAGTTGGCTGCAGTGAGTTGGCCGACGTGAGTCAGTCGCGACATGTATCCTATTCCAGCTTCTGGGACAGCAGGGCTAAAGACAGCAGCAAAGTAGGTTTTAAAAATTTATTTTCTTGTATGTATTATGTACATAAAATATTTGAATAAAACTATTTTTTTAAAAAGGAATCAAGCTTGATTTTGTGGAGACTTTATTTTTTATTTTAGGTGGAATAAAAAAATGTACATCTTTCAAAATATAGTGTCTACTTTTCTCCTTTGATGCCCCGAATTCCATTCAATATCTGGAGGGGAACTGACTTTTGGAGTGGGCAGCCATAATAAATCTAAGTAATAGATTTACAGACCACCCAGAGGCTTCAGCTGGTGCAGAATGCAGCTGCGCGGGTTGTGGTGGGAGCATCCTGATACTCCCATATTACACCCCTCCTGCGTGGGCTGCATTGGTTGCCGGTTGCCCTCCGGGTGAGGTTCAAAGTGCTGGTTCTTACCTATAAAGCTCTACATGGCTTAGACCCGGGATATTTGCAGGACCATCTGCTGCCAGGAATGACTTCCCATCACCCTGTGCGCTCACACAGGGAGGGTCTCCTCAGGGTGCCGTCGGCCAGACAATGTCGGCTGGTGACCTCCAGGGGGAGGGCCTTCTCTGTCGGGGTGCCTGCCCTTTGGAATCAGCTCCCCCGAGAACTTCGGATGGCCCCAGATCTCCGGTCCTTTCGTCGCGACCTAAAGACATACCTTTTCCAACTGGCCGACCTGGACTGACAATGGGGGTTTTAATTTTGTTTTAATTTTTATTGGTTTTTAGTGGGGCTAAAAACCCGGCATATAAGACGACCCCTGGCTTTTGAGAAGATTTTCATGGGTTAAAAAGTCGTCTTATACACCAGAAAGTACGGTAATTAATTAAACCTTTTTTTTTTTTCCCACATGGTGACAGAGGCCTAAAGTGAAAAGTGTTTTCCACTGGAGTTTCTGTACCATCTGACTCAGGCCTGCAGCTTTGATCTCCCTGGTCTTCAGATCACTGATAATTTGGCATCTAATTCCAGAGCTGCTGGTACTAGATCTTCATTAAGGGGACAAGAATTGTGAGTAGGCTTTGTGCAGTTTTATTTTATTATGGTTGACTAGTACCGTGTTTAATCCCTAAAGATCTATTCAAACATACTAAGTTACTCCTATACAGAGATGTTATCTTTTAGGACATACTTCTTTCATCAGTTTTGCGGGTCGAATCCTGAGTGCTGCATAACAGAGTGAGCACCTGTTACTCGTCCCAGCTTCTGCTAACCTAGCAGTTCAAAAGCACGTAAAAATGCAAGCAGAAAAATAGGGACCACTACCGTGGGAAGGTAACAGCGTTCCGTGCGCCTTTGGCGTCTAGTCATGCCGGCCACATGACCACAGAGACGTCCTCGGACAAGCGCTGGCTCTTCGGCTTTGAAACGGAGATGAGCACCGGCCCCTAGAGTTGGAAACGACTAGCACGCATGTGCGGGGGAACCTTTACCTTTACCCTACTCCCTTTGGGACTGTTCATGATAATTATCACAGTGTAATGGGCAGGTATGTTCCTTTGAAATAAAGATCATATACTGTAGATCATGTGTATCATTGATGTTAAGTCCGCTTTCTGTCTCTTCTTGGTTGTTCAAATCCTTTTCTCTTTCTCTTTTTGCCTGCTGTGTGTCCTATTTTGCTAGGCAATCTCTTTTACTAATATCTAATAAACAAACATCAAGCTGTGTATTTTTTTGCTAATTGAACTGAGTGGTGGATGTGCTTACTCAGTTTGGGATAGAAGAATTGACTGAGAATATGCTGGGTGAAAACTAATATGGAAATTACAGACAATAATTTTCCAATAAAAGAGGCAGCTTCTCCAAGCAGTTGCTAACAAATGGACACCCACAACTCCCCTTTTCCCCTGAGAATCCAACCTTAGTAGAGATCTAATCTCAGGTTGACAGAAATATCAGTGAAGGGGCTGAGGCTCAAATGTCCAGCCAATTTTTTTTTTGGGGGGGGGGAGTTGTTCATATGTGAAACTGTGACCGTGCTTACTATCTTACTTCAGGTTTCTTCTGCTTTATACATCTGTGAAGGTCATAAATATGAGGATTGGTGGCAAACTTGACTATGATGCAGCAGTGTGCAGCAGCAGCCCAAAAAGCTAATACAATCCTGGGTTGTATAAACAAAGGCATAGAATCAAGATCATGCAAAGTATTAGTACCACTTTATAAAGACCACACCTGGAATACTGCAGCCAATTTTGGTCACCACATCACAAAAAAGATGTTGAGAGTTTGGAAAACAATCAGAGAAGAGCAGCTAAGATGATCCAAGGCCTGGAGACTAAAACATATGAAGAACGGCTGCAGGACTTGGGTTTGGCTAGTCTAAAGAAAAGAAGAAATAGGGGAGACATGATAGTTGTATTCCAGTATTTGAGGGGCTGCCACAAAGAAGAGGGAGTCACGTTATGCACCAAAGCACCAGAGGCTAGGACAAGAAACAATGGTTGGAAACTGATCAAAGCGAGAAGCAACCTGGAATTAAGGAGAAACTTCCTGACAGTGAGGACAATTAACCAGTGGAACAGCTTGCCCCCAGAAATCGTGGGCGCTTCATCACTGGAGATTTTTAAGAAGAGGCTAAACAGTCACTTGTCTGAGATGGTATAGGTCAACCGTCCTCCTGCTTGAGCAGGGGGCTGAACTAGAAGCCCTCCAAGGTCCCTTCCTGCTCTATTCTATTCAAACTTTTTTTTTTCATTACACTGGTTGATTGGGTCCTTATATCTATTGTTTAAATACAATAGAAAAAGCTGACAAGTCATAATTTCACAGTCCCAACCTTCATCTGTCCAAGACCTGAATCCATTGAAATAGATTCATGAATTGTTCTACAATCTCGTTTTTTCTCTCTATGGACATATGTGTGTTTTTAGATTGTGTGGAAAACCCATCTTTGCGGTATCTACAATTTCCCTGCACTTTTGAAGAGAAACCTGAAGTAGATCCTTTAAGAGAAGAATACATTGTTGGGGGAATTTTGTTATCTGATTTAAATTACATCAGATTTTTAACTGATTGTCTGTCTGTCTGTCTGTCTGTCTGTCTGTCTGTCTGTCTGTCTGTCTGTCTGTCTATCTATCTATCTATCTATCTATCTATCTATCTATCTATCTATCTATCTATCTATCTAACTATCTATCTATCTATCATCTATCTCTAGCTGGGATTATTATAGAAACTTATTTTGGATTTATGTTGTATCTGCCCTATTAAATATGCACAAGTGCTTATTTTTAGGTAAACACAAATTGCAAGCAAAAAAAGAAGTATCAAAGTTCATGGCTTGAAGGATGTCAAGAACTTAAAAAGATCTTTGCTGGATCAGGCCATAGGCCCATCTAAAACCAGGCATAATATTCCTAATATTTTTTTTAAAAAAGATTTAAACTGATCCATGCAGTGATGACTGCCTGATTAATTTTGGACACATCTTCCAAGAGATAGGACAAAACTACACAGAGACTCTGCTTGCACACTAATTAGTTGCCATGCAAGAGAAATCAAGTCATGTATCTCAGATCTCACAAAAATCAGATATCTAAATGTTTGTGTTTTCAGAAATAAATCTTTAATCATAAATATGTCTTTCCCAAGCAGTAAAGATATATTACTGAATAAATACTCCATACGTGCTTTGGTCTATTTTGTTAAATCCTCCATGCAAAATGATATTGCAGCAACACAATCAAGTAATCATAAAAAACAGAATAGAACATAAAAAACATAAAAAACAGAATAGAAACGCAAGTTAAGATAGCCAAAAAATGGTAAGTGAACACCTCTCCAGCCTAGACGAGTTGAAATCACCAGGACCAGATGGATTACACCCCAAAGTTCTCAAGGAACTGGCAGACGTGATCTCAGAACCACTGATCTATATTTTTCAAAGATCCTGGAGCACTGGGGAACTACCAGAGGCCTGGAAGAGAGCTGATGTAGTTCCCATCTTCAAAAAAGGGAGAAAAATAGATCCAGGAAACTACAGACCTATCAGCCTGACCTCAATACCTGGAAAGATTCTGGAAAAGATAATCAAACAACAAATCAGCGAACACCTTGATGCAAACAAAGTCATCACTAAAAGTCAACATGGGTTTGTCAAAAACAGATCATGCCAGACAATCTTATTACATTCTTTGACCAAGTGACAAAATTAGTGGACCAGAGGAATGCTGTAGATATAATTTACTTGGACTTCAGTAAGGCATTTGATAAAGTAGATCACAACTTACTACTTGATAAGATAGAAAAATGTGGGTTAGATAGCATCACCACCAGATGGATTCGTAGCTGGCTGACAGGCCGTACTCAGCGTGTGGTCCTCAATGGAACTCCATCTACATGGAAAGTAGTGTGTAGTGGGGTGCCCCAGGGCTCTGTTCTGGGCCCAGTGCTCTTCAACATCTTCATCAACAATTTGGATGAGGGGATAGATGGGGAACTCATCAAATTTGCAGACGACACCAAGCTGGCAGGAATAGCCAATACTCCAGAAGATACGCTTAAAATATAGGAGGATCTGGACAGACTCAAACACTGGGCACTATCTAACAAAACGAAATTCAATTGTGAAAAAAGTAAGGTTCTACATTTAGGCAGGAAAAATCAAATGCACAGGTATAGTATAAGTGGTACCTTGCTCAATAGTAGTAACTGTAAGAGGGATCTCGGAGTCCTAGTAGACAATCACTTCAATATGAGCCAGCAGTGTGCTGCAGCTGCCAAAAAAGCCAACACAGTGCTAGGCTGCATTAACAGAGGGATAGAATCAAGATCAAGTGAAGTACTAATACCACTTTACAATGCCTTGGTAAGGCCACACCTGGAATACTGCATCCAGTTTTGGTCACCACGATATAAAAAGATGTCGAGACTCTAGAAAGAGTACAGAGAAGAGCAACAAAGATGATTGGGGGACTGGAGGCTAAAACATATAGGGAACGGTTGCTGGAATTGTGTATGTGTAAGAAGAGAAGGTTGAGGGGTGACATGATAGCAGTGTTCCAATATCTCAGGGGCTGCCACAAAGAAGAGGGAGTCAAGCTATTCTCCAAAGCAGCTGAAAGCAGGACAAGAAGCAATGGATGGAAACTAGTCAAGGAGAGAAGCAACCTAGAACTAAGGAGAAATTTCCTGACAGTTAGAACAATTAACCAGTGGAACAACCTGCCTCCAGAAGCTGTGAATGCTTCAACACTGGAAGTTTTAAAGAAGAGACTGAACAGCCATTTGTCTGAAATTGTATAGGGTTTCCTGCCTGAGCGGGGGGTGGGCGGGTGGGGGGTTGGACTAGATGACCTCCAAGGTCCCTTCCAAATTATTATTATTATTTTTATTTTTTATTTTAATCCCATTTATATCCCGCCCTTCTCCGAAGACTCAGGGCGGTTTACAATTTAAAGCACAAATCAATGTGCTTAGCAGTAGCCTTCATTCTATGTATATGCCTGCTTATTAGGGCTTTCGCCCCCCCCAAGTGGCATTATTACAAAGTCAGCTTATTGCCCCCAACAATCTGGCTCCTCATTTTACCTACCTCGGAAGGATGGAAGGCTGAGTCAACCTTGAGCCTGGTGAGATGCGAACCTGCACTAATTGCAGGCAGCTGGTGTTACTTCTTCTTCTTCTTCTTCTTCTTCTTATTATTATTATTATTATTATTATTATTATTATTATTATTATTATTATCCCACTACTTGGCCCACTACTGCTCATCCCGCAGCTCTTATTTCAGCTGCTCCTTATGCATCAAAATCCCAGTCTTTCTGCATAAACTGTAGAGAGAATTTTCAAGGAGGGCTTTGAGATCTCTACTGAAAGGGGGTAATTACTCCACGAGTAAATTCTATCTGATGACCAACACCAGGCTCTTCTTTCCAGTCACCAGACCTGAGAAGACAACATTGCATTCCAAGACACAATTCAACATTTATCTTAATATTGTTTTTATAAAACTTTGCTGAACAATAAAGAACTTTTGATTTCAAGGTATTTTTTTTTACTATTTTTGAGTTATTCTTAATATAATTACTAAAATGATGCAATGCACTTAAGGCACTAGAGGGGGAAGGGTGCACAAGCAAGAGGCTCTTCGTTTACCATTCGTTACAGACAGATTATTACACATAGTTAGAGACAGATGCAGCTTAAAGTAGTTTCCAGGAAACTGATAATCCCTCATCAGAAAGAGCAGTGTCTCAAGACTTGGGATTATTACTACTGCTGAAAGAGCCAAGAGATTTTCAGCTGAAAAAGAGTGCCACCTAAAAAAAAACAAAAAAAAAGATGCAGGAAATAGGACTTGGACAGGATTTGCTTTTGTTAGACAACTTTACTGGTTGCGTGGTTTAAAGATCTGAACCTGCTAATGGGAAAGGACATGGGGGGAAAAAACCCTTTCAGCAGTAGTGGGATTCAAATATGTGAACAACCTGTTTTCTGTGTGGATGCTGCTTCCGGAAGTTCATTCCGGGCCTGGGCCAACAAAAAATTAGCTACCGGTTCTGCCAAAGTGGTGCGAACTGGCTGAATCCCACCACTGGCTTTGAGGAATAGAGAGAAATTAGCTCAGAAACATAAAGCCGCCAATTGACATGAAATGACATAACGAAGCAAGAAACAAGTCAATTCTGCACAGTTGCCAGCAAAATAATACACCCATATAGTCGCTCAGTTTGTGAGAGTCCATTCCCACTTTCTCTCACAGTTTTAAAAAATAATTATTGTACTCTGGAAGAAAAAAATAAAGAAAAAAATAAACCAGACTGGGTGCACAAACCATGAATGTTGTTATTATAATTAGTCATTATAATAGTTATATAATATCTGCATTATTTATTTAAGAGTTTTCTTTCCCTTCTTGCAACAAATTATTATTATTATATTGCACACTTTGCTCTTTCCTTAGCATAAAGATGCTGGAGAAATCTGTAACACATTTCTTTTCCAGGAAAATAATGCAATCTTTCAGTACAGAATATTCAATTGTTCATATCATTTTCAAGTCAGATCAAGACACTCTTTTTTTCTCAAAAGTTTTAAATGTCTCTTTTTTTTACTTGTTTCTGTCTGAATGTTTGTGATTTGGTTCTCTGATTTATCAGATTGGATACAATGAACTGCTTCCCTTTTTACTATGTTTATACCACCTAGGTGCCTAAAGAACAATTTAGAAATTTAAAAATACAATAATCTAATAATGTTGGGAATCCAAAGAAGCCTTGTCTAATGCAGAAGAATGCTACGTTCTTTGCAGACTGGCAGAAAATGGAAGGATATTATTTTTTGCAGTCTATTTCTCCTTCTGCAATCCCTTCTTTTCTCTCTGGAAAGAAAGAGCAGAATGGACAAAAATAACCTCTCCTATTTTTTCTCACTGGATAAACACCACACACTGGGGGTATCATTGGAAGACCTGAAGGACCAGCTGGAAACAGATTGTCCTAAAGAAAATCTGATTATGGGATCGCTAAGAGTTTGATACTGACTTGTACCTAATCAAAAATCAAAAATTCATAGGAAGGACAAGGAGAAATGCAATGGAATCAGAAGCTGGCCTCCAGTTGACTTCTCTTAGGGTTGACTATGCTCAGCATAAGGCATAAATGTCCTGGAACTCAACTCAGAATTTAACCAAGCAAACCAGACTAAAACAGGTTGAACCAGAAGCAAAGATTTCTTTGATGTCCAAAAGATGGTCTACTTCTTTCATGCACATATGCACACATAATTGAGGATTGCACTGTGCTATTTTTTAACCAAACCTCTTGTCATTATGAGATAGCTAAGAGGCAAAAACAACTCCTTTTCCCTATGCTGATGGAATAGATTTTAATCTTAATGGTACTTGTCACTCCTGTGAAAGCACTCGACACATATTATGAAAGAATGAACCATGCATATAACTCTACAATAGGTACTGAAATAGTCTGAAGGTGAAAACGTTCTTCTAACATGGTCTACTGGTCACCTAAACTCTTCCCTTAGCTGTGTACAAATGCCATCTTCCAGTCTTGGTAGAAAAACATGCTCACTTAAATTGTTCTGCAATAACTGGAATACTTTTGTCTGCATCAGAATCCAGGCTAGAGAGTGATGTTGTCCTTAGAATTTTAATGTGGGACAAGTTAAGAAATGCAATTGGTGGATTCCCCCAGCTTTGCTTCCCCTGTTACCGAGCATCACTGCTAGTGGGAAAATAACCCTCACTTGTTCCTTAATGAGTGATGGTTATTGGGGCAAGTGTAGATAGGTATCAGGGGTAGTGGTTTTAACACTTTTTGTCTGAATGATAGAATGATCTTATTAAGCAGTAGACCTAGACCTGTAGTCTGACTGGTCAAAAATATAGAGGGAGGCTGCAAGAAGCATCAATGCTTCTTTCCCATCAGTCAAATTATTTACTACTGAAATTCAATAGTAATTTGCCCTGATGGAAATGTCTTTGTATAATTGATTTAGTATGTAAAAGTAAAGGTTTCCTCTATCCAGTTGTGTCTGATTCTAGGGGATGGTGCTCATCTCCGTTTCTTAACACAGAGAGCCACTGTTGTCCGAAGACATTTCTGTGGCCATGTGGCCAGCATGACTATACGCTGAGGTGCATGGAATGCCCTGACCTTCTCATTAAAGTGGTACCTATTTATCTACTCACATTTGCATGTTTTCAAACTGCTTGGTGGGCAGGACCTGGGGCAAGGATGGGAGCTCATCTGGTCATGCACACTCAGATCTCAAACCTGGGCTGTCAGTTTTCCAGCTGACAAGCTCAACATCTTTAACCACTGAGCCATCACACACGCCATATTTACTGTATAGATGGCTGCAAATGAGTGGCTGTGCTAGCAGTGAATGACCAAGAAATCCCATTCTATCCTTGTGGTTGGTGGTACTTGGAAGTAGCTAATGAAACAGGAGTAAGAAAATGGCACTGTTACACACACACACACACACACACACACACGGACGGAGTCACAAAAACACTAAATAGTACAACCATTTAAAAAAATGTCAACCATTTAAAAAAATGTCAATTGGCACAGCAGAAAACTGATTAGGGACTGAACCAGGAACACACAGCTGGCTTATATCACTCTAGGACTATTGGTCTAATCACAGACTTAACATTGTTTCCAAAGAATCTAAACCTGTATTTTAAAAACTGGTCTAGTGATTTTTCAAAGCACTGCTAATGCTACATAATGGCCCTTTTTGAAGCACCAAGCAGACCTTACCCATGCAGATGCTGGCTCTGCGGAAGCCACATATCCAGTCTCTTCTGTTGCATAAGACAGAATGGCCCTGGAGCACAGCCTCTAGTCAATGGAGGATGGCAGCTGTGCCCAGAGCAACTTAATGGGACACTTTGACACTAGGCAGCTCCCATTCCTGCTTCTTCACTGAAGAAGTATTCCAGATTTGGTCTATGGCAGGGGTCCCCAACCATCGGTCCGTGGACCAGTACTGGGCTGCGGCATGCCAGCAACCGGTCCGCACAAACAAGGAAAGGCCCATCCGCGGGATGCAGGCAGCACACAAAATTACACCCCCTCTGGTCCATGGAAAAAACTCTTTCCACGTAACTGGTCCCTGATGCCCCAAAAGTTGGGGACCTCTGATCTATGGCAAAAATTAATTTGGCAGAAGAAATAAAACACTGTTTCGAAAGGATAACAGTTAAAAATGAGTTTCAGATTCCTTATTCTGGAATGCAGATGAACAACAACAAAAAAGACAAGATAGATCCTTTAAAAATGATCCAAAGGACATCTTCATTCTGCAGTTAGAGGGACACAGAGAGAAAGAATGGAAAAAATGAAAAAAGTATCATAACTGTTTCTTTCCAATGTGTAGAACAGAAAGCATTTATACCTCTGAAAAAGGGGAAGATAACTGTAAAATAAGCAACATCCTGCATATGTCTTCTCCATCATAATTGGCAGATTTTTGCCCTTTCCCAAGAAAGATGACTGAGTCTTTAACTATGTGGCATCACAGACCACAGACATCATTTGCACATATTACCTTAGCAAGTGAAGTTTGAGGTATTGCTAAAGTTCAAGAGCTTGCTTCATTTTTCAAATGCTTGTGCTGTGGTGCTTCGCACTACATCGGCTACTTGCCAAAGACAAACATAGCCCAACAGCAGTGTGACTGACCTCCTCTGAGGTGATACACTCTCTTGTGTTTTCTTGGTGGTTGATTGTAAAGAAGAAAAGTTGAGGGCCTTTCTTTTCATGCATTGCTAATTGCTCCACACCAGAGATTGATTGATTTTTCTATAGAGAAACAGGTTTTTTTTAAATTTCTGAAACTTTATTGTTGCAGTGTGATTAATTGCAGTGAGGTGATAGCGGTGTTCCAGTATCTCAGGGTGGCCACAAAGTAGAGGGAGTCAAGCTATTCTCCAAAGCACCTGAAGGCAGGACAAGAAGCAATGGATGGAAACTAGTCAAGGAGAGAAGCAACCTAGAACTAAGGAGAAACTTCCTGACAGTTAGAACAATTAACCAGTGGAACAACCTGCCTCCAGAGGTGGTGAATGCTCCAACACTGGAAGTTTTAAAGAAGAGACTGAACAGCCATTTGTCTGAAATTGTATAGGGTTTCCTGCCTGAGCGGGGGGCGGGCGGGCGGGGGGTTGGACTAGATGACCTCCAAGATCCCTTCCAACCCTGTTATTCTGTTCTGTTGTGTTCTGGTTTAATAAAAATCTAAGCAAAATGTTCATGAATCCATATCCAAAGATTAAGGAAACCATCCAGAAAAGGCAACAAGAACATCTGACTTTTTGGTATTCCATGCTGGGGATTCATGAATTAAAGCAGTTAAGGAAAAATGCCAATGGTTTAAAAAGAGTTAGGGTTAATATCAAAGTCAGGTTCTCCCAAGGATTGATGAGTTCATGATCCATTCAACATGTATTTGTTGTTAGCTGCGAAGTCGTGTCCGACTCATCGCGACCCTATGGATAACGTTCCTCCAGGCCTTCCTGTCTTCCACCATCTTCTGGAGTCCATTTAAGCTCACGCCTACTGCTTCAGTGACTCCATCCAGCCACCTCATTCTCTGTCGTCCCCTTCTTCTATTGCCCTCGATCTTTCCCAGCATTAGGCTCTTCTCCAGTGAGTCCTTCTTTCTCATTAGGTGGCCAAAGTATTTGAGTTTTAGCTTCAAGATCTGGCCTTCTAAAGAGCAGTCAGGATTGATCTCCTCTAGGACTGACCGGTTTGATCGCCTTGCAGTCCAAGGGACTCGCAGGAGTCTTCTCCAGCACCACAGTTCAAAGGCCTCAATTCTTTGGCGCTCAGCCTTTCTTATGGTCCAACTTTCACTGCCATACATTGCAACTGGGAAGACCATAGCCTTGACTATACGCACTTTTGTCGACAGGGTGATGTCTCTGCTTTTTAGTGTGCTGTCTAGATTTGCCATGGCTTTCCTTCCCAGGAGCAAGCGTCTTTTAATTTCTTGGCTACAGTCCCCATCTGCAGTGATCTTGGAGCCCAGGAAAACAAAATCTGTCACTACCTCCATTTCTTCCCCATCTATTTGCCAGGAATTGAGAGGGCCAGATGCCATGATCTTGGTTTTCTTAATGTTAAGTTTCAACCCAACTTTTGCACTCTCCTTCTTCACCCGCAACAAGAGGCTCTTTAGTTCTTCTTCACTTTCTGCCATTAGAGTGGTATCATCTGCGTATCTTAGGTTGTTGATATTTCTTCCAGCAATCTTAATTCCAACTTTTGATTCATTTAGCCGTGCCTTTCTCATTATGTGCTCTGCATATAAGTTAAATAGGCAGGGCGACAGTATACAGCCTTGCCGGACTCCTTTCCCAATTTTGAACCAATCAGTGGTTCCATGTCCAGTTCTCACTGTTGCTTCTTGACCCGCATATAGGTTTCTCAAGAGACAAATAAGATGGTCTGGTACTCCCATCTCTTTAAGAACTTGCCACAGTTTGTTATGATCCACACAATCAAAGGCTTTAGCATAGTCAATGAAGCAGAAGTAGATGTTTTTCTGGAACTCCCTAGCTTTCTCCATGATCCAGCGTATGTTGGCAATTTGATCTCTAGTTCCTCTGCCTCTTCGAAATTCTGCCTGTACTTCTGGTAGTTCTCGATCCACATACTGCTGAAGTCTAGCTTGTAGGATTTTAAGCATGACTTTACTAGCATGAGAAATGAGTGCAATGGTGCGATAGTTTGAACATTCTTTGGCACTGCCTTTCTTTGGAATTGGAATGTAAACTGATCTTTTCCAATCCTCTGGCCACTGTTGAGTTTTCCAAATTTAATTTAATTTAATTTTAATTTAATAACATTTATATACCGCCCTTCTCCCTGAGGACTCAGGGCGGTTCACAGGGCAGAATAAAATAGTGAATACAAACATTAAAAAAAATTAAACAAATTGCCCTAATTAAAACAGTATAAATACAACACTAAAAACCCCCAGAAAAGTTAAAAAAAAAAAAAAATAAAATAACCCCAACACTCCCCCTCAGGCTAGGCCGGCTTGTACAAACAGAAATGTCTTAAGATCGCGACGAAAGGAGCGAAGATCGGGCGCCAACCGGAGCTCAACCGGTAGCTGATTCCACAGCTCCGGAGCGCCCACAGAGAAGGATCTCCCCCTGGGGGCCACCAATCGACATTCTCTGATCGGTGGCACCCTGAGGAGGCCCTCTCTGTGGGAACGCACAGGGCGCAGGGAGCTTGATGCCGGCAGCAGATGTTCCCTGAGGTACTCCGGCCCCATGCCATGGAGTGCTTTAAATACCGTTACCAGTACCTTGAATCTCACCCGGAAGACAACTGGCAACCAATGCAGCTCACGGAGCAGAGGCGTAACGTGGGAGTATCGGGAGACTCCCAACACCACTCTCGCGGCTGCATTCTGTACCAGTTGGAGCTTCCGAGTAGTCCTCAAGGGCAGCCCCATGTAGAGAGCGTTGCAGTAGTCCAGACGAGAGGACACGAGCGCATGAGTGACCGTGCATAAATCGTCCCGGCTAAGATAGGGCCGCAACTGACGCACCAGGCGAACCTGTGCGAAGGCCCCCCTAGTCACGGCTCCTATATGGTCTTCCAAAGTGAGCCGTGAATCTAGGAGGACCCCCAAGTTGCGAGCCCTATCTACGGGGGGTAATAGTTCACCCCCCATAACTAGAGGTGGAATGTCCGAATAAACCCGGGACGAAGGTATGCAAAGCCACTCAGTCTTGTCGGGGTTGAGCTGGAGTCTGTTCCTCCCCATCCAGACCCGAACCGCCTCCAGGCAACGGGACATCACGTTGAGGGCATCACTGGGGTGGTTTGGGATCGAAAAGAAAAGTTGGGTATCATCAGCGTACTGATGGTACCCAACTCCAAAGCCACGAATGATCTCACCCAGCGGCTTCATGTAGATGTTGAACAGGAGAGGCGAGAGGACCGACCCCTGAGGAACTCCACAAATGAGAGACCTCGCGGTCGACCTCTGCCCCCCTGCCAACACCGACTGCGAACGTCCCAAGAGATAGGAGGAGAACCACTGTAAAACTGTGCCTCCCACTCCCAATCCCCTGAGACGCCGCAGCAAGATACCATGGTCGATGGTATCGAAAGCCGCCGAGAGGTCTAATAGGACTAGGACAGAGGAATGCCCCCTGTCCCGAGCCCTCCAGAGATCATTCACCAGCGCGACCAATGCCGTCTCCGTGCTGTACCCGGGCCTGAAACCCGATTGGTACGGGTCTAGATAATCTGCTGGCAAATTGAGTGTAGCACTTTTACTGCACTGTCTTTTAAGATTTTGAATAGCTCAGCTGGAATACTGTCACCTCCACTAGCTTTGTTGTTGCTCAGCTTTTCTAAGGCCCACTTCGCTTCACATTCTAGGATGTCTGGCTCGAGGTCAGTGGCCACCTCATTGTGATTGTCAGGGACGTTAAGCTCATTCTTGTATAGTTCTTCTGTGTAATTTTGCCACCTCTTCTTAATCTCTTCTGCCTCTGTTAGGTCCCTGCCATTTTGGTCCTTTATCATGCCCATTTTTGCATGGAATGTTCCCTTCATCTCTCCAATTTTCTTGAAAAGATCTCTGGTCCTCCCTATTCTATTGTTTTCTTCTATTTCTTTGCACTGTTCATTTAAGAAGGCATTCTTATCTCTTCTAGCTATTCTCTGGAATTCTGCATTCAATTGGGCATATCTATGTTTTTCTCCCTTGCCTTTCGCTTTCCTCAGCTATTTGCAAAGCTTCCTCAGACAGCCATTTTGCTTTCTTGCATTTCTTTTTCTTTGGGATGGTTTTGGTTGCTACCTGTTGTACAATGTCACAAACCTCTGTCCATAGTTCTTCAGGCACTCTGTCTATCAGATCTAATTCCTTAAATCTATTTGTCACCTCTACTGTATATTCAACAGGGATATGATTTAATTCATACCTGAGTGGCCTAGTGCTTTTCCCTACTTTCTTCAGTTTAAGCCTAAACTTTGCAAGGAGAAGCTCATGGTCTGAGCCACAGTCAGCTCCTGGTCTTGTTTTTACCGACTGTATAGAGCTTCTCCATCTTTGGCTGCAGAGCATATAGTCAATCTGATTTCTGTGTTGACCGTCTGGTGATGTCCATGTGTAGAGCCGTCTCTTGGGTTGTTGGAAAAGAGTGTTTGCAATGACCATCGTATTCTCTTGGCAAAATTCTATCAGCCTGTGCCCTGCTTCATTTTGTACTCCAAGGCCAAACTTGCCTGTTATTCCAGTTATCTTTTGGCTTCCTACTTTAGCATTCCAATCCCCCATGATGATAAGGACATCATTTTTTGGTGTTAGTTCTATAAGGTGCTGTAGGGCTTCATAGAACCGGTCAATTTCATCCTCTTCAGCACTGGTGGTTGGGGCATAGACTTGGACTACTGTGATATTGAATGGTTTCCCTTGGATTCGAACTGAGATCATTCTGTCATTTTGAGGATTGTATCCCAGTATTGCTTTTCCTACTCTTTTATTGACTATGAAGGCTACTCCATTTCTTCTGAGGGATTCTTGCCCGCAGTAGTATACCTAATGGTCATCTGAATTAAATTACCCATTCCTGTCCATTTTAGTTCGCTAATACCTAAGATGTCGATGTTCAGTCTTGACATCTCTTGTTTGACCACGTCCAGCTTTCCTTGATTCATGGATCTTACATTCCAGGTTCCTATGGAGAAAAAATCTTTACAGCATCGGACTTTCCTTTCACCACCAGACACATCCACAGCTGAGCGTCCTTTCGGCTTTGGCCCAGTCGCTTCATTCTTTCTGGCGCTACTAGTACTAGCCCTCTGCTCTTCCCCAGTAGCATATTGGACGCCTTCCGACCTGAGGGGCTCATCTTCCAGCGTCATATCGTTTTGCCTTTTGGTACTGTCCATAGGGTTTTCATGGCAAAGATACTGGAGTGGGTTGCCATTTCCTTCTCCAGTGGATCACGTTTTGTCAGAACTCTCAGCTATGACCTGTCCGTCTTGGGTGGCCCTGCACGGCATAGCTCATAGCTTCATTGAATTACGCAAGCCCCTTCGCCACGACAAGGCAGTAATCCATGAAGGGGTCAACATGTATAGGGGATTGAATAGTAAATTCAGAACTATTTCCTTGAGATATTTTTATCACACCATATTTGCTTTTGTAATGAATATGTAAACAATCACCTGCTCACTGCTATTGAGATGCATCTTTTGCTTTGTTTGGCCTTTGGGAAAAGCTGTCCCTAAAATGCAAGCAATGCTTCAGCCTTAGTTGCTATACAGCAAGGTGTCAAACTGCCAGATGCATAATAGCGGGCCAGATGCATCACAGCAAAACTGTACTCACCCCAATGCTGGCAATGGCAAAAAAGTTGCAATAGTCGCACGACATTGCGAGTTTGACACCCCTGCTATACAGTATCTTCCACTAGAGCTGGAGAAGGAAGAGAAGAGGAATGTGATTGTAATGACATCTTCATATGCATGTTTATGGACTTCATATGGACTTTGCATTCTGGCAGACATGAAAGATCTGATTCAATGCATTTGTTATGTATTGAGCTTTTGGGAATACCTTATCACATGCCATTCCACCTGTCGTCGAATGGACAAGCAGAATGAATGGTGAGAATGACCAAAGACGCACTCAAGCGCATCATCACAGGTGACTGGCACCACAGACTAGCAGACTTTCTACTTTGTCAACACTCCACACCTTGTACAGCCACAGGAAAAAGTCCTGCAGAGCTTCACTGGGGCAGACGCCTCATCACTAAGCTGGACAGACTCCATCCAGACAGAGTGGTGTCAGATGCTGCTCAACCCAAACCCCCTAGGGGGCTACAACCTGGTGACTTGGTCTGGGCCAGAAATTATGGGCCGGGACACTTGTGGGTTCTGGGGAAGGTGGTTGACAAAACAGGGTCCCTATCTTACATAGTAGGGGTGGAGGGAGGGTGTCTGGTAAAACGGCATGTGGACCAACTAAGGAAGAGATTTCCAGAATGGTCACTAAGTGAGTATGGGGGTACTAGTCCCTCTCATAGTTATCAAGCTGGTACACAGGCCAGCTCTTATCCTCCTTATCAGTGTTTCCAGCACACAGCAGGGTTTGAGTCTGAAGAGAAGCAAGACAGCTCAGAGGTGCAACATGGAACCCCTGATCAGTTGGATCAGCCAAACTATAGTGACCACTGCGCTCACTCTGCTTCAAACTTTGACTCTGGGGTGGGCCTACCGGGTGAGGTCAGCCAGAGCAATCCTCCATCCTCAGATTCTCCAGCACAGGACAGCATGAACACACCTGGTGTGCCAGATAAGTTGGTAGACCACAAAGTGGGTGGAACCCAAAGACATTCCTCACAGCCTCACAGGCCACCTGCATACCTTGCTGACTATGTTGTCAAATAAGACAAAGTATTGTAAATGGTTTACCAGCTTGTGAGTATGCCCATTGTTTTTTGGATTTTGTTAATCAACATGTAATAGGTTGCATTGCATACTGAAAAGGGATTAACAAAGAAAACATCTCTCAGAAAAGTGTCTGTAACTTCGTTGCAGTCCACTTGTACTTAGGGTAGTGTAATACTACTGGCAGAACAGCAAAGCTGTTTTTAGTCTCATTGCATGCAACCTATACACTGCACGTCTGAGAAGGTCGCGTTATGATTATTCTACCTTGAATGGGGTCAAACATTCAATTTAGCATTGGAGGTTGGGAGTGAATCATAATCCTTAAATGTAAAGGGTTATAATGTCTGTTCCTTAAAAGGGGAAGGGGTGTTATGTATTGAGCTTTTGGGAATACCTTATCACATGTATGCTGGAAAGCTAACGGTTCTCCAGCAACACAGATAGGACTTTCCAGTCCAGGCTGCAGTTAACTTGGTGGGAATGATGGGTTCAATCTGATTGGTTGTTAAGACTATGAGAGACTATATAAAGACTGCATGGATACCCCTAACCCTCAGTACAGTTATAGTTATGAATAAAGCAACTATTCTTTGGTACTCATCTGCCTGGCGTCTTTCCTGCTCATCAGAACCCGAAACATAACAGCATTCATACCCAAAGACCAAAGGATACTGAGTGTTAAGAGTCTCTAGATGTAGAAATGTGCTAGGCCTGTCCGATTTGCTCTGATTTAATTAGAATTCAAGATCTGAACTTTGAGTATCGCTTGGTTCGGTGAATTTGGGAATTTAGATTCAACAGCAACCTGATCTGATCTGATGCAAGATAGCAGAACCAGCATATTGCCCCCAATAATCTGGGTCCTCATTTTACTGACCTCAGAAGGATGGAAGGCTGAGTCAACCTTGAGCCGTTCAGAATTATACTCCTGAAAAGAACAATGAGTTAGCCTGCAGTACTGCATCCTAACCACTGCGCCACCAAGGCTCTTGAAACAGCATTTTATTTGTTTATTTATTAAATTTGTTTGCCGCCCATCTTGCTGCAAGGCAACTCATTTTAAAAAAATGTCTATGCATGGACTAACGTTGGGAAACTTCAAAACATACAAAGCTCTCCTTTTTTGACAATAAGTTGAGAAGAATTCTTTAGAGGATATTAACCCTGCCATCTTTCAGTCCAGTAGGTTCAGAGGGTATGTTACAATATATTTTGAGATCTTCTCCCAAACCTGTATTTTTGGGGAAAGGAGAATTGTCTTGTGGAAATGTCAACACAGCAAGCTGTAAAAATTGTCTGTTCTTGTTGTTGTTAGCTTCGAAGTCGTGTCTGACCCATCGCCACCCCATGGACAACGTTCCTCCAGGCCTTCCTGTCCTCTACCATCTTCTGGAGTCCATTTAAGCTCACGCCTACTGCTTCAATGACTCCATCCAGCCACCTCCTTCTCTGAAATCCACTTCTATTGCCCTCAATCTTTCCCAGCATTAGGCTCTTCTCCGGTGAGTCCTTCCTTCTCATTAGGTGGCCAAAGTATTTGAGTTTCAACTTCAGGATCTGGTCTTGTAAAGAGCAGTCAGGGTTGATCTCCTCTAGGAATGACCAGTTTGATCGCCTTACAGTCCAAGGGACTCGCAGGAGTCTTCTCCAGCACCATAGTTCAAAGGCTTCAAATTGTCTAAAAATGTAACAAACAGCCTACCAAGTGCTCATCTGAACCAATGTGGTATCCTGCTCAAAGTTAAAAATGCAGACTTTCAGAAACTCTTTTGATAATCCCCAAAGTTACTTTTCAGTGTTTTTTCTGAAGCACAAGAGGTTTGTGCTTTGCTACATCTGATCCCTGGATTTCTGGGGTGCCTGGAGGGCTGGGCAAACTTGAGCTCACCTGGGTAGGATTGTCCTTCCCTCACTGCTGATACCAGGGGAGGAAGGCCAAGCAGAAGAGAAGACAACACCCTTGCACTATGTCTGGATTGGGTTCCATCAGTTTGCTTGTACTGCTAGTAATATCTCTGCCAGTTATTAGCAATACAGCTGGGAGGGCAGGTGCTGGCAAGATACAGAATGAAGGGCCAGAGAACAGACCGGTGATGTCTTTGTAGAAAAATAAGCAGTTCTCATTCTACTGTAAGGTAAGGTCAGGGGAAAGGGATGCAGGCTTTGAAGCTGGGGACTGCTACGTACAGAATTTGCAGTAGCTTATTTCCTTCAGTATTAAGGACTGTTGTAGTTTGTGCAAGAAATGATTGATATCAGAGCTGTATTTGAAGCTCGGACTGGGAGCTTCCTAGCTTGAATATTGAACTGCATGCCACCAGGCATTAGCAGGGGCAAGTTGGCAAAAGGAGGTAGAATAAGGCAGGCAGAGAGGAGAAAAAAAATGCATTTAGAGCCCTACCTCCTTAGTAAATATTTGGACTAGTCCATCAAAAGAAGCTTGGCACACATTCACTCATTTTACTTTGGGGAAACCTGAACCAGCCACCATCATGCAGAATATAAAAGTAAGACTTTATTTGACAGGGCATATTTCCAAACCAGATTCCCTTGAGACCCTATTTGGTGTTGAGTTCAGCACCTACTTTGATTAGCAGGGCTCACATCAAAGTACAGGTAGTCCTCGACATGCAACCACAATTGAGACCAAAATTTCTGTTAAGTGAGACATTTGTTAAGTGAATTTTGCCCCATTTTACCACCTTTCTTGCCGTAGTTGTTAAATGAATCACCGCAGCTGGTAATAATAACACAGTTGTTAAGTGAATCGGGCTTCCCCATTCATTTAGCTGGTCAGAAGGTCGCAAAAGGGGATCACATGAAGTTGGGACACAGCACCGGTCATAAGTATGAACCGGTTGCCAAGCATCTGAATTTTGATCACATGATCATGGGGATGCTGCAAAGGTCGTAAGTGTGAAAAATGGTCATTAAGTCACTTTTTTCAATGCCATTGTAACTTTGAATGGTCACTGTTAGAATATGTTGTTGAAAAAATGGTTTGTTTAACAGAGTATTATTAATACACAGTGGAAGTTGTACTGGGACTTTTAGGCAAACAGTAATGCACTAACACGAGTTTTATAACTTATTTTTACTCAGACAACAAAAAGAAACACAGTAAGAAATAGTCCAAGTATCAATCCAGTATCATGCACATAAAAGTCAGTCCATAAAAACATAGTATCAAAATACAAAAGCTGCTTACCAATATCAAAAACAATATACACTGTAGCAAGCAGTTGATTCCTGAGAGAATAAATATCAAGTTAGCAAACAAGAGAACAAGAGGTATCCAAACACTAACATCAAACACATATACAAGAGCAACTATGTGTAACATCTAACTCTCTTTTATGTGGAATAATTACAGCCACACCCTTAGGCCGTTTAACTCCTTAAAGGTGCTTTTACTCCATTATATAATATTGTCACCCAAATCAAGTTTAATCTCTAACAATCTCCCCTTTTGGGTGGCATATTATACATATATTTTTACAATCTCAAATTACACATATCACAAACAGATTTATGCTTTATAGCACCCTGAGCTTTAGTAAACTGGTCAGCAATATTATCTTCAGTTGCACAATATTCCAGTTTAATCAAATTATCTTTAACACATTGTCTGACATTTAGATACCGTAGATCCGTATGTTTTGATCTAGTTTTCACTGCAGCATTAGTTGCTAATTTTATAGCTGCTTGATTGTCTTCATACACTTTTATTGGTTCATTACAATTTAAACCCATATCAAACAATAATTGTTTCCATACCAATAGCTCAGTACATAATAAAGATAGACAAGAAAATTCGGATTCAGTTGTTGATAAGCTTATATGCTTCTGTCTGTTAGACCTCCATCCTACTAAAGCGTTTCCCAATAATACAACCAATCCTGAAGTGGATTTCCTGGTTACAGTATCAGATGCAAAACTAGCATCTGCAAATGCTTTTAGTTCCAATTCCTTTGTTGGCTCTAGATATAGAGAATAATGTATGGTGTGTTTCAAATATCTTAAAACTCTTTTCGCACCTTGCCAACATCTGGTTGTAGGATTCTCACAATATCTAGCTAAATGATTAACTGTAAATGCTATGTCAGGTCTTGACCAATTACATAAATACATCAAGCTGCCTATTAATGATTGATATATCTTTTTATCAAAGACATTGCTGTTATCTGCTGAACTCTCAAAACCTTGAACCATAGGTGTTTTTACTGGTTTACAGTTTTCCATATTATAACGTTTCAGCAAACCATTAATTTTCTTAGCTTGAGACAGTTTAAATCCTTTACTAGTCCTGACAATATCCAGCCCTAGATAATGACTAATAGCTCCTAGATCTTTTACTCTAAATTTTCTTTTTAACCCTGAAATTATTCTTTCAGTTTCTGTTTCATCTTTTGCTATAATAGCAATATCATCAGTGAATAATAATAACAATGATAATTCACTATTTTGCTGTTTTATAAATAAACAAGGATCTGCAATACTAGCTTTAAATCCCAAACTATTTAACTCTTTTACTAAACATCTATTCCACTCATAACCTGACTGTTTTAAACCATACAAACTCTTATTCAGTTTCCAACAGTACCCTACCTTACTTTCTATTCCTGATGGAACTTTCATATATATATCATGGTTTAATGTTGCATGCAAATAAGCAGTTTCAATATCTACATGTTTTATACTATAATTCTTATTTGCTGCCCAAACTAAAGCAGCCCTAAGAGTGGAAGCTCTTAACGTTGGGGAAAATACTACATCATAATCACTATTATTCTGTGCAAATCCTTGAGCAACTAATCTTGCTTTATGTATTACCTCTCCTGTAACACTTTCTTTCAGTTTAAAAACCCATTTAAAAACCCATTTACATCCAATTAACAGTGGTTCTGTTTTAGGTATTTTAACCTCTTGATAAACATTAAGATCTTGCAAAGACTTTATTTCTTTATCCATAGCTACTTTCCAATTCTTTCTTTCATTCTCAGGATACATTTTTATTTCTTCAACATTAGAAGGTTCAATGTCTATTTGACAAATTAAACCTGCCTCGAAACAATCAGGCTGTCGTCTTTCCCTGTTAGACCTTCTGAGAATTATTGGACTTATAGGTACATTTACATTATTATCTTCTTCCTCTCCTGTCTCCACTATCAGTGGTTCTTGTTTGATCTCTCTAGCAGGTTCCTCCTCTTCTTTATCACTTTCATTTGAGGAGTTAGTTAAATCTTGTTGAGGAATATATACAATATCTTCTACCCTTTCCCAGCCTGACTGTTCATGAAAAACAGCGCTAGAACTACAATAAATGTTTTTAGTACCTTTCTCCCAGAACCGATAAGACTTATGGTTTAACTCATAGCCAACAAAAAATAATTGTTTAGCTCTATGTTCTCCTTTATTTCTTATTGAACTTGGAATATGTACCCAAGCAGGTGTCCCAAATGTGTGAATATAACTAAGATTTGGTTTTCTCTTATACCATAAGGTATAAGGAATTTTACCTGTAGCTGAACTAACCACATTGTTTAAAATATGATTAGCACATTTTGCTGCTTCTCCCCATAAGCTATCAGGTAAACCAGAATCTTCAATCATAGATCTAATCATAGCTTGCAATGTTTGGCCCCTCCGTTCAACAAATGCATTATGCTGAGGTCTATAAGGAGCTGTACGTCTATGCTCTATTCCCTCTGAAACTAACAGCTCATTAAACTGTTTATTAACAAACTCAGTTCCATTGTCTGTTATTATGGTTTTTACATTTAACTGAGTTTTCCTTTGTACAAACTTGAGCCAATTAGATATTGTTTGTATAGTTTCAGTTTTTGACGTAAGGAGATAACAGAACCCATATCTGCTATAATGGTCTAGAATATTTAATATGTAGCAAGCACCCCCTAAACTGGGTTTCATAGGACCTATCAAATCCATAAATACCAGTTCTAATGGAGTTGTGGTTTTAAATCCATCTAACCTATTAGCTGGTGCTGCCCTGCTCTTTTCTCTACCACATACGTTACACTGTAGATATTTCTTACAAGCCTTTAACTTAAACCCATTAGACAAAGCTACAGTTCTTTTTAGTGTATTAAAATTCACATGACCCAATCTTCTATGTAATAAATGAATACATTCATCATGTGGTTTTTGATTTGTACAAGTAGTATCCATTATTATAGGATCATTGCTAATTACAAACAAACCGTCTTTCATATTAGCTATTAAGTTCACTTCATTCTTTTGAATAAGACATTCCTCCCCTTGGAAAGTAACTTTAAAACCTGCTTCCAATAATGCCTTAACTGATAATAGATTATAATCACATCTGGGAACATATAGCATTTCCAAATTTTGTTTTAAAAATGAACAGTAAACCTTACCCTCTCCAGAGACCTTGACTCTCCAGCCATTAGCCATAGAAATATATTTTTTACTAGACCTTATATTCTCAAAATCCCTTTTTATTTTTGAAATACAGTGTGTAGCTCCACTATCTACCACCCACCAATTGTGGTTATTAGTAGTTCTATTAGCTACAGCTACATTAATCAGCTTTTTATTCTTTCTATGGCTTTCCTTTCTCTGACAATTACTATTCTGACAAAACTTAGCAATATGTCCCTTTAACCCACAATTAAAGCATTTCCTTAAAATATAAGCAGATTCAGTCTTCTTTATTTCTTGTTGCAATGGCTCTCTCAACTGTTTTCTCTCCATACGACATCTTGATTCTTCCAACAACCTTCCAGTTATTGAAGAAACAGTTAGGTCTTCTTTGGACAAAACCTCCAAGGACGATACAAAGGCATCATAGCTCTCATCCAATGATGATAAAATGATGTAAACCTGGTGAAGCTCTGAGAAAATAAGTTCTTTTTCTTGCAGTTCCAACAAAGTTGCTTTTATAAAGTTAAGGTGAGCTAACATATCGCCATTCTTTTCCAGTCTAGCTCTAAATAGCTTTCTGGTAAGATTTATATGAGCACCAACACTGTCCCGAACAAAAATCTTTTTCAACTTAGCCCAACATTTAGCAGCAGATTCTTCTCCACGCACATGGACTAGCTGTTGGTCTCCTAATGTTAGCCCAATGATAGATAAAGCCTTATCATTGTCTTTATTGAAGTCTACAATCTTCTTGTTATCTTCTTCATTAGTTGGATCCCAGGCAGTTACATCAGGAGGATTATGGACTATTTTCCAAAGACCTTGATTTTGTAATAGCAAACTACATTGTGTAGACCAAGATACGTAGTTTGACCCATTAAGCCGGGTAATGCAGAATGGATTGAATAGTCCTTGTGCCATTGTCTGAATTTGAAAACTCAGTTAGGAAATAAAAATACAATACTGTGCCTGTCCTCAGCACCACACTGGATCTGGGCCCATAACCATTGTTAGAATATGTTGTTGAAAAAATGGTTTGTTTAACAGAGTATTATTAATACACAGTGGAAGTTGTACTGGGACTTTTAGGCAAACAGTAATGCACTAACACGAGTTTTATAACTTATTTTTACTCAGACAACAAAAAGAAACACAGTAAGAAATAGTCCAAGTATCAATCCAGTATCATGCACATAAAAGTCAGTCCATAAAAACATAGTATCAAAATACAAAAGCTGCTTACCAATATCAAAAACAATATACACTGTAGCAAGCAGTTGATTCCTGAGAGAATAAATATCAAGTTAGCAAACAAGAGAACAAGAGGTATCCAAACACTAACATCAAACACATATACAAGAGCAACTATGTGTAACATCTAACTCTCTTTTATGTGGAATAATTACAGCCACACCCTTAGGCCGTTTAACTCCTTAAAGGTGCTTTTACTCCATTATATAATATTGTCACCCAAATCAAGTTTAATCTCTAACAGTCCCTAAATGAGCTATTGTAACTTGAGGACCACCTCTATCAAATATATCTGTCAACCTCTATTCAACAAAGTGGGGCTTTCCCTAGGAAAACAGAAGACTCCCCTCGGAACCATCCGTAGTGCAAGGAGGGGGAGCCGTGAAGTGATCTTGTACAATACAGCAACAAGCATACCTATAATTGGTCCAGCTGGTCTCCTATAAGGCTGCCCCCCTTTTAATGATCAGTCTGCTGATGGGAAAAGATGGTGAGATGGTGACAGGCAGCAGGGACAAAGCAGACCTGTTTAATTCCTTCTTTGCACCAGTCTTCATGCAAAAGGAAAAAATAGTTCAACCTAACACAAGCAGCCCTATGGAAGATAAAACAGGAAAGCAGGTCCAGTTAAGCAAGGAGTTGGTAAGAGAACACTTATCCATTCTAGATGAGTTCAAATGATCAGGACCAGAAGGATTACATCCCAGGGATCTGAAGGAGCAGGCAGATGAGATCTCAGAACCACTAAACAGAAATTCTCAGAGCTCCGGGAGTACGAGGGAACTGCCAGAAGAACTATGTGATTCTAATCTTCAAAAGGGGGGAAAAGATGGATCCAGGAAACTACAGACCTATCAGCTGGACCTCAATGCCCAGAAAAATCCTGGGAAAAGATAATCAAACAACAGATTTATGAACACATGGAAATGAACAAGGTGATTACTAGAAGCCAGCATGGGTTGCTAAAAACAGATCGTGCCAGACAAACCTTATTGCCTTCTTTGATAAAGTGACTAAATTAGTGGATCAGAGAAATGCTGTGGATATAGTACACTTGGACTGTAAGTAAGGCATTTGACAAAGTAGACCACAGCCTACTTCTTGGTTAGATAGAATAATGTGGGATAGGCTGTACCACCACAGTCAGCTGACCAACTGCACTCAACATGTAGTCCTTAGTGGAACTACACCCACATGGAGAGAAGCACACAGTGGGGTAACCCAAGACTCTGCATTCAACAACTCTTCAACAACTTCATAAATGATCTAGATAAATAGAAGGGGAGCTCATCAAATTTGCAGATAACACCAAGCTGGGGGCAAGATAGACTCAAGATTCAGAAGGATCTTGACAGACCTGAGCACTAGGCCCTAGCAAACAAGGTGCAGTTCAGTGATGAAAAAAGTAAGGTCCTGCACTTAGGCAGGAAAAACCAAATGCACAGGTATAAAATAAATGGTGCTTGGTTCAACAGTAGTAACTGTGAGAGGGATCTAGATGTCCTAGTAGACCACCACTTAAGTATAAGCCAACAGTGTGCTACAGCTGTAAAAAAAAAGGCCAATGTAGTCCTAGGCTGCCTCAACAGAAGGATAACATCAGGATTGCAAGGAGTGATAGTCCTGTTTTATAATGCAGTAGTGAGGCCACACTTGGAATACTGGTCCAATTCTGGTCACCACAATATTAAAAAGATGCTGGGATCCTAGAAAGAGTGCAGAGAAAAGCAACAAATTTAAGGGGTCTGGAGGATAAATCATATGAAGGACAGTTAAGGGAATGTGGTACATGTAGCCTAAAGAAGAAAAGGTTTAGGGGTGACATGATAGCTGTCTTCTGGTACTTGAGCGGCTGTCACAGAGAAGAGGGGGTTGATTATTCTCTAAAGCACCTGAGGCTATGACAAGAAACAATGGGTGGAAGCTGTTTAAAGAGAGAGCCAACCTGGAACTAAGAAGAAATTTCCTGACAGCTTGTCTCCTGGAGCTGTGGGTGCATCATCAGTTCTTCTTACAGAATTTTCTTTTAAAAAATTCATTCCATTGTTCAGTGTAACCAGGTATCAATTTGGCTTCAACATACAGCTGTCTTTGTTTTCCTTCTCCTGCTCTTCTAAATGATCAGTGCTCTGAGCATGCTATGATTAATACAAAAATCAGTAAAGATGACTCTTCCATGTAAGCTAGAATGTCTCCATAGATTTCAGCTATGGTCATTGGGTAAACACTTTAATCTTGGATGCTTTTGGTTAACTTTCTCCTATTTTGGCTGTGGGCTGTCTACAAGACGGATGCTCCATTGTGAAAACTGTAGCCTCAGAAAATGGTTAAGTGGGGCAACATCAGTTAATGGTAAGCAGACCATATGGATGAGATCTTAGATGATGCCACTGAGATTTGCAAACTGCTACTGCTGCTTAGAGTCAGACAAAGTTGGATTGGTATATCAACCTATTAAAATATAAAGTGCTTGATCCAACCACTGCATCACCATTCACAAATCTGGAGGACTATTGGAGGGAAACCAAGAGATACAAACATTTTGTCTCTTTGGTGTCATCTAGTGGTCAAATGATTGACAGCTCCATTACTCATTAGGTCCAGAATTTTATAGAAATGACTTGGATGTACCCTAGAGCACTCCACACCTGAAAACCCCTTTCACGTGTCCAAATTCCATTTTTGAATTCAAGTTACACATGCACACACACACATGTACATGCATACATGTACATATACTTACACATACACACACACATATATACATATAAATACACATACATATACATACACACAGAGAGACACAGACACACACACACAGAGAGACACAGAAACAGACACAAACACACACACACACACACTACATCTGGGCTGCACAAATTCAAGTGATGACTACCTTGCAGCTAAGTTTAGCTGCCATCTAGAGGTCGTTAGGTCCATAAGTTGACAGCCTTAGAAATCAGAGCACCAGTCTTACAAGCACCATACCGACACTTTCCCTGTGCCAATTGCTAGCTATTCCTATGCTTAGAGATGTTCTGATTTTGGCTATGGAAAATGTCCAATTGTTCCCCTTCCAAAGTTGCACGGAGAAGCTTCATAGACAACAAGTATACTGGTCCTGTTTGGGGTGGACTTAAAAACCTGCTGTAGGGGCAGCATGATTTTTACTGGTATGATTTCCTCTTTGCTCTGGGATAGGAGGAAAGCATAGTAAACTGACTGTGAAGAGCATTTCTAAAGCTGTGATCATATGTCACACTGGTTCACCAACTAGCCAACCATATTTTAGCAGAGATTGTAGCATAAATTAAACTATATCAGTGTTTCATGCAAACTCAGTTAATGACTGTGGAGCAAAGAAGGGGAAAGGAAGGGTGAGGGGAGTGGGGAGGAGGAGGAGGAGGAGGAGGAGGAGGAGGAGGAGGAGGAGGAGGAAAGGGTGTGAAAATGGTAAAAGATGGACAATTTCCAGAATTTGTAGCATCAGGAAGATGAACATTAGTAGTAGTGTTAAGAAGTGGAGAGAAACACTGACCTATACGCAACAGTCTTAACAAAAGAATACAGTCCATTTTTTTTACTTTACTAAATATTTACAAACCTAATCAAGAAAAAAAACAGAAAGTAGGAAAAGCAAAAAAGTAAATAGGGAAGAGACCTATAGATGTAAAACTGAAATTAAAAAAATCAAAGGAACAGAAACATGTAAGGGGTAAAATTGAAAACATAAATGGCAGGCTTTTGAAATCAAGGGAGGAATAGATTTAATGTAAATCATTTTTTCTGTAAGTTATCTATCTTCATTTCCCACTAGATGGTGCTACGTATTGCTAGTTGTTGCATAGTTGCTCAACATTTTCTTTGACTTGTTTGCTGACATTTAAGTCATGATTTCCAGGACACACTCCAGTATCATCGGTCTGCTGGTAAGCACATCAGAATCATGAAGTCATAAACGGGGTTCTAATTATCACAGCAAGTTTGTGTTTGATGTGGGAAGTCTAGAACTGGCATGTTTTAAAGCAGATCCATCCAGTTCTGGCCTCCATGATAAAATAAAGAAGCTGAGATCCTAGGAATAGTGCAGAGAAGATGATAAAAGGTCTGCAGGCTATATCATACAATGAAGGGAGCTAGGTATGTCTAAGAAAACCAAGATTATGGCATCCGGCCCTCTCAATTCCTGGCAAATAGATGGGAAAGAAATGGAGGTAGTGACAGATTTTATTTTCCTGGGCTCCAAGATCACCGCAGACAGGGACTGCAGCCAAGAAATTAAAAAATGCTTGTTCCTGGGGGGGAAAGCCATGGCAAATCTAGACAGCACACTAAAAAGCAGAGACATCACCCTGACAACAAAAGTGCATATAGTCTAGGCTATGGTCTTCCCAGGTGTTATGTACATAGGGGATGTCACACAAAGCTAATCCACTGACACCACCATGTGGCAGGGTGCTCTGTCAGGATTGACAGGGCATCCTTTGGTGGGAAATTCAGATATTGGGATTGGTTCGAAGCATACTTGGCTAGGTATATAAAAGGGGCAGTTGCCCTTTGTTCTCCCCCAGTCTGTGCTGAAGCAATAAAGTGTACTATGTTGAATCCTGTTGTCCTGAGTCATCAATCTTGGCCATGCGGTCCAGAACTCACTATCTAATAGTGGTCATGAGGATGGGATGCTGTTTCAAATAGCACGGAAGTCTAGGAAGGAGGGAAAGGCAAATCTTTCCCAGGGAAACCTCCTAATGCTGCAGACGCATGGAGCAGAAGAAAAAAATCTTCCGAACATCCCTAATGAAGCAGCATTCAAGGACCAGCAACATGGCCAAATTCGGGACCACTGAATTCCGCTTCAACATCAATGAACCCAAGTGATGGGAAGCACATCTTGGATGGATCGAAGGGTTCTTAATGCACAACAAGATTACAAAAGACAAGATGAAAGCGGCGGCGCTTCTGTGTCTCAGCGGTCAAGACGTTTATGATGCGGCCGTGGGTCTGTGCTCACCGACGCCGGTTGAGAATGTCTCATATAATGACCTCAAGGCCAAATTGTTTGAGCATTTCATGCCAGAGAGAGCTCCGATGTATTGGAGGTATCAATTCATCCAGCACATCCAGCAGTCCGGCGAGTCGACTTTGCACTTCGTCACGGCACTCAGACTGGCTGCCCACCAGTGTGAATTCCCAGATCTCGATGATAGACTAAGAGACCGGGTGGTGTTCGGGCTGAGGGACCAGCAGTGCTGACGGATGCTGCTTGCCAAACCGCAGATGACTCTAAAGGAGGTTTTGGCTGAGGTGAGGGCTTTTGAGGCAGCCATGGAACCTGGCAAGCCCGCACACCACTCCAGCAGTAGCTGAGGTGCGACGATCCATCATGAAGGCGTTTCAAGCAGCGGAAGCAGAGACATAAATGGAGAGGCAGAGCTAGATGAGGTACAGCAAAGATCGGTGAAACATCCATTGCGGCGAGAGAATGATGGAGGTCACAGGAGACATGCACTGACCAGCAGAGGCTCAGCAGGCAGTTACAGCGGCAAGGAACAAAAGAGAGCCAACTCTCCCAACTTGAAGTGTGCCAGCTGTGGGGGAAATCATCCGCGGGCGACTTGCAGGTTCAGATCCACAAAGTGTCGCTCCTGTGGCAAAACGGGTCACATCGCAGCCATCTGCCAGAACCGAAGCTGGGACAGCCTCAACAAGTTACAAGTGATGGCATCAGCACTCGAAGGTACTGTTACCCCTCGGCGCAAAAGCCGGCTCAAACCACCCAATCGTGGAAAGAGCAGGCAGTCCGTGTCTCACACAGAAGTCCATCAGCTACTCAAGCCAAAAATAACAATACAGGTCCATCTGCAAGGGGTACCTTGCACGATGGAGCTGGACTCCAGTTCCGCAGTCTCAATCATTTCTTACGAGACATTTAAAGGAATTTGCGATAGGAGCAGAAAGAGGGTTCCCTTGAAGCCCACAACATTAAAATTGTCAGATTTCCAACACACTCCCATTAAGCTCAGGGGAATGGCCACCGTGTCTGTGGGGTTTAAGGATTTTCAGGGTCCTTTGGACATCTTGGTGACTGACGGGCGGAGAACTAGTTTAGTGGGGTTGGATTGGTTTGATGCCCTGGGTATTTGGTTGGGGGGAGTGAATAGCATCCAGCCCAAGCATCTCGAATCCATTTGCAATGAATTTATAGACTTGTTCGATGACAGGCTGGGAAAGTACACGGGTCCCCCCCCCATTAAGTTAAAATTAAATCCGACGGTCTCACCAGTGCGTATCAAGCCTGGGAGAGTTCCGTTTGCTCTCAAGCAGAGGATTGAGCATGAATTAGACAAGCTGGTGGAACAAGGAGTTTTAGAGCCTGTGGATGGGGGAGACTGGGAAACCCCTATCATGACACCATTAAAGGCAAATCGAGAAATTAGAATATGTGCTGATTATAAGGCTACAATCAACCAAGCCTTGAATCCGCATGCTTACCCGGTTCCAACGGTCCGGCAGGTTCTCTCCGCTGTCCAAGTTGGCAGGGTTTTTGCTAAGCTTGATTTGGCACAAGCGTACCAGCAGATGACTGTCTCCAAAGAAACAGCAGACACTCAAACTATAGTGACACATAGAGGAGCTTTCCGCGTTAACCGTTTATAGTTTGGCATTTCAGTAGCTCCTGAAATTTTCCAAGAAGTCATGGAGAGGACTTTGAAGGGTATTCCTGGTGTGTGTCCTTATTTTGATGATGTCCCCATTGTTGGGGAATCTGAGGAGATCCTGGCTGACAGGCTGCATGCTGTTTTAAGCAGATTTCGCACTGCTGGGCTCAAGCTTAAAAAAGGTAAGTGCAGTATTGGAGTTGCCTCCACTGAATTTTTAGGGTTCAGGATTGACGCTAAGGGAATTCACCCGACTGACTCCAAGGTAAATTGGCTCCCACACCCACCAACAGGGCAGAATTGCAGGCTTTCCTGGGGTTACTTAATTTTTATCATGCATTTTTGCCCCACAAAGCTGCAATTGCAGAACCTTTATACAGATAAAAAAACCCATGGAATTGGATCAAGGTCCACGAACAGAGTTTTACTAGCCTCAAACTATTACTGTCCAGTGACTCAACCATCACACATTTTATTGAGGATAAGCCCATTTGCATCGCATGTGATGCATCCCCTTATGGAGTGGGTGCAATATTAAGTCACATTGAGGACAATGGGGAACAAAGACCAATTGCATACTACTCCCGGACACTGTCAAAGGCGGAAAGAAATTATGCACAAATTGACAAGGAAGCCCTGGCAATTGTGTCAAGAGTCAAAAAATTCCATGACTACCTGTATGGTAGAGAGTTCACAATTTTTACTGACCACAAACCATTGTTGGGGTTGTTCACCACTGATAAACAAACACCACAAATTCTTTCCCCAAGAATGCTCAGGTGGTCCATCGTCCTATCTGCCTATGCTTGTAAACTGGTACACAGACCGGGGAAGGACATAGGCCATGCTGATGCATTAAGTAGATTGCCTTTAATGAGCATTGATCCTGACCCAGCACCAGCGGAGCAGATCCTACTCATCCAAGATCTTCCAGAATGCCCACTCCAGGTGAGACATATTGCTGCTGGCACCACTGCGGACAAGGTACTGAGCAGGGTCACCACTTGGGTAGTTTCTGGGTGGCAGGATAAGAGCCTGGGTCCAGAATTGCAAGCATATTTTATGAGGAGACATGAGTTGTCTTCCCATAGAGGATGTCTGTTGTGGGGTAGTAGGGTCATTATTCCTGAGAAATTGAGGGAAAGGGTTTTGCAGTCTTTGCATGAGGGTCATCCAGGCATTGTAAGGATGAAGGCACTAGCTAGAAGCTATTTATGGTGGCCTGGTCTGGACAAAGCCACAGAGGAGCAGGTAGCGGGGTGTTACACGTGTCAGAGAACAAGGCCAGATCAGCCTCAGGCCCCTATTCACAAATGGGAAGCAACACACACCCCATGGTCTAGGTTGCATATTGACTTTGCTGGACCTTTTCAGGGACAATTGTTCCTAGTGGTAGTTGACAGTCACTCTAAATGGCTAGAAGTAGTTCCAGTCTCTAGCATGACTGCTGCAAAGACTGTTCAAGTGCTGAGGGGGCTATTTGCCACTCATGGGTTGCCTGATGTGTTGGTCTCTGACAATGGCCCACAATTCAGATCTGCTGATTTCCAGGCATTCACCAAGGCCAACCTGATTAGACACGTCACATCAGTGCCCTTCCATCCATCATTTAATAGGATGGCAGAACGAATGGTGAGAACAACAAAAGACATACTGAGGTGTATCATTGATGGCGACTGGCATCAAAGGTTGGCTCAGTTTCTTCTAGCACAACATACTACACCGTGCACATTGACAGGAAAGAGTCCTGCGGAATTACGTTGGGGTCGGCAACTCATAACTAAGTTGGACAGACTTCAACTTGACAGAGTGGCAGCACAAGAGGATCAAACCCAGATGAACACCACCAGAGAGCTGCACATCGGTGATATGGTTTGGGTTTGGAACTATAGTCCTGAACACCGCCGGGTTCAGGGGGTGGTAGTTGACAAAACAGGTCCTGTATCATACATTGTTGAGGTGGAGGAGGGCCGTGAGGTGAGAAGACACATTGACCAGTTGAGGAAGCGTCAACCGGAAAAGCCAAAAATGGTGTCCTCAGGCCAGAATCAGGCAGGAAAAAACAATGATAGGAATCAGGGCCTAGCTGGCCACCCAATTGATGACTTTTTGTTAGCAGGCGACCCAATTGATGACTCTACGACTGACCCAGGGGACCTGGACACAGAGTTAGTTGTGAGAAGGTCAACTAGAGAACATAGGCCTCCTGGGTACCTCAAGGATTATGTAAGGTCTTGAGGTTAGGGTTATTATTGGGTAACAAATCAAGCCTCACACTGCGGGTGTTGTATTGTTATTCTTTTATTCTTTTATTATTATTGTTTTTTGTTGTTTATTATTTTTATTATTTTTCTTTTTCTTCTATGGGGGAACGGGTGTTATGTACATAGGGGATGTCACACAAAGCTAAGCCACTGACACCACCAGGTGGCAGGGTGCTCTGTCAGGATTGGCAGGGCATCCTTTGGCAGGAAATTCGGATATTGGGATTGGTTCGAAGTATACTTGGCTAGGTATATAAAAGGGGCAGTTGCCCTTTGTTCTCCCCCAGTCTGTGCTGAAGCAATAAAGTGTACTATGTTGAATCCTGTTGTCCTGAGTCATCCATCTTGGCCATGTGGTCCAGAACTCACTATCTAACACCAGTTGTAAAGTATGGCTGTGAAAGTTGGACCATGAGAAAGGCTGAGCACCAAAGAATTGAGGTCTTTGAACTATGGTGCTGGAGAAGACTCCTGCAAGTCCCTTGGACCGCAAGGCGATCAAACTGGTCAGTCCTAGAGGAGATCAACCCTGACTGCTCTTTAGAAGGTCAGATCCTGAAGAGTGGTATCATATGCAGATGATACCACTCTAATGGCAGAAAGTGAAGAAGAACTAAAGAGCCTCTTGTTGCGGGTGAAGGAGAGTGCAAATGTTGTGTTGAAAGTTAACATTAAGAAAACCAAGATCATGGCATCCGGCCCTCTCAATTCCTGGCAAAGGGGAAGATGGGGAAGAAATGGAGGTAGTGACAGATTTTATTTTCCTGGGCTCCAAGATCACCGCAGATGGGGACTGTAGCCAAGAAATTAAAAGATGTTTGCTCCTCGGGAGGAAAGCCATGGCAAATCTAGACAGCACACTAAAAAGCAGAGACATCACCCTGTCAACAAAAGTGCGTATAGTCAAGGCTATGGTCTTCCCAGTTGCAATGTATGGCAGTGAAAGCTGGACCATAAGAAAGGCTGAGCGCCAAAGAATTGAGGCCTTTGAACTATGGTGCTGGAGAAGACTGCTGCGAGTCCCTTGGACTGCAAGGCAATCAAACCGGTCAGTCCTAGAGGAGGTCAACTCTGACTGCTCTTTAGAAGGCCAGATCCTGAAGCTAAAACTCAAATACTTTGGCCACCTAATGAGAAGGAAGGACTCACTGGAGAAGAGCCTAATGCTGAGAAAGATTGAGGGCAAGAGAAGAAGGGGACAACAGAGAATGAGGTGGCTGGATGGAGTCACTGAAGCAGTAGGCGTGAGCCTAAATGGACTCCAGAAGATGGTAGAGGACAGGAAGGCCTGGAGAAATGTTGTCCGTGGGGTCGTGATGGGTCGGACATGACTTTGCAACTAACAGGTATGTCTAGCGCCTAATAAAGAGGATTAGAGGTGACATGATCACTTGTCTTCCAGTACTTGAGTGGCTGTCACAGAGAAGACTGAGGGACTCAATTTATCTTCCATAGCATTTTCCATAAGAGCAGGAAAAGAAGCCATGGGTGGAAACTGGTTAAAGAGAAATCCAATCTGGAACTAAAGATAAAATTCCTGGCAATGAGAGTAATTAATCACTGGAATAGCCTGCTTTCTGGAGTTGTGGGTGCCCCATCACTGGAGGTTTTCAAGAAAAGATTGGACAGACCTTTGTGTGGGATGGAATAAGGTCTTCTGATTTGGGCAGCGGATTGGACCACTGCTAAGGTCCCTATGATTCTATGATTCATTTTCATTAGTATTACCGGTAATTTTTGTATATGCTTTACCTGCAAGCATCCTTTTTCGCAACCTTTTCACAGGGGAAACCGCAGTATGGTGTATATTTTTCTTTGCTAGGCACACACGGTGCCTCTTCCCACAATATACACAGTATCATGCACAATTTTGTGAGGTACAAATTTCTTCATAGCATTTTCAAAAGCATCTATTTAGACATGCACACCAGGCATTGGTTGACTAACTGATTGATAGATGTGAATTATCTGTGTATCATTTCCCATTTGCGGGGAGGGAAAGCTCAGCTTTATTCACAAATGCAATACAAGCATAGTTATACAAAAACTTTCAGTGATGTATGTTTCATGCATAGTCTGGGAAATGAATGGTGCTTCTGATAGGAAAATCTTTTGAACTCTGTTTTGACCTTGATCTACTATCAGCTGCCGATTATAAATGCTTATAAGAAAATCTTGAAGCCAGAAAGAGCAATTGCTTAGAGCAAGAAGAATTTATTTGTTTAGATCAATAGAGCGCAGAATAAATTACTGAAGAATTAAGGCACATTCTCAAGCAAAGAGTAGCACTTGCCTTCTTCATCTCAACATGTAATACAGATTATGACAATTTTGGCAGGTTAAGACTGTGGCAGAACAGTTTCTTTTAAATGCAGGCCAGCTCTAACTTGCATGCAATAGAAAAGAGGGAGGGGACACATTTTTATGAGAAGAATACACATAAACTCTTCAACCCATCAAAAAAAATAATAATTCTGCACCACGATTTAATCAATGCATCTATGTGTTAATGCATATCGCTAACTGGAATAGTAAAGGATGGGAAGTGGCCTGTGCAGTTTGTAAAGGGCAGTAACAATGTGAGAAAAAAGGGGGTTGCTAATGCCATACACACTTATATCTCTATAGAAACAAAGACAGATCATTCCTTTCCCCAGAGTAAAAATACTTTTAAAAGATGTTGTTCCATCAGAGTAGCCATTCATAGAACCAAGCCTAGATCCTTAAAACCAACACTGTCCTCATTCTAAATCTAAAAAGATGAACACTTGCTCCAACAGGCTACACACAAGTGAACTTTGCACTATTCACTTTCACAACTACCCACATTCTCTTTGCTTTTCCTTGAGTTCTTAATAGAATTCAGGCTCTGGTTTTAGCATAGTATCCAGTGACATTTTGGCAGCCACTATAACCCCATAGGATTGCTGCAGAGAAACCTTGCAAAATGTCCCAGGAATTAATTTTTTATAAACTTTTTTTTACCATAAGCCTCTACTCGGTTTAAAGCCTAGTAACAACGGCTTTTTCTTGCCAAGAAATTCAGAAGAGATGCTCTCTGAGTACAAATTCTAACAACTATTTCCATCCAGTAGAAAAACACTGTTTTGTATCTGTTTTGTTTTTTTTTTAAAAAAAAACTGGTATCTTGAATTCTGTGGCCCAACTTGCAAATATCGCTTCTTGTATGGAAAAGTGTGATTTATTCAGATTTAGCCAACTGATCAGATAAGTAGCATTAAAAAATATAATCAAATCTGAGAAGCACCATTCATTCCAAATGTAGGAAGCCACTTTCTGTCTTCTCATTGTTCAAAGACACCATCAGTTACATTTTAGACATTCATTCTTGGACACTTCAGTTGTTTTTACAGCTAAAGAACGAAATGCTATTTGATTGGGGAAAATTGCACGAAACATGCAAGACAAAGAAAATAGGTGGGATTTTTTCCCCCAGTAGTAATGGCAGACACTTGGACAATAGCCATGTGTCACATGTTCTCCCACAAGCATGGGATCAGAAATTTGAAGCGCAATTCAGATATTATTTTTGTGCCTTTTGTTGACATTCTCAATACCTGCAACTCCTATGAAAGTACCTACTGTGTTACAGCAGTGAGAAGTAACGTGTAGCTCTGTTAAAAGGTCATGTATTTGAAAGATCTGAACTGCTGTCTTGGGAATTGTGGGAATACACTATCAAAGGAATATTGGACTTCTGTGCTAGGGAGAAAGTGTTAAGCGTTTCTCACAAAATCACAATTTTAGGGGATCCCTAGAAAGTGTGAATGATGATGAGACCCACTGTCTCATCATCATTCACACTTAGTTCAGAGATGCTTCAGGTAAAAAAAATAGAAGAAGTCAGCCTCTTCTCCAAATTTCCTCATGATTGTTTCCTAAATGCCATCACTGTTCTTCATACTCTACTTAATAAAGGTTTCTCAAATGGCCTTATTAACAAAGCTAATACGCTGGTTATGATGGGAAGCAAATCTGTTTGCAAATCTCTCCAGATCAACAGACCATTTCAACCGTGAAGTCTCTTGCCCAAAGATTTGTCATGCAGTCCCTCAACAGGCCCTACTTCTTACCCATGGGCTGTAAATATATGGCAATTTTTGTTGAATGGAATGGTGGAGTATCTTTTTTTTCCCTTTGAGCCAATCAAAAACTCTCCAACTATCCATGATTCAGTTTTTAAACTTGCTTTCGAAATGAGCTAGATTCTCCTTAGATTAAACCAGACTGTCCTGCATGTTCTACAGGCTGGTGTTCTATTCCTGGCCAAGACTCATATATCAGAAAGATACATTCCTAAATATGGTTTTACCCAACCTACTTCCTAGACAAAAAGGAAAGCAAGCTACTGGTTTTCATTTGGGGGCAGGGGAGCGATTAAATGAGGCTTCTTTACATAAATGTTAGTGGAAAACACCTGCTGCTCAAGGATTAATCCTTTAAAATATCTGCTGAAGAATTCTACTAGTTTGGAAAGTCTTCCCTTTCCTTCCCCATCCCCATTTCTACCCACATTTTTCCTAACATGGCCAACTGACTTCTTATTATTTTAAGTGGTTCACATACACATAAACAGACAATATCCAGGGCTTTGTGGAGAGGGCAAAAAAGGCTACCAATGCAATTATTGATCCCACCCCCTGTATTGACAGGAACGAAGAGCTTCAGGAATAAACTAAAAAAGCTGTGCACTATCACAGCGAATGATTATCCATACATGGGGAACTTAGTGGAAAACTTGCCCCTGCAGAAGTTTAATAAAAAATTTCCTTCCCTCGTTTAATTTTAATTTTTAGAGTGTGTTTAGAGTTTTGCTTACAAAGAGGTGGAGAATGTTGAGATGTCATTTGTGCCATGTTCTAATAAAGACTCCTGTAATCATCCCCAGAGTATCCTCCACTGCTCTGGATATTATAGCTGCCACTCACAGAGATCCCTCCAGAGGCACCTTTGCTAGAAACCCCGGTAGTTGCGGAAATATGTGTTGTGTTTGTGCTGCTGTATCCTCTACTCTTAGAACTATACACTCCACTTCCAGGACTTCCCACATTGGCCAGATCAGAATTCTTAGAGGTAGATGGGACCACAGTAGGGCTATCACTTTGTCCAAACCCAGAGCTTATGGAGGATTTAGAAAGGCTGTCTCCACTCCTAGAGGTTAGCTCATGACTGCTGCCATGATCTCCACTTCTAGAGCTGGATCTTCTACTGTTGTTCTTGTTTCTTTGGGTGTAAACTTGTCTCCTTCCAATGGTCCCACCACAAGAATGTCCACCAGCTGCAGAGACGTTGGAAGAACCTACAACAGCTATAAGAATAGGGGGAAGGAGGGAAGCAATGCTGAATAACATTTTTTTTGATAATCCAAGGTTATGTATCTAGGGCATCAGGTAAATATTCATGACAGTACACATGTGCTTTTCAAAACTACTTACATATGTTAACAGGAGGAGCATTAGATATCCTGTGGAGAAAAGAGAAATAATAATTATTAATGCCCCAAGAAGCTAGTTCTGTATCCCAGATATCAATATGAAGGAGATGGCTGATTGAGTTTCAAATGTTTAAATATTTTCCCAGCTCATTTTTGAACTGTGATCCTTTAGGACAGCTGGTAGATTCAAATGCTGTATATTAGTGTATTTGCCCTATGTTTTTTTACCCCCTCTGATCACAATCTGGAGTTTATTAAAAGTGAAGAATTGGCCATAAACAGTGAAAAGCAATTTAAATAACAGCTCCCTCTATATTTGAAGCATCAGCTGATTCATCCAGTATTTTTTTATTACAGCACATTATAGTCCTGAAATATGATCAGATGACTTTCCCACAAGAACATTAGCAATCTGTAAAGTTGTGTGGTTTGGGGATTTTGCCGTTTGTTTTTCTTAACCCACTTACCTGTTCTCTTCTCCCTCCAGAAGTGACTTATACATCGCAATCTCAATATCCAGGGCAATCTTGACATTCAGCATGTTCTGGTAATCTCTCAGCAGACGAGCCAATTCATCTTTTGAGCTCTGCAGATTGTTCTCCACCTCAGTTAGCTTTAACTTGGCATCTTTCAAAGCACTCTCTCCTCGCTGCTCATTGTCAGCAATAGATGTCTGTAAGGCATCAATCTTGAAAAGAGACAGACCCCCCAAAAAATGGAAAAAAAATGAACTTGGAACAAGTTGAGCTTCCTCATCAGGAAGTGGAGAGGAGAGAAAGGGAGAGTTAAATACAGATGCACAAAATGAAGGGGGGCAGGGAGAAAGAAAGCATGATCTTTTTCTAAATCCATCAATCAGATGTCTTAATTTTAGTGATCCTTAATGTTCTATCAATTCTTCTGGGGATGAAGATGAAGTTGGTCTTTAGATGACTCCCCAAGAAGAAGAGGACAGGATAAGTCAAGTGTGCTTGAAGTGAACTTTAATTATACATTTAATCTGCTGAGTCCCCATGTCACTTGTCAATTATCCTTTCTGCATATTAAAATGATCATTCAGTAGTATATTTTGGAGGGACTCTGGGGACCACATTTAATGATGACGGCCCCTCGGTTTTGCATCCCATTTCAGAATGATCAAAATGTCTGTTTGATTCATAATACTAGAGCCATACTCTCTGAACAAATTCAATCTTGTCTGAACTTGGAAGCCAATCATGGACAAGCCTAAGTAAGACTTGATGGGAGATCTAACGTAAATATCAGCAGTACTGTATACTTAATCTATAAAATTAACAAAGCAAAAATTCCCAGTAAATTCACATCTGTTTGTTCGTCAGATTTATATAGCTGCTCGTCTCACAAGTGCATCCACGGATGGCATTCAATAAAACTAACAATTAAAACCATCTTATGTCACTATTAAAAACAATTAGACATATATTTATAAAAACAAGATCATGGGAGAATGCATAATGCAACCAACTTGTGGCCTCCTTGTTACCAAGGGATCCTCAGGCCTGCTGAAAGATTTCCTAAAAGTCAATAGGATTGGAATTAATCTTGCAGGGAAATGGGCAGTTTAGAATTATTAGAGAGAGAGAGAGAGAGGGAGGGAGGGAGGGAGGGAGGGAGAGAGAGAGAGAGAGAGAGGGAGGGAGGGAGGGAGGGAGGGAGGGAGGGAGAGAGGGAGAGAGGGAGAGAGGGAGGGAGGGAGGGAGAGAGAGAGAGAGAGAGAGAGAGAGAGAGAGAGAGAGAGAGAGAGAGAGAGAGAGAGAGAGAGAGAGAGATAAATTGTCAACATTGGGGCGATGATGTTCCAGAGGGCAGGTGCCAGGGCAGAAAAGGGTCATCCCCAAGGTCCCATTAGATGCAGCTCCTTAGCATATGAAACCTATAACATGCCTCTCCTGCTGGATCTGATGGGAAGCGTAGATACAACTGTGGGGAGGCAGACCCTCAAACAACTTGTCTTCATGCCATATAGTGCTTTAAAGGTCAAAACCTGCACCTTGAATTGGACCTGGAAACAAACTAGTAACCAATACAGCTCATGGGGCAGTGTATAACGTGTACCTTTCTAGGGCCTGCACTGCCTATGCTGTTTCCTGCCTTTCTCAAGATCAGACAGGACATGGGATTTGATCATGCCCTTCGTTTTTTATATACATGCCCAATTCTAGATTTTAAAATCAAAACTATCAAATGTAAAGTGGTAAAGTGTGCTTTGTTCCCTGTGCATTTAGTGAAGAGGTGGGTCATGGATGATTCTTCAGATGTTGGACTTTTCTTGCCTTCACAGTGCAGCATCAGCCCTACTGACGGAAGACAGGTGGGAGTTGTTCAATAGCATCTGACAAAACACTTTTTTTTTTGCCTATTCCAGACTTAGATCCGCTTTTTTTACCTGTTTTTTGGTACTTTCCACTTCACTTCTACGTCTCTGGACCATACGGGTAAGGTCTTGGATTTCATGACGGCTATTGCTGAGATTGTTGCAATAATTTCCCCATGTGTTCTGTAGCTCTTTATACTGAAATACAGGAGAAAGCCTTTTTTTATGTTTGTTGTGGCTTTGTAACTTTGGATTCTACTAACTTCAGTAATCATAAAAACACTCATTTCTCTCCAGGGAACATAAGTTAAGCCAAGCCTACCTTGTTTTCATACAGAGCATTGACCTCATCCTTGCTCTTCTGGGCAATCTCTTCATACTGAGATCTCACTGAGTGTATTATCCCTTCCATGTCAAGGACTCGACTGTTGTCCATTGACACAATAACATTGGTTTCTGCATTTGCTGCCTGCAAACTGTCTATTTCCTGTCAAGAAGAAATTGCAAGAGATGTTGAAAGTACTCTGAATAATGCAGGAAACTCCTATCCCAATACAAGAAGACATGTTAGAAAGTTTCACATCTTCTCCTTTGAGCAAATGGTCCAATTATCAATTATACCATTTCCCTCCAATTGTTAACCCCTTCCCTCAAGATTCTAGAGAAGCCTGCTGCACCATTCTTCATTCCTAGGATAGCTGGTTGCAATACATGCAACTTATTTCAGCAACAGTGACAGAAAAGTTTCAGGGGCCATAGCAATAAAGGAGAAGATTTGTATCTCATGGTTGAAATGAGGGGTCCTTGGTACTCTCTGAGGCTGGTTGTTTTCTTGCAAAAGTTTCATTATCCAAACTAGCACTGATGATGTTACCTAGTTTGGGTAATAAATCATTTCAGCGACTATATCAGACCGTAAGACATCCTACAACTATATTCTCAAATTTGGAAGAACAGTCAAGATACCCAGAAAGAATATCCAGGAACTTCACTGCCACCTGAAGTGGTCACATCA
This sequence comes from Vipera ursinii, assembly GCF_947247035.1. Classification (NCBI taxonomy): domain Eukaryota; kingdom Metazoa; phylum Chordata; class Lepidosauria; order Squamata; family Viperidae; genus Vipera; species Vipera ursinii. Next base: position 153,356,782 of record NC_139513.1, read on the forward strand.
CTTTTGTAATTATAGAGCCTGATGAATCTGGAAAGATTCCAGCAAAATAGGACCCTATCTTGCTCCATCTGTCCTCTGATGCAGATGTTTGTAAATTCTTGAACTATATGTAGTATATGAACTTGGTTTATAATTAAAACCAACCATCTTTTATGGTGGTCAATAATAGCAATAGCACTTATTCATCATTCCATAGTGCTTTACAGCACACTCTAAGTGGTTTGCAGAGTCAGCATATTGCCCCCCCCCCAACAATCTGGCTCCTCATTTTACCATCTTTGGAAGAATGGAAGGCTGAGTCAACCTTGAGCTGCTCAGGATCGAACTGCTGGCAGTTGGCAGAATTAGCCTGCAATACTGCATTCTAACCGCTACACCACTATGGTTCCTCTATTTAAGGAGAATCCCCTGCAATGTTTGCAATGGGCCTGCAAATCGAAATCCTTTCTCTTGCTTGGATTCTTCTGATATATAACTATTTGGGAGAGTGCTGGATCTTTCCCATCCCTCTGCCTTCGTTTATGAAAAAGAAATTCGATTCTCTCCTTTCTTTTGGCCAATTCCTGGTACAAAGTAAAATGAAAAGAAAAAAAAAGGAACCCAAGGGAAGCAGAGATTATGAATCTTTTCAGTGCAAACCACATATGTGGAAATCCTTACAGCCTCAAAGACACATCGGATGAAGTTGATCTCCTGTCTCAGGGATTCCACTTTCACTTCTAGATCAACTTTGTTGCTATAGGCAGTATCAACATCCTGAAAGGCATGACAGAAAGGAGACTTATCTTAATGGAACAAAACTCACTTTTCAAAACATTTTATTATGTGGTTCTCCCCTCCCAAAAAAAAAAATATTTTTTCCATATTCTCCACTCATGACTTTGATATGGTTGTTTCTCAAATCAACCTTCAGTTCCTCATTATTATTATGAGTGTCTTGTAGAGGATTTTTGTTCCCTAGTCTAGTCCCCTCCCAATATATTGGACAATTAGTCCCATGAATCCTAGCTTCTTAATCAGCATTGGCTATATGGTTTACTCTACTGGCATCTCGCTGATCATCTGCTTTATTGGAAATGCATTTGTCAGCCGGGGACCTATCGTGAGAAAAACAAGCATGATTTCCAAACATTGAAAATTTGAACAGCAGTAAAGGAGACTGGGCTGTTTGTCCCATCTCTCCTCTTCCAGTGACCTCTCAAAATTGACAGAGAAGTTTTACAGGGAACAGTGTCACCATTTTCAGCAGAATGTCACCATCAACAAGGAATGATTAGCTGGAAAGAATAGGAAAAGAACATGTCTCCTGAACTCCACTCTATGTACTACCAGTGATTAATGACTGAGGAGCACGGAAATGTTTGTATGTTATGAATGGATGAACGAAAACAATTTGCATCCTGTCTCAAAATGTCACAAAGCGGCTCATAGCAATCTCAAGTAAATTTCACAGGCCTTTATTTTTATTGCAACAAGCCTACATTCCATCTGATCCAGCATTACTACTACTCACAAGTGTGTACATCTTGGGGGAGGGTTGAATCATTTTAATTACACTTTTTTTTTTGAGATATACCAGAAATATCTAACCTTTTTTAGCAGCACAAAATTATTTTCCGCACTCAGCCGGTGGTTGATTTCCTCTTCATACCTTGAGGTGGGGAAAAAAAGGAGATATCTAAGAGCTTGAACGAACAAGCATACACGCAAGGTACAGACAAATCAATTGAATTGCAAAATTTGTGAGACTGAACGTCAGGATTGGGGACAGAGGGTGAGCTCAAAGCTTTTGCCTCATGACCCTTGATGGTTGGAGCAGAACTTGGGAAGAGGTTTCATTGGCTGGATTAGGATCCTCCTGGCTATTGTAAAGGTAATGAATTATCTCGAAGAATCTCAGTTATCTCAAAAGGACAGACTTCAGCCAGCATTACTCCTTCTAACACTAGGTCTACAAACACTTTCCAGATCTGAAGAAGGAAGAGCAGATACTAGGGCACACGTAGCATCCTTTGGGAAAGGAAAGGTAGAACTTTGTTCTTCAAAAGCTGGGAATCTTTGTATGACCTTCAGCAGTGCTCCACCCCAACCTTTTCTGTATGAAAGACAGTAGTACAAAATGGGCAATCATTTTTAAGGCTGCCCAAGACTGCTCTTCAGGCAGACTTTATCACCTTTTTGGGTGGTTAGACTAAGGTCTGCCCTTCACCCTAAGTCAATGGGACTTTGACAAATATATATATATATATATATATATATATATATATATATATATATATATATATATATATATATATATATATATATATATATATATATATATATATATATATATATAGAATAAATTTAATAAATAAATAAATAAATAAATAAATCCAACACAAACTTAACTTTGCTTCCTTTCCTTTTAAATTAGTACATCATTAAATTAATATGATTAAGCACATTGGATATAATTGCCCTTCCCACTTCCCCAGGGCAGATAGCAATTAACCTCTTCTGTCACATTAGCAGTTATAAGCAGGTGGCAATTTGGGGAGGGATCCTCAGAACTACACTCCAGCTTTTGGGAGGGCCCCAGGTTATTGATTTCTGCTTTAAAAATACTAGAAACAAGGCAAAAGATAATAGCCACTGTGCTATAATGTCGGAAGATCTACATTCAGCCAGGAGCTCTGTTGCCCCATAGCAGTCTAGAAAGGGCAGTGCCCACCTGACTCAATAGGTAGCGGGCCTCTGCTTGCTACCGCAGAATAAAAAGGCAGATCTATATTTAAGAGAGCCCAATTCCATTTTCAAGGCTTCCCAACTACTTCCTGACGTGGGTAGGCCTTATGAGCATTATTTTCTTCCCACCTGCTTTGACCTCTCACTGATTACCTGCTTTTGAACTCTTCAACCATATCCTGGAATTTTAACTGCTCCAATTGCAGCTGCTCCCTTTCATTCAGCAGCCGCTGCAGCTGGTGCTTCAAAGATGTGGTGTAATTTTCAAAGAGGGGCTGAATGTTGGCTTTCTCCACAGGCTCCTGCTGCTGCAGGCAATTCCATTTGGTTTCCAGGAGCTTGTTCTGTTGCTCCAAGTGCCTGACCTGTAATGAGACAAGTGTCAAGATGCTCTTCTACTATTTCAGACAATCAACAGATCCTCAGGATCTATTATGTTAGGAAGGTAAAGGAGCTACTTTTTGACTGAAAGAAGAATTATTCTTCCTCTTGTTATTGATATTATTGGGTTTTTTTGGGGGGGGGGAGAAATATTAGGTATCACCATTTCATGTCTTGGGAGAGGGGATTTAAATGGGCTATAAGAGCCTGTTTAATAAAAAAGGAAAAAAAGAAAGAACACACATCTAAATGTGTGCTTTGAGCATCAGTAATACAAAGTCAGCCTTTGAAAATATTCTTAGCTTACTTGAGAATAATTGACTTAAAAGTTGCAGCAATGAATTACAGGACAGAATTTCCAATGTATCGTTGGAAAAACATGGCAATTTGCAATACTCAGCACTTGCAATACCTTCCTGCCTAACTAATGCATACAGGATTCTAACCAAGGCTGGATTAGCTGTGACTTTCTGTTGAACACCTTCTATTAGTAGAACTGCTCTGGGCTGTGTGTGTGAGACGATGGGTCCAGTGCAGTTTACACATAGACATATGTTGTGCAACTCCCCCAAAGGTGTTGTAGAGCAGTTTCCAGCTTAGCACTTGATTAATCCACCAAAAAGCTGTAAAAAGTGGTTGAGAAATACATTTCAACAGGACAAGGAGAAATATAGCCGCAATTTCAAATAAATTTAATAATAAATACACTTTAAAAATGGAAACTCTCTAGATCTGTGTATAACCGTCAGTTTACTGCAGTGGTTAAGGCACCAGGCTGGAAATCAGGAGAGGGTGAATTCTAGCCCCAGCTTATGCATGAAATCAATTGCATGACCTTGGCCAGTCACTCTCAGCCTTAGGAAGGAGGCAATGGCAATCTATTTCTGAAAAACCTTGACAAGAAACCTGGAGAGATTGGTTCAAGCAATCACCAGGAGTTAAAAAAAACTAACTCAAAGATATACATACAAAAAGCCTATGTATAGAAGAATAGGATTGTGCATCACTCCAAAGCCATATGCATTCCCTCCCCCCAAAAGTTCATTGCTTTAAGAAGGTTCTCTAACAACTGGTCCATTGTTGTTTTTTCATATACAGATAAGTCACGATTTATGCAAGTTTGTACAATTGGATACTAAATTTAGTGCATGTTGTAGGTTAATGTTGAGGCTAGCACATGTGCAGTTGCCATTTTAGATGCTGCTAGTGTTTGTGTGTGCAAACTGGAGAAAAGGAAGAGGCCATTGGAGGGAAACAACAGAAGTTCCAAACAGAAGAAGAATCTGGTGTAATTGAACGACATGGACATGGTCCTAGCAACCCTAATCTGTACTCAGTAAAGTTTTAGTCCATTTGGTAAAGAACATTCTCTAATTAGAGTGCCCAGTGAGAGCTTTGTAAGAAAACACAACAGACCAGCCTTACCATTCACTCTTTCTCACCTTATCAATGAAGGAGACAAACTTATCGTTGAGGGTTTTGATCTGCTCCCGCTCCTCCTTCTTCACTCGAGAAATGTCCGGATCAATCTGGATCCTAAGAGGCTGCAACAGGTTTGGGTTGACTTGGACTGTATGGATGCCCCTTCCTTCCCCAAAGCGGCCAAGGAATTTGTAGTTCACACCAAGAGCACCTCTGGCGCAGCCACCCAGACTTCGAGTGCTGAAACCTTCTGGCCGATAGTGTCTGCCATGACTATTCCCACCACCAAGACTCTGGCTGCTGAATGCTTCGTGTCTCTGATGGCCGCCGCTTTGGTTGCCAGCTGCTCTGGCCTGGCCGCTGGTCCCTGCATTTTGACTGCTAAATCCCTCATTCTTTCCAATTCCGGTACCAAAGCCCACTGGCCCGACACTGTAGCCAAAAGGCGCAGCCCCGTAGCTCTGCCCGCTACTCAGGTTTGCTCCGGAGTATCTCCTGCTATGCTCAAGGAGGCGGAAGGAGGAGGACCCATTGGTGCCCGCATGGAGCCCACCGCTAGAAATATAATTCCGTCTCCTATTAAAGGATTTAGAGGTGCAGCATTGCCTGCTCATGATGGCTAAGGAAAAAGTAGAACCCAAGCAGTTGAAGCAAAGCTGAGTTGCCAACAGAGCTCCCAAAGAGGAAGAGAGAGGCTTACAGACAGAAGCAAATCCTTTTCCTGCTCACATCAGGAATTATTCTTTATATACCTTCTGGGATCTGGGCTGGGCTACAAAATAGCCACCAGGTTAGGAAGATTATGCTTCCTTTCCTAGGGATGCATAAATAGTCAATATGCAGGCACATTTTCTTTTTATTTTCCAACGTGCAAATAAAAAAAGACTTTAAAGAAAGCTAACGTGATGCGGATGAAATAATCTGAAATGGAAAAATGTTGCTTGGCTTGCATGCCTCTTGATGGTGATCTTGAGCGACCTAATTAAACTGTTTTCCATATGGCAATTAGGCCTGAGCTAAATGATTTCAGAGAAGTCTTTTGCATTTTGCCTTCTGGAAACTTTGACATTTTAGCACCTTGTCTCAGGCAAGAGTGAAGATTACCCAGCTTTCAATTTCAGGGCTTCCTATTCAAAGCTGAACAAATCATAGCCATCTGTTCCTAACCCTGATAATGCCAAGATGCTGAAACTCTGTATTATGAGATCGCAGTGATGTCACTTGGAAATATGTAAGTCACGGAGTTTGTGCTGCAGTGATGTAAAGCACATGTGACACATGCCTCTCCCCCCCCACCCAAGGATGGCTATGCCAACCAACTGAAGAAAATGAACTATTCCACAAGATCTCTAGAAATTCCCAATTCCCTTGGCATATTTTAGCCAAAGTTACTACATAAAACCTGAACAGAGACACACTCTGATATTTGATACCATTTGTGAAGGAAAGTGGATTTTTCCAGTTCTTTCGAAAGAAAAATATTTTCAGAGATGATCCATAGTAAATGACTTCTCTGGCTTTAAATTTGTAATAATTATATTGATTTGATCTTATAAGTCATAGAATTACAGAGTTGGAAGAGACGCTGGGGATCTTGTTGTCCAACCCCCTGCTTGAGCAGGGATCTCTATACCATTCTGGAAAAATGCTTGTTCTATCTCTTCTTGAAAATCTCTAGTGATGGAGCACCCAGAACCTCTGGTGACAAACTGTTGCACTGATTAATTTTTCTCACTGTCAGGAAATTTCTCCTTAATTCTAAATTGGATCACTTTTTTAATAATCTTCCATCCATTACTTCTGTCCAGCCTTCAGGTGCTCTGTAACAGATCCTCAAGTATTAGAAGACTGCTCTCATGTCACCCCTAGTCCTCTTTGTTAAACCTGACATACCTAGTTCCCACAAGTGTGCGGTTTAGCCTCCAGGCCCTAATCATATGTGTTGCTCTTCTCTGCTCTGGCCTGGTTGCTGGTCCCTGCACTTTGACTGCTAAATCCCTCATTCTTTCCAATTCCGGCACCAAAGCCCACTGGCCCGACACTGTAGCCAAAAGGCTCAGCCCCGTAGCTCTGCCCGCTACTCAGGTTTGCTCCGGAGTATCTCCTGCTATACTCAAGGAGGTGGAAGGAGGAGGACACATTGGTGCCCGCATGGAGCCCACCGCTAGAATTTTTTTTTTATTTTCATGAACTGATCTGGCAAATGATTAGTGAGATTTGAAGGTAAGTGAGATAGTTCCAGATAAATTGTCTGAAGACCAATGAACCATCTTATTTGACTGAAAACTGAGAAAACGTGCTATAATTTGTCTCTATGTCATCATGTGAACCCCTGATGTGCCGTGGGTAGGCACTTACTCAGTTTGGCATTTGTCTCATCTTCTTTTCAGGAATTGGACCATTAGTTGGATTTTGGACTTTGGTCTAAAATAGATCAGAGGAGCAAGATAATTGTGACATTCTATCTAAAGCCCAGATGAAAACTTGGGTTGAGTCTTGTCTTTTATAATAGTTTACCAACGTTCTCACATTCCTTCTTTGAAAGGACAGTGTTTTAAAATACCTAAATGTATGACTCTGATTGTCAGTGAAGATATTGAAAGGGGAGATAATCTCTGCCTTTTAGGATCAGCCATCAATAGTAATGGAACAAGAAATATTATACCACAGACTAGCGCTTGGAAGATACGGTGATGTAGGCCTTGGAAAAGATATTTGGATGCCATGACCTGCAAACATGAAAATAGTGCAAGCCATAGTATTCCCTATGGCTTTATGGAAGCAATATTTGGTCTTGGTCTTTGAAGAAGAAGGGTAGGAAACGTATTGATGTTTTTGAACTTTGGCATTGGATAAGAGTTCTGAGAATTACCCCTAAAAGTCAAGAAAAGAAACAAATGGATCATGGGACAAATCAACCCCCAGAGTTCTGACTCAAGGCATAAATGATCAGGCTCAAATGATCCTACTTTGGACACAGTATTTGAGGACTTCTTTCTCTGGAGAAAGATCTAAACTTGGGAAAGGCAAAAGGAAAGTGAGGAAGAGGATGATCAGCAGCAAAGTGGATGGACTCAGTTACAGTGGTAATCAGCGTACCAAAGGAAAATCAGCTTAGGGAAGCAATATCATGGTGAAAATCAATTTATGTGGTCACTAAGAAATGATGCCAACTTGATGGCACATTTTTTTAAAAAATCAATGACTCAGAACTATATAGTTCCCCCCCCATCTGTGCAGAGCCCCAGCTGTGTTTGAATCTGAATGTAGTCGATTGTATTCGTTTGTGGTGACAAATTTGTAATGACTGTTTATTTTCATGTCAATCTCTTTTCATAATAAGAGTAGCCCCATGATTCAAAATTTGGTAGCACTTAAGCCATAAGAACTGGTGTAATTTTTTTCTTGTCGTTTTTGTCATTCTTTCGGAAGAAGTATGGATCTTTTAGTTTGGGAGGGGAGATTTTCCATGATGGGCATGTCCTTGCTTCCCCAGCCCTTGTATTTTACAAGACACACGTCCTGAGTTGGAGCCACCAAGTCCAGCATCTGTGAGGCAACAGGAGGAAGCTCTTCTGTGATTCTATCACACCTTTTCCAGCCAACTCCCTTCTATTAAAAGGATATTTGCCTTCTGGGCTGCCTCAGGCAGCATTCATTTACCTCAGTGTCTGCAGACAAGGGCTCATTTGCCATGTTAATCCCTCATGCCTACATGGGCTAATTTGCTTGAGATGGAGAAGAATTGCCAGGCTCACCAACTTCTAGGAGGAGGAACCAACACCCCCTACAATATTATGATTGTTGATAGCTAGTAAAGTTTCCAGACTCTCATTTTAGTGGAGAGACACTACCTTGTAGCTGGGTGAAGGGTAGACTCATGCTTATGCATAAATGTATGATTGGCCTTGGATTTCTTTTTGAGAGCGGATGCTGCCATGCAACAATTATTACAATCTAACACGATTGTCTCTTTCCATCACAACAACAACAACAACAAAAGCCTTGTACTACATATTTCCATGCTTCCTTATGCAAGAACGTCTCAGAGAACAAAGGCAGTCTTTAGGTACTGTAGAGGAAGACTGAAGTAAAAGTGTTTCAACTGCTGTATTTTAAACTTTCCAGAGTGGGATCAGAAGGAGACACAGCAACCTAGTCGTGCTAATGAATTGCCTTGTCCAAATACTGTGCAGTATTTTTCATCTATGTTTTAAAATAGAGATTGATCCCATTGTCCGTTTCTCCCCTGATCCAGGACATCAACCACCCAAACCTGGTTTGTTTCACATCCCACCATAGATGCTTCAAATAGCAGCATTGTAGCTTTGATGGCCAACTTTTGCAGCTTCCAGATGGTGTACACAAACTCAGGCAATGGCTTGGATATCCTTCACTTTTTACCAAAAATCCTTTGACATCACATGAGATTGATATTTGAGAGGGTAGATCCAAAGTATTTGCTTGCCCCATTACCAGCATGGCCTGACAAACATTTTTGGAAGACCAAAATGGATGATGTTGTCTTCTATTAAACTCCCGTTCTGGGCACGCCATGTCCAGAATACATTTTCTATGTTATGTCACTTCAAACACACTGGTCCACTTCAGCTCATGGTAGGTTAACCTCAACAAATGATTGACTGCTGTGTAGAGTCCCTGAAATACCTATTCATTCTACTGCAAAGTCATCCTCAAAGAGCAGCACCATCTTGTGCTTGGAGGATTAACTTGGTTTCTGATATAATTTGAATGATAAACATATCATAATTATTATTATTATTATTAGTAGTAGTATTGAACAAGTTCACCACTAAAGCACTAAAATTTTCCCCATTGCAGATCTTAATGTTAATTTGTTAAATTTATATCCATTTTTTCTTCCAGGAGCTCAAAGCAGGTACATAACCTTCCTTCTTCCTTTCATCTTTATAGCTTTGCTAGGTTGGGCTGAAAGAAACATTAAAGTGAGGGGATCCTCAAAGAGAATCCTCAAACAATTTCATCGCTGAACAAGATCTTGTCTTGTCTCCAGAGTTCAGCAAATTAAATACTCTATCCTCCAGTTCTTATTCTTATTATTTATTAAATTTGTTTGCCGCCCATCTCGTCACAAGGTAGCTCTGGGTGGCTTTAAACATTAAAATGAAACCATAACTATATGAATAAATATAATCACATTAAAATTATAATCAAATACAAGTTATAACCAAAGGTGGGGAGGAAGGAAGGAGAATATACAAAGGAGGGAATTAAGTTTGTGGATGCAGGAACTCATGCTGAATATTAATACTCTTAACAACAATGTCAGTGATGATGACAATGATGATTATCCATTAGCAACATGGATTTATTGTAAGGGGAGTGTTTAAAAATCTGTAACAGCAAATGAATTTCACTTGCAGGTTATTGGAGAAAAAAGAAATTTGACAATCCCATGACCATTTCTTTCTAAAGCAATGTCAAAGTATATTAAATACTCTTTTAAAAATTAAACCATCAGTTATTCCAAGCATATTTTCCACCAGTCTCTGTTTTCAGAAGTATAGTTTTCATTTATATAAATGTATATATGTTTGCATCATTACTGACAGATCTACTGATTGCCCACGTTTGAATGACTATCTTTTTGGATAGTGGAAAGACCTGGATTTTACCTTCATTTTATACTAACTATATAAGTCCAGGAGAAGGCGTGACAGAGACCAGCTGAGAGAGACACAGCTACAAGAGGAGCAGCCATTCACCACTGCTTACAATGTCAAGAAATGTTATTCTTGTGGGGCTAGAGGGCATATAGCCAAATTCTGTAGAAAGGGTAAAAAACAGAATGTTAATAGCAGTGGGAAGGCTAAGAAGAGCATTGGTTTGGCTGTTTCTGGTGAACCAACATCCAGAAACAATGAATTGTGGGTTGTTGATAGTGGGGCTTCACAATGCATCACCAAAGTGAAAAAGAGGTTTGTTACTTTGAAAAACAGCAACCAATATGTTTCACTAGCCAACGGTTGGAGGATGAAGGCATCTGGTGAAGGTAATTCCTATTGTCCATGCATTGATGAACAGTTACCTATGTTATATATACCTAAACTAAGATTCAACCTGTTATCTGTAAGGGAATTGGTTAAGGTTGGGTTTGTGGTAACATTCAGAGGGGAGCAATGCACTATTGAGAGGAATGGAACCTGTGTAACTGCTTTGGTGTGGTTTGGTGGTCTTGGGGGCGCCCTTGGAGTGCATAATGCCTCCATATTAGGGCTGGATGATCAGACTGCCTTGCCATCCCTGTTTTTTGGGGCGTCGGTGCCCTCCATATCGGCAAGAGGCAGCTGGAGGTCTGGCCGGGAGATCATGGCCGTTTTGAAACGCCGCATCTTAAAATGCCCGATCAGCTGATTTTCAGGTGGAAAGAGCCGCGGCTTGAACCTGCTTGCATCTGTCTGAATTAGACCAAAACGGCCTGAATTTGACCAGAACTGTCTTGTAATGGCTGGAGGAACTGCGGAGGAGGTCTTGCCGGGAGATTGTGGCCATTTTGAAACGCCGCGGCTTGAAACGCCCGATCAGCTGATTTTCGGGGCGGAAAGAGCCACGGCTTGAATTTGCTTGTATTTGTTTGAACTTAACCAGAAATGGCTTGTAATGGCTGGAGGAACTGCAGAGGGAGTGAATGCTCCAGCCTGGAATATTTGGAATGGCTGGAGGAACCGGATGAACTGTAGCTTGAGCGAATGTTGCCGGAGGAGTCACGGCTTGAAACGCCCCAGTTTTGGGGCAGATAGAGCCACAGCTCCGAATGGCTGGATTAACCAGAGAAACCGCGGCGTGGATGAATGCTGCTGGAGGAGCTGGGATATTTCTATCGACTCCTCGCTTGGTCCTATCTGCTACCTGCTGCTATCTACCCCCTGCTGGTTAAAGCAGCCACTGGAGATCACCGAGGAGAAGATCAGGACGGTGTTGGTCTCCTATGTTGATTAAAACCTGCTGCCTTTAAGAGATCTGAGGCAGCTTTCAATCATGGCCTGGAGTTACGGCTTCCAAGATGGGCTGGGCTTGCCTATCACCCATATGGAGTTGGACTCTTGCATGCTGTTTCTCTTGTCCCCCATAGACTCAGGAGGACCCGGGGTGAAGAGTCGCTGTGAGAGGGCAGCTCAGTTTCTTTTTCATCTACAACCTCTCCAGATGTGGGAGATCCGTGAGGGTATGTTCTTTTTCCCTGGATGGGGTTTCCATCTGCCTCCCAGATCAGCCTCGAGGTCGGGGTGAGAGAACGACTGCTGACTGTTTCTGGGGTACCCAGCACAAGTGAGAGTGGTGCTGGACTGGCGGTTTTAGACTCATATACTCCTCCTGATATGACATCATCTTTCAACATTTGACTGCCACTTCCCGAACTCACATGGCCAGTCATGGCACGCTTACGTTATTCAGGCACAGACTTATACGCCCTCAGGGGTGTTCCCCCCTCCTGGGTGTGTCCCGCCTTCTTTTTTACCTTTCCTCTTGATGACAGGCCCAATTGTTGGGACCCTGAGAGATGGTCAGGTATGGATTGGGGTCTCCAGTTTATTGTTAGGAAGAGACCCCTGATCTGTTTTTAGCAAAAAATTTAAAGGGTTAAGGGGGAGGGTTGGATTGAGTTTTGGGTTGGAATCTGGGGGGCTTCCACCAACCAAATTTCAGTCCAGGCTTGTGACAGGTCGCGGTGGGACTGGGCTTGGGTTGGGCACCTCTGGGTCTCCGGAAGGAGGGGTGGGGTTGCAGACCCCACAATGATTGGGAATGGCAATAGGTGGTTGTACGGGGGGGTGCATCAATATTCGGGAGCACGCCCCCGCTATCTTCAAGAGGTGGCACGCTCCAACCCCCCGGATTTACCCCGTATTCCCGGGAGCAGGGATGAGCAGACCCCTGAGCTCAGGCTGGTGTACCTTAATGCCAGATTGGTAGTTAACAAAGCTCCCCTTATCCGTGAGCTGGTTGAGGAGGAGCATGCCGATCTGGCTTGCATTACTGAGACCTGGTTGAGCCCAGAGGGAGGTGTCCCTCTGACTGATCTTTGCCCACCAGGTTTCCGTGTGCTTCACCAGCCCCGGGCTCAGGGAAGGGGTTGGGGTGTTGTGGTTGTAAGGGAGACCTTGTGTCCGCGGGAGGCTACCGTTACTCAGATATTTGGCTGTGAGTCACTCCTCTTGAGATTTGGCTCTGGGGTTCAGTTGGGCTTGTTGCTGGCGTATCTTTCACCTACCTGTGTAGCAGCCACCCTGCCCAAGCTCCTCGACATCCTCTCTGGGTTGGTGGTTGAGTTCTCCAGACTTATGGTTCTGGGGGACTTTAACCTGCCATCCTTGGGAGATTCACCGGGGTTGGCTCAGGAGTTCATGACCTCCATGACGGCCATGGACCTGACCCAGGTAATTCAGGGCCTGACTCATGAGGGGGGTGACACACTCGATCTTATTTTTATATCTGGAAGGTGGCTTGATGATCTGGGAGGGGGATCTCCATTTACTACCCCCCTGTCATGGACCGATCATCACCTCCTGCGGCTGACCTTCCACTTCACCCCCCCGTCGCAGGGTTACAGAACCGACCAGGTGGTTCCGTCCCAGGCGCCTAATGGACCCTGAACGGTTCCAGGCGGCGCTTGGATCTGTGCCTGCCATCTTTGTTCACAGCCCGGTCAATGCCTTAGTGGAAGCCTGGGAGGCACTCGACCGTGTTGTTCCCATGCGGCTCCTGACCCGGCGCAGATCCCGGTGGGCACCATGGTTCTCCATGGAGCTCCGGGAGATGAAGCGTCGGAGACGGAGCCTAGAGAGCTGTTGGAGGGAGGTCCAGCCGGTCTGAGTCTGATCGATTGCGACTAAGAACCTTCACAAGGTCTTATCTCGCAGCGAGGGAGGCAGCAAAGTCCAGCTACTTCGCTGCCCTCATCGCGTCTGCTGATAATCGCCCGGCCACCCTGTTTGGGGTGACTCGCTCCCTCCTGAACCAGGAGGTGAGGGAGGAGCCCCTACAGGGTCATGCCGAGGAATTTAGTCAATATCTGGCGGACGAAATCGCTCAGATTCGGGCCGGATTGGACTCTGACTGGGCAGAGTCTGACGACGGGGAATCGAGCGGTCTTGGGAATATTATTTGGGAAGAATTCGATCCTGTGACTCTGGAAGAAGTGGACAGGATCATGGGGAGGCTGAGTTCCACCACTTGTTTACTGGACCCGTGCCCCTCCTGTCTGGTTTATGCAGAGCGGGAGGGGACACGAGGCTGGCTCCAGGCAGTAATAACTGCTTCTTTGAGAGAGGGCAGCTTCCCCGCCACCTTGAAGGAGCCGGTGGTGAGGCCCCTCCTCAAGAAGCCTGCCCTGGACCCGGCTATTTTAAATAACTATCGTCCGGTCTCCAACCTTCACTTATTAGCAAAGGTTGTTGAGAGTGTGGTGGCTCATCAGCTTCCTCTGTTCCTGGAGGAAGTGGATTATCTGGACCCCTACCAATCGGGCTTTAGGCCCGGGTACAGCACGGAGACGGCATTGGCCGCACTGATGAATGATCTCTGGCGGGCTCGGGAGAGGGGTTGCTCCTCTGTCCTAGTCCTATTAGACCTCTCAGCGGCTTTTGATACCATCGACCATGGTATCTTACTGCGGCGCCTCAGGGGGTTGGGAGTGGGTGGCACTGTTTTCCAGCGGTTCTCCTCCTACCTTCTGGGTCGTACTCAGTTGGTGTTGACAGGGGGACAGAGGTCGGCCTCGAGGCCTCTCATTTGTGGAGTCCCTCAGGGGTCGGTCCTCTCGCCTCTCCTGTTCAACATCTATATGAAGCCGCTGGGTGAGATCATTCGTGGTTTTGGGGTGGGGTATCATCAGTTGATACCCAGCTTTTTATTTCCACCCCAGATCAACTCATTGATGCCCTCTCCGTGATGTCCCATTGCCTGGAGGCGGTGAGGGTCTGGATGGGGAGGAACAGGCTTCGTCTAAATCCCGACAAGACTGAGTGGCTGTGCGTACCAACGTCTCGGCTTGTCCATTCTATTCCATCTTTATCTATAGGGGGTGAGGTGTTACCCCCCGTAGATAGGGCTCGCAACTTGGGTGTCCTCCTTGATTCACAGCTCAATTTTGAAGATCATATAGGAGCTGTGACCAGGGGGCCTTTGGCCCAGGTTCGCCTGGTGCACCAGTTGTGGCCGTATTTGGACCGGGACGCCTTACGCACAGTCACCCATGTGCTCGTGACCTCTCGGATAGACTACTGCAACACTCTCTACATGGGGCTGCCCTTGAATACCACTCGGAGGCTCCAGCTGGTGCAGAATCCAGCCACGCGAGTTGTGATGGGGGTTTCCCGATACTCCCATGTAACACCTCTGCTCCACGAGCTGCATTGGCTTCCAGTTGTCTTCCGAGTGAGATTCAAGGTGCTGGTGATGATCTATAAAGCCCTAAATGGCATGGGTCCAGGTTATTTACGGGAGCACCTTTTGCCGGCGTTAACCTCCCATTGTCCTGTGTGCTCCCACAGAGAGGGCCTCCTCAGGGTGCCATCGGTCAAGGAATGTCGACTGGTGGCCCCCAGGGGGAGAGCATTCTCTGTGGGTGCGCTTGCCCTCTGGAATCAGCTTCCGGTTGAGCTCCGGATGGCTCCCGACCTTCGCTCGTTTCACTGCGACCTGAAGACTTGGTTGTTTGAACAGGCCGGCCTGGGCTAAGGGATTGGATTTTAGTGTTTAAATTTAAAAAAAAATTAAATTTTAGATTGTATTTATTACTTAGGGCTATTGATTTAATCTTATTTTAATTTTTATACCTTGCGTGTTGTTAGTGTTTTAATTGCCCTGTACACCGCCCCAAGTCCTTGGAGAGGGGTAGTATATAAATCTAATAAAATAAAATAAAATAAATAAATAATATCAAGTGTTTATTTATTTAATATTTTTTTTAAAAAAATGAGTTGATATTGTGAATTTATAGTGTTGAATTGATATTGAGCACAAATCGTCCATGGGAAATAGTGTGTGAAATTTCCAGATTATTTGTGCCTTGAATAGGCAACATGTTCTGAGACAGAAATCTAAAAGATGGAAGACCAATTTAGAAGCTACCAGGGCTTCTCATGGAGTTTCAGAAACATTGTTAACTGCCAGATTGATAACATAATCTTTTCTTGTTTCATTGAAGTGCAACAAAAGATCTTTCCCTACCAACTAGGAGTTAATAGAATTGACATTTCATCATACCCGACCAAGAATTGCACATAGCTGAAGGAAGTCTAATGAACAGAATGCACAGGCGCAGTTTCTGTACTTGTAAAAAGGGCTGTGGCGAGAGCCGCATTGCCTGGTTTGGGGGGGGCACACGATGGATGTGCAAATCCACCATCAGGACTGAATTTTCTCAAAGTGGTCCCCACTTCCCCATTCCACCCACTCTTTGCATTGAGAACTCATTGCAAGCAGAAAAACTGCAGAGCATGTTTCCTGAAAACCAAGAGTTATTGGAAATTATGCTATTATTCTATCATCAGCCAGCAAGAGAGGCCAATTAAGTTAACTAATTTTTAAAAGGCTTACTCTTAAGTGGCCACTTTTAAAAACACTTTTAATGGCATTTATTAAAAAAATTGAAAAGCTGCAGGCAAATAATGATTTAAGAGTTTTCTAGAGTAAGGTGTTTTTCCCTCCAGGGTTTCAGATTTCTAAAGTGGATTTGAGATGAACACATACAATTGCAGAAGTGATTTACAGTAGTATTTAAAGAGTTTTATGACCCTTCAGTCACCAGGAAACCTACTCAGTATGCTACCACTCCCCAGCCAAGCAACCCACCATATATCCAGCCAATCTGTTGATATAATTCAAAGTTAGAGCATTTTCGTAAATATCACTATACACTCCCAATTGCTATGCATAGCAGGGAGGATGTCTTATACATCTCAGTTGAAATATTGTCAAGGAGTAGCAGATAAAGAATAGTCCAAAAATGCATATTTCTTTCCATCTTTCAAGCCCAGGTCTCTTTATGTATTTGACAATGTTTGTAACCTGACACAATAAATTCAGACATTTATCTGACTAGAGACTTCAAAACAGGTGACTTAATGTTATGCTCTCCTTAGGATTCAAATCTTCTGCATTTTTACTTTCATGGTAAATCCAGTTTCATGCTTCCTTGGAAGGAAATAAATGTGCTCTGGTTTGCAACTGCAAATGGCCTATATAGCTGTCAGTGAGCTGAGAGAAATGAGTCGTTAGCCTGCACAAATGGATCTGTCACACACTTATAATACATTTAGTTTACTGCAATGTCCTGCACATTTTCCGAAAATAGCCTTCAACTACAAAAACTATCGTTGCAAAGAATGTCATATTATGCACTTATATTATGCCAGTGTTTGACATCCTTCCATATATGTTCAGTGTGATAATAAACTTTATATCCTGGCTTGAGGGCAAGTTACTTCAAAGAGTGTTTTTCCTACCAAGATGATGATATTGTCCATCTCAGGATATCTTACAAAGGAAGATGCAATAGAACAGAGTTCCCCCTAACCTTTCCAGCTTTATGGACTGGAGGGGGGGGGAGAAGAAATGATGCCCACTGCTCACTCGCTGCACGTGCAAGTGAGGAGGCCCACACGCACACTCAGCCGCCACTTCTGCGGCCTGGTTCCAAACAGCTCAAGGCCTGGTAGGTTGGGGGGATCCCTGTGATAGAAAACTATAAGAAAAGTCTCTTTTGGTGGTAAGGAGCTGATCAAAGACAACCTTCTTCAAGGCCTGCTAGTGCCTACTAAAGATTTCTTTTCCCTTTATTGTGTAATTTTATACCTTGGTTACTGTGGCATTTATGCATGTGTTTGTATGTACCATATGTATATATTTACCTGAGTGTATATAGTGTAGATCAGGGGTGTCAAACTCGCAACATCACTTGACGTGTCGTGATGTATCACAACTTTTTTTCCATTGCTGGCAATGGGGTGGGCACGCTTTTGCTATGATGCATCCGGCCTGTGGGCCGGCAGTTTGACAACCCTGGGAATTTGAAAACCATTCCATAAAAAGAGAATGGTAAATCATTTCCATGTTGTAATCTAAGGCCAACTTTGCCTATGGCTCAGTGGGTTAGGACGCTGAGCTTGTCGATCAGAAGGTCGGCAGTTTGGCGGGTCGAATCCCGAGTGCCGCGTAACAGAGTGAGCACCTGTTACTCATCCCAGCTTCTGCCAACCTAGCAGTTCGAAAACACGTAAAAATGCAAGTAGAAAAATAGGGACCACTACGGTGGGAAGGTAACAGTGTTCTGTGCGCCTTTGGCATCTAGTCATGCTGGCCACATGACCATAGAGACGTCCTCGGACAAGCGCTGGCTCTTCGGCTTTGAAACGGAGATGAGCACCGGCCCCTAGAGTCAGAAACGACTAGCACACATGTGCGGGGGAACCTTTACCTTTAACAGTTGATTGCTTTGGGCACATCTTACTTTCATGTCACTGGTCACTGTATTTAGAAAAGGGGAAGAAATTTATATTGCCTCCTGCTTGCACACTGAGACTCAAGGTGGCTTACAAGAAATAAAACACAACATAAAAGAAATACAAATTAAAAATAATAAAATAACCCCACACACCACCACACCCCGGCAAAAACACAGTCATACCAGCCATTTAATGGGCTCCATCTCTCTCTGGGTTCCCCAGTCTTGCCGGCAGAACCACATCTTCAGGGCCAATTCCAATCATATATATTACTTTAAATTTATTTTGCTGAACCAATTCATGGAAGTGGATATCCGCTGAATCTGTTCCCTTCCTGAAGGATTCTGTCCCATCAAACTGCCCATTTCTCCCTGACTTGCATTTTTGTTTTGTGGAAGTTGACATTAGAGCAACTGTGCTGGAGATCCACAAGGACAGAACCTAGAACATGCCTCCCAATAAGGACAGAGGAAACTCAGCCACCCCTGCTTGCCTCAGATCCCCAAAGATAGAAGCCTTCTATTTCTCCCTTTGAGTAGATAAATGCAGTGCAAGACTGCCTCTTTGTGTTCCCTTCAGAAGAACCTAAAGTGAATCAGCCCTCAATAAGGAAGAGCTTTTATATCTCTCCCACTCACCCACTTTTTTATTCCTCAAAAGAAGCCATCTCTGCTTAACTATATATGCACTTGGCCCCATCACACAATGATTTCCACTGGATTTCCTCTTTCAATATCTTCAAAGGTGAAATAAGAGCAGGAAGTTGGCTATTTGAACCACCCTAAAGTATAGTTCAATGGTATCAAGTAATGTAACTTTAGGTTTTCATCAAATAAGGTATCATCGGTTGGTATTGGCTCCTGTCATTTCCTTCTTTAACAAACTAATGTGCTCATTATAACTCATCTTTGAGGCACTGTTCCTGACAAAAAGACTTTGACTCAGAAATCATTCTAGTCTAAAGTTTATTTCTTGCAGTAACATTCTCAAGAATATCCACTTGAATTTTCCCTTTGTCTTTTTTACAACGAGTATTAACTTACTACTCACTTACTTAGCTGATTACATTCTATTATTTGAAGGCTGTTCAACATTGACTAAATCAGCCCGGAATAGAGTTCACATTGCACTTAACCACAGTGTGATGTGTTTTGGATTGGCTTAATTTAGTTTGTGAACCCAGTCACTGTGGTTTGTAAATCCTACCTTGTAGCTTAGAATAACGTGCAAATCCAAACTATGGATTGTTCAGCAATCCATGGTCAAGCAATCCATGGTTTTGTGGCCATCAGAGATACATAGTGCTCTTAGTTCAGTTTTATGTAGTTTGACAATCTTGTACTTTCCACCACATTTGAATCAAATCCTAGATAGAATATCAATAAAGTCAATAAAACATTTCTCTCACCCACACTTACTTAATATACAGGCTTCCCAAAAATCAGCCCCCATTGGTCAATCATAAAATGCTTTATTAATTAACATTTTTCAGAGAAAATGTTTCTCTGCTCAAAGGTCATACAACAAACAAGTGTTAAAAGAAAATGGCAACCAATTGGAACATTATATAATAAATTATTTATGTAGCCTGATTATGCTACTGTACACCCTGTATATAGCATTAAATTTCATTTTAGGAAATTAGGATCAGCAAAGGGCTATTTATGGATCTCAGCAAATAATGATGACATCTGGAATGGGGCCTGACATGTTTAAAATAAGACAGTCTGGTAATCCTGTCACAAGAAGCTTTGTCAGGATATACAAAACAGATATTGTGATATTGAAATATACTTAGTCTGTCTGTCTGTCTGTCTGTCTGTTTGTCTGCCTCTCTCTCTCTCTCTCTCTCTCTCTCTCTCTCTCTCTCTCTCTCTCTCTCTCTCTCTCTCTCTCTCTCTCTCTTGTTATTTTTCTTCTTTCTTGGGCTGAGCGTTTAACATAACAAAGGTGAAAGGAGATGTGACATTAACTTCATGAATGCAACCATCAAGGACCCTACTCAGGAACAGAATTGCAAGGGGTGGAAAAGGCTGGATTCAATAGCAAAGCAGAGTGGACAAAATGATTTAAAATATATGTCTTTTTCCTACTTGGCTTTTCCAAATTTACTATGACAAACACACATCTATAAAAAGGTAAAGGTTCCCCCGCACATGCATGCTAGTTGTTTCCGACTCTAGGGGCTGGTGCTCATCTCCGTTTCAAAGCCGAAGAGCCAGCGCTTGTCCGAGGACATCTCCGTGGTCATGTGGCTGGCATGACTAGACGCCAAAGGCACACAGAACGCTGTTACCTTTCCACCGTAGTGGTCCCTATTTTTCTACTTGCATTTTTACGTGCTTTCGATCTGCTAGGTTGGCAGAAGCTGGGACAAGTAACAGGCACTCACTGTGTTACACGGCACTCGGGATTCGACCTGTCAAACTGCCGACCATCTGATCAACAAGCTCAGCGTCCTAACCCACTGAGCCACCGCGTCCCTATAACTAGTCACTATTGTAAGGAATAGCCAAGAAAAGTTTGGGAGTAGAAACTCAACCTTCAGAATTGGGAAGAAGATTGATTCTTACCTTTCAATGCAAAGAATGACACACAAGGCTGCAGTTCCCTTGACACATAGCCAATCCAGGGAGTGCTACTGGGGTAGAAGATCTTTATGCTTTACCAAGATAAGATGGAGAACTTCAGTCAAGTTCACTCTTGCCCTCTTCCTCACAATTGCTGATAGTTTTGGAGAAGCGAATGCTGATGGGAGTTAATACCTTCTAACAATTGGTTTGCCATGGATCCACTGAGAGAAGAGCATGGACACTGTCTCTCAAATTACAATTTCTCAAATGAAAACTGTAATTCCAATTTCTTTTCTAACAGGAGTTTTATTGCAGGAGTTCATTTCATTAGTTTAATATCTTGAACTTAGTAAAGAAATGCTATTACAGCAGATGCATGTTGACCCAGCAAGTTACATTGCTGCACCCTTATTCAATATTGGGCATGAAGTTATTTAGGAAATGTGTGAGATTTATTTCTGTTTATTGACAAAGACAGTTCCCTGTCCAGAAAATAATGATCTTTGATTTTAGATGTTTCTCTCAAAATGTAAAGATCCCAACTATTGTCCAAGCGCATCAAATTTCAGTGGGTATGCCAGGATTTGTATAATGGTAACATGTGGAAATAAGGATGACAAATAATAAGAAATGTACTTTAAGACTGCAGATTATTCAAACCGCTGTTTTGGATTTATGACTCCATTATGTTTATTCATTTTATGTCTTATTACAGGTGGGGATGAGACAGCATATAGGGCGGAGGTACAAAAGCTATCCATATGGTGTAGTAACAACAACTTGCACCTAAACATCAGCAAGACGAAAGAGATGGTGTTAGACTTCCAGAGAAAAAAGGAGGAACCTGCCCCACTTTACATCAGAGAGAACTGTGTGGAGAGAGTTTCCTCCTTTAAATTTCTGGGAGTCTACCTCTGTGAAGATCTGACCTGGAAAGTTAACACAACTCAGGTGGCTAGAAAGGCCCAACAGAGGCTTCACTTTCTTAGGGTCTTGCGGAAGAACAGGGTAGAACAACAGCTAATGACCCTCTTTTACCGGTCTACTATAGAGAGCGTCCTTTCGTATGGTATTGTGGTTTGGTATGCTGGTCTGACAGCCGTGGACAGGAAAGTATTACAGAGGGTAGTGAGCACAGCACAAGACATTGTGGGCTGTTCCCTGACACCACTGGATGACATCGCCAGGGCTCGTTGCCTTGGAAGAGTGAGGAAGATTCTCAGGGATGACTCACACCCTGGACGGTATCTCTTTACTCTCCTACCATCCGGTAGGAGATATAGGAGTATAGCCAGCCGTAACAACAGGCTGAAAAATAGCTTTTATCCGTGGGCTGTTAGGCTTTTAAATGGGACATAATCTTATGCAGAATTGACTTGGGAGGCCGGTGTGTGGTGTAGTTGGTTCACATAGTGTGGTGGGATGGAGGGTTTGTTGTCACTGTGTGTTGGGGGGAGAGAGCACGGGGGGGGGAGGCTCAGCTAATCTCAATGTACACATGTTGTACTTTGACAATAAAGGTTTATTTATTTATTTTTATTTAGAGGCAGGAATGTGGAATGTAACTCTAATGAACTCTTAAAGCATAATCATATGCATTCTGCTGCTGCTAGGTAAGCCAAATGCAATATGAACTCTTGAGTTTTGAAGTTAGTTTCTGTAACTGGGCTTATCTATTAACTGTTTCTTTTTACAGTAAATAGGTCAAATTGTTTGGGTAAATAGAGTTGTAGGAATTTATATATAGTAGACCAGTTTTGGAAGAGGGGAGGAAACTACTAATGTTGTAATATAATTATCAGTATTCAACTAGGGGGGATAATACATGTGTACCTGTATTTTATTTGCTTTTTTTAAAAACACACTTTTGTTTTTTTGTTTTTTTCTTGTTTAGTTTCGTTCAGTTCTTTTTATTTTTTGCAAGTTTGAATTTTAACTCTTGAATTTTTTAAAAAATGGGGGGGGGGAATGATATAAATCGAGCTTGCCCAAGATGTCTTGATGTTTCAGTTGGCAAAGCAAATGGTATCTCAACCACCACCCTGTTCCCTTTCCCCATTTAAGAGAAATAGCAGTAGATGCCTCTCTTGCTTTATGAAGATGTAAGGGTGAGCACTGCACGTGTACCCTTCCTATGTTTGTTGAATGACTCTAAATAACATAGAATGGATAGGCATAATGGAGTCATAAATCCAGAACAGTGGTTTGAATAATCTGCAGTCTTAAAGTACATTTCTCATTATTTGTCATCCTTATTTCCACATATTAAAGGTAAAGGTAAAGGTTCCCCCGCACATGCGTGCTAGTCGTTTCCGACTCTAGGGGCCGGTGCTCATCTCTGTTTCAAAGCCAAAGAGCCAGCGTTTGTCCGAGGAAGTCTCCGTGGTCATGTGGCCGGCATGACTAGACGTCAAAGGCGCACGGAACGCTGTTACCTTCCCACCGTAGTGGTCCCTATTTTTCTACTTGCATTTTTATGTGCTTTCGAACTGCTAGGTTGGCAGAAGCTGGGACGAGTAACAGGCGCTCACTGTTACGCGGCACTTGGGATGCGACCCGCCAAATGGCCAACCTTCTGATTGACAAGCTCAGCGTCCTAACCTACTGAGCCACCACGTCCCTGTTCCACATATTACCATTATACAAATCCTGGCATGCCCATTGAAACCTAGACTGTTGTGCCAGAAGGCCCAGACTCCTGAGCTCCATAGATACCAAGGACCGGATCTCACAGCCTCGGCTCAAGGAAAGCCAGCCCCTCCCACTAGAGCAAGAGATGATGGTTAATTCAAGGATTTAAAAAGTTTGCAGATAGAAATTGCTCCTGCAGCTAATATTAAAGAAACGGTACATGTGAGGAAAAGTTTGTACACAATGTAGTTTTATTAAAGAAGCCAGAAATGTTAGAACTCTCAAGGAGATGTATAGAAATATACAAAGACTTAGTGTATTTTTTTAACGTACCACCAGCATCAGTATAGGGTGGG
The DNA here is from genome assembly GCF_947247035.1 of Vipera ursinii. Classification (NCBI taxonomy): domain Eukaryota; kingdom Metazoa; phylum Chordata; class Lepidosauria; order Squamata; family Viperidae; genus Vipera; species Vipera ursinii. The sequence goes on from NC_139513.1 coordinate 153,380,362, forward strand.
AGAAATGACTTCCATCTTCATACAGAAGCAGATAGAGGCGGTCAAGCAAACAGCTCATGCAACTGACCAGGAGAATTTCAAAAAGATGGTTTTAAAATCAAGATGGTGACAACAGCAGTACAATTATCTGTTCTTTGTGTGTGTGTTGTACATGTGGCACACATAAGAAAACCAGGCTGGCAGCTACAAGTGCATTGTCACAAGTACCATATTAATTTTATTTATTTTTAGCTGCACCCCTTGGGCATCTCCGCAACAGATACATTTACCCAAAGGCATTTGAATACATTGCTGGGGAAAAACAGCTTCTATTGCTTTAAAATGTGGGTAAGGATATAGATAATTAAATATATATGGAGAGAGAATGTCTGCATTCCTCCTCAGAACACTGAATCCTGGGGACACAGTAATACCCAAAGAATGTTGAATTATGTTTGCATCGTAATTGCAAAATAGGTAATCCTGGGAATGTTTGCTTAGATACAGATGGTCCTGCTGAAGCTGAATGTGTGGGCACCTGCCTGATATGGATTTGTTCCTCTGGCTTTTGCTGCTGGTAAAGAGATTCTACAACCTTGATTGTGCTTCAAACACTTGCAAAGATGAATTGACCAGAAATAGTGAAGTTTGTTAAAAGAACAGCTTAATTCCTCCACAAAAACCAAATTGATGGCTCAGTGTTTCTACTAGCCTTGAAAACAGTAGCCTTGGATACTCATCAAGGCAGCCATGGCTGTGTCTAGAAAGCACAAAGAACTAATTATAGGGCTCTTCACAGTGTTTTTTTTTTTGGTAAGAAAAAAGGTGCTGGAATTCACATCTTGTTAATTTTTTATTTAAAAAATTATATATTCAGTTCTTAGCAGGACTGGTGGTTGAGAAGTAATTAGTATTTTTTTTTATTTTTAAATTTGGGGTCACACTTTTACACTAACATTTTAAAAAAGATTTTCAATTCACCAACAATTTTTTAAAATAAATTATTTACCTTTCGCATGTAGTCAGTTACTGTACACACACTCACACGTCAGTTGTGTAATGAAACATAATGGTCACCGACCGCAGTAAGCACTCAATGTGCGACCACATGACCAATCACAAGCCGTGTAGTGCCATCACAACCAGCGCGGATGAAGTACGCATGCATCGGACACAAGCAGCCCGCATGCACCGTTTTAATGATTTTGCCGTCGACCTGCTGTGCTCGACAGGGTGATTCAAGTCCATGTGGACCAAACATCAAATTTTAAAAAGTTACTTTTAAAGCTTGGAAAATCCATCAGAAAAAGGTGCCAGAACTCTGTTCCGGTGCGTACTATGACAAAAAAAACCCACTGGCTCTTCATATTTAAATGGTAATGCAAAATAACAAAAACCCTGACTTTTGTCATGGTATATTTGAAAGGGAGAAGAGGGGTGAAGGCTTTGAGAAAACCTTCTATCCCCCCCCCCCCCCGGCTTTTCTGCCATGAGAGCTTTGAGTGCACAAATATGTCAGGCTGGAAGGTGATGACTCCCAAACTGATCTATCTTGAGTTTAGCTTTGGGCCTGTTTTGTGAGCTCTTCCTCGAAAATTGTTGGGATGGATGCCAGAGCCCACAAAAGGCTCCTGATCACCTGCAGAACAAAGATAGGCAATTTTATTTTTGTCCAAGGCCAAGTTCCCTTAGAGATCATCTCTTGAGGGATGTTGGCTAATGGAGAACAGTGCTACAGAAATTAATTCGAGGAGCAAAAGTCAAGTGTATCCCATTTCTGCCTCTCTGGCATTATCTGTCCTGTCTCTTCCTTTTATTCTTAATCTGCTTCTTATTTTTCTCTGGTATGCAGAAAATGCGAGAATGGGATAAATGGGATAGATGTTACCAAAAGTTAGAACTCAGAAACCCAAGTGAAATTAGGCCCAAAGTCACATTTGATTCTAAGTCACAGGTTGAAGCAGTGCCATGATTGGTGCTACAAAACAAAAGAGAGGGCTTTGAGCCAACATAAAAAAATGACAGTATTTATTGCAGCATGAGAGTTTATTGACAAGAGATTATTCCATGAGTTGCCCTGTGGATGAGGAAATAGCCAGAAGCTTGCATTTTGCTTTTTGTTAACAACATTAGAGGATGGTATAGTGCTTGAAACTCACATGAACTACTGTACATTAGAATGTAAAAACAAGATGTACAACAAAGTGATCCTTTAAACAGAGCTTATAAAAGTAGCACGTCTGGTTTGATGCTACTGTTGTTTAGTTCTTCATCTGCAATTTTGTGTATTCTCTTTGTGACAAGATGGGCTTGTGCAAAGCCACTGTAGCAGAGAAGCAAAGAGACAAACTATGTTACCTGCTTCCTACTAAGTTTTGCAACAGTAGAGTTGACAACATGGAGGAAGGCAATATGGGAAACACCATTCCATTCACAGAAGCACTAACTCAACAACATGAGGGTGCAGGGCAAATTACAATGATCTATGCAGCAGAGCATGTGAAGAGAGAGATGAGGTGAAACACAGACAATCAGAACAATCACATCAACTTGCTTCTTCTGCCTTTCTGGGATGGACCACTTCTGAGCCTGAAGGTGGATAATTACATGATTGAAATGCTTCTGTCACTGATCAGAAAATGTGCCTATTTGTGCAAAACTAGCATGTCAGGGAGAAAAATGGGCTTCAAGCCGTGACACACTGGTCTTGTACAAGCAAGGAGGCCCTTTCCTTTTAGAAAGGAAAAAAGAGGGGAAGTTTCCAAGTATGTGATCGCCCACCTAGAGCCTGGAAAGGTTGCAATAGTAGACCAATCTCCTGATCATAATTTAGGCTTACAAGTGCCATCCTAGCAGGCCTTTTACCCTGTAAATGTAGAGGATTGTAGAGGAGGTATGGGCAATTGTGGGGACTACTTAATTTTCAGAAAGTACTGTATGTTGTGTTGGTAGAGGCGTGGTAACAAGAGACTCTTTCGTTTCTTAAAGCAGGAAGTGACCTCTGCTTTTGGAAACCTTAGCTGATTATTCTCTTGCTTGAGGAGCTTGTGGATGATACGATCTTCATGCTTGAACTCCCCCCACCATAGGTGTATCCACCCCCTGTGAGGCTTCCAGATCCACTTAGGCTGCCCCCACTACTAAACCGGCTCACTTTTCCTCCTCCAATGCTAATGTGGCCATGACCTCCGCCACCACCACCACCAAAGTTTAATCCACTGGCTCCTCCACCAATAGTGTATCCAGCACCACCTCCGGTTCCGTAGCCAGATCCCCCACTGACACCGTATCCTCCTGCTCCTGCACCACTGATGGTATTCGAGCTGCTGATCACAGCTGTAGATTGGAAAATGATACAGGAAATCAGTCTTGGTCGCTCAAAATGACAAAGGCAACTCTCTAATTTAACCGAACACTAGTTATTGTGTACTTACAGATATTGACAGGGGTTTCAAACTCGCCCGACATCCTAAGAGAGAAAAGAAAAACAAAGCGTTGAAATGAAGAACAAATTTTACAGCCCAGAAAATTCTATAACTCTTAGCGTTCTATTTTCATGGCTTCCACAATAGCGTCGAATCTCCCTCAAAACAGCTTCAAGGAGACTTTCCTGAATTCGGCAGATTTATCACTCAGGGCCAGAGTGTCAAGTTATTAACTATGAGATGGATATTCTCAGGATAATGAGATCCAGCCATACAGCAATGTGCAGTAGTATTTTTTTTATAATTCGTGGTTTTCTAACCAGTCCTATAGTAGCATTTAAGCTATCTCCTTCTCGGCTTTAGTCTTATATCAACACATTTCTCTTTCTACTGTTCTAAATTATTTGCTGTAGAACTATGCACTGTTGTTGTTTTTAAAAAAAATTCTACCTACATTCTTGACTAAAGGGATTTTCCAAGTCCCCACTCATGTCTGTTGTACTAAGTCAGGGGTAGGCAACCTCGGCTAAGTGGTCTTTGATCTATTCTGCATCTGACCAGAACAGACAACCATCTTCAAAACTCAAATCTTGGCAAGTAGTCTTATCCACATGGAAATAGGCAAAAGAGTCTTACCGACACTCCTCTCCCTCTAGCAGGGTTCTGTATGTAGCAATCTCAACATCCAAGGCCAGTTTCACATTCATCAGTTCTTGATAATCCCGCAGCAGGCGAGCCAGCTCATCTTTTGCTGATGTTAAGGCTGTCTGCAGGTCAACCAACTTTGTCCGAGCATCTTTCAGGGCTAACTCCCCACGTTGCTCACATTCTGCTAAGGAGCCCTGCAGGCTGCCAATCTGAAAAAGAGAGAGACAAAAGTTCCCTTAGATACCACATTGTGTGTATATGAATGTGATTGTCAATACAAATCAATCCATCCATCCATTCATTCAAAGCAGCAGGGACTTTTTAGTTGCAGCACCGACATTACTGAGTATTTTTTTCCAGGCTCCATCTTTACTTTTATTTGTTTGTTAGAGAAGAATGTCAAAGGTTGGAGAAAGAGGTCTATGAGTTCTATGACTTGAGGGAATCCATTTCTTTCTGTTACTGATGGATATAAGCCATCTGCTTTGTTTCTTGTGGTTTATTCACAGTAAGCCACTGTTTCTTTAAAAACATTATACTATGGTCTTGTTATTTTTACTTTAATTAAAATACATCTCTTCCCCCCCCCCCAAAAAAAACCAGGTGGTTTCCATACAAAGTGGAGGAAGCGAAAGCATTCAGGTGGGAAAGTAAGGTGACAATACCAAACCAGTGAAAGTGAATAGTGGAAAATGGGATTCTGAAGGCCAAAGCAGCCTTGAAGATATGCTTTGAAAGCAATTAGAAATGGAACTAAGGAAATCTGGAGAAGTCATCAGCCATCTAAATGCCCCATTGCCCTTTCTCCCCAGGACCCATAGAGAGTTTTTTTTTTTAAAAAAAAAAAGCTAAATAAAAAAGAATCTAAGGAATTATTGAAATATCTTATGAACTGCATAAATCCTTTTCAAGGGAGGCTGAACCTAGGTAGTTACAAGAGTTGAGTCTTTGACCCTCATGAAGCAACTAATTTCTCACTTAGAAAAAGAAATAAAGAGAGTGGGGAGAAAAAGTGAGGAAAAAGATATGCCTTACTGCTTTCTTCACAATTTCAATTTCGGAGCGAAGTTTTTGGACAACTCGGCTCAAATCTGCAATCTCATCTTTGGTTGATTTCAAGTCATCTCCATGTTTGAAAGCTGTACTTTGCAATTCTTGGAACTGAAAGTCAAAATGGAAAGCAATGGTCATCTTGTGCATCTTAAATAAGTCCTATTCAAACAATATTCTTTATTCACATGCATAAAATAGTTGATACTGGTTGCCAAAGTATAGAAAAAAAGTTGCGTGTTCAAAGTACTTGAAAAAGAAAATTTTGAATTGCATTAGCTTAATGTACTGAAAGGTCTAGTTTTTCTACAGATGAAAAGCCAAAATTTAGCTACAAGAACAGAAATATATTTTCAATAAAGGAATATATACAGTACTGAATATAAATTTATATGCAATTGTGCTCTCAGGGCAAAAGCAGATTCTTGGGACCCATTCCAAGAAGCTGGAAGATTCTCAAAGACAAAGGAGCCAACTTACAAAATGAGCAAAACATACTTTTCCACTTGAGGTAAAACAGCAAAGTACAGTACATTGTATGCCAGGCCATACAATTTTTTTTCCTAGCAGCTAAAACATCTCATAAATACACCCAAAATGTATCCTTCCCTATCTTGGGTGTATTTATGAGTACATTTTAGAAAAATGAAACAGAAATGGAAGAGATAATGATAATTATCTATTGACAGTGGTCATTCACTAAACTATTTTTGGGTGTAACCTATGTGTATGACATAAGGATAGTACTCTCTGTATCTTGTGAACTAAATTAGATTAGATTAGACTAGATCTAAAATGATATAAAATCTAAAAATGATATAATGATTTTATGAACCTCTTTTGGCTGCACTAAAGACCGTTGTTTGATTTTCTTACAAAAGATTAACTTTCCGGACAAACTGCTAGTAGGTTCTTTCAGATTTCAGTAGTTCTTAATTCAAGAACATCAGAGAGCACTGAATTCAGTTTTCTTCCAGTGTAAATATTGAAACCCCTCAGAGATTTTGCTTTATAATTGAGGGGACTTTTTTGTCATTCAAGCTGAGGTGAAACTGCATCTGCTTTTGCCAAGGATCCTTACCTTAGTTTGGTACCATGCCTCGGCCTCAGCTCTGCTCCGATTGGCAATGTCTTCATACTGAGCCTTGACTTCAGCAATGATGCTGTTGAGGTCCAGATCTCGGTTGTTGTCCATTTGCAGAATAACATTCGTCTCCTTAACCTGCGAGTGCAGCTGAGCCAGCTCCTGTGGGAGTTGCAAACAATGCAATGGTTAAGGGAAAAGGCCTTATGCAGAACAGTGACGTCAGAGTGTGCTCATGCCCTCGGATTAACTTCTTAGACATGTATCTACACTGAAAGGAGCCCACAAGAAAATAATTACATGAATGATTTTCAAACAAAGATGCCAGATCCTCTACGGACGCAGATGTGCCAGGGTTTGAAATCCTTTACATTTGGGATTTCTATTATTAAATATGATTTGGAATTCTCAGCGCCATGTTGTTCATGGCTTTCAGAGTAGAAGTTTTTTCAGCCACCACTGTTCACTTCCATGGGGAAAAGGTGTGATGCTTGTTGGCCTCACACGGCACGGGAGATGTGAAACTCTCTCTGAAAACACATTAAGACGTCCACCTTTTCAGGTATCCTGAAAAGAGAGAGGTTCCTCCTGAACTCACCCCACACCAAACAATCCACTAAGGATGGATTTATTTTACCTAAGATTAAAATAATGATTGCTTTGAAAGGAGTTATTCAGGGTTAATAAATTCATTAACAGGACAGCTTTTATAGCAGGTAAAGAACAGGTTTATGCAGGCAGTAAAACACAGTAAAAATGCTGTGCATTTGATGACATGCATTGCTCCAGCAGGGACATCTTACAGAGAAATGCATTTACTGGTTGCATATTGAAAAACAAATTTGCTTTAGGTACTAATAGGTATAATAAGGCAGAGGTGATCCTTACCGCATCAAAGAGGGCTCTTAAGAACTGGATATATTGAGTCAAGGAGTCAGCCTTGGATCCCAGGTCTATCTTGTGCATATAAGAGCCATCCACATCCTTAGGAAGAAAAATATCAATACTATCATAGTCTGGGCAGAGCAGGCAATGATGGGTCAGAGCTTTGAGCAGAGCAATTCCTGTTTTGAGGCTTGGTTGCAATATTCTATGCAGATAATATACTTGGTGTATAATATAGAGCAAGGAGTAATTTATTTATTTGTTCGATGAAGAGTTGGCTTTGTGAAGCTCAACCCTGCATTTATAGTGCTTAAGTTTCTTAGCTCTCCCCAAAAGAGCTAGTTTATATGGGAGATTGGGTTGCCAGAGAGCCAAGCACCAAATTTACCTTGTGAGCTTCCAAGGCTGTGGGTGGACTGCAACCTGGTTTTCCCCTCCCCCCAAACACACACACACTTTTAGTCCAACATCTTAACCATTGTACCACATTCATTCACAATCCGTAGTGATATCAGCTACAGTGGTCATGGCAAGAATACATCCCTATAATTAAGCTTTGCTTTTAGAAAATAAAAATGCCCTGGTTAGGAACCAACATTTTTTAATGCATAAATTATATGAACTTTCGGAAGAGAATTTCAAATATGTGCTAATAGCAGCAACCTGCTTCTCAGTACTAAGATAAGCTATACATCAATCGTTCAAAAATGTTGGTATTGGATTTAACACGGGTAATGTGGTAGTTGTGAATGACAGACATGTAAGACTATTAACTTTAGCTATAACCAAGCACTGCAAATAGTTGTGTAAGTGCAAATACTTATGAATGGGGATGTACAAGAAATAAAAGTTAGGACTGTAGCTTTACATTTCCAGGTTAATAAGGAACAATTACCTTTTTAAGCACCACAAAATCATTTTCACAAGCTGTCCGTTTGTTAATTTCATCTTCATATCTGTAATAGGAATAAATTTTTACTAGTACCAGTATTATTAGTTTTATTCAACTGGTTGTTCATACGTATAGATCTTTATAAGTCTTACTGAATATATAAGTTTATGACAATCTTCTAAGCTAAATGAAATCTGGAGATCATTACTTGCCCAAAGTATCAGCAGAAGTTCTATACTTCATATGAGGCTATTATATCTGACCAGATGCTATGCACAGGACCACACATGGCAAATTAACTAGATATAAATTAAAAAAGACTCTCCAACTGCAAATAATGACAAGGGAAAGCAAATCATGAAACTATGGTGAAAAAAATTAACATCAGAGCAGCTGTCAATAATTTGGAGGAAGGCTTCATGCATTGTTTTGCCTTCTTGACAGAAGTCCCTATTACCCACCCAACATAATCTATTTCTCTTCACTTTTGCTTACTTGTTCTTGAAATCTTCCACAAGCTCTTGTGTGTTCTTCAGTTCTATGTCCAAATGATTTTTATCATTGCAGAGGCTGTCAAACTGCCTTCGAAGAGTTTCTATGTAAGCCTCATAAAGAGGTTCAAGATTGTCCCTTAAGGCTGGAGAGCCTTGTTGGCACAGAAGATCCCATTTGGTTTCCAGGACTTTATTCTGTTGCTCAAGGAATCGCACCTAAAATCCAACAAGGGAAGGAGAGGGAAGAGGGGACCTTGTTATCTTTCTTGAAGAACTGGCTAGAATCTATTTGTTTGTTTGGCAGATTAATTTAATTTAATTTAATTTAATAATATTTGTATACCGCCCTTCTCCCTGAGGACTCAGGGCGGTTCACAGGGCAGAATAAAATACTAAATACAAACATTAAAAAGAGATTAAATGATTGCCCAAGTTAAAACAATTAGAATAAAATTCTAAAACACCAAGTTAAAATTAAGACACCAAAAATAAAAAAAACCCACCAATCCCCATCAGGCTAGGCCGGCTTGAACAAACAGAAACGTCTTGAGATCGCGACGAAAGGAGCGAAGATCGGGCGCCATCCGGAGCTCTACCGGTAGCTGATTCCACAGCTCCGGGGCGCCCACAGAGAAGGATCTCCCCCTGGGGGCCACCAATCGACATTCTCTGATCGGTGGCACCCTGAGGAGGCCCTCTCTGTGGGAACGCACAGGGCGCAGGGAGCTTGATGCCGGCAGCAGATGTTCCCTAAGGTACTCCGGCCCCATGCCATGGAGGGCTTTAAACACCGTTACCAGTACCTTGAATCTCACCCGGAAGACAACTGGCAACCAATGCAGCTCACGGAGCAGAGGTGTAACGTGGGAGTATCGGGAGACTCCCAACACAACTCTCGCGGCTGCATTCTGTACCAGTTGGAGCTTCCGGGTGGTCCTCAAGGGCAGCCCCATGTAGAGAGCGTTGCAGTAGTCCAGACGAGAGGACACGAGCGCATGAGTGACCGTGCACAAATCATCCCGGCTAAGATAGGGCCGCAACTGGCGCACCAGGCGAACCTGGGCGAAGGCCCCCCTAGCCACAGCTCCTATATGGTCTTCCAAGGTGAGCCGTGAATCTAGGAGGACTCCCAAGTTGTGAGCCCTATCTACGGGGGGTAATAGTTCACCCCCCATAGCCAGAGGTGGAATGTCCGAATAAACCCGGGATGAAAGTATGCAAAGCCACTCAGTCTTGTCGGGGTTGAGTTGAAGTCTGTTCCTCCCCATCCAGACCCGTACCGCCTCCAGGCAACGGGACATCACGTTGAGGGCATCACTGGGGTGGTTTGGGGTCGAAAGGAAAAGTTGGGTATCATCAGCGTACTGATGATACCCAACTCCAAAGCCACGAATGATCTCACCCAGCGGTTTCATGTAGATGTTGAACAGGAGAGGCGAGAGGACCGACCCCTGAGGAACTCCACAAATGAGAGACCTCGCGGTCGACCTCTGCCCCCCTGCCAACACCGACTGCGAACGTCCCTGGAGATAGGAGGAGAACCACTGTAAAACTGTGCCTCCCACTCCCAGTCCCCTGAGACGCCGCAGCAAGATACCATGGTCGATGGTATCGAAAGCCGCCGAGAGGTCTAATAGGACTAGAACAGAGGAATATCCCCTGATTAGCTCCTACCCTGTCTGTATAGCCCCCTCTCTTCCCGTTTCCCCTGCAATAATACCATGAAATAGACAGGGCTCAGAGAGAATGACTGCCCTAAGACATCCAGTTCGCTTCCATGGCTAAAATTGGAAGCTGAACATGGTTCTCCCTAGTACTGGTGCAACTCTGTATCATTCTTTATCAGATCATATGGAAAGGCCCTGCTGAATCTCTGCTGATTTCCCCATGTGACAATATTCTCCATGTCCCTTCTGAGACAGAATAACAGAGTTGGAAGGGACCTTGGAGGTCTTCTAGTCCAACCCCCTGCTCAAGCAGGAAACCTTATACCATTTCAGACAAGTGGTTGTCCAAACTCTTCTTAAAAACCTCCAGTGATGGAGCACCCATAACTTCTGAAGCCAAGTTGTTCCATTGATTAATTGTTTTCCTGAAGAAAAACATCCTTCCTTAACCCTCCCTCCTCCCTTTCTCTAATTTTAAAAATCCAAACAGTGTCGAAATGAATTTTCACACAATTTCACAGCATCCGCATTTTACATAAATGCACATAAGATATGTATGCTCGCATTTCTGGAATTTTAAATCACCAGCTGATTAAAATTCATCAAAGATGCATAGATTCTTCTTTCAAGGAAATAAATAGGATCTTGCCACATTTTACACCTATATTTTTTTCTGTAAAATCCAAGCCATATGTCTTACTAGGAATAATTTGGGCATGAAATGAAGTTGGAAAGCACAAATATTCGCCTTTTTGGAAGTATAAAAATCAGAATTAGGCAATCCTGTCTTCACTCGTAACCCAGTCAATATAATATCATACCTACATTTGCATTTAAGGCTGCAAATTTGATTAGTGGGACATAAGACAATCACTTCTAAGGATCACATGGCAACCTCATCTACTGTAGCTATTTAGGGTGACACTTCTTAGGTTGTGATGTAGATGAATAAAGAATGTGACAAACCAAGATTAAGTCTTTCCAGTGGTGGGTAGATTGTTATCTGTAGAAAGCTCATCTTCTCCCTAGATTATGCTTTTAGGGGGCACCAGATATTTTAGAATTGCCTTTGCTGTTTTTCATTCATTTCTAAAGATTTTAAAACAGGTTTATCAACGTTCATCTTTTTTTATTTGTATTTTTACTTCACAGAGGGACACGGTGGCTCAGTGGGTTAGGACACTGAGCTTGTCGATCAGAAGGTTGGCAGTTTGGCGTGTCGAATCCCGAGTGCCGCGTAACAGAGTGAGCGCCTGTTACTCGTCCCAGCTTCTGCCAACCTAGCAGTTCGAAAGCACGTAAAAATGCAAGCAGAAAAATAGGGACCACTATGGTGGGAAGGTAACAACGTTCCGTGTCCCTTTGGCGTCTAAGTCATGCTGGCCACATGACCACGGAGACGTCCTCGGACAAGCGCTGGCTCTTCAGCTTTGAAACAGAGATGAGCACTGGACCCTAGAGTTGGAAATGACTAGCACGCATGTGCGGGGGAACCTTTACCTTTACCTCACCTTACTTCACTGGTTCACTAGTCAGAAAACCACAGTTCCTATATAAGCAAACAGCAAAAAGCTGTATACTACCTGAAATCACTGTTTTATTTTATGATCTGCCAAAATTAACAGACAAAAGCTTATTATTTTGATGCAAAATCTGTAAACCATTAAAGTAAATCTAAAGAAGTTAGATTTGGGAGATATTATGCTTTGCAACTGGGCATGCTTAAAAATTATTCGGAAGTGCTTCAAAACTTGTGCAAATCTATACCCTTCCCCCAATTCATTAAATTAGCTATGGTTTTTTTTACCCCAATTTCTACCGAAGCCAAGCCTGGGAAAAAATGTGGCTGCTTCAAAACTAATGATGTGGCTGCTTCAATGAATCCACTCAGTGGCAAAGCATAGAATAATTTTCTCAACTGTACTTTAAGGTTGGATTGGATTGGTGTTGAATAAATATGGAGAACCATGTTTAATGGAGATGTACTTGGAATGAATTTGGGAATGAAAAAAAAAGAAAGATCAAAGTACTAACTCTTATCTTTCTTATTTATATTTAAAACCTCTTAGGATAAAATCAGAATGGCCTGTTATTTGAAAGGGAGTATTTATTAATGTTCATGAAAGAATGATATATTTTTATAGTTATGCAATGCTCTAATTGACCTGTTCTTCCTTCCCCCGTGGCCTCCCTTTCCCCCCTCCCACCACCCCCCCCAGAATTCAGGCTTTTAAACTCTGAGAACAAAATGTTTATTGTGATACTGCCAGATTTCCTGGGTGGCCTTGGGCAATTGACTATTTATCTCATCAGATCAGCTCCTTCATCTCTGAAACAAGAGTAATATATAATGAGGAACTTAGCCTTGAGGGATGTTGTAAGAATTAATGAGATAATGATTTTCAAACTTGGCACAAGAACCTAGTACAGTTGCCAGATGATGTTCTATACAGTGCCCATAAACCTTTGGATTTTGCATGGGAAAAGATTATATTTCTTATTTAGCCAGAAGGGAAGGCCATATGTATCTTAACAGGAAAATCTGCGTCTGAAAGTAACACTCTTGAAAATATATAGGTACGGATAAATAACTGGGAAAATAAAATAAAAAACTCCACTAGACACTCAACTGTGAGGTAAATTAGATATTAAATGTACTGAAGAAATTGTGAGAAAATTCTGTCAGTTTTGTCTTTATTCTATGGTAATAAATCTGACATACAGCATTTTCATCTCCTGTTTGGATATTCAAAAGTAAGAGAAAGAGGGAGAAGGAATGGGAGAGGAAGAAGTGAAATAAACAAAAATTGTTTGACAAAAATGGATACTGTATATTGCAGGAACTAAATGCAAATACGCTTATACTGGAATACACAAGTGGGCGTGAATTTTGATGGACTGATGGGGAAACAGGATGCATTAAACTTTTTTTAAAAAATCATAAGCTAGAGAAAGCGAAACAGATAAGTCTGTCCCACCCAAATTCTGGTTCATCCTGACTGAAAGGCTAGAGCATCCTGTGGAAAAGAAGGTAGTCGTTTCCTATAAATCTCTGCAGCCACCTTTTACACCATTGTGCATTAAGCATCACCAGATCACAATGACAATATTCTCCACTATATTTTTTATATATGCAAATCCAGAAAAGGTTTGCCAAGTGACAACGTTTTGCAACAATAGTTGCACACATCCTTTTTCTCCAGAACTATTCATTGGGAATTCATCCATGAGAGATATGATACTGCTCTTTGAAAATACAAATATATATATGATTGGCAGCATTTAGTATGCATCTTTGTTCACTTTATCCTCAACGTGAAAACCCCAACTGAGAATATTGTCTCCCTCGCTTCATTCCTCAACAGTGGAAGCACGTCAAAAGGCTGAAAGCAAAGTTGAGCATAAATGAAAGATTTCTCCAAAGCAGAATTTGAACAAGTTTTAACATTTTAAAAACACTGTCATTTATTTCTAATAAATATATGCTGTATGGGTGAGATGCAAGTGTGATTATTGTGTCCAGTTGTGGAGATCAACCATTAAGAAGGATTCAGACAAACTGAAATAGATTCAAAGAAGGCAATAAGAATGATGGGGCAGCTATAAGCTAAATCCTATAAAGAGGATTTCATCCTATGCATCCAGCTTTGATTGCTGCAATGTAAAAAAGATGTTGAGACTCTGGGAAGAGCGCAGAGAAGAGCAACAAAGATTATTAAGGGCCTGGAGGCTAAAACATATAAGGAACGGTTGCTGGAATTGGGTATGTCTAGTTTAATGAAGAGAAGGACGAGGGGAGATATGACAGCAGTCTTCCAATATCTCAGGGGCTGCCACAAAGAAGAGGGAGCCAAGCTATTCTCCAGAGCACCTGAAGGCAGGACAAGAAGCAACGGATGGAAACTAGTCAAGGAGAGAAGCAACCTAGAACTAAGGAGAAATTTCCTGACAGAATAATTAATCAGTGGAACAACCTGCCTCCAGAAGTTGTGAATGCTCCAACATTGGAAGTTTTTAAGAAGAGATTGGACAATCATTGGTCTGAAATGGCATAGGGTTTCCTGTCTGAGCAGGGGGTGGGACTAGAAGACCTCCAAGGTCCCTTCCAACTCTATTATTCTGTAAGAGGAATGAAGGAATAAGGGTTGCATTTAATCTTGTGAACAGAGGACTGAGGTAGAATAGATTAATATTGTACAAATACCTGAAGAAATGTCATGGAGAAGATCAGGACCTGTTATCCATCAACTCAGAATGCAGAACATGAAAACAATGGATTTAAATTACAAGAAGGTAGGTTCCAACTATGTATTTGGGGAGGGGGAAGTCCTATGACAATAAGAATGGTTTGACAATTTAGTAATTAGACAATGGGGAAAAGATAGCTGGACCAAGAAAGAAAAGAAAAAGGAAGGGGAAACATTTTTTTAATTTTTTAATTTTTGTACAGTTATTTATATATGCCTTGTGAACCGCCCTGAGTCCCTAGGGAGAAGGGCGGTATAGAAATCCAATAAATGAAATGAATGAAATGAATGAAATGAAAATTGAATTGACATGAGGTGAAGCAAAAAAGATCATTAGACAGGGAAGGGTTAAGTTCACCAAGCAAGTAGTGTTCCCTACCCCCAAAGCTCCCCATAGAATCACAACCTTTAGACCTATTCTTCAGAATAAATTTGGATTTCTACGATGAGCAGACAATTGGACTCAGTCTAAATGACCCCACCCAACTCTATAATTCCATGTACCAATTTCTTGGACAAGGACATCTGCCAGCACTTTGGAAAGCAATGAATGAATGCTTGGCAGAAAATGTGCCAGGCACGTGTCAAGCATAGATTTAATGAAGGGAAGACATACAGCTATTTAACTATTACCATGGTATGCCCCTGTACAAGGGTTTAGAAGAGAGCCATCTAGAAAATCCCATAAGGAAAAGCTCGAAGTATTAATTAGATTTGCATAGAGCTAGATTACATTTTCAGAATATTATACTGTACAAACAGCCCTTCCTGACCTGTTCCATTTTAATCTTCTCATGCAGAGGGAAGGGAAGGAATAGTATATTTTTAAAGCTCTTTCAGGGAGGACATTTGATTTCAGTTTGCAAAGGGTAAGTCATGAAAACAATTTAATTTTTAAATATGTTCTACATATTATGTGTGGATGTATGTGTTTGCATCTTCAAGACAGTCTTAAAACATGGTCACTGCCTGGACTAATCCCTACAATTTTCAGGTTTCTCTTGTCCTAGGATTGAGTGAGAGGTATGGGCCACAGGTCACCTAGCTAGTTTCATACCCAAGGCAGGACTAGAACTCAAGGCCTTGCAATAACTTGCATGATGCCTCAGCCACTACACCAAGTTTGTTTTTATTTATTTCTATTGCATAATAAGAATACCTAGAAAAAGTAGCTTAGAAATATTAGCAATAACCATTTCATAAAACATCTTATGAAGACGAGCATGAAGCATGATTTTCACATGCATGTGGTCAAAACAAACCTGTGACTGAGAAACACCTAAGAATGAAGTTGTATATGACATTAGGAATAATGCCTAATTCCTTAGAACCATTTGTATGAACCAAATGAATCTTCAAATTACTGTTACCAAAATAATCATAATTATAATCATAATCATAATGATGATGATGTTGAAAGGGACCTTGAAGGTCATCTAGTCGAACCATCCAAAATGGTTGCAATAAAATGCAGCATGCCTCCTTCTCTCACCCCTAAATTCCACCAATTTCAACAGTTCTGCATTTTATTTTTTAAGTTCTAAAAATCTTTTTAAAAGTTGAAATGCATGCAAAGCATCCCGGTTGAAATGCATGCAAAGCAGTCCTTGCTTAAAAGCTTTTATATTTCTTTTACCTGCAGAAAGTAGCCTCTGTCTCAAAACATTGTGGGTTTGCTTTGCTAAATTTAGTTTGCATTTACCCAGCATGCTTTCCTCTTATGAGAAAAAAGATGCCACTTAAAGCTATTTTTAGACACATAGTCAAAAGAGAAATCAACTCTTTGAAATAGTAATGATCAATCTAGTCATTCTAGAGACAATTAGCTTTTCAGGAATTTAACAGGTGTATTTACTAGATGTGCTAAAATAAATTTATATCAATGTCACTGTAACATTTTATCTGAAAAAAGCTAACTCCTGTGGTAGAAATCAGAAGGATGGAAATTAGGAGGAATCTGCACATAGTTTCTGCCACTGAGCTTAACTAATAAATTATGCAGTAGAATGCTATACCAGACCCTAATTTTTAGATCGATGTTTCTCAACCTCAGCAACTTTAAGATATGTAGACTTCAACTCCCAGAATCCTGGGTGTTAGCTAAGGGAATTCTGGGTGTTGAAGTCCATACATCTTAAATGACCATGTATTCCATGACAAGATATGTTTACAAATGTCTTGCCAACCTTCTTTGACAATTTCCAAGGAAAGGCATAAAACTTTCACATTTATGGTTAATTTCATTACTGAAATATCCTGAAACCTAGGGATTTCTTCCCAGTACTTAATTTAAATGTACAATTTAAATAAGTTATTAGTTCTTTTCTTAAGTGTAGCTTTCCACCATCTGGTGGTCTCCAGATAGATTAGATTACAAATGTCATTATTCCCAGCCAACGTAGCCAAAGGGGTTAATAAAAATTACTGCCCAAAATACACGAAGGGAATCTGGCTGAGGAACATTCCCCTGCAATTAAAACAGCAGAGACTCTAATCATGATAGCTTCAGTCCTTTTGTCATCTTTATGAAGTCAGATCCTCATAAGCTACACAAATCCTAAGCGGCAGCATTCTGCCTCCTGTTTCTAAAGCAAAATTTCTCTTGTTTCTTATTTTCAGGGTAGTCTAGAACCCCTCATATCTTCATAGTATTTCATTCTGCAATACAATGCTCTCCCTGCCCTCCATCTTACCTTGTCGATGAAAGAGGCAAACTTGTTGTTGAGGGTCTTAATCTGTTCCCTCTCTTGCACCCGGACCCTCTGAATCTCAGGATCAACCTCCACATGCAGAGGAGTGAGTAAGTTCTTATTCACTATAACGTTGTGGATTCGCCCAGGCGGTGGGCAAGGCATTGAGCCTGAAAGTGCATATCCTCCTCCACTACCACCACCAAAGCCTCCAACATGACTACCCAGACCAATGCCACCGCCGAGGGCAACCCCACCACCATAACCTCCATATCCTGAGCTATAACTGCTGAATCCCAGACCGCCACCCAAGCTTCTTCCAAAGTGAGCTCCTCCACCACCAGCGGAAGCTAGGCCCATAGAAATCCGTTTGCTTCCACCAACGTTGTAGAGGCTTCTGCTGCCAAAGCCACCACCGAAAGATCCCATTCCTCCAATGACAGAGGTTGAGCTGTTGCCCACTCGGAAGCCACTATTGGAAACAGAGTAGTTCCTCCTTCCCCCCGTTGAAAATGATCTGGAACTGAATTGCCGGTTCATGGTGTGTCTGTGAGAGGGAGAATGGCAAGGTTGTGAAGCAGAAACAGAAGAGTAGAGATCAGTGGAGACCAAGAGCCCCCGTGTGATGTGGAAATGGGAGATGTCTCCTTATATGCATTTGACGTCTTGGGTTTGGTTGCATGGGAATGAGAAGAGGAAGGCAAATATTCAAGGGCTTGGCTTGCCTTCAAGCAATGAGTTCTACAGTAACGGCCCAACATCAAGTGCAACACACCTATCCGATAACTTTAATTTGTCCAAATTGCTTGCCTTGCAATCCCAGCTAATTTGCATCCCTTTCATGTTCACCATTACCCTGCTTGCTGGCTTCAAAGAGCTTTAAGCTATGGTACACAACTGAAGATTGATGCAAGGGGGTATAGCTGAGGATACCTTCCTCTGTGCCAACAAATACTGTTGCACATAAAGAACAAGACACAGGTCTGGGTGTGTGATGCTCTGCAGAAGTTGGAGAAATCTTCTGAGCCAATTAGCAGGATTGCATAGAGAGTTCTAAGGACACATTCAGCTCTGGAAAACTCTGCAAAAGTTCCTTTTAGAAGGGAACCCCTTAAGACCAGTTTTGTGCATTTCTAGGTGTGTATTTATGTGTGTGCGCACGGACATTTATTATGAATCACATGAATGGTGTTGTGAGGAATCTACAAAAGAAGAATTAACAGTGTTGCACCGCATCGTCAGTTTTTCCTAATGTTAGTTTCTTCGGATGTGTTCACCTGCAATTTTGACAAACTGCCACTGCCACAAGCAACATTCAGAAATGATTGGGACTCTTAGGCTAAATACTTGAAGAGCTTTAAGATGAGAAAGAATGATTTTCTACGAATCCAGGTAAATTGCTCAGAAATGATATATTGAGCAATTTGAGTAATGCCATGCTTTTCTTAGGGCTACAGCATCATTGGAACCATACATTTTATATAGAACTATGCCCGTCTAAGAAGATTTCATGTAACACTACAGTGTGCACACCTTGGTTTAAGGAATACTATAAACAAATTCAATTTAAACAAAAAGTTGTTTTCAGGGGTGACTTCAGGACTTTGGGGTGGTTTGGAAAACCATGTTCAGCTAAATGTTTCCAGCTTCTATTCAAGCAATACTAAGTTCTCTACAAAAACACAACAAGTAATAAAGTTCCCTTAATTGCAAAGAAACTTCAGGGCAAAAATGTCTTGCATCTGAAATATTATGTATTTAAATCATGATCTTTGCCTGCCTGGGCACAACATGCAAGGAGCAGAGATCATCATAAAAATTTTAAAGTCCCTGATTTTCTTCTCTCTCCTCATTTCCCAAACTTGCGTAGAAACCAGTGCTGCCAACACAATGCATCATTAGAAGAGATGAAAAAAATGTGTACAATATGATCTATATTCTGGCTTTTCCCCCAGGCATTGTGTAATGGGGAGACAGAGATAGCCTCCTATCAGATTTTTCATGCTACTTTAAATGTGGTCTTCTCTTCTGAACATAAACCATTCATTTTGTTGTTATAGTATTCCTGATGTTTTCAATGTTTTATGGTGACCATAGCCTTATACTGTAAATATTCCAAACAAACAAACTAGCATTCCCAAGCAATTCCATCCCATCCCCCAATTCTCTCCTCTGATCAAGTGATGACATTCTGCTAGTAATTTAGTTCAACCAATTGGGATGGATAAATAAGTGAGAAGCTAAAAGTAGGAAAACAAAATGAAAAATGCAACATGTCCTCTTCAGGACCAGATCCATTCAGTGTTCCCAAAATGTCTTTCTTAACTAGCCTTTCATAACTGCAAACGTTACAAGTTTACACTTGCTTTTCACACCTTTCCCCATAGGCCCTGCACACCTTCAGAGTAGCCATTATCTGGGTGGGCAAATTATGGATGTTTATGTTAATTGATGAATGTTTAAACTTGAAAAATGATCTGACCAGGAGCCGAGCTTTGACTAGTATCATCTCAAGTACTGTGAAACCCAACTGACTGTGTGCATCTCAAAGGTTTCACTTATTTCTCAGAAACAAAGTCTCTGCACCAAAGGTCTAGTAAGAGAAACTTCACATGAATTTCTGTCTTGAAGATATAATCTTCCCCTCTAAAGTGTCACTTTTCATGAGATGGGTCGAACTCCTCCCATGAAGGCAACTTGCTGTTCCTCTGCTTCCAGAATTAAAGGGATGGGTGTTGTTATTTATACAGCCCAACTGGCACTATGAAAATAGAAGAGAGGAAGGGCAGTTCTGTGTTTCAGAGAATTCCGCAGAACTTCCAAGCATGCGCAGAAAAAAATTCACAGGAGGCAAATTTTCTCCTACTCCTTTTCACATTTATCATTTTGAAGATCTTGTCAAATCTCTGTGACATGTCTTTCCCCTCAGCAGCATCCATAACAAACCACAAAATGACGATGTGTACACAATGGCATTTTTATACAAATGACACAATTACATACTTGTATTGTTACCTCTGATTCAAGTATGTAAGCAGCACATTTTTCTGCCCATTGTTGTTCTCTCTCTCTCTCTCTCTCTCTCTCTCTCTCTCTCTCTCTCTCTCTCTCTCTCTCTCTCTCTCTCTCTCTCTCTCTGTGTGTGTGTGTGTGTGTGTGTGTAAACTTATTAGGTAACCCATTTCTATGCACTGAACTTTTCTTACATTTCTCCTAATGTATCCAACTGTCTGATCCATGTGACAAATGGGGAAGGCATCCTCTTATGTAATGCCACTTTAATTTCTGCTAACAAGAGCACAGAGTACTAATACTTTCCTACCACCATCAATACAATTTTTAAATGACTCCATCCAGTTCACCATCTTTTTACTACCTACTAAAGGCATTACAAAGGTACACAAAAAGACTTTTTTCAATTTTTTATCATTTATGCATAATTTACAATCACATTCTCTCCATCTCCCCCTTACCTTATTTCTTGTGCATTGCAATATCTGAAATATTGTAATCTACTTAATATTTGCTGAAAATCATTCATATTCTTAGCCAAACAACACAGTATTATCAGCATATAAAGTCCTCATGATCCTAGCCAATACACCTTCAATGACATCACAAACATTCCATCAAAACATATAACTACCAAGGAGACATCACTTATCCCTGTTTATATTATGTTCCGTGCTGAATCATTCATTAAGCATTCTATTTATACTTACACATGCTTTTCTTCCATATTAGCCCATTTAACATCCAAACTTATATTTCATATTTGTGCAGAACATTCCATAATCCAAGCCTATTCAATTTATCACACACTATCTCCAGACTCCAGAAGATGGTAGAGGACAGGAAGGCCTGGAGGAACGTTGTCCATAGGGTCGCGATGGGTCGGACACGACTTCGCAGCTAACAACAACAATCTCCATGTCAACAAAGAGGATAAACTTTATTTCTTGCATTCATGCATTCTTTACTAAACTCCCTCTTGTGACCCTGTAATCTCTTAATTCAGGCTATAATTGAGGCAGGACTGGATAGAGTTGAGAGTTTACTGACCTTCCTGATGCCATGCAGAGTTCACAGCAGATATTTTTTTTCTTTGCGCTCTAGGAGAGAAATACCGGCTACTACCTAGGTTTGAACTCTCAACCTTCCGAGTGGGAGGTGAGCATTTTCACCACTAGGCAAAACACATGGCTCAAACACTGCTCATGCATTCTTTACTAACCTGCCAAAAAACAGACATCTAAGCTGCCCACCTATCCTAGCATAGGACCAGACTGCAGCTTCCCAAATTTTACTCTTTATTACTTCTGCTACTGTTTCGACCAGAATTCAGCCAAACAGCTTCCCAAGCATACTCAAGAAATTCATTCTCTCACCTTTTTTTTTTGCTTTCACTCTTGCTATTTTTCCTTTTATTCAGAAAGATAATGTTTTTCTTCCCATCATCAACACAGATGCAGACTTCACCTACATGTGCAAAAACGTTGCACAGCCACTCCTAAGCCAATCACATCAAACTTAACATTTCTCTACTTTCTCAGTTTGCACCTGCAACCTTTCTATTATTCAGCATTCTTATAGCATTTCTAACTAATTTTTTTTTCGTCATTTTGTTGGATGCCAGTTTTTGTTTCAGTTACACATATCAATCTCTAAGAACTCCTCCATGGTTCCCTGACCTCAATTTCATGACCTACATTTTTAATTCCGTTTACTCTGCTCAAGAGCTGCTTAACTCTTTTCACTCATTTCCAGAACCACTTTTTATTTCCATCAATGTCATTCTGCCCTTTCTCTGTCTCTTCTAACCTTCATTTACATGTGCTGTTGGACTGCATTGGGTGGGGAGGGTCAAGCACAGTGAATTTTCCATTTGTCTTTTGCCTTTGGAGGCCCCTGTTTTTTATTATCGTCCCTCCCTGGCTCTTTCAATAATGGCTTTTCTTCACTATTTGGCCACCTTTCCTGCTCTCTGTTAATGTCTGTAGATTGGGACTCTATGTTAGGAAATCAAATCTTGCAAGACCACCTGCTGCCAATGTCAACCTCCCTTCGCCCGGTTCGCTCCCACAGAGTCGGCCTCCTCAGGGTTCCGTCGGCTAGGCAATGCCGGCTGGCGACCCCCAGGGGAGAGCCTTCTCTGTGGGCGCACCGACCCTCTGGAATGAACTGCCTCCGGAGCTGCGGATGGCCCCTGACCTTCGATCCTTCCGCCATGACCTGAAGACATGGTTGTTTCAACAAGCGGGCCTGGACTGACCATGGTTTTAAATTTGGTTTTTATTGGGCTAAATTGTCATTTATTTATTACATCCATTGTTTAATTCTTTTTTAAATTTTGTACTTTGTGTTTTTTAATTTTTAATTTTTCTGAGCCGCCCTGAGTCCTTGGGGAGAAGGGCGGCATATAAATTTAATAAATCTCAACCTCAATCTCTTGTGCAGAGGCATGATGGTGTGGGAACCAAGGTGTGTATGAAGAACCACACAATGGCTGAGATGTACACAAGTCGGGAATTGCAACCAGGAGAATGTGGAGATTCTCAATCTTCCAGGCCATATTTGTCTCAAAGGTGCCTTTTCAAAAGGCAACTGGACTTTTTTTTTCCTTGAGGAAGAAGAAGAAAACATTTTGCTTCTCCTCCAAGAAGCTTCATCAGAAGTGAGGAAGTGCCTAACCCTAACCCACAGGGTTAAAATATATGAAATATATGAAAAAATATATGAAAAATGATCATATATTCAGTGCCATTGTTACTTTGAACGGTCACAACTGTTCCAATATATATGGTTTACAGGAGGCAATATGCTCTTGCTTTTATGAACCATCAAGAATGATGTAATAAAAACAATAATTTTAATTTAATTGTTGAGTTACGATTTATTACAAATTGTACTGAATTGCTTTTGTAATTCTTTTATTTATGAATTAGTGTTAATATTTGGTAGCCATGCATTTTTGCAAATGTATGTATGTGGCCCATTTTTTTGTAATGTAGCCCTGGCATTCGTATGAATTTCAGACCTCAGCTCTAAATATTATACAGGGAGTTCTCGACTTACAACAGTTTGTTTAGTGACTGTTCAAAGTTACCAGAGCACTGAAAAACGTGAGTTATGACCATTTTTCACAGTTACCTTTGCACAATCCCCATGATCATGTGATCAAAATTCAGATGCTGGCCCATATTTATCATCAATACTGTGTCCCCAGGTCATGTGGATCCCCTTTTGCGACCTTCTGACAAGCAAAGTCAATGGAAAAGCCAGATTCACTTAACAACCACATTACTAATTTAACAACTGCAGTGAGTCACTTAGCAACTGTGGCAAAAAAGGTCATAAAATGGGACAAAGCTATGGAACCGCTTGCCGGTTGAGCTCTGGACGGCCCCCGACCTCCGCTCCTTCCGGCGCGACTTAAAAACATATCTATTCGAGCAGTTCTGACCTGGTCTGATGGGTTAGGGTTGGGGTTTTAATATGTTTTAATACTGTTTTAAACTGGGCTAAATATTTAATCGTTTTTTAATTTTTGTATTCTGCTTTTTTATATTTATTGCCCTGTACACCGCCCTGAGTCCTTCGGGAGAAGGGCGGTATTAAAATATAAATAAATAAATAAAAGCTCAGCTAGCAAATGTCTCATTTAGCAACAGAAATGTTGGTCTCAATTGTGGTCATAAGCCAAGGACTACCTGTGTCAGACCATATCGCATTTATTCTTTCACTCTAATTTCTTCCCATCCTTCCTTTCTCTATGTGCCCATTCAGTGAAAATCCCAAAGGTCCTTTTCCCAAAAGACAACTTGTTTTTTTTTTCTTTGAAAATGTTTGCTTCTCTAACCCTAACCCTAACTGACGGGTGGGGAATGGAAGGTTAGAATCAGTCACTTAGAACTGGAAAAGTTTCTTGGATGAGAAGCGAAATGTTTTCAAAGAGAAAAACCAAGATAGTCCAGTTGCCTTTTTGGGGAAAAAAAGCACCTTTGGGACAACCACGACCTGGATGATTGAGAATCTCCATAGACATTCAATAAAAAACAACATGCAACTATTATAAATGAGGAAGTCCTACTTTTAGAAGAATCTATAATATAGCAAATGACACCAATTCAAACCATTTTACATGCATTTCAGCCCTTTTGATTATAATTATACCTTCCCTTCCCTTCATGTATTCATCATCTTCCGTTCATAAGAGCAGGCCACCTTCATGCAAGTTTATTACATCCTTCCTCTTTTCTTACATTCCAAGTTGTCTTCTTTCAAATTCCAAATCATCATCAGATGGCTCTATAAATGTAGTTGTCCATTGCTCATGATGGGCTTGGTCAACTGAAGCCGTTACGTTTCATTAAGTAACCAGTCTTAGTAAGATCCATGCCACATGCACCGTTCCCTACAATAAGGTCAGCACCAGTAAATTTGTGCTCATTTTGACCAGTAGGCCAGAAACACACTAGAGACTACTGTATCTTACATGCCAGCATATTGTTGCTGCAATCCCACCAACATGCAAATTAATAGCAGATGACCAGTGTAAAACAGGATAATTGTAGATTTAATGTTATTTATATTTCAATTAAATCACATTTAACTTTTCTTCAGGCCTCACTTCTGATACGTTTCTCTTTATCCCGCACACTCTTTGAACTGCACAATCCAGTATGCTGCCCAATAGCATCCTCAAGCCCCATAAACTGGGCCTCTGATCTAGGTTGTTCCACTTCCAAATGTTAAGTGGGACAATCTCATATCTGAATACTCTCCTTATAGGCCAAAAGGGATCCATTCCATAGTTTTGCATGTTTGTGCCCCTATTCAACAGAGGAGAGAAGTCTCCCAAACCACTTAGTAAGAAGAACGTTCCTCGTGAAAGTTCAAGAGAAGTGCATCCCATCATTTTTCTCAATGTTGAAACATCTCTCAAACTGTTCCTGGCTTAATTGAATGGCTGACTGGTTAATTGATTGATTGATTGACTGACTGACTGATTATGTGTCATCAAGTCATTTTTGACTCCTAGTAACCACATAGATAGATTTTCTTCATGATAACCTATCCCTAACCCTGTCCTTCAGGTCTCCCAATGGTACTTTCACCACTTTCACTGAGTCTATCCTCCTTGCTGGTGGTGGTCCTCTTCTTTTCTTTCCCTTCACCTTTCCCCAGCATTAAAACTTTTTCCAGAGAGCTCAGCCTTTGCATAAGGTAAAAGGAGAATCTCAGCTTGGTCATTCGTGACTCAGGTGAGAACTCCGGGTTGATTTGTTTGATGACCTATCCGTTTTCTTTTCTTGGCTGTCCACAGTATTCTCAGACTTTTTCTCCAGCATCAGAGTTCAAAAGTGTCAATACTCTTCCTCAGTGCTTTTTTTTTTTATAAAATAAAATAAAAGGTGCTGGAACTCACACACGTCATACAACCCGCCTTGTCTACCCTACAAGGTTCCATCCAAAAAAGGTGCCGGAACTCCGTTCTGAGCGTTCTATGAGAAAAAAAGCCCTGCTCTTCCTATCCTGCTTCTTCAAAATCGAAGAAGTCAAAAATTAAACACAAGCAAGGAGAGGAGGAAAAAAGGGGAGACAAAAGGGGAGGTGGACTGGTTTACCTTCCCAGGTTATAAAGCAGGACAGGTAGTCCTTGATTTGCAACCACAGCTGAGACCACACTATCCATTGCTAAGCAAGGTGGCTATTAAATGAGCCTGATTTTTCAACCTTTTTTTGCTGTAGTTGTTAAAGAAGTGAAATCATGAAATTATTAAGTGAATCCAGCTGACTTTGCTTGTTAGAAACCAGCTGGGAAGGCCACAAATGGTGATCACATGGTCCCAGGATGCTGGAAATTCATGCCTATTGCCAAGCACTTGATTTTTGATCACATGACTATAGGGATACTGAAATGGTGATAAGTGCAAGGACTGGTTGTAAATCACTTTTTTTTAATGCCATTGTAATTTGGTTCACTAACCAAATAGTTGTAATTTGAGAACTGCCTGTAGAAGGATGTATTATCATGACTGGACCCATTGCTGATACCAACGATATGCGCATATTAGGAGAATGTATTATAGAATCCTTAAGGTAGAAAAAAAATCTCTTTTCATTAAGCTATATCTGGATCTACAGTTTTGGTCTAAAGTCATGTAACTATTTGTCATGATGACAAATCTATGGTGGATGGATGGGAACTGACAGCTTCCTCTTAGCTCTCCCTCCTTCCTTTGTGAACAGGAGCGTTCTCAGTCATTCTTGGCCAGCTTAACAGCCAGCTACTGCTTAATAATACAGGACTGAACATGACTGAGGAAAAAAAAGAAGAAGTGCTGCCCTGATAGCATCAAATCTTTCAAGCCTGAAACTCCTTCCTGGCCATGCCTGCACATGTTTGACTCCAAGACAGATACGGCGGCGTTTCACTGAGTGGTGCCAAGGTCGGGCCAAAAGTCACAGTGTTTCTCCATAGAAGGATGAAGAAACCAATCCATCCTACCATTTGGCTGCAGAATGCACAAGCACTAAGGTGTAGTTTGCTAATCTAGGTCAGGGATGGACAAAGAGCCACCTGCGATGCTGGACGGTGGATTGGGGTATCACATGATGTGTCATTCACAACTGAGTTCTTTCTTTGAAACCCAAGCCGTACAAACTGCACAGTGGTCTAGATGAGCTGAGGAAGTTATGGTGGAAGGCTGGTGTAAGGTCACGTGCTTCACATAGAGACGGACACAGAGCTGGGGTAAAGATGAGTTTATTCTGAACAGAACAAACTGGGGAAACAGGGAAGCCTGGCGTCTATTTGTACCTGCCCAGGTGGATGGCATCCAATCAGTTCAAATCTGGGCTTCCTGCCAGTGCAGGTGACAATGGGTGTAGATCCTGGCTTCCCACCAGGCTGACCATGCCTGGGGCTGTCAACAGCTTAAGTCATTAGGCTTATCCTGAGTGAGCAATCATCGCTGGGAGCTGTCCAGCCCCTCTGCTGATCTGCACCATCAGCCTCCTGCTGTGCTGTCCTTTGTGTATGCTGGGAGGCATACACTGCAGCTGGGACTTTTCTTCTGTCATGTCACTAGGGATGACATGGTAGCAGGGCTCAAATATTTGAGGGGCTGCCACAAAGAAGAGGGGGGGGAATCAACCTACTCTGCAAAGCACCTGAAGGCAGGACAAGAAAGAATGGATGGAAACTATTCAAGCAGAGGACCAAACTAGAACTAAGGAGAAATTTCTTGACAGTTAGAACAATTAATCAGTGGAATGGCTTGCCTCCAGAAGTTGTAGGTGCTCCAACACTGGAAGTGTTTAAGAAGAGATTGGACCAACCATTTGCCTAAAATAGTATATGCTTTCCTGCCTGAGCAGAAGGTTGGACTAGAAGACTTCCAAGGTCCTTTCCAATTCTCTTATTCCATTACTCTATTATTGTTGCCTGCTCCTCTTAACAGCCTTCAGAATTTCAGTGGCTGAGCAGGACCAACAAGCACAGTCAAATCAGAAAAATAAAGGAAGAGCCTTGACTGCCATCTACTACAATATTTATTAAAAAAGGAAAATCCCTAAAATTACTTATCAACATTGCAATGATTGGGTGCTTTCCAGATTTTGCACCTGGAAAGGTCTGTGGTTCCTACTAGGCTTTGCAGAAGCTGGGTCATTTTAAAAAAAAATCTGCAGGAGTTGTAATTGAGACAGTCCCAGAAAACTGCATGAACCCTGAGTGTTACAAGTTTCCCATCCCTGATCTATGAGGTATTATTCTCACTTGGAAGAAAATAGAGTGAATTAACATCATATGGAGAAGAAAAACCCTTCTCCCAAGGGGATTCTGCTTCCTGGAAAGGAATAGCTTACACATCTTAGTGTGGAGAATGAAAAACTTCCAAGACTCCACTCTAGTATCTTAGTAAAGACTTCTTTTCTTGAGACAGTAAGAAACAGTTGCCAGTGTTGGCCACTTGGCTTGAGTTCTATGTGCTGCAGTCCTGCCTAGCATCTTCTAAGGCCAGAAGGGTTTATGCCCAACAAGTCACCTTTAACCAGGGCCACTCTGGGCTTCTGATATTCTTCCACTAAGAACTGATGGTGTCTATTGTGTCTGCAGAAGAAACAGATATTCTATCTCTTACCAACAAAACAAAAGAGAGGAGAGTCTTGGGTTGAGCTCTACACTGCAAGCATCCAATGCCTAGAGTAACAAGTTCTAAGGTTTTAAAAACTTTTTAAAAATATTTTTAAAATAAATTGGTATCTTAGAACAAAGAAGATACTACCTCATCCTTGTCAAACCCAGAGGTCATAACAGTTTTGGAATACCAGCAGTACAGCAAGCATTAATTACCAACTGTCCCAGGGTAATTATCAACCACTTGGCATCCAGGAGCACCTGACATAATTTGACACCTGCTTAAAGCAACCTCCTCTGTAATGTTACTCTGTTTGTGCTGCTGGTTGTTGATGTACTGTATGGATGTTCACAATATGAACTTTTGTCATAGAGCTGGAGTAAGGATACAAAGTGTATATGAAACCAGCAATTAGGAGGAGAAGCTTTCAATAACCGATACTTGTGCCCTGAGCTTCTGTTACACAGAGAGCTGGTTAATATCCTTACAAAGACTGCTGGTCAACAAATAGCAAATAGGATTTTTAGTGGAAAACTACTTTATTTGCAAATCCAAACAACTGCAATTTGTCCATTCTGGCTTATTAAACAGGAACAACTTTAATAAGCTAGAATGGACAAATTGCATTTGTTTGGATTGCACAACAAACTGTTTGCTACAGTTGGCTTCCTTCACACAACATTATACACCAGAAGAAACCACCATGTTATTGGTTAGCAATGTGTTTATATCAAAAAAGGCTGATGGTATCATAAAATAAAAGCCCTCTTTATCCCTCAGTGGAAATAACCATGTGAGGGGGGGAAGGGGGAAGAAAAACTCCTATTCATTTCAGATTTGTTGCATTCCTTAAAACAAAACTAGTTGCTATCCTATTCTCGTGATCAGAGGATCAGAGGCAGATTGTAATCAGAGAGAAGCCAAGATGCCACAGGTAAACACATCATCCCAATATTTTGCAGCTGGAGATGTTCTGGTCTGTCAAAATTGGTGGAAGCGGTATTTTTAAAAATACAGAAATGAAAATAGGAAGGGTGACATGATACCTTCTTGCTGATGCTGGAAATTAAATTATGGAGGAGAGCTTTCTGGGAATAGGGCAGTCATGTCAGCCTCCTATACCAAAAACAAAAGTGAGTTTTCTGACACCTGAAAGCAGGCATCACAAGATTGTTTGTTTCAAAATATGCTTGGAATCCCAGTCAACAAGCTGGTTCAGATTTCTGCAGTTATAAGGGGTATCAGAAGGACTAGTCTGAAGACCGATATATTAATTGCTCTATTAATCTTCATAGACATATTTATCACCCTATTAATCTTCATAGATTACTACCTACTGTATCAGATGCAGAAAGATCCTGAATTACGGGATATCTGGGAGAGGATTGTAAAGAATAAGGTCATGTAACACAGAACCATTGGCAATTGTGTTGCAATGTCTGTTTAATGACTATCTTGTCATAAATAGTTGCTGCTGTTCACAAATGGAATGGTTCAAGTGGAAGTGAGATGGCCAAATCTTGGGGGTGCTTTCATCCAGGTTTCTGCATTGAGCTGGTGGTTAGACTTAGATAGCATCTAAAGATGGAAGGAAAGAGAAAAGGAAGATAAGCAGAAGCACAGGGTGGTGGGACTCAGTTACGGTATGGATGGGAGCACTGTTGGAAGATGTGAATCACCAGGCTAGGGACAGCTTATCATGGAGAAAATATATCTGTCCAATCACTGGGAGTAAAAAAAAAAAAATATTCAACAGCACACTATCATTCAATCAATAAATCAGTTCAACAGTTTTATAAACATTAGTCAAAGCCTTGAAGAATCACTTGCTCCATGAACCTTAACCTTTTCAGTCATTTTTTCTTTCATCCCTTCTCCATTCTATTTTGTTCCCTCCTTTTGTTTCCTTTCCCTTCCAAGTAGAGTTTCTCCTTGCCCCAAGTCTATTTCCTCTTTCTCCTGGTTGCCCATCTCTAATTGCTCTCTGGTGTAAGTCTCTGCCTAATGAACAGTATCGCGGCAAAGGAGTGGGCTATAGAACACAGACTTTTGTGCTCTACTTAAGAGTAGAACTTGGGAGCTTGTGAATATATGAAGCAATCAGTAGATTAGTCACTCTGAGCGAGATAGGCAGTCTCTAAATTTGATATATAAACAAACAGCAAACAAATTTAAAGTGGTACTTTTTTTTCAACACCCTTATTAATAACTAAAAGCCACACATAGCCAGGAACCATATAAATAAAATGCATAGAACAACCCAGTGCACATATTCCAGAAAGAGAGAAGTTCCAGCATAAATCCAAAAACTTGGAAGAATAAACCTTTGCTTCTGGTGATCAACTGAGACTTGATCTTGGTGCTTTTTTTTTCCTTCATGACATAATTCCTCCATAAGATCCCAAAAAACAAAGTAGAAACTACTTGAGACTACAACCTAGTACTGCATTTCTCAGAATATGCAGAGTTCCTACTTGCAACTTTTGAATGAGCCAAAACAGTACCTGATGGCTCCAAAATGTATCAAAATGCTTTTTCAAAAAAAGAAAAATATGCTTAGAAATGAGGACCAGATCTTTTTGAATATGCATTTATTTAAATAATTAACATGACATTTCTCTGCGGACATTTTTCAATTTACAGATAGTTACAAAACTAAGTGGCACAGATGTATGAGTGAGGACATGAACCCTTGGCTGAACCATAACTCATATTAAATTATCTGCCCCAGGACACTAATTCAAGGAAAGGGGGACCTGTTGGATTTCCTGTTAAACTCCATGACCTGAATGTCTTCCTTTCAGCAGCTTCCGAACTGACCATGGGCAAAATGGAAGAAAGCCTAAGTAAGTTTTTAATTCTAGTGGTTTGGCACAGCAAGGCAGAACTAGTACCTTGGGAGTACTTACACATCATTGATGAATACCATGTACATTTATTATTTATCAGATTTATGTTCCCGCCCATCTCACAAACAAATGACTTTGGGCCGTGTACAAACAAGGCTAAAAACAATTAATAAATTGCTGCAGGCATCACAAAGCCCTATAATTAATATATGGATTGTGGCATGAATTTATCAGGCTTCAAAGGAATTGTGTCCAAATCATTCAGTGGGTGTATGCGCTGCAGAAAAAAAAGACTTCTTTCTCACAGAAGATTCACACAGAAGATTTGGTATGCATATAGGTCACAGTGATAAAACATAAGGTGTTCTGCAGTATCCATACTCCATGCAGTTCTTAAGGGCTAGATATTCTTAGGGCTATATAGGAAATCCCATCCAACTGATTCTGATATGATACAAACTGATAGGAAATGGCTTGGCTTGCAGCTCTCAGATCATATTGGAATATAAACAGACACTTTTTTATATGATTTCTTGAAATAAAGGAGTGATTTCCAGTAGAACACAGAAAATAGAATAATAAGGTTAGAAGGAGGTCTTGGAGGTCTTCTAAATTCCTACCAGCTAGACTATGGAGGCATCAGGTTAAACTCCTTTCAATTTATGTGTTAAGCCAGAATGGCTGGTCTATCATTTTTCTGTCTGTAGGCTGAATGATCTGGTCAATTAACTGAGAATAGAATAGAATCATAGGGCTGGAAGGGACCTTGAAGGTCTTCTAGTTCAACCCCCTGCCCAAGACAGGAGAATCTATACCATCCTGGACAAATGGTTGTCCAATCTCTTCTTGAAAACCTCCAGCGATGGAGCACCCACAACTTCCAGAGGTAAGCCATTCCCCTGATTAATTGTTCTCATTATCAGGAAATTTCTCCTTAGTTCTAGGTTGGATCTGTCTTTAATGACCTTCCGTCCATTACTTCTTGTTCTGTCCTCAGTTGCTTGGAAGAATAGGTTGACCCCTTCCTCTCTGTGACATGCCCACAAGTATTGGATGACTGCTATCACATCATCCTTAATCCTTCTCTTCATTAAACCAGACATACCTAGTTCCCTGAATTGTTCACCATATAATTTAACCTCCAGAATCCTTATCATCTTTATTGCTCTTCTTTACACTTTTTTTAAATAGTGGTGACCAGAATTGGATGCAGTATTCCAAGTATGGTCTCACCAGTGTAGTATACAACAGTATTATCACTTCACATGATCTTGAAGCTATTTCTCTGTTGATGCAGCCTCGGACTGCATTAGCTTTTTTGCAGCTGCAGTACACTTCTGGCTCATACTTATGTGGGACAGCTGTAGCTGTCTCACAGCTGCTAGTGTTGAGCCAAGTAAAATCTCTTGTCTCAAAAAGGTATCAAAACATGTATTCTTATGTAAATATCAGAATATGTATTTTAAGAGAGACATATTTAAATATAAAAATTTTATTGGTTCTGCATTTGTAAACAAACTAATTAAATTTTCACTGAAACTTTTTATCCAGTTTTCTAATGCATAGAAAAATGCATAACCGCACATTGATCTGTGCATTAGGGAAATTGCATGTAAATTAGCATGAATTATTTTGTATTTTTTAATTTGCAGCTGATGCAAACATAGGAGGAAATAAATAATAGAGTTGAATACATGCAAGTAAATTGACTATTGGGAAATTTAATTAACTAATACTAACAAACATAGATCAGCAGTACATTGATTGAACTAATTCCTAGTTTAAATTAGATTTAAATGCAAATCTTTAGGTACATTGAAAATGTGATTCACATGATGAATTAATTGATAGGTCATACAAAAAAGGATTCTAAGTAAAAATAGACTGACTCATCTCTCAATTCATCCTCAAGAACCTATAATTCTTAGCTATTGTTTTGCAAATCATCTTTAGCTTTACTTGTTCAGTCACTACACAGATTATCACATATCATATTTACCCTAAAGGAAGACAATCTTGAATTTAAGATGATCCTTTGGTGGGGTGGAAATAAGAATTAGATAATTCTAGAATTGTCTAAGTAGTAAGTAGAATTAGACAAAAAGATATTAAACATATATTAAAACTCTACGTGGTACCCATTTTCAAACCACAATGGCCAGCTTCCAATGAAACAGATGCTTCCTCCTCCAGTACTTTCGTACTGTACATGCTTTGTGCATTTGTGCATGTACAGTATGTGTGCACATACTGGCTAGAGGCCACATTTCAAAATAAGGCAGACCCAAAATGAAAAAGAAAAAAGGAAGGAAGGAGACTGGAGTGGTGGTGAGAGGAGAAATAAATGGGATAGGGATAAGGAAGGAAAGAGAAAAACAGAGAAAGAGAATAAAAAGCCCAGTATTTAGCAAGTATAAATCTACAATAGCTATGCTTTAGTAAATTCAGTTCATAGGCTACTACTGGGCTGGGGACAGATCTCTTTACTGGGTGATGGGAAAGGATTAGGGCTAAGGTTCGAAGTCTCCCGAGTATTGGAGAAATAGCTCCCTCTTCCCCTCACACTTTCATTTGCAACACAAAAACTTTGACAGAGGCATTTGTGCTGAATTGTAAGGAAATTCAAGCCTATGCATGATTACAATGTTGTAAATCCCATTGAGATCAATGGCTTTTCCAAATGAATATGTTTGGGGTTGTCCGACCTGTTTGGTCACTGTGAAATCCATCAAGGGAGATGAAAACTATTCAAGGGGAGTAGGATATCTGTGTGCCATTCCTACCCATTCCTCTGGTTCCCCTCCATAAGGAGGATGAAATAAAAAGAAAATGAATGGGGAGCAGACACCACCATTGTTACCCCTTTCTTTTTTTATATATATTTTAAATTTTATTCAATTTATTATTTAAAAACATTGGACACGATACAAACGGACTGACATACCTTCTTGTCTACAATATTCATATATATATAAAATACACTTAAATACACTTAAGATACAAATCAGTTAAGTATAATACAATACTTAGAACAATCACCCAATCTGTAAAACCTAATAGAGACCTTCCTTTTGTTCCCGCCAAAGATAAAATTTATTCCAAATTTTGTACTAATCTGATTGGTCTCTATTTTTAAATTCCAAAGTTAATTTATCCATTTCTGCGCATTCCCAAATTTTCCTTATTGCCTCATTTTCTACTGGGATTTCACTCCTTTTCCAATTTTGAGCAAATGACATTCTTGCTGCTGTAATAATGTGAATCATCAAATACAACTCGTCTTTAGGGTATTTCTCTTTTGTTATGCCCAATAGGAAAAATTCTGGACTAAACTCAACTTCTTGTCTTAATATGTTACCCCTTTCTTGCCACTCACTTGTATCGTTGACACTCATATTCTTCACCTTGAACAGAATCTGCTTTGAGTATAAGATAATCCTCCCACTTCAGAGATAAAAGTCTTAACTCTTACTCCTCATCTTACTCAATTTTCAACAGTTACAGGGTAGTTTTTTTAAAAAAAACACTTTATAAAACACATGCTTAACCTATTTGGATGTCAAGCATTCTCTTTGCTCCTAAACAGGTTTCTTGAGTCTCCTGAACCACAATCACACCTTCACCTCCAACTTGATGTAGACAATTGATCCTGTCCATAG
Source organism: Vipera ursinii (assembly GCF_947247035.1). Lineage (NCBI taxonomy): Eukaryota > Metazoa > Chordata > Lepidosauria > Squamata > Viperidae > Vipera > Vipera ursinii. The sequence continues at coordinate 153,415,075 of NC_139513.1, forward strand.
GGAATCTGTCCTACCTACCACCTTGTAAATTCCTTGTTCCTTGTTTTAAAACTCCCTTTTAAAACTTCTGCAAGAACAAAGTCTTTCAGAAGAATATGCAATTCTCAGGTAAGACCATGTTCTTACCACCACCACCACCACCACCTCCCAAAACATAAGAATAGTATTCATTAGCGAAACATCTCTTTAAATGAAGTCCTTCCTAGACTTCATTTTAACTCTGCAGTTATTTCCTCCATGTTCTTGCTGTGTCATGCTCTTGTATTTCTCAATGGAGTTGAAGAGGCAGATCTGTAACATTGGAACTGGTTTGTCTCTGAATGCTACAATGGATTGTAAGCCTAGGAAGGGAGTGGAAGAACTCAGCTCTTTCCCTTCCCTTGGTGTTCCTTCTCCCTAGGGTTCCTCCCTCCCCTCCACCCCACCCCACCCCACCCTCAACTGAGACTTTAGGATTAGTAATAGAGGAAAGGGGGCCCCCTCCCCCACTCAGCAATTTAGGAGATTAAAAAACATATAAAAATGTTCTGCACTTTATCTGCTCTACGTGCTATATCAGCATTTGGCAAGGCACTGTTTTTTATGCTGATGTAACATTCAAGGGTTCAATGCTAGGGGACATTTTCCTGATTTTCCTACCAGCTCTCATTAAATGTGATGAGAGGAATTTGTTTTTGAAAGTCTTCCTAAGGGGGAAAAAAATTGAAAACTTCTCATGAGTGAAACAATGTGCTCTTCTGCTTATATTACTACAAAGTGGGGTTTGTGTGTGTGTGTGTGTGTTTGTGTGTGTGTGTGTGTGTCTATGCTGATATCCAGCCTTTCACAGTACCATCATCATGTTGGGCTCTGTAGTCTTTCTGGTGCCTTGGCTCCTATTAAATCCCCATAAATGACATCATGACTATAGTTCTTGAGAGAATGCTACTGTCACCCTCACTTGAGAAACCGCAGGAGAATTTTTCATTCCCCTGGAGCAGGGGTAGGCAACCTTGGGTCTTTTATGACTCGTGGACTTCAACTCCCAGAATTCCTGAGCCAGCATGGCTCAGCTTGGAAACCTCTCTCTTTCCCCTCAGCATGGCTGGCTCAGGAATTCTGGGAGCTAAAGTCCACAAGTCATGAAAGGGCCAAGGTTGCCTACCCCTGCCCTGAAGAATTTCTGAAAATTCATTTGTCTCTGCCCATAAATTTGGAAGGGAATTTGAAGGATCCCTCGGTGCCCAGCTTTGATCTGATTTGTCCTCTCAGGCCATTTGGGGAACAGCCAGATTTGTTCCTAATCTCTGAAATGAGAAATGGCTTTAATTGGGAAAAGTTATCTGTTATATTTATATTTTAGTCTAAATTATGAGAAAGCCCATGTCTGCTAAGAGGAAAGAAAAAAAAAGATTTCACTGGATCTCAAACTTTTTTTTTCCTGTTGAGCTTTCTGTTGCTTTATTCAGGCCAGGTCTGTTATTTGAGAAAAAGCACTTTTTGGTATAAAATCAGTGCCTCGTCCCTGTTGACAATAATAGGTCTCTCTTATACTTCTAGTATTGCCCATCAGTATGAGACCAGAGGTAAGCAAGGTGAACAATAAATAAATTGATCAGTTTGAAATCATTTTGTAAGAAAAGAAAAAGTTGCAAAGCAAATATTCCCAGTCTCTGTTCAATTAAAGGTCCTCAATGTTTGAATTATACATTGAGAAAAATAACATTTTATCTGCAATGATGTAAAAAGAAAGAAGACACCAGCAAGAAACAGGTTATCACAATGCAGTTTATTTGAAATTTCAAGCATGAAGTTGGGGAGAATAATAGACAGCAAAAAAAAAAGCCATAGCTATTTTATTTACAACATGCATTTGAAGACACTTACAAAATAAGCCATACAAAATGATGCATTTTAAAAACGTTCTTCATCAATTGGAAAATTCATTTAACAGGTTAAAAAAAATCATCATCTTGCAGGGGGTCAACCGAAAGAATACTAAAATTATTTTTCAGCAGTTGATGAAGTCAAATTCTATGATGCTTCTAGGCATGGAATATCAAAAGGCATCCTTGGAAAAGACGGCTGACCTAAGCACTTGCCTTCTAATTCCCTATTAAACAACATGTTGTTTTGACTGTGTGTATTCTTCAGGGTGTTGGAAGTGGCCTGAATTAACTGAATTAAACACAGGAATTCTGTTTTCTGTTGGCAACTATATTGCTTCAATCAGCCCACCCATTAAATTGCCCTTTCCATTCTCAGATGTCATCTTAGAAGAAGGATACCATAGTTTTAAATGCTCTGGAAGATTAAAAATATACCAAGCAACAGAAACAGAGCAATGGGCTAAAGTGGAAAAAGGTACAGGTCCTAATGATACAGTCCAATTTGGGTTACAGCTTTCCTCCTGCTTTCACTGGGATTTAAGAGGATGTAACTATACTGCATTCATGTACTAGTTCAGTTGTTTTGAACAAAAAGAGCAGCGTAAGAAATCAAAGAAACGTGAAAATGGAAGTGAAACTTATAAAATGAATGTCAATGCTGGAAGCAGTTCAGTGATTTTTTTTTAGTGCTTAAAAACAACTGAAAGAAAAGATAAGCATTTTCCCCATCCTGTTGATTTCAAATATGGAAAGCAAATTGAGTACTTAATCTCCCATTCAAATCAGCAGGGTGTTTTAAAAAATGTTGCATGCGACCAGATTCTAGTCCTCTAAGTTTTTGCTCTATAACAATAGTATTTGAGGCGGGGAATAATACTATTCAGAAGCTTTGTGCTTAGCTTTTTAGTTTGTTTGCCTTTGACTAAAGCCAGCCTTCCTTTTCAGATTTAAAACTTGGCTGCCAATTTCTTTCGCCAAAGGGCATCATCAGTGCTTTTTTTGTAAAAGAAAAAGGTGCCGGAACTCACACATGTCATACAACCCGCCTTGACTACCCTACAAGGTTCCATCCAAAAAAGGTGCCGGAACTCCGTTCTGAGCGTTCTATGAGAAAAAAAGCCCTGGGCATCATCATCATCCTTTAGTTCTTTGAAAGAGAGTAGGGGAGGAAATGATCAATTCCGTCCAATGCGGAGGGTGCTGTAGGAAATTTCTTAACTGAAGGCAGAATTATAATAACAGATGGAGAGAGAGAGAAATCAGAGGTGCCTCAACAGCCACAAGTCATGTTGGTTGGGAAAGAGAGACTTGTAACTTTAAAACTGCCTGGCAAAGGGGTGACCAGAGCCATTTTTTGTAAACACCTGCTCAGATGTGTTTATTCAGGAGACAATGGGCAATGTCTGTTTATATTAAACTTCTCAGAAAAAAATAAAAATAAGGATGACTAGCTTGGGGGGACTTGTGCTGATGCTGGCAATTAGGCGCTGTTTCAGAATCAGTTGGCAACGTGTTAATTTTTTTTTATCTGGCCATTTTTCGGCTGGATGATGAGGTTGTGGTTGAGATATATTTCCTGCTGGAAGAACCTCCTCCGCCTCCGACACCTATTCCCCCACCATAGCTTCCAGTGCTGTAACTGCTCCCTCCAGTAATAATCCCACTGCTTATACCAAAGCCGCCAGCACCAACCCCTCCCATTGTCAGGCCCAGGCTGCCTCCAGCACCACTGCCTCCCCCTCCTCCACCAGCCCCCAGGCCAAATCCTCCACTGCTCACTCGACCACCTCCACTCATGGTAGATGAGCTGCTGATCACCGCTGCAGGAGGGGAAAAAAAACACACAGGTGCATTACTGGATTACGTTACAACGATTGGCTGTAGCCAATCAGGAGGAATGGTTGGCAATCATGCTCAGGTCTTTGGGGACCATAAGGGCATATCTAAGTCATTCTTATATTCCAGGATGCTGATTTCCCCACTGTGGTTCCCCCATCCTGAAATTATCAAATGAACTCCCATCCAAATTCTAACTAGGTAGGGCCCTGCTTAGCCCTTTAAGGTTATAGGCGCTGCCACCCATTGAAGGCATCATGAGTAGCATTACTGCCAAATTGCTCACTCAGATTTCCCGTCTAGTGTGGGGCACCAGTCAAAATTAAATCAAGGGATATTTCTTGTAGTGCTCATAGAGGATGACTTTGGAGAAGTAATAGAAGATCTACTACCGAGGCAACAATAAGCAAGATTTTAGCCCAGGCAAAGGAAAAGGGCTTATGTAAATTACCTCAGCCCTCCACCCCGCAACTTTAATTCACCTGAAGATAAAAGAGGGAGAAAGGGGAGCACATTCGGACTTGTAATATTCTGCTACTGTAGCTGTTCTAACGAAAGCAGAAACAGACTTTAAGAGTGTCTGTTTCTTCATCTGGTCTTGTCAGCCTTGCAGAATATACCAGATAGGAATCAACAGCCAGATGACCTAATTCTACTTTACTGTAAAGCTTCATTGACAGAATCTTGCAAGTCTGAAAGTACAATTCTCCTGCCGTCTGCTATACAAACAGAGAAACTTGGAAAGACTTCTTCTGAGCCTCTTGCCATGCACACTACCGAACTGCTGCTATGCTATCTCTTATCTGACCATTCCCTTGACAGTAACTATTTGCCCAGTCTCCCAAGGTCTTTCTCACATACCCTTGGAGGTCTACCTTACAAGGCTGACATCTCCATTCCTTCTTCTATTTAACAAATTTCAGCTTGAATTGACCACAACTAGGTACAACTAGGATACCCGAAGCTATCTTTTCTTCAAGCCTCCTGTCTCATTTTTATCTAAATTATTATTTTCATCAATAGTATGAAATAGGATAGACAGTCCTCCCCACACCAAGTGTAACATTTCTTACTTGGTCCTCTTATCATAGTGACAGGGAGCGTTTTTCTTTCAAGATTTCTAAATTATTCAATATTACAATTAAAAATAAAGTCTGTGCAAACAAGCGCATTATCCCTGGCCTTCACAGTTAATTCACTTAAATGAAATACTTACACATGCTCACGGGCACAGTGAGTTCTCCAGACATCCTATAGCAAGAAAGAGGAAACAGTGTATATATAAGTCAATTACGTTTGTCCATTGTAGCTCATAGCCTATAAGGCCCTGTCCTTGCAAATAAAGATCTAGAGAGAAAGTGTCAAGTAAAAACCAGGAAACAGCCCATTTCTTTAAATTCTCTGTCAGATGGATGACAAAAAAAAAAAACAAAAAAAAATTGTCCCCCCTCTGCATCTTATATTTGTAAAAGATGGGAATGCAGGTAGGGGGACATTGATGTATCTGGGTGGGAGATGTAAGTTGCACCTCCAAAACTGCTCTCCTTACAACTGATCACCAAGGACCACATGTTCTTGGTCTGGTTCTCTGTAGAGACCACAAGTCCCCTGATCATGCTGGGTTGATCATTGAAGTCAAAAACCTCAGGAAGTTCCCCAGGCTGAAGAAGATGGCTTTAGATATACGGTTTGTCAAACAGAAAAACAGTATAACCAAGAAATGGCCCTCATTAAGGAAGGGAGGGAACCCTGAATTATAAGGAAATCCCTGTGGAAGTTAAGCTGAGGAGTTCGGTCTGCTGCATTTATTCTTTCCTGCTTTTGGAGTATATCCCAAAACTGCCTTAAACAGCTTGCTAATCCTGGAAACTCTAGCACTGGATATACAGGTAGTCCTTGACTTACAACAGTTCATTTAGTGACCATTCAAAGAACGGAATTGAAAAAAAGTGACTTACGATCATTTTTCACACTAATGACTATTGCAGCATATCCCTCGGGTCACGGGGTCAAAATTCGGATGCTTGGCAACTGGTTCATATTTATGATGGCTGCAATGTTCTAGGATCATGTGATCACTTTTTGCGACTTTCTGACCAGTAACGTCAATGGCGAAGCCAGATTCACTTAACAACCGGGTTACTAACTTAACAACTGCAGTGATTCAATTAACAATCGGGGCAAAAAAAGATCATAAAATGGGGCTAAACTCACTTAACAACTGTCTCACTTAGCAACAGAAATGTTGGGCCCAATTGGAATCGTTACTCAAGGACAACCTGTATTTCCTTCACCTACTGACTCCTGCTAGCTTTTTAGCTATTTTTCAACCAGACTCTTCCAATTTTGCTGGTCTTTGCCCATAATAAAGAGTTAATTTGATTGATCACCTTCTCATCCTTCGTTATTCAACAGACTGGGTTTACACACATAACTAAGCCATTTAAAGTTTGACTTGGACTACTGAAAAGAAGAAACCACATCAGACCAGTTCAAACTACCATAATAGCATTGTGGATTAGTGCCACCAGTGGACAAAGCTGTAGAGTTATACTTTACTTACGAAAAGCATAAAACAGAGATTTTGCACATGCAGATAGGTGAGTTCTAAAGAACTACAGGACTATAGTTGCTCTAGAGAGAAATCCCTCAAGAAGTTACTGCAAAAAAAAAAGTCACTGGCTTCAAACTGAATGGAAAAAAGAAAAAAGAAAAGAAAAGAAAAATGGATTGGCCTTGACAGGTTGGGGCTTTTTGGTATAACTGGCTCATATCCCTGCCAGCCAAAGGAAGCTTACAGTTTCTCTGCCTTTCCTTCCTGACAGAAAAGGCAGCAATTTTATTAAAGAAATTAAAACAAAATTCCTAGGGAAACCTGTGAGGATTAAGCAATCTACATCCCCTTATCAAGGACTGTGCAAGAGGCAGGGCAGCTGCACAACAGTAATGCACCATCTGAAGCACACCCCTGAGCTTGGAGGGGGGAGGGGTCACATGTAGGGAGGAGGCCAAAACAGGCTGCACAGTTGTCTCTTCAGCCAGCTTGCAGTGGTTCACCCCTCCCTCAGGGGATCCTGCCCTCCACGTCTGAGCAGAACAAATTCCTACAGGTCCTTGTCGACTGCAGACTTAACTGGGAAGGTGTGGTGGGGGGGGGGAAGAGGAGGCTGCCCCTCTCATGCTGCCAGAACATAGGTTTTAGCCCTGAGGAAGCCACCTGCAGCAAAATGGCCGTGCCCACTCTGTGGCTCAACCAGGAACCCACAAAAAAGCATTCTGTAGCAACTGGCGACTGTTGGTGCAACTTCTCTACCAGCTTCCCTCATCTTATAAAAATGCAGAACCTGCCTTCTGTACCCAGTTAGCATTTTGCTCTCAGGAACAGCTGCCTCCATGGAACTGTCTTAAGAGCGCCCTCCTGAGGCCAGAGTGCTCATCTCCCTTGCACAAAAACATGGTGAGGGAAGACAATCCTGGCCCTTTTTGCCCTTCAGGCTTCCCTAGGTGGCAAGAGGAGTTCACACGGCATCTGCTGTTCTTCAGGGTCAGAAGTTAACCAGAGTTAAATACACGAACAAATGTTGCTAAAAATGTTGGCGTGCCTCTGGGGTGTATACAGATTATCCCTTTTTTACACTCGTGTAACTACTGGCAATTATTTCACCCCAAGAATAAAATACATTTAGTTCAAGGGTTACTACAGCATAAGCTTTTTCCAATGTACTGAAGCAGACAGTGGCCTGGAGGAGGGCTCAGAAACAAACAAAGCATCAACACACAAAAGCTAGAGACATTATATGTTCTTCAGACAGATGCATTTCATAGTAATTCTTTCATTATTATTATTTTTTCTGGTCGGTAACTCAGCAATTTTAGATCCTGGACTATTTTAGCTAGGGCAGGTAAGTAACACTAAACCATTGTCTTTATTATTTAAAAGCACTCCTTGCTCCTTCCTCTATCAGATGGCCATGCTCTCTGCTCCATTATTTCAGCTACGAGGGGCAGCTATGGGGTTGACCACAATGAGCCCTGATCTCAATTCTTGTGGGCCCCAGAGTTGATTTATGGTTTTCAGAACTAACTGCAGCTGTAGCTTAGGGATATAGAAAGGTACAGTATGGTTTGGCATCAATGCTGGCCACCAACACCCCACTTCACTAGCTGGCAGAATTCTGGGAGTGGCCTTATGATTAATGCCTACCCTGGGGTTTCTTTTTCAACCAAATTCAAGGTACTGCTGCAACTGACACCAAGTACCAAAATCCAGCCCATCACTGAAATTCCCAGAGTGCCATGGAACCACCCTATTTCAGAGGGATGAAGAAAACGAACAACTCAGCCTTTCTGCCCTGGCATTGGTGGGAGCATTTTGGCACAAAGACAATTAAGTTCCCAAAGCATTGTCAACAAAAGAAGTGACCACAAGAGGTCACTTTGCCCAGTTGCCTTCCAGCAAGTCCTTCTGCCATTAGTTCATGTCATGCTTCAAAGCATTGTTAAGTAGTGGAGGACAAAATGAAAACTTGGAGCGCTTCACATTTAAAAACAGGTTTTCCTCATAAGGTTAATAGAAGCTAATGTCCTTTCAGATAAGTCAAAGAGTTTAAATTCTATCTTTTCCTCATTGTCCTGCCTCAAGGGCCCAACAGGGAAAGAATATGGAATAAGTCAGGAGGGATCTTGGAGGTCTTCTAGTCCAACCCCCCTGCTCAAGCAGGAGATCCAGAACCATTCCAGACAAATGGCTGTCCAATCTTCTTAAAAATGTCCAGTGTTGAAGCACTCACAGCTTCTGAAGGCATGCCATTCTGCTGATTAATTTTTCTCACTGTCAGGAAAGTTCTACTTAGTTCTAGGTTGCTTTTCTCCTTGATTAGTTTCCATCAATTCCATTGTTGTCTTGCCCTCAGATGCTTTGGAAAATAGATTGTCACCATCTTCTTTGTGACAACTTTTCATATATTGAAAGACTGCTATCATGACACCCCAGTCCTTCTCTTTGTTAGACTAGACATAACCAGTTCCTGCAACCATTATCATATAACATATGATAATATGTTTTAGCCTCCAGACCCTTAATCATCTTTGTTGCTCTTCTCTGTACTCCTTCTAGAGTCTCAGCATCTTTTTTTGTATTGTGGCGATGCTGCTATCTTTCTTTTGAAAGGATGAGAGATCTTCCTTGATCTAAACATGATGGGCTTCAAGGTTTACCCAGATACCTTGGGTATGTCTTGCCAACTCTTGGTGCAGCACAAATTATGTAGGTGCCCTCTGTGATTTCTAGATATCTTCTACTTCCCCTTTCAATAAAAGCCCATTGATTTGAATGGTCTGGGAAAGAGATTGGTAAAGCCATAGATGATCTTCTAAAGAAGAACAGAGTAGCTGTCATCTCCTCCACCACCACCATAATCACTGGGTTGAAGACAACACAATTCTTGGCCTGGCAGTTTAGCACAGATTTTCCCAAACTGATATAGACCGATCCCTATTAATTCTAGGAAATTAAAATATGTACAATCCATCTGAAGGACATCAGATAGTAGGAGACTAAGTTATGGTATGAACCAAGGAAGCTACTGTAACTTGGAAGAAAATCCATCAAACATAGGAGGAGTTACTTTAGGGGTAAATGTACACACATTTGGACTGCAAATTGATGAAATCTTAAAAAGTAAAGATATTACAGAGAGAACCAGATTTAATTTCTGGCATACATTTTATATAGAATACAAGTTAAGACATATTTAAAAAGGTAAAGGTTCCCCCGCACATGCGTGCTAGTCGTTTCCGACTCTAGGGGCCGGTGCTCATCTCCGTTTCAAAGCCTAAGAGCGAGCATTTGTCCGAGGACGTCTCTGTGGTCATGTGGCCGGCATGACTAGATGCCAAAGGTGCACGGAACGCTGTTACCTTCCCACCGTAGTAGTCCCTATTTTTCTACTTGCATTTTTTACGTGCTTTCGAACTGCTAGGTTGGCAGAAGCTGGGAAGAGTAACAGGCGCTCACTCTGTTACGCGGCACTCGGGATTTGACCCGCCAAACTGCCGACCTTCTGATCGACAAGCTCAGCGTCCTAACCCACTGAGCCAACGCGTCCCAAGACATATTTACTTTGTTTCCTCAAGTATGTTTTATAAGACATATTTACTTTGTTATAAAACATACTTGAGGAAAGATTGCTTTTATATCTGTGCAGTATTTTCTCTTCTGAATTTTCACTACTAATTAAAATATCAGGGGTGAAGGGTAACTTTATGTGTCTCTCTCCAAGTCAGCAACCAGTTTTTACTATGACTAATAACTAAGCAGTATTATGGTAAACATAACAACTGCAATTAATTCCAGACTGTATAGAAAACACAATTTTAGTTATTTATTTGCACTTATACATGCATATATTATTTATTTACATTCTAGAAGTATTCCCAAGTAATCTTAATGCAAATTATGGATGTGTGGAAAAGTCTTATGCTATACTGATGATATTGAACAGCATTTAGTGCTTCCTAAATATGCACATTGAATATCTACACACACACACACACACACACACACACACACACACACACAAAGGGCCTAAACTTTTATCTTACACAATTAACAGATGGCAAAATGTGCCACATTCTAAACTTCCTACTGACAGCTTGAGAATCACTTTTATTTACTGGCTAAATATACCATAACATAGACTCTCCATGGATATTCTCTGCAAAAGAAGTTAGATTTGGGGATAAAGCTAGACATCATGTTTAGGGAGACAACATATTTAGGGAGAGAAAGAGCAAAAACATTGTAGCTACAAAATATCTGGTTTCACTTTTCATTGACAGAATTTTTGTTGTTTCCAATGAAATTGGAATATAATGTCTATAAATAATGTCCTCTCTATATAATGGCTTGGGTCCGGATTATCTAAGGGAACACCTGCTGCCGGCATCAATTTCCCATTGTCCTGTGCGCTCCCACAGGGAGGGCCTTCTCAGGGTGCCGGCAGTTAAGGAGTGCCGGCGGGTGATCCCCAGGGGGAGGGCATTCTCTGTGGGCACGCCTGCCCTTTGGAATGATTTACCGGTGGAACTTCGGACCGCCCCCGATCTGCGTTCATTTCGCCGGGACCTGAAAACCTGGTTTTTTGATCTATCAGGCCTGGACTGAAGGGGTTTTAGCTTTTAATATTGTTTTAATTGTTGGGCTTAATTAATTTAATCTACTTTAATTTTATACTATTTTTATATTGTATTTTATGTTGCCCTGTAAACCGCCCTGAGTCCTTCGGGAATAGGGCGGTATAAAAATTTAAATAAATAAATAAATAAAATAATGTCCTTTCTGTGGAGCCCTTTGGAACTTTATCCTGTGCACTGAATTGTGCTAAGCCAGTGATGCCTGACACCATTGGCCCCCACACACAAAGGCCAGCAAGTGCAAGGGGGCCGACAGTGTCCGTCAGCAGCCACAGTCTGCTGGCCCCTCGACCGGTGCTCTCTGGGGCACCGCAGCCCTCTGCAGCCCACCAGTTCAAAGAAGCCGCCTCTGAGCTGGATGGATGGCCGACAGCTGAGGAGGCGATGCAGTGGATCATGCTCAGAGCATGCCATAGGTTCGCCACTACTGTGCTAGGCAAAAGAAAATTGAAAGAGAGAGAAAGAGGAAGGAGAAAAAAACTGCTCAAAACTGAATAAACTAAGGATAAGACCCAGAGACAGGATGGTAGAAGAAAGACAGCATTCTAAAAAGGATGAACTAAATGTAATTTTCTCCAATCTGGCATCCTCCAAATGTACTATTTGTCCCTGACTGGAAATTCTGGGAATTTGCTAAGAAAATGATCAGTTGAGGAAGCCTGCAGAGCTATGAAAAGAGAATCAATAGAAAAACATACAGGCTCCAAACTTAGGGCAAGATCGTTGTTACAGGCCAGGGGGAAAAATGGACAAACAAAAAAAAAATTAATGGTGAAGACAGTGGATGCACAGGTTATATGTCATATACAGTTATAGAAAAAAGCAGAACAGCTGTGATGAAAGGGTAACTGCGTGTATATTCCTATCTTGAAAATTGGGCAAAATCAACACATAAGAAACATGCAAATAGGTATGTTTCACTCAGAGACCCGGCACCCACCTGCTTTCTTCGCCTTCTAGCAGCGTGCGATATGTGGCAATCTCAATATCCAGAGCCAGTTTAACATTCATCAGCTCCTGATAATCCCGCACGAGACGTGCCAGCTCATCCTTTGAATTTTGTAGACTTTGTTGCAGGTCACTCAGCTTCACCCGGGCATCTTTCAGGGCCAACTCCCCACGCTGTTCAACATCAGCAATTCTTGCCTGGAGAGAGGTAATCTGGATACATTCATATATTAATTAGGTTCTAATTTCATGATAGGTGTATGTCATAGCATGTGTGACTTTATGAAGTATTAAATATAGAAGTCTTAAGAATCTGTTGGCTAAGAGTCAGCACTTTGCTACATTTCTGCTATAGCAGCAGACAGCTAAGTGTTTACAAGTGGTTGTAAACAGGATCGCTTGATTGTACATCAGCTTTTATTTGGACCCCAGATCCCCCCAAAAATCAGATGGTAGCATTTAATTGCCTCAATTACTCTTCAAATCGCTACCTCGACCAGGATATTGATAAAAAAAAGTTATTTAATTGATGGGGTGAACAAATTCAACAGGAATCACACATATTTCAAAGTTCAAAATCTGGTTGAAAAACCACTGGACAAATTCAATTTCAGGAAAATGAATTTCAACAACAGCAATATGTAACTCAAGGGATCCCCCCCCCCCGCCCCAGTGAGTTGTAATACTCTCTCTCCTTCACTATCTCTTTCTATCAACAAGTTTATTCTTCAGCAAAGCAGCTCAGAGTGAGTGCCACCTCCAACTATGAGACTTAACAGGGCAATAATTATTTATGTTAATAACATGAAAATGTGCTTAGATAAGTAAAAACGTAACTCTGGTTTGATGTGCCAAATGCCAATAAAGCCTTTCATGGTCCTGTTTTACTTGTATACGTCATCCTGACCTAATGCTTGGTTCAAATTATTGACCAGTACATTTTTTTCCTAAAAATCTTGAGGAAATGCATACAGTGTTATACATACCTTGCATCATGAATTTTTCATGCATTCAGAAAAAAACAGATGCAGGGGGTTTGATTGTGGATGGTTTTTGAGCTGTTATCAGCCTATCCAACAAAAGGTAAACCTGAAAATTATCAAATATTGGAATCTGCCTGCAAATGAGAGACTGGAGCTCTCTGAATCAAAGAATCATGCAGTTATTGCAAGTCATCTAATATACGGTGGTGTGGTGGTTGGAATGCAGTATTGCAGGCTAACTCTGCCAACTGTCAGCAGTTCGATTCTGACGGGTTTAAGGTTGATTCAGCCTTCCATCTTTCTGAGGTCAGTAAGATAAGGACCCAGATTTGGGGAGGGGGGGCAATATGCTGACTCTGTAAATTGCTTAGAGAGTGCTGTAAGGCACTGTGAAGTAGTATATAAGTGCTATTGCTATTCAACTTTGAGCAATGCTTTATTCAAATCATAGCCTTTCTGGAGCTAGTGAGTCCATTCCTGTGCATTTGTAGGAACCTATAAAATAGGATCCAATATTGGCATAATAGGGTCACAGAGTTTCAGAGTTTATTTAGGCTGCAATGTTTTGTATTAAAGAGCATTTTTGGGAACAAATTTATAGACAGAAGTTTGCAACAATTTAAATGTGAGGTTACTAGAATTTAGATTAATGAAGTGAACCTATTTTTATCCAAGCAGAACAGCAACTGGCACAGATTGTCAAAGATGGCAATGCATGACTGACAGATAGTCCTGAGAATCAAAGAACACCCCTGGTGGCACAGTGACTAGAATGCAGTATTGCTCACTGCTCACTTCATTCGATTCTGAACTGCTCAGGGTTGATTCCACCTTCCATCCTTCCGAGGTTGGTAAAATGAGGACCCAGATTGTTGGGGGGCAGTATGCTGAGTCTGTAAACCACTTAGAGAGGGCTGTAAAGCACTGTGAAGCGGTATATAAGTCTAAGTGCTATTGCTACTGCTATATAACAGTTCTTGCAATATTTCTGCTCCAGTTCTACTACAGAGAAAGATATAACAGCTTAGAATATTTCTCTGCACATTGTGTTTCAGTCTAGTAGGCCTGAGTTATAAACAGTTGGGATGGGGGAATAATCTCCTGAAATTGGTGGCAAAGATCATTTAATCAAGGAGCCATCCAACCTGAATGGATATGCTTGACTACTTTACCTCAGGAATAAATCCTGTTGAGATTTGGTTGAAGAGTGTTCCTAGCATACATGGGCAAATTGCAAAATAAAGTACTCAAAATGTGAAACCTGAGAGCAGATGGACCAGTAACAAAGATGAAAAATGAGACCAGATAAACCCATGCAGACAAGAGTATTGCTATATTCAAATGCCCGCTTACCTGTTTCTTCACACTGTCAATTTCTGCTTGTAATCTGTGGATAATCCGATTCAGTTCCACAATCTCATTCTTGATATTTTTCAGGTCATCCTCATGACCAACAGCTCTGCTTTGAAGTTCCTGAAACTGTCACACCAAAGGAGAATCCTTATGACTGATGGGAAATAATACCAGCTTCAGGAATTAGACAAGAGGGCTTGGGTATGAGGTGACCTCAGTGTCTCACCTTTTCCTGGAAAAGGCAAATAAAAGATTTGCCAAATTTGCCACCTCTGACCTCTAAACCTAATTGGGATTTCAAAACAAAAAGTGGAGTCCAAAATTTTGCTTCTTAGGAAGAGGCAAAAAAAAAAACTTTCCAATATTATATATTGAGTCAATGGCATCACAGTTTGTGTTTCAGCAAAGCTCAATAGGCACTAAAATTTTGTGATTAAAATGATAGGTCCAGAACTTATTGTTGCATTATTTCCCATGAGACATTGCAAAGCTCATGAGGTCCATCCAGCGTGGCTTCTCAAATAATAATGCCTAGGATTTTTCTGTTCTTCCTAGCAGTCCAAAAGATAACGCTTGTTACTACTCCATTATAAAGAAGTCTAGGATATGAGACGACATCTCTGCACCCGATTCAATTCACTTAAAGGATTTCTGAAAAAAGAAAGCAATTGTAAACCCAGGAAACCTCTCCATGGTCTGACTATCAGGCTTTTGTCTCACTTCAGGCTTTCCTACTGGTTAAGAAGAGCATTGATTCCAGATCAAGAGGATAAGCATATCTTAACTCCACAAGGATCTCTAGAACAGTTATATAGAATCTTACCTTGCTTTGATACCATGCCTCTGCCTCTGCCCGGCTCCTGTTGGCAATGTCTTCATACTGTGCTTTCACTTCAGCAATGATACCATTGAGGTCCAGATCTCGGTTGTTGTCCATTTGCAAGACAACGTTGGTGTCACTAATTTGTCCTTGGATTTGAATCAATTCCTTTGTGGAAAAACAAGGTGCTATTATTCATCCATCCATCCAGATATTTCCCCTGATTACTGACTAGTTCAAGTTCATTTTTTGCCTACCAATTGAATCCTACAAAAATATTCTGTGGAAGCCAACTCAAAATAAAGGTTGTGCTTCATTTTGGCAAAGCAGGAAGTTTCCACTAGCCTGTCTGGTTAGTATTGTCATCACTGACTACAGCATATTCCTGAGACTCTAGATGGAGGTATTTCTAGTCTTATCTAGAAAAACAGTATTTCAGCCTAGACGTTATGTGTGCATAGTACATACTGTTCTATAAAGATGAAACCATACCCTGTTAAAGAACATGGTCCAGTATCTGGAGACAATGCAAGCCACTTTATGAGAGTCAAATGATTTGGACAAAATAAAAATCACATGACTATTTAGATGGAACCACAGTATACAGTTTTTGCCTTTTTGCTGCTACCTGCTGGTCATTCAGGATTTTGCAGCCTCAATGCAGTAGGGTTAGATTTCCTTGGAAGATTCGGTAGATAAAATCTCCCCACAGACTTGGCAAAGTTCAGCATGATAAGACTGCTGCATTCAGGAAATTTTCTATAGATTCATATAAATTGTGCTTATCAGTGCAGACCTCTATTCCAGGCAAGAAGAGTAGGCTCTTGAATGGACAGTTACAGTGCAATGTATTATAAAGTTCCCTTTGATTAAAAAAACCTAAAACAAATAAACAAACAAACCACTGGACCATAATATTGCTGCATAACAAAGAGAGCAAAGAGGATGGGTTGTTACTAATTTGTAGTTCCTTAGCACTGATATGGGTTAGTAACATCATGGATGCAAATCAAATGCAACAGAACATCCATCTCACATCCATATCGATTCACACAGATGTCTTTTCCATAGCTTCCTTTGGAACCTGATAAGACCTTTCTAAAACTGTAAATTAAATCTGGAGCATAGTTTGCATTTTGGGCCATTTTAATGGGAAACCAAACCAGTCAAACCTAACAAATGAATTCTCACCCTGGGCAACCAGTACTCTTAGTCTCCAGGTAAGGATGTATTTTAGAAAACTGACTTTGGGCCATAACCCAGAAGTCCAGATTCTAGAAATCCCTGTAAGTTTTAGTTTTCTACTGAATATTCTACTGAATATAATTCTAGTCTAGTTTTATTTTTTCATTTAAAACAAAGCTTAAATTAAAGAAACTTGGGCAACCTTTTTTAGACATTTCCCAGGCTTTTACAACAGAAGAGAACATAGCTGACAGCATAATAATGTGGATTTTTTAATCTGAGGATGAGGACAGGGGTTATAAGAGAGTGTAGTAAAATCATTCAAACATACTGATTTGACTTTATGACTCTCATGTCTGGGAACACATTATTAAAAACATTCTGATTCAGAGTATCAGTTAAAAAGTACACTATTTTTTTCACATAGTACTTTCTCCGTCACTGTTTATAATAATAATAATAGGCCTCGTGTATATCAAATTGTTTACTGTTTCAAGAAGACATAATTGATTAGTGGACCTGACTTCCTCTTTCTCCTTTGTAGTTCAATGATGCCTCTACATTGTGTGTCGATCAACACCTCTTTAAACCTATTGAAAAATTACTAACAAAATCATATGTAGCAGCTCTGCAGTTAGGTTCGCACATTACATTATGCCAGCATTAAAGAAACTACAGTACATCTTAGTGCAGAATGTTGACCCAGCCAATTGTGACTTAATCAACAAATCTGGGCTAGCAAAATCACACCTTAGTATGATGTGTGAATCCAACCAGGACACTCCAAAGTCCATATAGTGTCTACTGGCCTCCCTCTCCCATAA
The DNA here is from genome assembly GCF_947247035.1 of Vipera ursinii. Classification (NCBI taxonomy): domain Eukaryota; kingdom Metazoa; phylum Chordata; class Lepidosauria; order Squamata; family Viperidae; genus Vipera; species Vipera ursinii. The sequence continues at coordinate 153,432,086 of NC_139513.1, forward strand.
AAGAGCCCCCAGTGTTTTTGCTTTAAGTCCCCAGGAGATCTTTGAAGTAGAATTGTCAATAAGTCACAGTTGCTCTACTTTCCTGCTCTATCATTCCAGTTCTTCCCCAAATGCAGTATGATTTCTGGCCCTGAAGGACTTTTCATTGCTTTGGATTTAATGACAAGAACATTCAACACTTACAGCCTCATACAAGGCCTTCAGGAAGTTGATCTCATCTATCAGCCTATCAACGTTTGCTTGCAGGTCTACTTTTTGCATGAAGGAAACATCAACATCCTGCAAGAATTCAACAGATACCAAAATTACATAAAAGCAGTCCAAGAATTTCTTCATACCACGTTAGACATTTCATTGATTTAGCCCATAGAGTATGCTCCAACTGGTAGCATTTCTTCAGAGGCTTCTCTTTGTTTTTAATTAACAAACTGGGCATTAAACCTATGCCTTTATGCAACAAAGAAAAGTGTTGGGGAGCAGGAGTCCTCCAAATGTTTTATACCACATAAAAGGGATGGAGAAATTGAGGTCCTTCAAAAGTGGCTGAATTATAACCTCCAGCAGCTATAGCCAATGCAACCAATGATAAACAAGGCTGGGAATTGTAGCTGAACATATATGGAAGACTACAGATTGTCCAATCCTATTCTACATGCTGCAAACTTCTGTACAATGTATATTTCTATTTAGAACTGTCCCTTTTAATTCAGTATCTTACTCTGAACAGGCCTCTACAAGCTCACTGCCTAATAAAATAATACAAGTTTAATATCATATGTCAAAAGATAAAGAATAATCACTTTCTTACAGTGATGTAAAATGTAGAGCATCATTTTAAGTTGTAGCTTTATCAGTAATCAGTTTACATTGAATAGTAAATGCAAACCTTCCAATGAAAACACCATGCAAAATGTTTTGATAATTGCGATTCAAGGTGCTGGTGATGACCTATAAAGCCCTACATGGCTTGGGTCCGGGATATCTGAGGGAACACCTGCTGCCGGCATCAAGTTCCCTTCGTCCAGTGCGCTCCCACAGGGAGGGTCTTCTCAGGGTGCCACCGGTAAGAGATTGCCGGCGGACGACACCCAGGGATAGGGCCTTCTCAGTGGGGGTGCCTGCCCTTTGGAACCAGCTGCCAGTGGAGCTGAGGACTGCCCCCGACCTCCGTTCATTCCGCCGGGACCTGAAGACCTGGCTCTTCGAGCTCTCTGGCCCAGGCTGAGGATTAATCTTATTTTAACTGGGGTTTTATTTATACAGGGACAAATATAATTTTTTTAAAATTTGTTTTTAACTTTTGTATCTTGGTTTTTTAATTACCCTGTAAACCGCCCTGAGTCCTTCGGGAATAAATGTAATAAAATAAATAAATAAATAATTGTCATACAATCTTGATCCAGTTTCTTGCTTTAACACAGTAAAAAGGGAATGGATTTGCAGGTATTAATGTGCTCTGATGACAATCAACCAAAGTGAAGAATAAGAAATTATAGGAGTTGTGTCTAGCAATGGCTGAAATGCTGCAAATTTCTAATTAAGAAATTTAATTAGGCTGAGAATTATGATACAAAAGTACTTTTTCTCTAAGTGTAAAAATCTCCTACATATTAATTTTTTTTCTTAACTTAATTCTTTTGATTTAGGATAGTCACCTTTTTGATACCAACAAAGTCATTTTCAGCAGTGGTACGTTTGCTAATTTCTTCTTCATATCTGTGAAGAGAAGGAACATAGATTTTCAGTATTCTTCAAAGAAAATATCGGGCAGAGAAAATGTCATATAAAAAGGTGCCAATCAATAGCCTTCGATGGCCTTGACAAGGCTGCCATAAAAGCTGCTCTTCTGAGGGGCGGGAATTGTCTATATCAGTTCTAAAATAATTTGTGGGCACAGCAGCCATGTAAGAAGAAAAAAGAAGATTTTTACCCATTTTATAATACTGAGTCATCTCCAAGGAATATCAAGCACAAATTATAAATATCACTCCTGATTGTCATTCAGTGAACATTTCACTGAACTCGCCAGCATTTATTTTACATCCTATGCTTGAGGAACCTGAGTTTCAATAGTTCATCTTCTCTAAAATAGAGTCTGACTTAAGTTACCACTCCATTAAGTTGGCTATTGGAGCTTGGCCAGCATTTCTGCATGTGAAGGATTGTCATCTTTCATCAGTGCTGGCAATAGCAGGTCGTTACAAGTTTTGGATGTCAATGTTTAAATAAGCAGCTATTTATTACTTAGAATTTATACCACTTTAATCACTGTTGACTCTAAGCGGTTTGACTAAGAACATGCATTATAAAAACCCTAAAAACTATATTGAAACAATTATAGTGGAGAAATTAACACAATATAATTCAGTCAGCACCCATCAACATTAATTCATCGCATTGCAATCTCTGAGTGGTCTCCAAGGCTTTGCACGATAACTGAGGTTTCGCAGGATTTTGGAATACTATAAAGGAAGGGGTTATTCTTGCTTCATATTACATACCTAACACATTATGGCTATGCAGCACTCCCAAGACCAAGGTCTCAGTAATCTGCTGTAAGCTCTCCAGTCAAGCTCTCCAGGTTGCACAACATAAGCTCTATAATGCTACTGTATAGTTATGAAAATTACATTTGCATAAAAATACAGTAATTCATTTTTTTATTCATTTTCCTATTTAGTTTTGTCTTTTTCTTTATCTTCATGTTAGCTTATTAGTACGTTTTTACATTTTTAATTGTAGTTGTAAAAAAGCAGCCAATTTTATTTTTAAGAACAGCCCTATAATATATGGATATAGAATAAGCACATATAGCATGAATATATCCCTTCTACTGTATCATTTACTGTTTGTGCGTGTGTGTGTGTGTGTGTGTGTGTGTGTGTGTTTACCAGTTTTCAGATAGTACCAATACTCTTAGTTTAATCTGAAACAACATCTGAAAGCTATTAATTTAAATAATAATCTTCCAAAATAAAATCAAAGGAGGAGGCAAGTAGCTTTGTCAACGTCATCACAAGTCTTGGTAGGTATTAGAAAATTTGGTGGCACTACACAAAATTGTTATCTTTGTTATAAACATTCTTATTCTCATTGGTTATTCCATTTACGTTAGCATATCTGATGACTATTCCATGTCATCATGTCAGTTCCTTTTCATTTTATGGTAACTGTCTCCTCAGCGTATTTGATTTAATTGCTATTAGATGTTTTTTCAGATCCCTATTTTAGGAGTGAAAAAGGCATTTTAATGAACCTGTAACTGCTTGCTTTAATGTCTTCATTTCTTTGATAAATCAAAAAAATGTCTCCACCCTAAACCACAAGCTCAAGTTCATGCCAAAATGCCACAGCCACACAGCTATATCAGTTGGGCACAGTTACAAGGAAGAGAGGTAGGATGGGCTGCTGCCGTTTCTTCAGAGCTTCCTCCTGATATTTCGTCCAAAACCACAAGAGTATTTCACAAAGTGATTCTCAGTAGTCTGGACAGAACCGCTCTCAGGGAGAGGTCTGCAGTGTCAAATTGTAAATATTTTAACGTTTCTCGGTTTTCATTTCCAATATATATCAATAGATACGATCCACACAAACCAAAACTCTTGGGGGGGAGGGGGGTCCTCAATCATTTTTAAGAATATTAAAGGAGTTCTGAAACCAAAATGCTTGCTAAAATCTTCTTGCAGAAAGCAGGCAAACAGTGTGGTTAGGGAGCATCTAACAGGTTTATTTCCTGCCTATTTTAGTTTTACATTTTGTCCCAAAGGCGGTTTTTTTTTTCTTCAGGAGACAACGGGACTTTCTGTTTTTCTTTGAAGACGTTTCACTTCTCAACAGAAAGTTCAATTGCCTCCTGAAGGGGGGGGGGAAGCATGACCTGGATGACTGAGAAGCCCCATAGACATTTAGCTATGCGTTTTGGGATGAACACCCTTTGAATGGTGTGGAAGTATAAACGGATTTCCAGAAAATATTGCAGCTTCAGTTTGAGATTCAGACAACACAAACTCATCCTCAACAGCCTGCACCTGTCTTCAACAGTGAAGGGACACAGGGCAGAAAACATCCTGCAGCCAAGAAGGCTCCACACACATACTGTATGCACTACTCAAATGGCTTCAAGGACTCTCTAAAAGAATGCAAATGACCAGCTGTCTGCAAGCAATATAAATCCTTCCACTCCCCACCATCTAGTCAGAACTGAAGAAGTTTCTTAGATAAGAAGCGAAATGTCTTCGAAGAAAAAACAAGAAAGTCCAATCACCTTGTGAAGAAAAATAAAGCACCTTTCGCACAACCATACCTGGATGACTGGGAATCTCCTTAGACATTTTTCATTTTGTGTTTTTTTTTACATAAGGGAAAGCCTTAAATTTTTTATGCCCCACATACACACTTGCAAGGCTGAATGGTACAGCTCTTGCCCATCCTGACCCTTCTCATTGTACTGCCTTTGCTAAGTAGGCCTTGGAATCTCACTTACCTCCTTCTGTAATCTTCTACTTGATCCTGCATGTTTCTTAGATCTGAATCCATCTTGGCCCGATTGCCTGCTAACTGATCGAGTCTTCTCCTGAGGTTAAGAATATAACTTTCAAAAAAGGTGTCTATGCTCATGTTTGGAACTGAGCTGCCATGTTGTTGCAGAAGATTCCATTTTGTTTCTAGCACTTTATTCTGTTGCTCGAGAAACCGTACCTGAAATCGAGAGAGAGAGAGAGAGAGAGAGAGAGAGAGAGAGAGAGAGAGAGAGAGAGAGAGAGAGAGAGAGAGAGAGAGAGAGAGAGTAATGCTTTTAGAAGCCCTCTTAGACTGGAATCCACACCTCGTTATATAATGAGGACTAGCAGCATTCAAATCAAGGCATGACAGCCACAGTGCCACAAGTGCAGCAAGACAACCAGGAGGCCACCCAAATCCTTAATAGGGCTACCAGATCAACCAGGTGACAGCAGCAAAGATTTAGAATTTTGTACCTTTTTTTCTGCCATCCAGAAGTAATCCAGACATTGCAGCTCAGACCTTATAGCCCTGTCATTAAATTATGTACGTGCACAAAAACATATTACTTTGTTGGATTGCGGATAGATTGTTTTTCTGTTTATTTGCTAAAAAAAAAGGCTAAATCTGTATGCTTCAACTTGTGTCCTTCAGGAAAGTTAGAGTACAGCACCTATCATCCCACTAGTAACCTATACACTAGTGCAGGGGTAGGCAACCTCGGCTCTTTTATGACTCATGGACTTCAACTCCCAGAATTCCTGAGTCAGCATGACTCAGGAATTCTGGGAGTTGAAGTCCATGAGTCATAAAAGAGCCGAGGTTGCCTACCCCTGCACTAGGGAATATGGAACTGGGCAAAATTACTTTAAAATTACTGTGTCACCTTTTGTATAAAAAAAATTGGCATAAATAGTGCCGCAAACTGACCAGCAGAAAAAAATGAGCAAATTGCTATAAACAATGGCTTCCTTTCTATCAATACATGAGCAATTGGCAATCCCAAAATGATGGTATAGTTAATTATGTTTTGAACCTACAACCATTTTCATGACAGTCGAAACAGGGGTGTCAAACTGCTGGCCCGCGGGCGGGATGCATCATAGGGAAACCGCACCCACCCCATTGCTGGCAATGGAAAAAAAAGTCACAATACGTCGTGGCACATCACGTGACATTGCGAGTTTGACACCCCAGGTCTAAACGCTACATGAATGGCTGCATTGTGAGAATTGCCAATTAACTATGAAAAAAAAGAGAAGTATATATTCTTGTTATATTTAGCACAACCTCAATGTGCAGAACCTTTCTTTTTCCCAGTAAAAACATTCCCTACTGACATTTTACATCAAAATTCTCTTAGGGCAGTTGAAAAGTTGCAGTTTTACAAAATCAGTGGTTAGCTTCATCAAGTGTAACTTCTAACCGTCAGTAAATAAACTGTTGCAAATTGAAGACTATCTGTATTTTAAGAGCTGCAGGCCCTAAAATATCTTCAGGCTTGAGTTAGAAATCTCTTCAGGAGAACTTTATTCAAATTTGCAAAAAATATATTTAGAATGAAACACAGCAACTGCTGCTTGCGGAAACTGTGGACAACAAAAACAAATAATGCTACGTCATAGATGTAAAAGATTTTGTAGTCACCTCCTCTTCCTATGGAACCCTGGGTAGTCTTATATAAAATATGTGAGATGAATGGTAATGTAGGTGCTCAAACTGTAAGCAATTCCCTAAATGCCTTCTGTGAACAGTGCATTGTGGGAATCCTGGTTTCACTCCTCCAGCCTTGGAAGAATTGCAGGAACTTAGGATCTTGGAAATGTTTGCAAAAGGGCTCTCAGGTCACAAGATTGAAAACCTGCAAATTCAATTCACACTGTTCTGCACTTAACAGGCTCACACTAGTGTTGTGAGCTGTGAGATTATAAACCTTAAATAGTCTCTATAATAATATAATAAATAAGTTCTAAGAAAAAGAAACCCCCAAACCAGAAAACTCTCTCCACTCTGCAAATTTTGCAGGCCTTGGACAGCCATGCAACCTTAAATGCGATCTCCTGGCTGCCAAAGTATTACTTTAACTCCTCCTGCCTTTCAAGAAATTAAATGTTTGGTTTGGAACACTTGAATCTGGCCTTATTTTTATCCAAGACGCACTTGGACGGTTCATTTGTCTATTTCTCTCTTGCAATCTAAATACACGGTTTTTGAGACTTTTTGAGACTACCTGCAAAGAACTTGATGATCTATTTAATTGACTCACCTTGTCAATGAAGGATGCAAACTTGTTGTTGAGGGTCTTGATCTGTTCCCTTTCATGCTGCCGCACTTTTTGAATTTCAGGGTCAACCTCTAAGTGCAGTGGTGATAAGAGGTTGGGATTGACGGTCACTTTCTGGATGCCCCCAGGAGGAACCATAGGACCCATTCTTCCTCCACCACCATAGCTTCCCACTCCTAGAGATAAACCATAACCTCCAGCTCCATAGCCATATCCATCGCCACTACCAAATCCACCACCGCCACCCAAACCTAGGCCACTCCCAAAGCCTCCTCCAAAGCCACCATGGCTGATTCCAAAAGAGATTCGTTTGCTACCCCCCAGATTGTAGAGGCTTCTACTACCAAAGCCCCCACCAAATCCTGTGCTTCCCTTCACACCTCGGGATAATGAAACTGAGCTGAAACTTGCTTTTGTCCCACCGGGAATGACAGCGGTGGAAGAGGTATATCCCCGGGAAGTCCTCATCCCTCCCCCAGATCTAGAACTGAATTGCCTACTCATAGTGCCTAATTCAAAGAGTGCTAAAAGAGCAGAGGAAAAGTTGGGCTAAAGAAGAAAGAAACAAAGAGAGAAGGACAAGACACCCCTCTCTGAAGTGCAGAGTTGCTTTCCCCTCTCTATATATACATCTGTATGTGGAGATGGGCTTGGCTGGAATTAGATAATTAAGTAAGAATAAGATCGTTACTGGGCTGGGTTATCTCTGGCAGCAATTAAAAACCCCTTCAACTTGTCTTAAAGGTGCCTTTGAAGTGAAGCGCTGCCTTAAATTTGCTTAGCTCGCAGGTTTACATGGCACAAAAACCATGTAAGATAACAAATTAATTCTCCCACCACTACCTCTACACATAAACCAAAAAAATAATTAACTGATCAGCTGATTCTTTAAAAAAAATCATTTGCTTTAATTGTGGATGGTTATTATTCAGTGCCATACTTCAAAGCTATATAGAGGTTCCCCGTTCCTCTGCCACGATTGGCTGAAAATCTAAAATCTATAGGACAGCACAGGTATTGCAGATAGTTGATTGCTTCCCCTGAAGGGAATTTGATACAATTCTCTTGCTTTCTGCACAGGATATGTTTGAAAGAGTTTCCCCATTTCTTCGAACAGGAAAAGTTTTTTTTTCTAGCCCTTGGCCAATCTTATCCATTGCTTTAGACAACAAAATTCCAGCTTTTGGTCCACTATAATTTGTCCAGCGCTGCCATCAAACATGTGCTCTTCCAGCTCTTGTGCTGTTGCTGAACTACAGCTCCCAGCAGATGTAGTCAATATGGTCAATGGTGAAGGATGCTGGGATTTTTAGTTCAACCACACCTAGATCCTATAGGGCAGGGGTCTCCAAACTTGGCAACTTGAAGACTTGTGGACTTCAACTCCCAAAATTCCTCAGCTGAGGAATTCTGGGAGTTGAAGTCCACAAGTCTTCAAGTTGCCAAGTTTGGAGACCCCTGCTATAGGGCCTCAAACCTGTTTAGCTGAACTGCAGAAAAGGAAGGATTCCCAAGAAGGTCAGTAGTGGTAGGTCAAACAATCACTTCCTGCTTCTGTTTTTTCCTTACAATGAATGAAAACATGCCATTGTTTTGAATTTGAGGGTTGCCCTTAGTCTGAATGGCAGACTGAAAGCCACTTTCCAAGAGTTTTGTGGTCAAACCAAGACATAATTTTTTAAAAAATTGTTTAACACTATCCAGTTGATTACTCCCTGAATTTTCCCCTTGTCACATTAAAAATTAAGAGTTGCTAAGATTGTTGACAATGTTTTGAGAAAGGCACATGAAATACCGGGTTCTACAAGTTTGCCCTATGTAAAGTCACGTGCTTCACATAGAGACGGACACAGAGCTGGGGTAGAGATGAGTGTATTCTGAACAGAACGAACTGGGGAAACAGGGAAGCCTGGCGTCTATTTGTACCTGCCCAGGTGGATGGCATCCAATCAGTTTAAACCTGGGCTTCCTGCCAGTGCAGGTGAAAATGGGTGTAGATCCTGGCTTCCCACCAGGCTGACCATGCCTGGGGCTGTCAACAGCTTAACTCATTAGGCTTATCCTGAGTGAGCAGTTATCGCCCGGAGCTGTCCAGCCCCTCTGCTGATCTGCACCATCAGCCTCCTGCTGTGCAGTCCTTTGTGTATGCTGGGAGGCATACACTGCACCCCTTCCCCCATAGTGAGGAGGATCCTCTGTCGTTCCTTCTTAACTATATACAGCTTATTTACAATTTTTACATTTAACCCTCCAGATTCCTCCTCCCCCCAGGCTTAAGAGCGAACATAATCACTGAGGTAGCTGGGGGCTCTGTGTGTCCTGTTTGATCTTCTCAGGCTTGGCTCTGTAGTGGTTTCAGTTCTGCTTCCTGTTCCTTGGTCTGGTTTTGTTGGTCTGATTTGTGTGTGTGCATGTGTTTCAGTGTTGGCTCTTTGTGACCTGCTGCCCTCAGGCTCTTGCCTACTTTCCCTGTCAGCTCCCTGCCAGGCAGATGGATGCCCCAAAACCCTTCCTGCTGTTCTTCTGGGTGACTGTGACTGTGGCTGTGTGTGTGTTTGTGTTTGCTCTGCCTCCTCCCTAGCTGTTTCCATTGATTCTCCACCCGTCCTCTCAGGGGCTCTCTTCCTTAGTTGATCTAAGTGTCTCCTCCACAGGAGTCCCCCCCCCACCCTTACTCTGTAGAAGAGGGGGCCTGTCTGTTCCACCACTTCACCTGGCACCCATGGATGGCCTGTGCTGTAATTTCTGGCCCAGATCTGCTCCCCTATGTTGAAATTGGTTTTGAGGGTTGGGGGTTCTGTGTCTGCTGATACCCTGTCTGGGTGGAGTCTGTCTAACGTAGTTATGAGGTGTCTGCCCCACCTGAGCTCCGCTGGGCTCTTTCCTGTGGCTGTGCAGGGTGTTGCGTGTTGATGGAGGAGGAATGTGGCCAGTCTCTGTTTCCAGTCCCCTTGTACTATTCGTTTGAGTGTGTCCTTGGTAGTCCGCACGAACCTCTCTGCCAACCTGTTACTGGCAGGGTGAAAGGGTGCTGAAGTGGCATGCCTAATCCCCAAGGTCCTCAGGAACACCTGGAAATCTGAGGAGGTAAATTGCGCTCCGTTATCAGATACTACTACATCTGGTAGCCCATGTGTGGCAAACACTCCCCTTAGTGCCTGTATTGTGCCCGCTGATGTCATGTTGGACACAGGTACCACCTCTAACCACTTGGAGTGACTATCCACGATGACTAAGAAGGTGTGTCCCTGAAATGGCCCCGCATAATCTATATGGACCCTGGACCAGGTGGTGTGAGTTTGTTCCCACTTGTGGACTGGAGCGTGTGCCTGCTCTGGGCGAGACCTTTGGCATGTGTAACATCCTGCCACCAACCCCTCTATCTCTTTATCCAACCCAGGCCACCACAGGTAACTCCTGGCCAGAGCCTTCATCCTTACTACTCACGGGTGACCCTCGGGAAGGGACTGAAGGACTTTCTCCCTAAGTTTTGTGGGGATGATGACCCTGCTCCCCCACAACAGGCAGCCTTTATGGGTTGAAAGCTCGTGCCTCCGCGTAAAAAATGCTGTGAACTCAGGTCCCGGTGACTTGTCCTGCCACCCGCTGCTAACACAGGACTGAATTCTGCTAAGAATCTTATCCCTGGGAGTTTCGGCTGCTATGTTGCTAGCGTCTAATGGGCACTCAGCCAGCTCCTGTATTGCTAATATCTGATTAGCAGGAGCGGGATCCGGTCCAGCCTCCCTTAGGGGAAGTCTGCTGAGTCCGTCGGCATGTCCCATTTCCTTTCCTGGTCTATGGATCAGCTTACAGGAGTATGCTGACAGGAAAATGGACCAACAGAGCATCCTTGGTGAAAGGATCTGTGGCGTTTGCTTCTCCGTGGTGAATAATCCCAGCAGGGGCTTGTGATCTGTGTAAATGAGGAACTCCCTCCCGTACAGGTAGTCGTGGAACTTTTTTACCCCCGCGACCACTGCCAGTGCCTCCTTGTCTATCTGCGCGTAGTTTCTCTCCGCCACTGACAGGGTCCGGGAATAGTATGCTATGGGAGCCTGCGTGCCATCCTCCCTTAAGTGGCTGAGGACCACCCCTATCCCATAAGGGGATGCATCGCACGCTAGGCAGATGGGCTGGTCCTCCCTGAAGTGAGTGACCGTTGCGTCCCCGGCTAGCATGTTCTTAAGGGTCCTGAACGCGCTTGTGTGTGTGGCAGTCCAGTCCCAGGGTGTTTGTTTGTCCAGGAGCCTGTGCATGGGCTCCGCGATGGTCGCCTTGTGCGGCAGGAATGTATGATAAAAATTTAAGAGACCAAGGAACGCTTGCAGTTCCGCTTTGTTCTTTGGAATTGGGGCTTCCTTGATAGCCCTCACCTTGGAGGCTGACGGGTGGATGCCCTGCGCGTCTATCCTGAATCCCAGGAACTCCGTCTCCGTAACCCCAATTTTACACTTGTCCCTTTTCAGTCTTAGACCCACATCCCTAAAATGACCGAGTACCGCTCTTAGCCGTGATGCCAGGACGTCCTCCGAGCTGGCCGCTATAAGGACGTCGTCGAAATACGGGCAAACCCCGGGGATCCCCTTTAGCGTTTTTTCCATGACTTCCTGGAAGATCCCTGGAGCTACGCTCACCCCAAACTGCAGTTGGTTTACCCGGAACGCCCCTTTTTTGGTTGATGATGGTCTGAGCCCTTGCTGCCTCGGGGTCTACTGGCAGCTGCTGATAAGCCTGGGCAAGATCTAATTTTGCAAATACCGCCCCGCCTTGCAGGGATGCCTGGATGCTGCTCACGGCAGGAACCGGGAACGAATGCACACTTAACGCCCGGTTGATTGCCCCCTTATAATCTGCGCAGATTCTAATGTCCCCATTTGCCTTTAATGGGGTAACTATGGGGGTCTCCCAATCTGCCCCATCTACTGGCGTCAGCACCCCCTGTTCCACTAACTTATCCAGTTCTTGCTCAATTTTGTGCTTGAGCACAAAGGGGACTCTCCTCGCCTTCATCCTGACCGGCGGAATTAGGGGGTTTAATTTAAAAGAAATTGGGGTCCCAGTGTACCTCCCCAACCATTCGTCGAATACATCTGCGAACTCCTTGCAGATGCCCTCCAGAGAGGGGTGGCTCTGCGTTTGGTGGATCCCAGTGATCCCAATGCCCAATGCCCTGAACCACCCTAGCCCCACGAGGCTGGTCCATTGCCCTTCAACAACCAACATGCTCAACTTCCCCTTAAACCCTTTATAGTGGACCGTCACCGACGCCTCCCCCCTGACTTTAATCGGAGAGTTCTGGAAGTCTGAGAGGGTCAGTTTGGGTGGCCTCAGGGGAACCCGCTGGCCACTCCGCTTGCAGATCTCGCTGAAAGTCCGCGTGGAGATAATGGACACGGCTGACCCAGAGTCAAGTTCCATTATGCAGGGAACCCCTTGAATTTTGACCCTCAGTTTGATTTTTGGGATAAGGGGTGGGTGTTCCCCGGTTTCGCAAACAGCCGACCCTCCCGCCATGTGGCTAACCGTAAGTCTCGGCGATCTCTCCCATGTACCTGTGGCCAGCTGGAAATCCGCCTCCACCTTGGCCGGCTCCGACAGACCGCCGCGATGTGGCTGGTCTTCCCGCACACTCTGCACTTCGCCGATTTGAAACGGCACGTAGACCGGGGGTGCTGTCCTCCGCAGCTGGCGCAACGGGTAGATCGGTTGGAGGTTCCAGACCCACAGCCGATGCACGGGGTAGACTGGTGTTGACCAAACGAGCTGGGCTGGGTAGACCTGGGGCCGCTGCCGCACTGCTGGGTAGACCGGGAGCGATGAACACTGCCACCGGAGGGCTGGGTAGACCAGGGGCCGCTCGTCCCGTATCCGCACTCCTGATACCGCTGCTCGGCTGTCGCTGGGCGTTGCTCCCTTACGCGGTCCCGGGAGTAGGTGGTCGATCGCTGTTGGCAGTGGATGGTGTCTACCTCGAAGTCTCCCCCTTCTGCGTCATTGTGGCCAGACAGCTGATGGATGGCCTCATTCTCCCTTGTGTCCGACTCCTCCGCTACGTCCCAGGCTAAGAACTCCTCCTGGACGTCCCGAATGGTCAGCTTCTGCTTGGCAAACATCTTCTGCCGCAGCTTCCGGTCCCTTAGCCCGCAGACAATCCGATCCCGCAGACGGACTTCGAGGTCGTCAAAGTTGCAGAGTCTCGCCGCTTATCGCAGGGCAGCCATGTACTGCTTCGCGGTCTCGCCTGGACGTTGGTCCCGTTTCTCGAAACGGTACCGCCAAGCTATCTCTGATGTTTCGGGCTTAAAGTGTTCTGTTAGCTTGGATATCAGCTTGCTGTACCCGACGGCATGAATGTCGTCGGGCGCGCACAGACCGACCGCCAGCTGATACGTCTCTGTGCCACAGCTGCAGAGTAGCGCCGCCGCTCTCTGTCGGTCGTCCTTGACCCCATTCGCCCGTAGGTAGCACTCGAGCTGACCTACGAACGCCTCCCACTCCTCAGGGCAGTTGCTGTTGAAGATGGGGTATTGTCCCAGTTGTGCCATTACCTCGGTCGGGGTCGTCCTACGTCGGGTCCTGAGCTGCCGATGGGGTTTCGTCCGCGGCTAGCGTTTTCCGGAGCAGGATCCCACCTTCGTCGCCAGTGTAAAGTCGCGTGCTTCACATAGAGACGGACACAGAGCTGGGGTAGAGATGAGTTTATTCTGAACAGAACGAACTGGGGAAACAGGGAAGCCTGGTGTCTATTTGTACCTGCCCAGGTGGATGGCATCCAATCAGTTCAAACCTGGGCTTCCTGCCAGTGCAGGTGACAATGGGTGTAGATCCTGGCTTCCCACCAGGCTGACCATGCCTGGGGCTGTCAACAGCTTAACTCATTAGGCTTATCCTGAGTGAGCAGTTATCGCCCAGAGCTGTCCAGCCCCTCTGCTGATCTGCACCATCAGCCTCCTGCTGTGCTGTCCTTTGTGTATGCTGGGAGGCATACACTGCACCCTATATGATGCAACTACGAGAAAATGCCTCATCTATTCCAGAATGCCATTTAAATTTATTTTGGGGAATAATCACGCAAACAAACCTAAGCCAACCTTGCACCGTTCAAACAATCTACCTGCATGTATAGATTCTTCCTCCCACAACTGTAGGAGCAGACTTTTCTTTCCCCATGAAACCTGTGATGATTAGCCACCAACCAGTGACAGCCATTGGGAATCTGACACAAAAAAATTAAGGCAGCAGCTAAAGGCCTTTTGTCTCCAACTGTAACAATAACTTTGGAAAGTAATGTACAAAGGGAAGGCATCAATTCTTTTCATTCTTTCAAGGTCCAAAGCTAGAAAAAGATAGTAGTAAGGAAAAACAGTATAGCTTGTTTAAGAAGATAAGGAGCCTGAGATCAACCACTCTACTAACCCCCCCACACCAAAAAAAAGTAAGATTCACATCCTCTTCATCCAACTCTGCAACCCACTTTATCTCCTGAGCTAGCAAAATCCTAGTCCTGATCACATGTGCTATCTAAATATCTTAATATATGTTAGGCATCATTCATTATTCAAATATACCCAAGCAAAATGCTTGGAAAGCATGACAGGCCCTGATTAGCAGCTACTGGTTGTTGTTGTTTTTTTTAAGAAAAAGAGAGGTTTAAAACAAAAACTCAGTAGCTTTAGCTGGAGGCAACAGGAGCTGCAGCTCTGAAATGAAGCATACAGAAAACACAGCTGTAGGAGCAGAATATTAGACCTGGCTAATCTAAGAACTTCATATTATTTGACTGTTTCAACAACTGACGTATCCTTGGTCTTTGTAGCTGCATCAGGTTCACACTGCAATCCGAAACAACCACTAAGAGCCAAATTGGTCTAATAGTTAAGGCACCAGAATATCATGAGTTCAAGTCCTCCCTTAACCATGAAGGCCAGCTGGGTGACCTTGGGCCAGTCACACACTCTCAGCCCAACTCCCCTCATGGGGCTGCTTTTGTGGAGAAAATCGGAGGAGGAAGGTGTGCTGGATACATTTACAGCCTTGAGTTCTTTGTAAAAATAATACAGACAGGATATAAATAAATAAGACAGTGTTTCTCAACCTTAGCAACTCTAAGATCTGTGGACTTCATCTCCCAGAATTTCCTAGCCAGCAAGGAATAGGTACCCTGAAATTGAGTCTTCATATTATCTGCAAAAAGCAAGAAAAATCTTGAACCTATTGCTACTTCCTTAAAGTTAAACTAAATAATTGGCTGAGTTCCTTGGGGACCTAAAATACATCACAATTTCTTCAAACCAGCCACACTCACCCTCATGAAACTATACTTCATATGTTATATGTTAACATAATATGTTATATTATACTAAGCTATACTGTATCTCCAATCCCTACATAAACCCTCTTTTAATGCTATATATTAGGACCTCTGGCTTTTTTTAAGATAACAGGCAAATGAAGCAATGCCAAATTATTCTGGCAAGAAATCACTCTTTTGACAATAAGGTTGCAGGAAATTAATATCACTGAGGGAAATCCACCCTAGCCTTTGGTGATACTTCTGTTGAATTGGCAATAATTTTACAACCCAGCATGCATTCAAGTCAGAAGCTGTAGGGCAGAGACCAAACTATCTGGGGCAGCTGAGTTCTATTGGATACCATCCAGACCCTGGGGCCATTTTGCTGCTTCAAACTGCCATTTGCCTGAGGTAACAAAGGGAGAACTTTATTAAAATATCTAGCATTTTCTACATATGTAGCTCATGAAATCTTCAATAAAAAGATCTCAGGAGAAAAAAACACTAATGACAAAGATCAAAGCTTTATCATAGCCATTGGGCTCCCTGACATCATAGCATAGCAGTTTTGCTATGTCTGGTTAGTCCAACACACAGTCTCTTTCTTATGAATGTGTTCATTTGTTCCATTCTTTTATACGAGGGCAATTCGGAAATAAACCTCCATTTGGTTATCAATGACAGACACTTGCAGATGCAAAACTTGTATTATACATATTAGAAAACTACAACATTACATTACTTTTCAACATAATTGCCATTCAAATTGAGGCACTTGTCATAACGTCTTACAAGGTTTGAAATTCCTTCTGCAAAATAGAATCTCCCACCTGGGAATGAAGCCACCCTGTAACAGCATCGTGAACCCATTCAGTGTGTTTTATGCTCCTCAGAAAGGAGTTTTGGTACCCAACGAGCACAGAACTTGCGGTATCCCAAATTTTCTGTCACTACCTCGTACAAAACAGTCCGAGAAATTTGGGGAAAGTGTAAAGAAAGTGCAGATATTGTGAACCGACAGACTTCACAAACCTTTTTGTCAACTTCCTGCACCACATCACTGACTACAGATGGGTGGCCACTTCTTGCCTCATTGTGCATGTCAGTTCATCCATCTTTAAACATGTGACACCACTGACGTACGACACCTTCACTCATCGCATTTGGTCCATAAACATTACACAGTTCGCAATGAATCACAGCTACCAAAAGGTTTTTTTGCACACAGGAATCGTATTACTGCACGCACTTCACATTTGGAGGGATTTTCTATAGCAGGGTTCATTTTCAATTGATCTAGCGGACGAGTCAAATGCAACACAACCTTCTCCTTCCACTCCTCACTGCCTGCTGAACACACGGCGCCAAAGGACATGCGTCACTATTTCTTGCACATGCTCAAACTGTTGTGATTCAGTGTCAGCCTGTGGTTTCAGCAGCTGAGTCGGACAATTCTGAAGAGGAGGAGGAGGAGGGGTTTGGAGAGCCTTTGGTGTCAGAGGAAGGTTCTGATGCACCGCAGAACTCTCAGCCAGGCCCCTCCCGTCTTGTTCCTCCTCAGACCCAGCTGTGTGAGCCTGAAAGATTGGAAGAAGACGATCCACAGCTGGCTCTGTTCAGGGACGCTAGGAGCAGGAGGCAATCTAGCAGAACTGATCAAAGGAAAGCAATGAGGCAACTCAGGAGAAGGCAATGAGAAGCCATGCCTTGAGACTGCTGTTTAAAAGGGGAATGTGTGGGAGGTGCTGGTTGCTGAAGGCAACCTTTTGAAGAGCTTCTGATAAAGTCTTGGTCTGTATTTGTTTAACGTTTGTTTCAACTTTTTTGTTTAGCTTTTGCAAATAAATTTGGTTGGATTAGTTCCAGCCTATTGAATATAAAAAGGGGTTGTCCCTGACATTCCAACAGGGCCGGTCATAGGCTGGAACACAAACTGAGGTTTTTCCCCCGAATTACTCTTGTATATAGTACTGTCCCTCTCCTGAGATTTCAGGAAATTTATAAGCATAAAGTGGTATAAAAGTAATTTGAAAATATTTGTTTGTTTCCCAGTGGCTAACCTGACAATGGTAGGAAAAAAACTAGAATAGGAGGCAGGAAAATTAGGTATTGATGAAATGTTTCTGGTTTATACTGGCTGAATAAAGTTCTTCTTGTTGCTGTTGTTATTACAGTATTATTTTTGTTATGTACTGGGCTTTTTGAGGAAATACCATGTGGGTTGCTGGAGCAGCTAACGGCTCTCCAGCAACCCAGACTACAACTCCTGTGCTGCAGTTGGCTATCTCCAGGCGGCAATGGTTGATTCAAACCTATTGGCTGCCGCCTAGGGGCTAGTCTATATACAGTATTGCGGCTAGTTGCAGCCATTTCCCCAGTACAGTCATTGCACGAAATAAACAATGAGTTACTCTGTACTCCATTCTGCGTCTTCATTCCTGTGCCAAAGAACCCACTATTTAACAATTTTACCCTACATTATTTATATATAGCTCAAGGCAGCAAGCATACCTAATTCACCTACCTCCTATTCTAGTTGTTTTCCTACCATAGTCAGGTTAATTGGACAGCCACTGGGCAACAAACAAATATTTACAAATTTTTATTTCAGTGACACCCGTTTCCTTCCCATAAGGCACCTTGGTCACCTAATAAGAAGATTTGAGAAGGATTTTTTTCCTTCCTTTTGCTGGTTTCCTCCACTTGCTAAAATCTATTGCAGTGTTTCGTAACCTTGGCAACTTGACAATGTGTAGACTTCAACTCTCAGAATTGCTGGCTGGGGAGTTCTGGGAGTTGAAGTCCACATATATTGCCAAGGTTTAGAAACACCAATATATTGGGAAATGGCTGTTGTGCCCCCAACTTTTCCATTTTGGTTAGGACACTGAGCTTGTCGATCAGAAGGTTGGCAGTTTGGCAGGTTGAATCCTGAGTGCCGTGTAACAGAGTGAGTGCCTGTTACTCGTCCCAGCTTCTGCCAACCTAGCAGTTCGAAAGCACATAAAAATGCAAGTAGAGAAATAGGGACCACTACGGTGGGAAGGTAACAGTGTTCTGTGCGCCTTTGGCGTCTAGTCATTCCGGCCACATGACCATGGAGATGTCCTCAGACAAGCGCTGGCTCTTCGGCTTTGAAACAGAGATGAGCACCGGTCCCTAGAGTTGGAAATGACTAGCACGCATGTGCAGGGGAACCTTTAACTTTACCTTTTAATGTCTGCTGCAAAGAGTACAGAGGCTGGACAGTTTCTGAGCTACATAGCAAGCATCCTGCACTGAGCAAGCCTTATGCCCTTCTGGCCAAAAAAGAAATGGAATAGGGTAATTCTCCTTTAGGCCTGGTTGAAGTGGTGGGATTCAGCCAATTTGAGCCACTTCAGCAGAACCGGTAGCTAATTGTTTGTTGTCAAGGCCCAGAATGGATTTCCGGAAGCAGCATCCACAGAGAGAATCAGTTGTTCACATATTTGAATCCCACCAATGCCTGGTTGACTTTTAGAGCATCCAAGGCTAACATTCTTCAACCACCCTGGTAAGAAGTGAGGCATCGAAATCCCTGGATCAGCCCTTTAAACTGATCTGTGACAGAGCTGGGATGGGTTTGCCTTAAAAAAAAAATTAAAACTGATAATAATGCAAAAGGTGCTCGCACTTAGCTAATGTATTAAGTTTGTTTGAACTCCCTAATTATATTTCTGCCCTTATTTCTTCATGCCCTTGATAGGAAAAAGGAGTATACCAAGATTACAGAACTGTATCAAAACAAACCTGTGGTTATGTTTTATTTTAATTGCTGGCTTTGTTGATTCTGCTGCTCAACTTGTGCAAATTTGTTTACCCGGTGCATGGGCTTACTCCATGCATTTAATCCATTCTTACAAGGAGGTATTTCATGAGCTTCATGACATACTTTTAGAACATCCTCATTCAAGCAGCTGCACTACTGTTTTCATAATTTGAGCCAACAGAGAAAATAGACACAATCAACTGGAGACTGAGGACAAGAATTACTGAAATACAGAAAAACGTTTTATGAGGTCAAATTGTTTGTCCATCCGGTCCAAGCTTTTTTCTGCTTCGAATAGCAGAGACGTCTTTGATATGATCTGCTTAAACACAATTTCTTTTTTAACAACAGAAGATGTCAAAAATTAAATCTATTTTTTCCCATGCAAAGCGAATTTTGTACCATAGAATTATAGCCCCTCTCCTATGTTCTTTTGCACAAGAGGAAATTATAGGTCCAACTATATCTCATTATAGATAATAACTGTGCTCGAAAAATGTGTCGAAAACTACAAACTTTTGGGATAAAAAAAAACCATCCTAGCATTTTCCTGCAGATCTTCTTTTCAGATCAATGAATGCCTTTTCACACAATCAAATGAACCAACTGGGTCCGACTGAATGGTTTTCATGTCTCCATTAATTGTGTCCTGCCACTTTTGGTCTCCTTTGTGGGCATGTTTGACATTAAAGTGGTAGTTGATGCAAGTGATGGTCTGAAGTGCTGCTTATAAAACAAAGTCATGCCACTATAGCTGTTTTTCCCCACATTTTCTCTGTTATTGCTCTGGACTGTATTATTGCTGACATGATCAAAAAAGGAAATAACTAATGACCAAATGGGCATGCACATCTGCATGGCATATAAAGGGTTAATCGTCTCCATTAGATGGTGGAGATGCTTGGGCTAATCTCTAGAGAATCTTCTTGATATTGAAGCCCATCCTGAATTGGTTAAGATGTGGGGTTTTTCCCATTTACAGACATAGCATTGCAGTTTTTCCCTGGTGGCACCTGTAAGCAGAACATCAGCAGCATAGAGAGAGGCCCTGGATGCAGGTGTGATGCAGGTCTCA
Source organism: Vipera ursinii (assembly GCF_947247035.1). Lineage (NCBI taxonomy): Eukaryota > Metazoa > Chordata > Lepidosauria > Squamata > Viperidae > Vipera > Vipera ursinii. Next base: position 153,452,031 of record NC_139513.1, read on the forward strand.
CACGATGGTATCAATGACAAGAATGAACAACAATGATGATAATGCTGAGTCTTGGTGCATGCCAACTTTCATAGGAAAGGTGTCAGAATTGTCGGTGATGCATTTACAGGTAGTCCTTGACTTACATCCATTAATTTAGTGACTGTTTGACTAGGACACTACACGTGTCATAAATACATGTCAGTTGCCATGCATCTGAATTCTGATCACATGACTATGGGGATGCTACAATGGTCATCATGGTGAAAAAGTTACATTGCAAGTTTGACACCCCTGTCTTAACCAATTCAATATGGGCTTCAGTATCAAGAACACTGGGGTTATGTAATCATCTTTTGCAACCTTCTGGCAAGCACATTTAGTGGCAAGCCAGATTCACTTAACACTCATGTTATTAACTTAACAACTGCAATGATTCACTTAACGACTCTGACAAGATAGGTTATAAAATGGGGCAAAACTCACTTAACAACTGTCTCACTTAGCACAGAAATTTTGGGCTCAATTGGGGTCATAAGTTGAGAACTACCTTTACACAGCCCTGGTTCACCCCACTGAAAATGGCAAATGCAGTTAACATATCACCATTGTAAAGGATTTGTCCTGTCATTTTGTCATGGAGCAGCTGAATCAAGTTCGCAAATTTCCTTGGGCATCTATAGCAGTGGTGGACAACTATGACCTCTTTATGACCTGTGGACTTCAACTCCAACATGGTTGGCTCAGGAATTCTGGGAGTTGAAGTCCATGGATGGTAAAGGGGCCATAACTGCCTACCCCTGATCTATATTATCTCAAGATGATCCAGAGAGCTTCCCTATCTACAGTGCCAGATGCCTTTGTCAAGTCAATAAAGGCACGTTCTGGACCTGTCTTCTGGCAAATATGTTTACTATATAGCCAAAATATGTTTACTATATGGCCAAAAGCCATTATGAGCTTCCAGGAAGTTGCTTTCTAAGATGGTAGCAAGTCTGTTCAGGACAATGCTGGCAAAACACTTGCTTGGAATGGACAGTAGTGAGATATCCCTATAGTTTGCTTCTCTTGCTTTTATAAAAAGTTGCAAAGGGGGCATCACAACATTTTTCAGGCATCTTTTCTGTAAATCAGATACCTTCCAAAAAGTCTTGGAACACCTGCAAAGCATTTGGATCCAGGACTTAGTTGATCCCAGACAAATATCCATAATGTAAAAGACACAGATTAACATTTTAAAAAGTAGAAACACATAATCATGGGCCCATGAGTCAAGAGTATTGCTAAATATTTTCTATGATGCAAACAAAAATATTTGATCTTTGCTTACTTGTAGCTTAGTGATAACCCACACACTCCTGCCCACTAACAGGTGTGGTGAAGAATCTTCCAAAGTTTCTCTAACCTATCTTTCTGTCTTGTATAAACCACAAATTCTTGTGTTTTTTCCTCCTGGAACATGATTTGTTTAGGATTTATTTTCCTACGGTAATATGTTCAAGGCAGAAGAAGCTAGTATCCCCGATTTGTACAACCCTGGAAATTCAATTAAACAGGCAGAAAACAGTGAGCATGACTAGGCTCATTTCCCAGTTGAAGCTTAGCTTATCGTAATGTGCAAACACCAACATAATATTCAATTTTCCATCTTGTCAATGACACAAGCACATTTCTTCTCGATTTGCTCTTGTTCTTCTTTGTGAACATTCTGAATCACAGGGTCAGTTTCAAGTTTAAGTGGTGCTGGCAGACCTGGATTAATGATCCCTTCTTGAATGCCACTCAGCAGACAGCTACAAAAGCCGAGATCATGTTGACCACTACCAAAGTTGCCATTGTCTCATCCAGTCCCAGCAAACCCACCCAAAGAAAGCCCAGGGCCACCACCAAATGAACTTGCATTTGTATCCATGGGAAGCCCCTCCTGGAAAGCATAATTGGGAAATGCTTATTGTCCCCACTACAATTTTGGAGACTTCTGCTATATTAAAGCCAGAGTTTCTACTTACTCCTCTCCTGCTTTTACAGCTTGGAGAGGTTCAATTACTTCTATCCCATCCAGAAATAATGATAGGGTCAGGACCTAACCCCATCCTTCTTCCTAAAGCCTTTGCATTCAATTGTCAATTCTGCATTGTGATGGTAGCAGCCCATAAAGAGATATGCAGATCTATAGCCAATCCATGAAGTGATCCTTTATATATGACCACCCAAAGTAGACTTGGTTGGACAAGTGAAAGGAAAGCAATTCAAAGTATCATAGGCTTTGTTTGGCACCATCCCATTTTTATTGAAACCCACTACACGTTGCATTTACCCTTAACTTTCTTCGGGATTACCTCACCCTCATATCTAGCAGTACTTCACAAATATTTTAACTTCAAGGAACTTTCTCTGTATAATTAAACTGAGTTAATAGGTATTAAATTTGACAACAATAAATCTTTTAAAAAGCTTTGAAACATCCTTTTAATTGATTTTCTGCAATGCAGTCAGCCTGGACAGGTTTGACGAGTAATCTATGGGAATGGAGAACAATTTATGGCATTGATGTCTCTAGCCTCTCCTTCCCAAGGAACATAGTAAGAATTCCTGTCCCGATTTTGAAATTTTTGGTCGGAGATAGTGATCATTAGAGGTGGAATGGCATATTTTTAAAGCAGCTTAACAACAAATAATAGAAATGTTTTCAGGACTCGGGGTTTAGAGAACATGGGATGTGTATACAAAATAAGGAGGGATGCGGTGGCTCAGTGGGTTAGGACGCTGAGCTTGTCGATCAGAAGGTCGGCAGTTTGGCGGGTCGAATTCCCGAGTGCCGCGTAACAGAGTGAGCACCTGTTACTCGGCCCAGCTTCTGCCCACATAGCAGTTAGAAAGCACGTAAAAATGCAAGTAGAAAAATAGGGACCGCTACGGTGGGAAGGTAACAGCATTCTGTGAGCCTTTGGCATCTAGTCATGCTGGCCACATGACCATGGAGATGTCCTCGGACAAGCGCTGGCTCTTCGGCTTTGAAACGGAGATGAGCACCGGCCCCTAGAGTCGGAAACGATTAGCACGCATGTGCGGGGGAACCTTTACCTTTATACAAAATAAAAGGAAGGGCATAAACCAAATCTGTCAGTCAGATTATTCACAGCAAGAAGGTTATTGATGACAGGTTTTGCTTAACATCAGATCATACTCTGGCTCTTAGGCCATTATAATACATAATATAATACAACCGGAGGGGGGGGGAAGCAGGCACAGGAAACAGATTGGTAGGGAAATTTCAAAGGAGACTGGCCAGCCTCAAATATCTTCCATAAACAAATAGATGAAACTGCTGAGTTACTACACAACGATTCGTCCAAGATATTTGTCAGCCTGCAGATAAAATGAAACACTTTTTAACTGGTTTATTCAAATAGTTCTAAGCAGAGAGGGTCAGGGATTTTTGTGCCCAGGAGGTGAATTTTTTTTTTTGACCCAAATGTAAAAACGGACGCCAGAATTAGATTCAGGGTTGAATTTCACGCTTAAAAATGGTGTTTTTCATAGATTTTAAAAATCAAGGTTTTTTGGTGTCCGGGGAAGAAAATTCCTGATGCCGGGGTCAGGGATTTTTGTACCCAGGAGGTGAAATTTTTTTTTGACCCAAATGTAAAAACCGATTCCAGAATGAGGTTCGGGGTTGAATTTCATCCTTAAAAATGGTGTTTTTTATAGTTTTTGTAAATGAACATTTTTGGGGTGTCCGGTGGACAAAATTCCTCAGTGTCAGAGATTTTTGTGCCCAGGAGGAGATTTTTTTTTTGACCCAAATGTAAAAACGGACGCCAGAATTAGATTCGGGGTTGAATTTCATCCTTGAAAATGGTGTTTTTCATAGTTTTTGTAAATGAACATTTTTGGGGTGTCCGGACAAGAAAATTCCTGATGCCGGGGTCAGGGATTTTTGTGCCCAAGAGGTGATTTTTTTTTTTGACACAAATGTAAAAACGGATGCCAGAATTAGATTCGGGGTTGAATTTCATCCCTAAAGTGATGTTTTTTATACTTTTAAAAAATCAAGTATTTTTTGGTGTCCGGGCAAGAAAATTCCTGATGCCGGGGTCAGGGATTTTTGTGCCCAAGAGGTGAATTTTTTTTTTTGACACAAATGTAAAAACCGAGGCCAGTATGAGATTCGGGGTTGAATTTCATCCTTAGAAATGGTGTTTTTTATAGATTTTAAAAATCAAGATTTTTTGGTGTCTGGGGAAGGAAATTCCTGATGCCGGGGTCAGGGATTTTTGTGCCCAGGAGGTGAATTTTTTTTTTTACCCAAATCCAAAAATGGATACCAGAATGAGGTTCGGGGTTGAATTTCACGCTTAAAAATGGTGTTGTTTATAGATTTTAAAAATCAAGGTTTTTTGGTGTCCGGGGAAGAAAATTCCTGATGCCGGGGTCAGGGATTTTTTTTGCCCAGGAGGTGAAAAATATTTTTTGACCCAAATGTAAAAACCGATTCCAGAATGAGGTTCGGGGTTGAATTTCATCCTTAAAAATGGTGTTTTTGATAGTTTTTGTAAATGAACATTTTTGGGGTGTCCGGGGAAGAAAATTCCTGATGCCGGGGTCAGGGATTTTTGTGACCAGGAGGTGAAATTTTTTTTTTACCCAAATCTAAAAATGGATACCAGAATGAGGTTCGGGGTTGAATTTCACGCTTAAAAATGGTGTTGTTTATAGATTTTAAAAATCAAGGTTTTTTGGTGTCCGGGGAAGAAAATTCCTGATGCCGGGGTCAGAGATTTTTGTGCCCAGGAGGTGAAATTTTTTTTTTTTACCCAAATGTAAAAACGGATGCCAGAATTAGATTCGGGGTTGAATTTCATCCTTGAAAATGGTGTTTTTCATAGTTTTTGTAAATGAACATTTTTGGGGTGTCCGGGGAAGAAAATTCCTGATGCCGGGGTCAGGGATTTTTGTGCCCAGGAGGTGAATTTTTTTTTTGACACAAATGTAAAAACCGAGGCCAGTATGAGATTCGGGGTTGAATTTCATCCTTAGAAATGGTGTTTTTTATAGATTTTAAAAATCAAGGTTTTTTGGTGTCCAGGGAAGAAAATTCGTGATGCCGGGGTCAGGGATTTTTGTGCCCAGGAAGTGATTTTTTTTTGACAGAAATGTAAAAACAGACACCAGAATTAGATTCGAGTTTTAATTTCATCCTTAAAAATGGTGTTTTTTATACTTTTTGTAAATGAAGATATTTTTGGTGTCCGGGGAAGGAAATTCCTGATGTCGGTGTCAGGGATTTTTGTGCCCAGGAGGTGAATTTTTTTTTTACCCAAATCTAAAAACGGATACCAGAATTACATTTGGGGTTGAATTTCATCCTTAAAAATGGTGTTTTTTATAGTTTTTGTAAATGAACATTTTTGGGGTGTCCGGTGGACAAAATTCCTCAGTGTCAGGGATTTTTGTGCCCAGGAGGAGATTTTTTTTTTTTACACAAATGTAAAAACGGACGCCAGAATTAGATTCGGGGTTGAATTTCATCCTTGAAAATGGTGTTTTTCATAGTTTTTGTAAATGAACATTTTTGGGGTGTCGGGGGAAGAAAATTCCTGATGCTGGGGTCAGAGATTTTTGTGCCCAGGAGGTGAAATTTTTTTTTGACCCAAATGTAAAAACGGATGCCAGAATTAGATTCGGGGTTGAATTTCATCCTTGAATATGGTGTTTTTCATAGTTTTTGTAAATGAACATTTTTGGGGTGTCCGGGGAAGAAAATTCCTGATGCCGGGGTCAGGGATTTTTGTGCCCAAGAGGTGATTTTTTTTTTTTTGACACAAATGTAAAAACGGATGCCAGAATTAGATTCGGGGTTGAATTTCATCCCTAAAGTGATGTTTTTTATACTTTTAAAAAATCAAGTATTTTTTGGTGTCCGGGCAAGAAAATTCCTGATGCCGGGGTCAGGGATTTTTTTTGCCCAATAGGTGAAAAAATTTTTTTGACCCAAATGTAAAAACAGACACTAGAATTAGATTCGAGGTTTAATTTCATCCTTAAAAATGGTGTTTTTTATAGTTTTTGTAAATGAAGATATTTTTGGTGTCTGGGGAAGGAAATTCCTGATGCCGGGGTCAGGGATTTTTGTGCCCAGGAGGTGAATTTTTTTTTTGACACAAATGTAAAAACCGAGGCCAGTATGAGATTCGGGGTTGAATTTCATCCTTAGAAATGGTGTTTTTTATAGATTTTAAAAATCAAGATTTTTTTGTGTCCGGGGAAGAAAATTCGTGATGCCGGGGTCAGGGATTTTTTTTGCCCAGGAGGTGAAAATTTTTTTTTGACCCAAATGTAAAAACAGACACTAGAATTAGATTCGAGGTTTAATTTCATCCTTAAAAATGGTGTTTTTTATAGTTTTTGTAAATGAAGATATTTTTGGTGTCTGAGGAAGGAAATTCCTGATGCCGGGGTCAGGGATTTTTGTGCCCAGGAGGTGAATTTTTTTTTTGACACAAATGTAAAAACCGAGGCCAGTATGAGATTCGGGGTTGAATTTCATCCTTAGAAATGGTGTTTTTTATAGATTTTAAAAATCAAGATTTTTTTGTGTCCGGGGAAGAAAATTCGTGATGCCGGGGTCAGGGATTTTTTTTGCCCAGGAGGTGAAAATTTTTTTTTGACCCAAATGTAAAAACAGACACTAGAATTAGATTCGTGGTTTAATTTCATCCTTAAAAATGGTGTTTTTTATAGTTTTTGTAAATGAAGATATTTTTGGTGTCTGAGGAAGGAAATTCCTGATGCCGGGGTCAGGGATTTTTGTGCCCAGGAGGTGAAATTTTTTTTGACCCAAATGTAAAAACCGATTCCAGAATTAGATTCGAGTTTTAATTTCATCCTTAAAAATGGTGTTTTTTATACTTTTTGTAAATGAAGATATTTTTGGTGTCCGGGGAAGGAAATTCCTGATGTCGGTGTCAGGGATTTTTGTGCCCAGGAGGTGAATTTTTTTTTTTGCCCAAATCTAAAAACGGATACCAGAATTACATTTGGGGTTGAATTTCATCCTTAAAAATGGTGTTTTTTATAGTTTTTGTAAATGAACATTTTTGGGGTGTCCGGTGGACAAAATTCCTCAGTGTCAGGGATTTTTGTGCCCAGGAGGAGATTTTTTTTTTTTACACAAATGTAAAAACGGACGCCAGAATTAGATTCGGGGTTGAATTTCATCCTTGAAAATGGTGTTTTTCATAGTTTTTGTAAATGAACATTTTTGGGGTGTCGGGGGAAGAAAATTCCTGATGCTGGGGTCAGAGATTTTTGTGCCCAGGAGGTGAAATTTTTTTTTGACCCAAATGTAAAAACGGATGCCAGAATTAGATTCGGGGTTGAATTTCATCCTTGAATATGGTGTTTTTCATAGTTTTTGTAAATGAACATTTTTGGGGTGTCCGGGGAAGAAAATTCCTGATGCCGGGGTCAGGGATTTTTGTGCCCAAGAGGTGATTTTTTTTTTTTGACACAAATGTAAAAACGGATGCCAGAATTAGATTCGGGGTTGAATTTCATCCCTAAAGTGATGTTTTTTATACTTTTAAAAAATCAAGTATTTTTTGGTGTCCGGGCAAGAAAATTCCTGATGCCGGGGTCAGGGATTTTTTTTGCCCAATAGGTGAAAAATTTTTTTTGACCCAAATGTAAAAACAGACACTAGAATTAGATTCGAGGTTTAATTTCATCCTTAAAAATGGTGTTTTTTATAGTTTTTGTAAATGAAGATATTTTTGGTGTCTGGGGAAGGAAATTCCTGATGCCGGGGTCAGGGATTTTTGTGCCCAGGAGGTGAATTTTTTTTTTGACACAAATGTAAAAACCGAGGCCAGTATGAGATTCGGGGTTGAATTTCATCCTTAGAAATGGTGTTTTTTATAGATTTTAAAAATCAAGATTTTTTTGTGTCCGGGGAAGAAAATTCGTGATGCCGGGGTCAGGGATTTTTTTTGCCCAGGAGGTGAAAATTTTTTTTTGACCCAAATGTAAAAACAGACACTAGAATTAGATTCGAGGTTTAATTTCATCCTTAAAAATGGTGTTTTTTATAGTTTTTGTAAATGAAGATATTTTTGGTGTCTGAGGAAGGAAATTCCTGATGCCGGGGTCAGGGATTTTTGTGCCCAGGAGGTGAATTTTTTTTTTGACACAAATGTAAAAACCGAGGCCAGTATGAGATTCGGGGTTGAATTTCATCCTTAGAAATGGTGTTTTTTATAGATTTTAAAAATCAAGATTTTTTTGTGTCCGGGGAAGAAAATTCGTGATGCCGGGGTCAGGGATTTTTTTTGCCCAGGAGGTGAAAATTTTTTTTTGACCCAAATGTAAAAACAGACACTAGAATTAGATTCGTGGTTTAATTTCATCCTTAAAAATGGTGTTTTTTATAGTTTTTGTAAATGAAGATATTTTTGGTGTCTGAGGAAGGAAATTCCTGATGCCGGGGTCAGGGATTTTTGTGCCCAGGAGGTGAAATTTTTTTTGACCCAAATGTAAAAACCGATTCCAGAATTAGATTCGAGTTTTAATTTCATCCTTAAAAATGGTGTTTTTTATACTTTTTGTAAATGAAGATATTTTTGGTGTCCGGGGAAGGAAATTCCTGATGTCGGTGTCAGGGATTTTTGTGCCCAGGAGGTGAATTTTTTTTTTGCCCAAATCTAAAAACGGATACCAGAATTACATTTGGGGTTGAATTTCATCCTTAAAAATGGTGTTTTTTATAGTTTTTGTAAATGAACATTTTTGGGGTGTCCGGTGGACAAAATTCCTCAGTGTCAGGGATTTTTGTGCCCAGGAGGAGATTTTTTTTTTGACACAAATGTAAAAACCGAGGCCAGTATGAGATTCGGGGTTGAATTTCATCCTTAGAAATGGTGTTTTTTATAGATTTTAAAAATCAAGATTTTTTGGTGTCTGGGGAAGGAAATTCCTGATGCCGGGGTCAGGGATTTTTGTGCCCAGGAGGTGAAATTTTTTTTTTACCCAAATCCAAAAATGGATACCAGAATGAGGTTCGGGGTTTAATTTCACGCTTAAAAATGGTGTTGTTTATAGATTTTAAAAATCAAGGTTTTTTGGTGTCCGGGGAAGAAAATTCCTGATGCCGGGGTCAGGGATTTTTTTTGCCCAGGAGGTGAAAAATATTTTTTGACCCAAATGTAAAAACCGATTCCAGAATGAGGTTCGGGGTTGAATTTCATCCTTAAAAATGGTGTTTTTGATAGTTTTTGTAAATGAACATTTTTGGGGTGTCCGGGGAAGAAAATTCCTGATGCCGGGGTCAGGGATTTTTGTGACCAGGAGGTGAAATTTTTTTTTTACCCAAATCTAAAAATGGATACCAGAATGAGGTTCGGGGTTGAATTTCACGCTTAAAAATGGTGTTGTTTATAGATTTTAAAAATCAAGGATTTTGGTGTCCGGGGAAGAAAATTCCTGATGCCGGGGTCAGAGATTTTTGTGCCCAGGAGGTGAATTTTTTTTTTTTACCCAAATGTAAAAACGGACGCCAGAATTAGATTCGGGGTTGAATTTCATCCTTGAAAATGGTGTTTTTCATAGTTTTTGTAAATGAACATTTTTGGGGTGTCCGGTGGACAAAATTCCTCAGTGTCAGGGATTTTTGTGCCCAGGAGGAGATTTTTTTTTTTGACACAAATGTAAAAACGGACGCCAGAATTAGATTCGGGGTTGAATTTCATCCTTGAAAATGGTGTTTTTCATAGTTTTTGTAAATGAACATTTTTGGGGTGTCCGGGGAAGAAAATTCCTGATGTCAGTGTCAGGGATTTTTGTGCCCAGGAGGTGAAATTTTTTTTTGACCCAAATGTAAAAACAGACGCCAGAATTAGATTCGGGGTTGAATTTCATCCTTGAAAATGGTGTTTTTCATAGTTTTTGTAAATGAACATTTTTGGGGTGTCCGGGGAAGAAAATTCCTGATGCCGGGGTCAGGGATTTTTGTGCCCAGGAGGTGAAATTTTTTTTTTACCCAAATGTAAAAACGGACGCCAGAATTAGATTCGGGGTTGAATTTCATCCTTGAAAATGGTGTTTTTCATAGTTTTTGTAAATGAACATTTTTGGGGTGTCCGGGGAAGAAAATTCCTGATGCCGGGGTCAGGGATTTTTGTGCCCAGGAGGTGAATTTTTTTTTTGACACAAATGTAAAAACCGAGGCCAGTATGAGATTCGGGGTTGAATTTCATCCTTAGAAATGGTGTTTTTTATAGATTTTAAAAGTCAAGATTTTTTTGTGTCCGGGGAAGAAAATTCGTGATGCCGGGGTCAGGGATTTTTTTTGCCCAGGAGGTGAAAATTTTTTTTTGATCCAAATGTAAAAACAGACACTAGAATTAGATTCGAGGTTTAATTTCATCCTTAAAAATGGTGTTTTTTATAGTTTTTGTAAATGAAGATATTTTTGGTGTCTGGGGAAGGAAATTCCTGATGCCGGGGTCAGGGATTTTTGTGCCCAGGAGGTGAAATTTTTTTTGACCCAAATGTAAAAACCGATTCCAGAATGAGGTTCGGGGTTGAATTTCATCCTTAAAAATGGTGTTTTTTATAGTTTTTGTAAATGAACATTTTTGGGGTGTCCGGTGGACAAAATTCCTGATGTCAGTGTCAGGGATTTTTGTGCCCAGGAGGTGAAATTTTTTTTTGACCCAAATGTAAAAACGGACGCCAGAATTAGATTCGGGGTTGAATTTCATCCTTGAAAATGGTGTTTTTCATAGTTTTTGTAAATGAACATTTTTGGGTTGTCCGGGGAAGAAAATTCCTGATGCCGGGGTCAGAGATTTTTGTGCCCAGGAGGTGAATTTTTTTTTTTTTACCCAAATGTAAAAACGGACGCCAGAATTAGATTCGGGGTTGAATTTCATCCTTGAAAATGGTGTTTTTCATAGTTTTTGTAAATGAACATTTTTGGGGTGTCCGGGGAAGAAAATTCGTGATGCCGGGGTCAGGGATTTTTCTGCTCAGGAGGTGAATTTTTTTTTTTGACACAAATGTAAAAACCGAGGCCAGTATGAGATTCGGGGTTGAATTTCATCCTTAGAAATGGTGTTTTTTATAGATTTTAAAAGTCAAGATTTTTTTGTGTCCGGGGAAGAAAAATTCGTGATGCCGGGGTCAGGGATTTTTTTTGCCCAGGAGGTGAAAAATTTTTTTTGATCCAAATGTAAAAACAGACACTAGAATTAGATTCGAGGTTTAATTTCATCCTTAAAAATGGTGTTTTTTATAGTTTTTGTAAATGAAGATATTTTTGGTGTCCGGGGAAGGAAATTCCTGATGTCGGTGTCAGGGATTTTTGTGCCCAGGAGGTGAATTTTTTTTTTTGCCCAAATCTAAAAACGGATACCAGAATTACATTTGGGGTTGAATTTCATCCTTAAAAATGGTGTTTTTTATAGTTTTTGTAAATGAAGATATTTTTGGTGTCTGGGGAAGGAAATTCCTGATGCCGGGGTCAGGGATTTTTGTGCCCAGGAGGTGAAATTTTTTTTGACCCAAATGTAAAAACCGATTCCAGAATGAGGTTCGGGGTTGAATTTCATCCTTAAAAATGGTGTTTTTTATAGTTTTTGTAAATGAACATTTTTGGGGTGTCCGGTGGACAAAATTCCTGATGTCAGTGTCAGGGATTTTTGTGCCCAGGAGGTGAAATTTTTTTTTGACCCAAATGTAAAAACGGACGCCAGAATAAGATTCGGGGTTGAATTTCATCCTTGAAAATGGTGTTTTTCATAGTTTTTGTAAATGAACATTTTTGGGGTGTCCGGGGAAGAAAATTCCTGATGCCGTGGTCAGAGATTTTTGTGCCCAGGAGGTGAATTTTTTTTTTTTACCCAAATGTAAAAACGGACGCCAGAATTAGATTCGGGGTTGAATTTCATCCTTGAAAATGGTGTTTTTCATAGTTTTTGTAAATGAACATTTTTGTGGTGTCGGGGGAAGAAAATTCCTGATGCTGGGGTCAGAGATTTTTGTGCCCAGGAGGTGAAATTTTTTTTTTGACCCAAATGTAAAAACGGATGCCAGAATTAGATTCGGGGTTGAATTTCATCCTTGAATATGGTGTTTTTCATAGTTTTTGTAAATGAACATTTTTGGGGTGTCCGGGGAAGAAAATTCCTGATGCCGGGGTCAGGGATTTTTGTGCCCAAGAGGTGATTTTTTTTTTTGACACAAATGTAAAAACGGATGCCAGAATTAGATTCGGGGTTGAATTTCATCCCTAAAGTGATGTTTTTTATACTTTTAAAAAATCAAGTATTTTTTGGTGTCCGGGCAATAAAATTCCTGATGCCGGGGTCAGGGATTTTTGTGCCCAGGAATGATTTTTTTTTTTTTGACACAAATGTAAAAACCGAGGCCAGTATGAGATTCGGGGTTGAATTTCATCCTTAGAAATGGTGTTTTTTATAGATTTTAAAAATCAAGATTTTTTTGTGTCCGGGGAAGAAAATTCGTGATGCCGGGGTCAGGGATTTTTTTTGCCCAGGAGGTGAAATTTTTTTTTTGACCCAAATGTAAAAAAAGACACTAGAATTAGATTCGAGGTTTAATTTCATCCTTAAAAATGGTGTTTTTTATAGTTTTTGTAAATGAAGATATTTTTGGTGTCTGGGGAAGGAAATTCCTGATGCCGGGGTCAGGGATTTTTGTGCCCAGGAGGTGAATTTTTTTTTTGACACAAATGTAAAAACTGAGGCCAGTATGAGATTCGGGGTTGAATTTCATCCTTAGAAATGGTGTTTTTTTATAGATTTTAAAAATCAAGATTTTTTGGTGTCCGGGGAAGGAAATTCCTGATGCCAGGGTCAGGGATTTTTGTGCCCAGGAGGTGAATTTTTTTTTTACCCAAATCTAAAAACGGATACCAGAATGAGGTTCGGGGTTGAATTTCATCCTTAAAAATGGTGTTGTTTATAGATTTTAAAAATCAAGGTTTTTTGGTGTCCGGGGAAGAAAATTCCTGATGCCGGGGTCAGGGATTTTTTTTGCCCAGGAGGTGAAAAATATTTTTTGACCCAAATGTAAAAACAGACACCAGAATTATATTGGAGGTTTAATTTCATCCTTAAAAATGGTGTTTTTTTATAGTTTTTGTAAATGAAGATATTTTTGGTGTCTGGGAAAGGAAATTCCTGATGCCGGGGTCAGGGATTTTTGTGCCAAGGAGGTCAAATTTTTTTTGACCAAAATGTAAAAACCTATTCCAGAATGAGGTTCGGGGTTGAATTTCATCCTTAAAAATGGTGTTTTTTATAGTTTTTGTAAATGAACATTTTTGGGGTGTCCGGTGGACAAAATTCCTGATGTCGGTGTCAGGGATTTTTGTGCCCAGGAGGTGAATTTTTTTTTTTGACCCAAATGTAAAAACGGACGCCAGAATTCGATTCGAGTTTTAATTTCATCCTTAAAAATGGTGTTTTTTATACTTTTTGTAAATGCAGATATTTTTGGTGTCCGGGGAAGGAAATTCCTGATGCCGTGGTCAGGGATTTTTGTGCCCAGGAGGTGAAATTTTTTTTTACCCAAATCTAAAAATGGATAACAGAATGAGGTTCGGGGTTGAATTTCATGCTTAAAAATGGTGTTGTTTATAGATTTTAAAAATCAAGGTTTTTTGGTGTCCGGGGAAGAAAATTCCTGATGCCGGGGTCAGGGATTTTTGTGCCCAGGAGGTGAATTTTTTTTTTTTGACACAAATGTAAAAACCGAGGCCAGGATGAGATTCGGGGTTGAATTTCATCCTTAGAAATGGTGTTTTTTATAGATTTTAAAAATCAAGATTTTTTTGTGTCCGGGGAAGAAAATTCGTGATGCCGGGGTCAGGGATTTTTTTTGCCCAGGAGGTGAAATTTTTTTTTTGACCCAAATGTAAAAACAGACACTAGAATTAGATTCGATGTTTAATTTCATCCTTAAAAATGGTGTTTTTTATAGTTTTTGTAAATGAAGATATTTTTGGTGTCTGGGGAAGGAAATTCCTGATGCCGGGGTCAGGGATTTTTGTGCCCAGGAAGTGAAAATTTTTTTGACCCAAATGTAAAAACCGATTCCAGAATGAGGTTCGGAGTTGAATTTCACACTTAAAAATGGTGTTGTTTATAGATTTTAAAAATCAAGGTTTTTTGGGGTGTCCAGGGGACAAAATTACTGATACCGGCCGGTGTCAGGGATTTTTGTGCCCAGGAGGTGAAATTTTTTTTTTGACCCAAATGTAACAATGGATACCACAATTACATTCGGGGTTGAATTTCACGCTTAAAAATGGTGTTTTTCATAGATTTTAAAAATCAAGGTTTTTGGGTGTCCGGGGAAGAAAATTCGTGATGCCGGGGTCAGGGATTTTTGTGCCCAGGAGGTGAATTTTTTTTTTGACAGAAATGTAAAAACAGACACCAGAATTAGATTCGAGTTTTAATTTCATCCTTAAAAATGGTGTTTTTTATACTTTTTGTAAATGAAGATATTTTTGGTGTCCGGGGAAGGAAATTCCTGATGTCGGTGTCAGGGATTTTTGTGCCAAGGAGGTGAATTTTTTTTTTTACCCAAATCTAAAAACGGATACCAGAATTACATTTGGGGTTGAATTTCATCCTTAAAAATGGTGTTTTTTATAGTTTTTGTAAATGAACATTTTTGGGGTGTCCGGTGGACAAAATTCCTCAGTGTCAGGGATTTTTGTGCCCAGGAGGAGATTTTTTTTTTGACCCAAATGTAAAAACGGACGCCAGAATTAGATTCGGGGTTGAATTTCATCCTTGAAAATGGTGTTTTTCATAGTTTTTGTAAATGAACATTTTTGGGGTGTCGGGGGAAGAAAATTCCTGATGCCGGGGTCAGAGATTTTTGTGCCCAGGAGGTGAAATTTTTTTTTTGACCCAAATGTAAAAACGGATGCCAGAATTAGATTCGGGGTTGAATTTCATCCTTGAAAATGGTGTTTTTCATAGTTTTTGTAAATGAACATTTTTGGGGTGTCCGTGGAAGAAAATTCCTGATGCCGGGGTCAGGGATTTTTGTGCCCAAGAGATGATTTTTTTTTGACACAAATGTAAAAACGGATGCCAGAATTAGATTCGGGGTTGAATTTCATCCCTAAAGTGATGTTTTTTATAGTTTTAAAAAATCAAGTATTTTTTGGTGTCCAGGCAAGAAAATTCGTGATGCTGGGGTCAGGGATTTTTTTGGCCCAGGAGGTGAAAAAATTTTTATGACCCAAATGTAAAAACGGATACCAAAATTACATTCGGGGTTGAATTTCACGCTTAAAAATGGTGTTTTTTATAGATTTTAAAAATCAAGGGTTTTTTGTGTCCGGGGAAGAAAATTCATCTGCACTTTGTAGCTCTTCCGAACATAATTCTGAGGTATTCAGTCAATAGTTGCCACTGACATAATGCTGACCTTCAAACAAAAACTGAACAGGCTCAGCTACCCTGTCTAAATAATTGTGGTTAAAAACAAAGATGAAACTGAGTGAATGGAAATAAGGAAGTGACGCTTCCCTTCCTGCCTCTGCTTATTCTTGGGTTTGGTTTGGTTTTGTTCTTTAGCATTCTCTCCCAGTAAAATCAATAGAAGAAGATCCATTATTTCAACTCTGGAGCTGGAATTTAGAGCTTAGCAGTGTGCTTGAGGATGTCAGGGGAAGTCAAGAAGAGTTTATATCTAGTGCACTCAAAGAGCAACCTTCTTGTTGCTTTTTAATACAGTTTTAGATTTTTGGTTTTAGACTAATTATTGGTTGTGTCATTTAGAAATTGATGTGTTATTAGTATTCTTTTACAAATCTGTGATTTATTCATTGAAAATTTACTTGTGCAAATTAAAAGCAGGTTTATTAGCACACTATTTTTTTAAAAAAACAAAACAAGAAATTTGGCTGCTGTATGTATTTACGTATGCATAAGTGTATATTTGGCTCATTCATATACCCCATTTGCCCTAATTAGAAGATACTCCACAAAGTGACAAGAGCATAGGCTCTCATCCTCATCCTCCCCTCTGAGAGTTCACTGTGAAGGCAGACTCCCCATCTTTTCCTACTCCTCTTCCGTTATGATCTTATACTTTGGCCCATTCAAGCCTTGCTGAGCAGTTGGTCTGCAGTGAATTGCTCAGAGGTGCAGCTTGCCTTTCTGCAGGTAGCTAACCTGAGGCTTCTTTAGACTTCCCCCTTAGTTCCAGATCTCTGATTCTTAACACCTGTTGACTTTTGGCAGCAACTCCAACGTGCCTACCTCTCTTACATGGCTGACAGAAGATGTAGGGAGAGATCGAGAGGAACCCGATCTCTTGTGTGCCAGCTCTCCTGGCATCGTAAAGATTCACTTTCCCTGAAGCTGGAGCAGGTGGGTCTTCACCACTACTCCACTGCGGGGTGAGGGTCTGTTTACTGCCAAGAAAACATGAATTAAGAGTAACAAAGGTGATTAGGGGACCGAAGGCTAAAAAATATGAAGAACAGTTGCAGGAACTGCCTAGTAGTTTAATTAAAAGAAGAACTAGAGGTGACATGATAGCAGTGTTCCAGTATCTCAGGGGCTGCCACAAAGAAGGGGGTGGGTCAACCTTTCTGCAAAGCACCTGAAGGCAGGACAAGAAGCAATAGGTGCAAACTAATCAAGGAGAGAAGCAACCTAGAACTAAGGAGAAACTTCCTGAGAGTTAGAACAATTAATCAGTGGAATGACTTGCTTTCAGAAGTTGCAGGTGCTCCAGTATTGGAAGTATTTAAGAAGAAATCAGGCAGCCATTTCCTGCTTGAGCAGGGGGTTGGACTAGAAGGCCTCCAGGGTCCCTTCTGACTCTGTTACTGTGGGGAGAAATGTAGCTGGGGGAGATGAGGAGGGGGGAAAAAGAAACAATCCCATGTGCCTGTTGACATCCAAGGAGGTTTTTCCCAGTCTTTCTCTCTTCTGGTGCAGAGAGATCTCCTGTCTGCTTTATTGCCAAAGCAGAGTAGGAGTTGGAAGAGTAGCCAGTCTTTCTGTAAGCTGGCATAGTTTCCCACCAGTTCTCACACTGGGTAGCAGCTGCAGTGCGGAAGAGCCCCTGGTTTTATATCAAGATCTGTTGTCCTTGAAATTGGGCAATAAGGTGCTCTCCAAGGAATGCTCTGTTGGGTTATATGAGCTAGCTTCCCCTTATTTTTCTGCAGATTAAGCAGAAAATGGGATTTCAGAAGTTTCAGCAAATTAAGTCATTCCCCACTTTCCAACCACACAGTCAGAATCACTTTCGAGTAACACCCAAATTTGTCACAATGTAATGAGTTGTCACTAAAACAAAGTGTAATATGATTTCCAACAAGCCGGTTTGGTCTAATGCAGGGGTAGGCAACCTTGGCTCTTTTATGACTCGTGGACTTCAACTCCCAGAATTCAGGGATTCTGGGAGTTGAAGTCCATGAGTCATAAAAGAGCTGAGGTTGCCTATACCTTGTCTAATGTATAAGGCACTAGGCTAGAAACTGTGAGCTCTAGTCCTGCCTTAGGCATGAAAACTGGTGGGTGTCTTTGAGTCAGTCGCTCTCATTCAGCCCAACCTACTTCACAGGGTGGTTGTTGTGGAGAAATAGGAGGAACAAGTATCAGGTACGTTTGGCTCCTGGAGTTATTTATAAAAATAATAAAGGTGGAATAAAAATAGATGGTGTCCCTCTCTCTGTCTGCTATACTCTCAATTGAAATATAAAAGGGTTCCCCTGCCCCTGTACCTCTGAGGCATGCTGGTGTAATTGAGTTCTCTGGCATTTATCCATAAGTGCTCCTTCATAATATCACTAAATATATGGCGAAAGAAGGGTGTGGTGGCAAAGGAATAGAATAGAACAAAGCTGGAAGGGACCTTGGAGGTCTTCTAGTCCAGCCCCCTGCTCAAGCAGGAGGACCTATACCATCTCAGACAAGTGATTGTCTAGTCTCTTCTTAAAAATCTCCAGTGATGGAGCCCCCACAATTTCTGGGGGTAAGCTGTTCCACTGGTTGATTGTCCTCACTGTCAGGAAGTTTCTTCTTAATTCCAGGTTGCTTCTCTCCTTGATCTGTTTCCAACCATTGTTTCTCGTCCTTCCCTCTGGTACTCTGGTGAACAACCTGACCCCCTCTGCCTTGTGACAGCCCCTCAGATACTGGAACACTGCTATCATGTCTCCCCTATTTCTCCTTTCCTTAAGATTAGCCAAACCAAGTCCCGCAGCCGTTCTTTATATGTTTTAGCCTCCAGGCCTTGGATCATCTTAGTTGCTCTTCTCTGAAGGTCTTAACATCTTTTTTGGTGATCAAAATGGGCTGCAGTATTCCAGGTGTGGTCTTACTAGGGCTTTGTAAAGCGGTACTAATCCTTCGCATGATCTTGATTCTATACTTCACATGATCTTGATCCTATTCTTGGGGACAGGTTAGCTGAAATCCCGGAAAAATGAATAAATGGTTGAAAGAGATTGATGGAACCCAGCTTTTGAGCATGAATCTTTGGAATCATCCAATGCTTTGAATTTACTAGTCTCATTGTGTCTCCACCTGTATTCTGAGCCACTTAAGGCATGACAAGTCTATCAGCCTGGAGGACTATTAAAAGAAACTACAGGAATGCAACCACCTCTGAAAAAACAACTATTCCGTGAAGGCCGTGTAGTAATTGAATCCACACCTTTCTTGCTGCTCTTTCTTTTGCTAATTTTAGCCATTTATTTTTATCGTCACGTCTGTGCCTTACATTCCTATCATTGTATCAGGATGATGGAAAAACTTAAATGCCAATTTCTGCCTCTTGCACACTCCAGAAGTACAATTAGTTCTTTTTAAAATAATCAATCTAGCCTTTCAGCCAGTCAGGAATCCAAGGTCTAGCCTGGGACACTGCAACCATCATAAATAGAAAAGATACTACAGGAATGTCCATTCTATCTCTTATCCTAGAACTCTCTGTACTCTGCAAGCAGCCCCAGAAAGGAAAGGCATCCACAGAATTTGATGAGGACAGGCTAATATTCTTGAGTTTCCTCCTAACTCCAGTGACCGGTGCTGAGTCTGCAAATTCTAATATGACCCTGGAAAGAAATGGCATGGCATTGTCCAGGGGGGGCCTGATCTTCTGAGCTGGTATGCACACTTCAAATTGTGAAAGCATATTATGGCCCTTCTCACAACATGGTTGCCGTTGTGAGTGCAATCAACTACAGATGTAATAATAATAATAATAATAATAATAATAATAATAATAATAATAATAATAATAATAATAATAATAATAATAATAATAATAATACCAAAGCATACAGTTGATTGATATCGCTGTACCAGGAGATGCCAGAGTCAAAGAAAAAGAACTGGAAAAAATTACAAAATACCGCGACCTGGCCATCAAAACTGTGCGATTATGGATGAAACGTGTAACAGTGATACCCATTGTCATTGGGGCACTGGAAACTATGTCCAAAAACTTTGCAAAATACATCAAGAAATTGCAGCTTCCTGCAATAACTCCAGCAAAGCTACAAAAACTGCTACTCGGAACATCTTACATTTTAAGAAGATACCTGGTTGATACCCAGGATGCTGGCAGCAACCCATGTCAACCGTTAATGCCAGTCAATTTGAGTGTTCAGTTGACTGAGGTTCATGTTCTATGAATAAAAGTTTTTTTATATAATAATAATAATAATCTGGAAGGGACCTTGGAGGACTTCTAGTCCAACTCCCTTGCTCAGGCAGGAAACCCTATACCAGGGGTAGGCAACCTTGGCTCTTTTATGACTCGTGGACTTCAACTCCCAGAATTCCTGAGCCAGCCATGCTGAGGGGAAAGGGAGAGTTTCCAAGCTGAGCCAAGCTGGCTCAGGAATTCTGGGAGTTGAAGTCCACGAGTCATAAAAGAGCCAAGGTTGCCTACCCCGCCCTATAACATTCATGTCAAACTCATGACGTCACATATCGCGACTTTTTCCCCATTGCTGGCAATGGGGTGGGTGTGGTTTCAGCATGATGCATCTGGCCCACAGGTGGGGAGTTTGACATGCCTGCCCTATACCATTTCAGACAAATGGTTGTCCAATCTCCTCTTAAAAACTTCCAGTGTTGGAGAATTCACAACTTCTGGAGGCAGATTGTTCCACTGATTAATTGTTCTCACTGTCAGGAAATTTCTCCTTAGTTCTAGGTTGCTTCTCTCTTTGGTTAGTTTCCATCCATTGCTTCTTGTCCTGCTTTCAGGTGCTTTGGAGAATAGCTTGACTCCCTCTTCTTTGTGGCAACCCCTGAGATATTGGAAGACTGCTATCATGTCACCCCTAGTCCTTCTCTTCATTAAACTAGACATACCCAATTCCAACAACCATGTTTTAGCCTCCAGTCCCCTAATCATCTTTATTGCTTTCTAGAGTCTCAACATCTTTTTTACAGCAGTAAAAAAATACTAAATACAGTATTCCAAGTGTGGCCTTCCTTATAAGGAAAGCTCTGGGCTGAAGCCACCCACCATTTGGGGTCTAGATGCTCAATGTCCATCATTTTAGAGACCAGAAGTGTTACCAAAAATTCATGTCATATGTTATGTACTGGGCTCATTAGTAATACCACGTGGGTTGCTGGAGCAGCTAATGGCTCTCCAGCAACCCAGACTACAAGTCTCCAGTGCTGCTATTGGCTATCCCTAGGCACAATGGTTGCTTCAAATCTATTGGCTGCCGCCTAGGGGCTAAACTATATATTGCAGCTAGTTGCAGCAATTTTTCCCAGTTCTGACTCTGCACAAAATAAACCATGAGTTTTCCTGTATTCAGTTGTCTCGTCTTCATTCCTGTGCCAAAGACCCTGCTACACAACATTGGTGATGAGGATGGGGTCATGCTTCCCTAAAAAGAGCTGAAGTCTACGAGGGAAAGGCAGCACACGCCAGAGGGAAAAGGCATTTCCCCCTCCCTTTCTCAAGGTCGGCTAGCAAGCTACGCTAGCGACCTCGTGCTCAGTGGACTCATTCACTAAGCCTGGGAAGCAGGATTTGGAAGAAACGCAGGAACCAGCAAAGACAGAATGCCGAAGGTCGGGAGACAGAGAATTCGACGTGAAGCACCCATAGGAGTGGCCATCCTATTTGTCACAGGTAGAAAATTACCTACGGGAAAATCAGATCGCGGAAGAAGGATTGAAGGCCACAACGCTACTCTGTCTGTGCGGCCCAACAACTTTTGATTTGGCTGAGAACCTATTCGCCCTGATACCGATGGAAGTGGTCTCCTACACATACCTCAAAAAGAAGATAACCGAACATATGCAGCCCAAGATGTCTGAAACGGCTTGGTGGTTCAAGTTCGACCAGAGAGTTCAGCAACCGGGCGAATGAGCTTCAGAATTTATAGCGGGCCTGAGTCAGGCCTCACACCTTTGCAAATTTTCAAACTACGAGACCGGCTCGTCTGCGGCCTACAGGAACAAACACTTCAGCAGAGACTCTTTGCCAGACAAAACTTAATGTTTTCAGAAGCACAAGACGAAGTAATGGCTGACAAAGCTGCCAGGGGCGCGGTTCAAATGGTACAGCCCGCCAAAACGACAAAGCATGAAGAAACAGTCCACCATGAGGACGCCAAATGCACCGAAGAATCTTCTGAGGAAGAAGAGCCTGAAATCAACAGACTCCAAAAGCAAACCAACGTGAAACACTGCAACAGCCAGCAGCGAGAGAACACTTACAAGGCAGTTCTCTTCCCTAGATGTAAAGGGTGCAGCGGCAACCATTTTTGCGCCGATTGCAGATTCCTATCAGCCACGTGCAGAGCTTGTGTAAGGACAGGCCACATAGCTGCAGTTTGCAGAGCCCACCAGCGAGACCGACCACCCAAGCACCAGTCGGAAAAACCAACTAGGAGAGGTACTGGGACCCAGGGTCCAGTTAGTGTGGGGTTTTTCAGAAGCCGCAGAAGCGTATGCCGCACCAGGGCTCGACGCCCCCTTAAACCTAAACTCAGACTCTTGGTAGAGCTACAAGGAGTACCATGTAAGATGGAATTGGACTCTGGCTCTACAGTCACCATTATTTCTCAAGACACCTTTAACTTTGTCTGTAGGTACAGTAACAACTGGGCCAAACTAAGGCCCTCAGACATAATCCTAACTGACTTTCAAAATGTTCAAGTTAAAGTTAAAGGAGAAGCCACTTTGACGGTAAAATTTAAGGGGTTTTTTGGGCACCTGGGTGTCATAGTAGTAGGGGGCCAGAGAACGAGTCTCATTGGACTTGATTGGTTTGATGCCTTAGGTATTCAGATTACTGGTATCAACCGGACACAAATTGCAGACCTCGCGTCAGTATGCGAAGACTATGAGGATGTTTTTGATTCAACCCTAGGAACATACACATGCCCGCCTATCTCATTTAAGCTAGATCCCAACGTAGTCACTCCTATAGTCACTCCACTTAAAGCCAACAGGGAAATTTGCATTTGCGCTGACTATAAATGCACTCTAAATAAAGCCCTCAAGCAACATGCTTACCTGGTCCCAGTGGTCAACCACATTTTAGCCTCCTTGCAAGGGGGTACTATTTTTGCTAAACTTGATTTAGCACAGGCCTATTAGCAATTGCCAGTTGATGAGGCCACAGCCACGGCTCAGATGATCGTGACTCACAGGGGGGATTTCAAAGTTAAACGCTTACAGTTTGGAGTCAGTGTTGCACCAGGTATTTTTCAGGGAATCATGGAGCATACACTCAAGGGTATTCAGGGCATCTGTCCTTATTTTGATGATGTTCTTATTGCAGGGGATTCCTCAGAAGTGCTAGCCAGTAGGCTCAGGGCTGTTTTGCAGAGGCTTCATGAAGCAGGCCTCAAATTAAAAAAGAGCAAGTGTAGTATTGGGGTTCCTTCAATAGAATTCCTGGGTTTCCAAATTGATGCTAACGGCATCCAGCCTGCTGATTCTAAAGTGAAGGCCATTAGAATGGCTCCTTGGCCCAAATCCAAAGGAGAGCTACAAGCATTCTTGGGCCTCCTAAACCTCTATCACACATTTCTACCTCATAAGGCCGCACTAGCAGAGCCCCTCCACAGGCTTCTAGATAAGAAAGCTCCATGGAAATGGACTAACCTACATGAAAAAAGTTTCCAAGACTTAAAAGCACTATTGTCAGAAAAGTCCACTATAACTCATTACAAAGAGTCCAAACCAGTATGTCTTGCATGTGATGCATCTCCCTATGGGGTGGGGGCAGTTTTAAGTCACATAGAAAAAAATGGAACACAGGTTCCTATAGCATTTTACTCAAGGACATTGTCCTCTGCTGAGCACAACTATGCTCAGATTGACAAAAAGGCCCTAGCCATCGTTGCTGGGGAAAAAAATCCATGACTATTTATATGGCAGGGACTTCACAGTCTTTACAGACTATAAACCTCTGTTGGGAATTTTCACAACAGACAAACAAACCCCCCACATACTTTCTCCAAGAATGCTAAGATGGTCTAGTTTTCTATCTGCATACACTTTTAAATTGATTCACAAACCGGGCAAAGAAATGAGCCATGCAGACTACCACTGCCACTAATGGAACTGGCTCCAGCTACTAGAATACTGTCCATACAGGACCTACCTGAATTCCCTCTCCATTCAGGGGACATTGCTGCTGAAACTGCCACAGAAGAACACTTAGTAGAGTATTGTCATGGGTATACACAGGCTGGTTGGACAAAAGCCCAGGTTCTGAATTTCAGAACTATTTTGTAAGAAGTCATGAGTTATCTGCCCACAAGGGGTGCATATTATGAGGAAACAGAGTCATAATTCCCACTTCCCTAAGAGACAGGGTTTTACAGTCATTACATGAAGGCCACCCAGGCATTGTCAGAATGAAAGCTTTAGCTAGAAGCTACCTTTGGTGGCCTGGCCTTGATAAGGACATTGAGGCACAAGTCCATGGTTGTTATACATGCCAGCAATCAAGGCCTGAAATGCCACAGGTTCCAGTTCACAGGTGGGAGGAAATGCACACTCCCTGGTCTAGATTCATAGACTACGCTGGGCCCTTTCAGGGACAGCTCTTCCTTATAGTTGTGTATAGCCACTCCAAATGGCTGGAAGTAATTCCAGTTCCTAACATGACTACTGCTAGGACCATCCAGGTGCTGAGAAAACTCTTTGCCACACATGGGCTGCCAGATGTCTTAGTTTCAGACAATGGGGCCCAATTCACTGCTGCTGAATTTCAGGCTTTTCTTAGAGCTAATCTCATCAGACATGCAACGTCTGTGCCTTTTCATCCACCTTCTAATGGTCAAGCTGGACGCATGGTGAGGACAACAAAGGAATCACTCAAGTGCATTGTAACAGGTGACTGGCATCACAGATTGACAGATTTTCTACTCTGCCAGCATTCTACGCCCTGCACTGCTACAGGCAAAAGTCCTGCTGAACTACGTTGGGGGAGGTGTTTGATCACTAAACTGGACAGGTTGCATCCAGATAGAGTGGCAGCAGAAGCCTCTTGATCAAAACCCCCTAGGGGCCTGCACATGGGCGATTGGGTTTGGGCCAGGAACTATGACCATGGGAATCTGTGGGTTCCTGGTCAAATTACCAAAGCATCCGGGCCCCTGTCTTATGAAGTGGGGTTGGAGGGAGGGCGAGTTGTCAGATGCCACATTGATCAACTCAGAAAACGTTTTCCAGAATGGCCACTAAGTGAGGACTGTGTCATAAGTCCCTCCCTAGGTCCTCAAACCTGCGGCCAAGCCAGTCCTCACATGGACTCTCAGGACTTTTCCTTCATTACTGAGGAGGAACCAGAGGGAGGAGTGGGGAGTCCAGGAATGCAACATGGGTCCCCTGAAGGAGCAAGCTAACCGGACTTCAGCAACCACTGTGCCTACTCTGCTGATCAGTCTGACTCTGGGGTGGGCCAACCTGGAAAGGCCAGCCAGAGATCATCTAATCCCCTTGACTCAAGAGCACCAAGGGACACAGGTCTACTCAGCCCACTGGGTAAGCTGGTAGACCACAAAGTGACTGGAACTCCAAGATGTTCTACAAGGGCACACAAGCCTCCTTCATATCTTGCTGATTGCGTTGTAAAATAAAGAGCTATAATATTGTTGCATGCAGCTTGCCACTGTACTATAGAAACTAGTGTTATGATGTTAACTGTCTAGTGTGCTGTCAACGAAGCCTATTCATTCAGACGTTGTTTAATAACATTGAAACCTATATGGGTTGTTGTTTTTTCTATTACTATTATTTAAGTTGTTTTGATCATGAGTCTTGATAATTGCATTGAGACTAACTTATGTTAATATTGTCTGATCTAAGAGGGGAGGGGTGTTATGTATTGGATTCATTAGTAATACCATGTGGGTTGCTGGAGCAGCTAACGGCTCTCCAGCAACCCAGACTACAAGTCTCCAGTGCTGCTATTGGCTATCCCTAGGTGGCAATGGTTGCTTCAAACCTATTGGCTGCCACCTAGGGGCTAGACTATATATCACAGCTAGTTGCAGCCATTTCCCCAGTTCTGACTCTGCACAAAATAAACCATGAGTTTTCCTGCATTCAGTTGTCTCGTCTTCATTCCTGCGCCAAAGATCCTGCTACACCACATCATATTTAATTTAAAGCTTGTGGCATGCTGGCTTTCTATTTCTTCTTTATAACTGAAAGAATCCAACAACGTAAAATTGAGGCAACCAGAGAGCATTGTGGGAATCAAGGAATGTGTTAGTGGGGTCGTTCTTTCCTCTGTATATATTGTTGGGGATTCAATCCCTAACCCAAATGGTCACAATCTGCACCCAGTACTCTCTATATATGAGAATAAGGGTTTGGCCATAATGGAAAAAGATTTGGATGCAGGAGGCCAAAGTAAAGGGAGTATGTCTGAAAGGGAGGGGAGGAGGGAGAGACAGAAAGAGAGAGAAATAAATGCCATAGGATTACAGGATTATAGAACTGGTTCACAGATGAACCACTATTGCTTGCTGGCTGTTGATTATGGGAGTTGAAATCTAAAATGTTTGGGAGATACCAAGCAGTGAAAATTTGGCTTAAGTTTTCTTCCAGGAGTCTTTCCATTCACCTCTGATATCCAGTGTCATCCAAGTTTGCATGGCAAGGGCACATTCATATTTCACCAGCATTTTAGAGGCTACAATCAAACCTTGATTCTCACACCTCGAAGTCAACCTATTTCATTTGTAAAAACACTTTAGGGCTGGCAGTCAGCCAGGGATTTCTTTAATGGAGAATGTTATTTTGTCATCACTGTTGTTGTTTCCCAGGGCAGTTTATCAAGCAAGATTAAAAAGTTGTTTCATTCTCTCTTGTGACATATGTAAAAGCAATATGTATTGTGTAGTGGGTCCGATGCAAGGGAGAGACGCCGGAGTACGTGTTCAGCTCTTTATTGGAAGGGGGTAGCGTACTGGAGAATGAGGGTTACCTGGCCTCCTTAAACACCTAGCCAGGTAGGCGGACAGCCAATGGGGTTGGCCCTAAGTTTCCCGCCGAAACTGGGTTTCCCGCCAAAACTGTTCAGGCCAACGCCCCGTGGTGGCTGTTGCTATGCAGGTGCCTGCATACATAACACCCCTTCCCCGTTAGAGAAGAACCACATAACAACTATGGAACAATTTGCAACAACTACATAACTATATACACTGTGTGTCAATGTAAGGCAACAGTGGGGCGGTCACTTGCACACATAGTCCGCTAGGTATGCAGGTGTCCTGTGGGGCCAGGTGGACCATCTGGGTGTGGCTTGGCCCTGGGCTTGGGCAGCCGGTTCGTGAGGCCTCTGTGCTGGGTTGAGCAGAGCTGGGTTCAGGAGACCCTCCTCCTATGGTTCCTGTTCTGTGTTGTTTCCGGTTGGGCTGACCTCTCCCAGGGTGTGGCTATCCTGTTGGGCGTGTGTGGTGCACTCAGGGACCCTTCCTCTGAGCTGGTCGATGTGTCACCTTATGTGTCTGTCCCTCTCCACTCCCACGATGTAAGAGAGGGGGCCAGTTTTCTAAACCACTGTCCCCGGAATCCATGGATGCCCTGCCCCATAGTTCCTTGCCCAGACCAGGTCCCCCACGTTGAGAACTCTGTGTGCTGGTGATGATGATGATGATGATGATGACGATGACGATGATGATGGTGGTGGCCTATCCATCTCTGCTGCTACTCGGTCTGGGTGTAAATGGTCCAGCTTGGTGATGAGACGCAGTCCCCATTGCAGTTCAGCTGGGCTCTTTCCGGTAGCAATGCATGGTGTAGTGTGTTGGGCAAGTAGAAATTTGGCCAGTCTGTGATGCCAGTCCCCGCTGATGATGCGCCGGAGTGCGTCCTTGGTTGTCCTTACCATCCGTTCAGCTTGCCCGTTAGTCGATGGATGAAAGGGGGCGGAGGTGGCGTGCCTAATCCAATTCGCCTTCAAGAACGCCTGGAAATCATTAGCGGTAAACTGAGGCCCGTTATCAGACACAATTACGTCGGGGAGGCTGTGTGTGGCAAAGAGAGCTCTGAGCACCTGGATTGTCCTACCCGAGGTCGTGTTGGGAACAGGGACGACCTCCAACCACTTGGAGTGGCTGTCCACTACTACTAAGAACAGTTGGCCCTGAAATGGCCCTGCATAGTCAATGTGGATGCGGGACCAGGGTGTGTGTGTGTGTGGCCTCCCACCTGTGCACGGGTGCGTGTGGCATCTCTGGCCTGGATCTCTGACACGTGTAACAGGCCTTGACTCATTCCTCAATGTCCTTGTCCAGCCCTGGCCACCAGAGGTAGCTTCTGGCCACAGCCTTCATCCTAACCACCCCCGGGTGTCCCTCATGTAAGGAGTCCAATACCTTGCCCCGGACTGCGGTGGGAATGATGACCCTGCTTCCCCAGAGGAGGCAACCCCTGTGCGTGGAGAGCTCGTTGCGCCTGGTAAAATAGGCCTGGAACTCAGGCCCCGGGGACTTGTCCTGCCACCCTGTGCAAACCCATGAGTGTACCCTGCTCATGATGTTATTGGTGGCTGTGTTGCTGGCAATGTCCTTGGCATGGAGTGGGCATTCTGGTAGCTCCTGCAGGGCTAGGATCTGTGTTGCTGGTGCCAGGTCTGGTTCGGGGGTGTCAATGGGTAGCCTACTTAGGCCGTCAGCATGGCCCATCTCCTTCCCTGGCATATGCACCAGCTTGCAATTGTAGGCTGCAAGGAAGATGGACCACCGGAGCATTCTGGGGGACAGAATTTGGGGCGTCCGCCTGTCCATTGTGAACAGGCCTAGGAGTGGTTTGTGGTCCGTGTAGACAGTGAACTCCCTGTCATACAGATAATCATAGAATTTTTTGATTCTTGCCACGATTGCCAGGGCTTCCCTGTCAATTTGGGCGTAGTTTCTTTCTGCTTCAGACAGCGTCCTGGAATAGTAGGCTATGGGAATTTGCACCCCATTGGGCTCGAGGTGACTGAGTACTGCGCCCACACCGTAAGGGGATGCATCGCATGCGATGCATATGGGCTTTGTCTCGATGAAATGGGTTACTGTGGACTTATCCGACAGTAGTGCTTTTAAAGCCCTGAAGCTTTGATCGTGGGCAGAAGTCCAGACCCATGCTGCCTGCTTGTCTAGTAGCCTGTGGAGTGGCTCTGCAATGGCTTCCTTGTGTGGAAGGAATGTGTGGTAGAAGTTTAACAGGCCCAGGAATGCCTGTAGCTCTGCCTTGTTCTTGGGTGTGGGTGCTAGTTTGATTGCCCTCACCTTGGACTCTGTGGGGTGGATGCCCCTGGCATCTACCCTGAATCCCAAGAATTCTGTGGAGGGAACACCTATGCTGCATTTCTCCCTCTTGAGTTTGAGGCCAGCTGTGCGCAGCCTGGACAGTACCTCCCTAAGCCTACCTGCCAGCTCTTCTGCTGATGCTCCTGCAATCAGGATGTCATCAAAATAGGGGCAGACTCCTGGGATGCCCCTGAGTGTCTTCTCCATAACTTCCTGGAAAATGCCAGGAGCAAACTGCAGCCTGTTCACCTGGAACGCTCCCCTGTGTGTTACTATGGTTTGAATGTCAGCTGTTGCCCTAGTAACCGTGAGTTGCTGGTACACCTGCGCAAGATCGAGCCTTGCAAAGATGGCGCCGCCTTGGAGGGAAGCGAGAACGTGGCTGACCATGGGGACCGGGTAAGCATGCGGGTTTAGGGCGCGGTTCACCGAGCACTTGTAGTCGGCGCAGATCCTTATTTCCCCATTGGATTTGAGGGGGGTGATGATTGGGGTTTCCCACTCCCCCCCATCTACGGGCTCTAAGATTCCCTGGGCCACCATCTTATCCAGTTCGCGCTCGATTTTGTGTTTGAGCGCGAAGGAGACTCGCCGTGGCCGGACCCTAACGGGGGGAACGTTCGAGTTAAGCTTGAACGATATGGGGGGCCCTGTGTATCTGCCCAGTGTCCCATCGAAGACGTCTGAGAACTCCTTGCAGACGGCCTCGACGGAGTCCCCCTGGATCCGGTGGATCCCAGAGACTGTGATTCCCAGGGCCTCGAACCAGTCTAGGCCGACCAGGCTGGCTCTCCGGCCCTCTACCACTACAACCTCCAGGTGCTCTTCACAACCCTTAAACCCCACCGAGACGGTAGCCTCCCCCTTTACCTTGACCGGCAAATTCTGAAAATCGGTCAGGGTTAAATTTGTAGGCCGTAATTTGATCCGGTGCTTGCTCCAGCTATTTATATAGTTAAGGGTCTCATCTGAAATGATCGAGACCACTGATCCGGAGTCAAGCTCCATGCTGCAAGGGACACCTTGCAAGCGGATTGCTAGTCTAATTTTGGGTTTGAGCAGCCGGCGGCTACCCATGTGGTTAATGGCCAACCGGCTCTCAACATAGCCAATTCGCCATTTGGTTGGGGCCCCAGTACCTTCGAACAGCGATTCCTCCGGTTGCAGCTCGTGGATCTCCTCTTGGGGCGGCGGCTACGACAGACCGTGGCTATGTGGCCTGTTTTCTTGCAGGCCTGACACGTGGCCGCCCGGAACTTACAGAGACTGTGCACATGGTTCCCACCACACCCTGCGCACTTCTGAGGGTTGGTGGCGTTGCTAGGAGGCTTGGGCTTGTCTGGGCGTCTGACTCGCTGGTCGGGGGTCGACTTCCGCTGAAGGAGGTCGATGCTCTGCTCGTCCTCAGCTGTGGCGACCTGCCGGTGGATGCTGGCTGCCTGGCTGCCGGTCCGGGTCTCCTGGACTGCTTGGACGGCCCTGCAGGCCGCTTCGTGGGCCAGGATGGCATCTTCGGCTTCCTGGAGCGAAACTTCCTCTCTTTCGAACAGGCGCTCTTGTAGTCGCCTGTCTTGTAGGCCGCAAATCAGCCGGTCCCGTAGCCGCTCCTCTAAGTTGGCGGCTTCTTGTAGGGCGGCGAGGAATTCAGCGCCGGACTCATCAGGGCGCTGGTCCCTTTTCTCGAATTGTGACCTCGCGGCTACTTTGGAGCGCCGGGGCCGGAAGTTGGTGTTGAGCTTGCCCACAAGGTCCCCATACGCGACGGTGTTGATGGCCTCTGGGGCGAACAGGTTCATGGCGATCTCCAGGAGTGCTGGTCCACCGATGCAGAGCAGGGCTGCCGCCTTCATGCCATCCTCCAAGATCTGGTTGAAGCGCATGTATAGTTCGGCATGAGCCAGGTACCGGGCCCATGTCTCGGGGTGGCGGGTGTCGAATTCACGGGGTTGTCCGGCCCTTACCATTGCAGTGTTGGTTCGGGTCTCGAGTCGCGGGTGCGATGACCAGTGTGGTCCGGTCGGTTGGCGGTCGTGGGGGGGAAGAAGGAAGGGGGTAGCATACTGGGGAATGAGGGTTACCTGGCCTCCTTAAATACCTAGCCATGTAGGCGGACAGCCAATGGGGTTGGCCCTAGGTTTCCCACCGAAACTGGGTTTCCCGCCAAAACCGTTCAGGCTAATGCCCCCTGGTGGCTGTTGCTATGCAGGTGCCTGCATACATAACACCATGCACCATTCACTTTATGCTACCACCTAATTTTATGCTTTATGCTACCACCTAGTTTTAAAAGGGAGGGAGAAGCCTTTTTGAAAATGGAATGGATTCTGTCCCATTTAATGTTTGACAACACATTCATCAGTTGGACCAAGATTTACCCATCCTTAATTTAGAATCATTGACATAAATGTGCCTAAATTTAATCATATTTGTTCCTTTACTGTTGATGGTTGCTCCTAAAAGGCAGAAACTATCTATCACTTTGATAGCTCGAAGAACTTTTGAAAGATTTTTCTTGTTTTTCAAAGTGTGTTTCCATCTTCTCTGTCTTTGTAGATATCGTTGTAATACTGCTTCTTGCCTCTTCTACCTGGTCTCTTAAAACTCTTTATAAAGTTCCTTCCTAGGATTTTTATCGTTCTTGGTTTTGGTTTCTCTTCTCTTCTTGGCAATTTCCATTGTTCGCTCTGACAGCCAGTTTCTTCTCCTTCATTTTTGGCAGTCTCTTTTCACATCTGCCCTTATCAATCCCTTTAAATTCATTCCTCTGATTCTCTATCAGTGAGATTCAGAACTTCAAAGCAATTCCCAATGGTCTCCTTGACACTCCTTTAGTCTCTATGTAGTAAAGATCAACATTAAAATAAGGAAAAGAGGTTGGGGAGGGAAGGGATGGCCATGGAATGTATCTTATCATTACCAATTCTAAGGCTGGTTGTTGTTCCTGTTGCCATTAGTTTGGTCTTCTTTATGTTCAGTTTTAGTCCCATTTTTTTAACTACACTCCTTGACTTTTTTTATTAGTTTTTGTAGATCCCATGCAGTTTTGGCTATCAGAGCACTGTAAATTATTGATGTTCCTTCCTCCAGGTTTAAAACCATATCTATCTTTACACCATTTATTATTTTTATTTATTTATATTCCAGTTTTACTATTTTTATATACTGTATAACTCAGGGAATGAACATATCTAATACTCTTCCGCCTCCCATTTTTCCCACAACAACAATCATGGGAGGTGAGCTGTGCTGAGACAGAGTGACACCCAAAGCTACCCAGCCATTTTTCATATCTATGGTGGGACTAGAACTCTCACTCTCCCGGTTTTTTGCATGATGCCTAGTTAACCAAGTGCTTAATTAGATCAAACTGGCTCTCCCCCATCCAGCTTCCCTACAGCATGTTGGTTGAATAAGTAAGGGGAGAGTATGTGTCTTTGCCTCACTCCTTTCCCAACCTCAATCCACTTTGATTCATCATGTTCTGTTCGGACTGTATATAATTTTCCCACGAGGACAATGAGATATTCCAGAATTCCCATTTTTTTCTAAGCACATTCTACAGCTTGATGTGACTGACGCAATCAAAAGCCTTTCTATAATCACTGAATGACGTTGTGACTTATTTTTGCACTCTTTGGCTTTCTCAATTATCCAGTATGCATTAGAAAAATTGTCTCGTGTTCCCTGTTCTTCTCTAAAACCAGATTGAGCACCTGGCATCTCCATTTCTATGTAGGTTTCTAATCTAATAATAATCCTGAGGATTATTTTGCCAGCATATGAAATTAAGGCTATTGTGCAATAGTTTGAACAATCTCTCTCTCTCTCCCCTCCCCCCATCTCTCTCTCTCTCTCTCTCTGAATTGGTATGTAGACTTACCTCCTCCAGTCAGTTGGCCACTGTGTCATTCTTGTGACACTTGTGACACTGTGTCATTCTTGTCATGCTTGTGAGAACCTTAACCGATTATTCTTCTTTTGCGTGCCATATTTCACTAGGTGTTCCGTCCATTCCTATAGCCTTCCAACTTGATAATGTCCAGAGTGCTGATATAGCTTCATCTTCTAATATTAGAGGTCCTTATAAATAGGGAGTATCTTTTAAGGTATCTTGGATATTGAAGTTTTTACTGAACAGTATTTCAGTACATATTTTTTCCATCTTTCTTTGGTCTCCTTTCGATCAATTACTCTCAGGTTATGGGCATCCTTTGGCATACCACTTAAGATTGAAACCTCCTTCAGAGGTTTGTCAGCTCTTAGCTTTTGAATTAGCTTTGCTTTAAAAGAAAGGCAAGACCAGACATTATGATTCCTTACAGCCTAGGTTTAATTTAACATAATTATTTTAATGTTTAAAAGCAAAAACGTAAAATAACATTACTTAAATAGGCTGACATTTTTCTTTTAATTTTTTATTCCTCTCTCTGCCTCTCTCTCTCTCTCTGTCTCTCTCTCTGTGTGTGTGTGTGTGTGTGTGTGTGTGCTGTTTGTGTGTGTGTGTGTGTAAAAAGTTTCTTTTTTAGTTTTTTAGTTAAATTGTTTGAGCTGTTATTTTATATTTTTTATTGTTTAATAAAATGTCTTTATTTACACAAAGAATTATTATATAACAAACTAGGATTTTTTTCTTCTAAAGTTTGTTTTTTATATTAGATTCCACACATTAGATACTATTATATAATTCCTTCTAAGAAATATCAACTATAACATTTGTAGAATGTAATAACATTGTTTAGAAAGAGGGGAAAAGATCAAGACTGAAAATCTGCAACTATTAGCTCCCTTAGTATCAATGTCTCCTTCCTGAAATGTACAGTGGGAGGTGGGGTGGGAGGTGGGATGTCCTTGGTGCTCTCTGAGCTTGCTTATTTTCTTCCAGTTATTCCATCACTCAAAACTAGTGACTGAGCTACAAACATTCTCCTTTCTTGTTATGTGGAGTATGCATTTATCTCCAGCTCGCCACTAGCCAAGATCTGTGGCAGCCACATATTAAATGTCTTCATATCACAATCCAGTCATCACAAAAGCCAATTATTTTGGCAAAATAGTGGTTGGGTGAGTCTAGAAAATGCTACACAAGAAGATGCCTTTTGTATCTTTGAAGATGCCCTGGGGAAATGATCGAAATGACAGATCAATAGTAGCTGAGGAAAGGAGGAAGCTAGCTACTACAGGAAAAGATGGTGTGGATAACCTTCCTGCACTTGCTGCCACCTCCACCCCACCCCCTCCCTCTCTCCCAAACCCATCCCATCCCACCCAGCGTAATTCTGAGTTGTTGATGCAGCAAAAGGAGGCATGTAGTTGCCATTGGTGAATGGAGTACGTTGATGATATTGAAAGGAAGGCAGGAGACAGGAATGTCGGGTTTCCATTGTTGAGAAGAATAGACAAGCAGCTACCTGGCTTTACTGCAGTTTCAGATAAAATGATCACAGAGCTAACCAAATGCCAACTTAATTCTTAATGACGTGAAATTGAATTATCTTGCAATCTCAAACTGATCCAGCATCCTTGTGAAAGGGCCACATTGTACGTCTGTGTTCTGATATGCACATTCATTATTCATTCATTGGGGGTCAACTATTTGACCTAAGGTAAAGGTAAAGGTTCCCCCGCACATGCGTGCTAGTCGTTTCCGACTCTAGGGGCCAGTGCTCATCTCCGTTTCAAAGTCGAAGAGCCAGCGCTTGTCCAAGGACGTCTCCGTGGTCATGTGGCCAGCATGACTAGATGCCAAAGGCACATGGAATGCTGTTACCTTCCCACCATAGTGGTCCCTATTTTTCTACTTGCATTTTTATGTGCTTTCGAACTGCTAGGTTGGCAGAAGCTGGGATGAGTAACAGGCGCTCACTCTGTTACGCGGCACTCGGGATTCGACCCGCCAAACTGCCGACCTTCTGATCAACAAGCTCAGCATCCTAACCCACTGAGCCACCACGTCCCTTTTATTTGACCTAACCCATGGGTAATTAGACCTACTTCACAGCATGACATGGATATCACCCTAATTTTTAGAACAGATGCAAATAATAAGCAGGAGATAAAACAACCCGATAAAAATCATTCTGAGAAACGAGGGCTATTCCTGAGATTCTGTGGATGGCAAACTCAAAAAAAGCTGGATGCAGCATCGAAGCTGAAATTAAACTTTTCATACCAGTTTTAGGTTAACCATTCTGAATACAAGGCAGTATTTTTCAAAATTGGACCTTGAGTCAGTTGTTTAAAAACAGCCACTCAAGACCAAAAGCCAACTAAAGTTAAACACTTTTAAATTCACTGACATGAAGTACCCATGGTTAAACTACTCCCATACATCATAATGGTTAAGTTTGGTTGTTCTTATGTTGTGATGATTTATTTTAATTGGGATATAGCTGGCCTCAAGGCAAAAAAAAAGTCATTATTAATTGGCCTGTCCAAGGGAACACATCAAGGTTGTGCACAACCTTGGTTGCCATGAAAAATATTATTCTGAGCAAACATGGATACACACGGAGCATCAATCACAACTTTTCCTAGGTTTGTACATCAATCATAGAAGACTGCTCAATAGGTCCAGGAGCAGTAGCTTTGAGGTAGTTTGAGGTGTTCCTGACAGGTGGTACACAACATATCCATGTTTCATCCAATCATGAATGCTCTTTGAACCCAGAGCTCTCCATAGCCCAAGTAAGTAGCAGCGAATAGGCCCATTAATCATTAACTTTTTTGCCTGACTCCCAGCCTTACTATATGCTGCTTTGTGGGGATCATATTTAGGGATAGATGCACATCCCTAATGTATCCAATTAATTCAGTGAAGCCTACTCTCATATAAACAAATATAGAATTATAAATAAAGACCACATCCTCATGAAGAGTTATTTCCCAGATAATAATAGATGGAGTTTGTGCAAGCCATTTCAGGAATGGTCCATTTTTTGAAGTAAAATGATATACGTTAAAAAAACCCAACTATTTTATTCTATTTTTTTTAAAAAAAATGAGACAACGTCTAACTTGACTGCAGTTTATTGGAAATGATCAGCTCCTAAGAAAATGGGAAAGAAAGCCTAAGAAATGAAGATAGGTTCAACATAATCCGCAAAACTGGCCCAAGAATGAATGTTTTCACAGTACAGTCCTCAATTCCTGATTTCCTAACAATGAATTGTTGCTTGCTCAGAATTTTTCAGGACCCTGTCTTTCTGCAAACCCAACTGTTGAGTGAAAATACAGTCGTGGTTTAAGAAAATTAGCATTTAACTTAGCAGTGCAAGTTCGACATGCCTTAACATTGATCCAGACATATACAATGAAAACAAATGATCTCCTCAATGAAGCAGGGAACTATAGCAGGACTGAAGAGAACCATCAGTTGGAAGAAGACTCCAGGCAGTGAGGAAAGATTTCTTTCATGCACATCACTATTTGGCAGCCACTAAGTAAGCCAAATATATACAGCATATTGAAGGAAGCAGAGCCCAGATATGTAGTTGATTCATCTCCCCCTTTCTTTCAAGCATTTCTCTCTTGGATGTCCTAAAATGGAATTTAGTTACCCTTTCATGACTGGTCACCTAAGGCAACAGAAGCGAGATGGACGATGATTTCCTCAGTGGGGACTGGCTGCAGGTTTCTTCTGGGAGGGAAATAGACCAGATCTTGGGCTTTAGAAGACACAGTTTGTTCTTTTCTGGGTTGCCAGAATGGGGACGAAAGAGTGGTGTTACAAGCAGCTAAAAGATGTTCCTTTCCTTTGGGGGGACCGGGAGAGATACCTAATATCTTCCACTTGATTTGGTGCATGAGCTGGATGTGGTGGTTCTTCGGATGACCGTGCTGGAACCACTTCCTGATCCGTGAGAGAATCCACCTCCTCCTCCACAGACAGAGCCGCCAGCCCCTCCACCACTTATAATGCCACCACTTCCGTAGCCACAGCTGCCTCCGCCAATGCCACCGACACCACTTCCAATGCCACCGCCGATGCCGCCACCAAAGCCACCGCCGATGTTGCCGCCAAAGCCACCGCCGAGGCCGCCACCGAGGCCACCTCCAATGCCGCCACCATAGCTGCCACCCTGCACAGCTGTAAAGAAAACACAGATTTAGTACGCACATCTTCACCACTTTAAAAGCTATAAATATATTCAGGGGAAAGTATAAGTTACTTACAGACGTGGACTTGGGATCCTGAGCCACTGAGCCTGTTTAAAGCACACACAAAAAAAAAACCGCAGGTGATTTTTGAACAAAATTCTCCTTAATGAAATAGTCAGTTGCCCAATAGGTTGAGTGATATTTCCATATGACAGCATAATTAGGAAATTTATATTGCCACCTACTCACACATGGTGACTCAAGGAGGCTTACAGGACATAAAAACACAATATAAAAGAAATGTAATAAAATAATAAAAATAATAAAATAATAACCCCCCACTTCCCCACCCTGGTGACATATATTATGAGCTGCAGTTTGAAACTCATAAGCATAAATCATCTAGTCCTGTTTCTTATGTACAATGTGGATCCCTCCATTCATGAATCTCCATGTCCCACATGCAAACCAACCCACAGAGGGAACACCTTTGGAATCCAGGTAAGGTGGATAGTAAGACCTGGAGCACCTACGTGGCATGAAGCACAAGCCAAGCACATTCACATTTCCAAAGACAAGTCAGAATTACAGAACTTCCAAACCAAAGCTCTTTCCTTGAATTAGGGCCTTAAAATGTTTACAAGACAGTATTAAATACTGAAATAAAAATAAATTTTGATTACTAAAAAAAACAAAAACTGAAAACTAGCAAAAGGGAAGGATATCATATTGTATCCTTAATTTGTTGACACAGAGGGTGAGAAGTTAAGTAGATGGGATGTGTATTTTGAGTATTAGATTTTGTGAGGAATGGTGATAGATGAATTAGGAGTATATTAAAAATCTTGGGAATGATAAATATCAAACATTAAATCCAAATGTTAGTGGAAATTGAAAATGAAAAATCTATTAAAGTCATTGATTGTCTAAAAGATTGTATGTTAAAATAACTAGAATATGTGTAAACTAAAAACTATGGATATATGTAAGAAAGTTATTTTCTATGTGATTGATAGGATAAAACTTGTCTTTAAATCTACAAATAGACAGTATATATTAAGGGAAAAAGAGAGAAAATGTTTATGGTAAAAGGTAAGGTAAGGTAAAGGTTCCCCTGCACATGCGTGCTAGTCGTTTCCAACTCTAGGGGCCGGTGCTCATCTCCGTTTCAAAGCCGAAGAGCCAGCGCTTGTCCAAGGACGTCTCCGTGGTCATGTGGCCGGCATGACTAGATGCCAAAGGCGCACAGAATGCTGTTACCTTCCCACTGTAGTGGTCCCTATTTTTCTACTTGCATTTTTATGTGCTTTCAAACTGCTAGGTTGGCAGAAGCTGGGATGAGTAACAAGCGCTCACTCTGTTACGCGGCACTCGGGATTCGACCCACCAAACTGCCGACCTTATGATCGACAGCATCCTAACCCACTGTAG
Source organism: Vipera ursinii (assembly GCF_947247035.1). Taxonomy (NCBI): domain Eukaryota; kingdom Metazoa; phylum Chordata; class Lepidosauria; order Squamata; family Viperidae; genus Vipera; species Vipera ursinii. Next base: position 153,490,348 of record NC_139513.1, read on the forward strand.
CAATCTGAAATCTGTACTAATGATATCTGTATTTAATTGAATTACTACTACTCAGCCATCACATTGCTTTTCAAATATGTGAATGAAATATTAGAAAATCAATAAAATTAGTAAAAAAAATATTTACAAGACAATCGCTGACTAGTCAGATGTTTAAAAAGGCATCATGCATAGCTATGGTTTGGTTTTACATCAGATATAGTTTGTGGACACCTGACCCACTTAGAACCAGTCCCCCTAAAAACCACCAGACACACCTGCTCTCCTCTCCTTCCAGCAGTTTCCTGTACATGGCAATTTCGATGTCCAGACCAAGCTTGACATTCAGCAGATCTTGGTACTCTTTCAGGAGGCGAGCCAGTTCTTCCTTGTCTTTCGCCAAGGCACATTCCAAGTCATGCAGTTTTTGCTTAGCATCTCGGAGTGCCAGTTCACCACGTTGCTCAGCCTCAGCAATGTCAGACTGAAATTTAGCAACCTGCAAGGCAAAGGAGAAAACAAACAGCTCTAGTTGCCACCGTGATCACCTTTTTAAATCTTTATTGATGAAGTATTTTATCATGCTGAGATTCTATTTTGGGGGAAATTTTCCAGTGGCTTCGATCAATAGTTATGAGTTTTTCTCTTTGCACTAAATAAATGCATAACTTAAAACCCATCATAAATAACGGGATACTTCTGCACTATCACTTGCGTGGTAGCAGCTAGAGATGTCCAGATCAGAAAAATAATTAATCTATGTAAGCGTTCTGAGTTCATTGCGTTGTTTTATTTCACTTTAAAAAAAGATCCATTAAAACTTACCCTTTCATTCAGCTGTCCAAATGCAAGAGTATTTCAATATAATTACCTCTAATTACATTTTAACATAAATGATCTTAAGATAATATCAATCTCTACTATTAATTTCCATGCTGTCATTCTTTGTTAACTTACATTTCCTCAGTGTAGGCTTTTAAAATATAAGTTCCCCAGTGTATACTATTTTTCTTCAGTCAACTTATTTCAGAAACATATTTTCTATACAATATAGCTTTTGCTTTTTTTAAAAAAGTGGACTTTGGATCTGAGAAATGACTATATGTTAAAAGCAGTCTGCCTTGGTGGCAGAATGCCAAGTATGGAAACACTGTTAGTGATCAAATCAAATGACTTCCTTGTTAGTCCTAGGAATTTGGTGGTTCATTGTGGATGCTCAGCAATGGTAAAGGGTCCAGCACTCTGTCTGAATATTACAGACTTTTTTATTCTCTTGTTCCAGGCCTTAGCCCAG